>NW_027526445.1:168072404-168686995 GCF_048455015.1 Haemaphysalis longicornis
TGCCGGCATATCCAGCCAGGCTAACGCCACCTGATCCCACAACAACAACCACCACCACCACCAACACAGCCAACGAACGTGGCCCCACAGGGTTCAAAATGTTATTGGTAAATTATTACAGTCGTTGTTAGTTTCTTTTATATTGTTCCAGTTCCATCACGTATGTATGTATTTGCATACGCTGCTGCCATTTCATTGTGAACCTGCCTCACGAGTACGCCTGTACCATCGACCATAACCCATGGTGGAATTTTGTACCTGCCCTTCCCTTATGTAATACCCCGCAAGGGGCCCTTAAGGTTGCAATAAATTATAATGATGATAATGATACGCGATCTCCTGTATGTCGACCCTCACCTCGAGAATTGTATCTAGTTTGTTTTCTATCCGACATTATTGTCCTCGTCATTCCGAAAGTGAGCCAGGATGGTGATTTGGGCCACTTGGTGCATACTATCCGGGCAGCGCTAATAGGCGCGACGAGGGACCGCGTCACGTGTGTGACGTCCCTCGTATCGTCTACCAGAGTTACTGAATAAATACCAGTTGCGAAACTCCCCATTGGCCCCATGTATCAAAAGCCGGTCTTTGGTTGCCCCCCTGCGCCAGGCCAAGCGCGGGGCAAGTTGACTAGCCTGTCGTCTGTCGGCAGAACGTTGAAGCAGTACTCAAGTGCTTGAGCCGTACGTCATAAAAAGAAAAGCCGCAAAAACACAAGTATATTCTACTTAATTAATGTAGTCTAATTAAAAAATCAAGCTTTATTTTACAAAAAAAATGAGTAATAGTAGTTTACAAAAGTTCAGATTTTGTTTCCTAGGTGCCGCGCGCGTCGACTTGCCCCTCAGCTTCCACGGAGCAGGGGGGCGAGCGCCGCCCGGATTCAGAAGCGGAGTTTCGCAACTGTATATATTCAGTAACGCTGCCGTCTACAGCGCTATTTCAGGTACCTTACCGAAACATTGGAATAAAAGCCCTGGGCAATCCCAGCCCGTGGGCCGGCTCCAGCGCCCTACAGAAGATGAAGACGGGAGAGGAAAAGAAGAAGTGCGTGTTGACCCTCTTGATTGTCGCGATCTCCGAGGCTTGCCGCTGCAACACTCAAGCGTAAGTTTTGCTGTTTTCGGTTAGTTATCTGCTGCGTACGTTCGAGATTAACAAAGGCAGCCTCCCGAGGTTTCTGTGCTGTGGACAGACATAGCAAAGCGGACATACAGGCACCCGTCGACGTATCATGAAACCGGGATTACCACGATGGCTTGTCAGACCATGAGTATCTCGTTGCTTTAAAGGTGTAGTGAGAAGAAATTTCAAAGCTTAGGTAACTATGTAAAATCCTTTCTTGTTATAAGGAGATATCTTCCAGCAAGCTTCAACAGTAGCTGTTCAGTACAACATATTTTACATCTATTGTAATCTCTGCCCGCACGAGAAAGTCCAGAGCGGGCCAGCATGACGTTATCTGCTACTTGACCCAAACTGCCGGCATCGCGGCTCCCGTGAAGTAGGTGACGCGCCGGCTGCGGTTGGCGCGCGCTACACCATGTGGATACGTCATGGTTTTGGGACTGACGTAATGCTGACCGGGCGTTCGGCAAGGCGGTTGTATAAACTTCTGGAGTGGAGATGGCTCTTGAAAACTGACGCCGACGGCCGCCGTCTTGCTTTGGGCAAAAAGCTTGTTCCGTAGTAGCAGGCGCACCGCATCCGTCGCGTTCTGCCTGCTCCTCGCTGCGCGTATGGCGATGTTGAACGCTTGCACGTGGGCATTTATGGCTCAGTTCCTCATGAATATTGTCTGGACGCTACGAAGATGTAGAAATCTACAATGATGCGCTTGCGCGTCACATTATTCGGCTGCGCTAAACAAACCGCGGAGAGAAGACCCCGGCAATGGGATCCCCTTGGGTTCTGTTCGCTTTGTGTCTCGCGGGTGCTCCAGCGTTATAAGTGTACACTTGCCCACTATTTGTATCGGCTGGTACTGCTACTGCACCTCAAGGAAGATTCGGCGTTGCTCCGGTCCTTCATCTACTTGTTAACGCACATGTTTACTCAGATATGCAAATGTTTTCACTCGTAGTGTCGGTGGTTATAGTAGTCGTTTGACTGCGTGAAATCGCGTTTATATTATATGCGTGCCGCAATTTATCCCTCTGCACTAATTTAAATGCAAAGTATTTGCTCAGATAGAAGCTGACATTTACCGGGGCAGTTCCGTTTAATATTTCATTTTCGCTCGATCGGCCTTTCGCGAGTGCTCGCACGGTTTTCATGAGTTAAATGGTAAAGGCGAGGTTAGCTGAGCAACTTCGCATTGCTTTGCACAAGTCCTTGAGGCAATGCTTTTTCGCATTCTTTGTATTTCTGGTTTTCTTATCACAGCAGGAGCTACTACTTGCGCGCACACGTACGCGGTTGGCGAGGTTGTAAACGGCATTAGTAACCTTATGCACGTAGTTTTGTTATCAATAACAGGCTACCCGGCGCCGATGTGAGTGGTTAACGAGCTGGAGAATGAAACTGAGTAACCTTCTGAAAAATTGAAAAAAAAAAAACTGCGGGAGTGAGACGCGGAAATGAAATGAACACGTCAAGCGCAGGAAATATCGTGCTTTTGTATCCATACGTAAGATATTCACATTTGCCCTTGTCGGAGGTATCCTAAAAATGAAGCTCTTCGTTTTCCGTGAGAACATGCGGTTAGGCGAGATAACTGGAAGCCGAGAGACAGCGGCCGACTTTGTTCAATTCGTTTTCAAGCAACATTTCTGAAATTTGTCTCACGCTTTTTGTGAAGTAGATCAATGATATTGACTGTGCACCCTGAATAACGAAACTCCTTTAACTAGCTTCAGTGTACGCTGTATACGTTTTGTAAAACACAGGGAAAAGCTATTAACGGCAGAATTGAGCTGAGAGAGGAAACTGTAATGTGTGGGCCACATAGTAACTCATCAATGCAGTATAAACCGAAAAACGTGCATGCGAAAAGCATACAAACACTTCAATGTCCTCATTACTTTGAGCACTGCCTAAAAACAAGTAGACTACATACACTGCTCCCACAAAGCTTGCTTGGCGGATGTGGGAGTTGCATAACTAGCATTAATAAATTCCAGCACTTCTGCTAGAAGAAGCCAACCTTAACTAATTACACTGGAACAGGGGTGTCCCGCACGTTGCAGAGCGAAATGCGGGCATTAGCAGCCGTTTTCAGGAGGCATATCCTGCCATGCCAGCAACATGACCGAATTTCAATGCTTATAGCAGCCTATAACCTTAGAGACACTGAATAAATCTTTATCGAAATGAAAGCAGGATTCCGCTTTTTAGCACACAACTCTAGGATATTTCCCTCGATTACCGCTCTCGAGCGCGGCTCTTCACCACGGCTTATACCCACAGGGATATAAAATGCTAACTCGCTGCTTAAATCATGTCAACAGGTTACGGTCAGGCGAACTTAAGGCTGCCGTCAAATAGCCTAATCGGCAAAGGCAACTTAGCTATCGGTATCTCCTGTGTAAACCCAAAGAAACACGCAAACGCTTCAGCGCCCCTGCCACCTTGGCGTCCCTTCTCCCCACGGCAATATGGCCACCGACCGGATTGTCCTGCTTCACCTCCCCGCGTTGGCGGGTATGGAAGGCCTCCACTCCAGAAGTTTTCTCAACCTCCTTGGCGTTCGAGGATGGTGAAGACCTCGGACGGTCTGGGCGAGGGCGTGCGCTCGCTCGCGCGTCCAGACGGGCTGTGGTGCAACAAGAATGGTGACGTCAGGTGGTACCTCCTGTCATGACGGCCGATCGGCATTCGTTATGTCGAAACCGAAGCTGACACGAATAAAGGACACCGTAAATGATTGTTTCCGCTCCGATCTACCGTCCAACGTGTCATTCTGTGATTGGTGGGTTGGTAGGCACACACGGAAGCGAAAAAAATGCAACATGAAAATTTCGTCCTAGTACTCCTCTAACTTCATTGCTTTAACTATAACGCTAGCACGGCTCTCCACGAGCACGCGAAACGGCTATCAAGCGGCTCCGGCGAAGCGTCAGACTTGGCTACTGCGCAATTCCGGCGCACAGCTAGGCACGCGCCAGCGCCAGTTCGTGCCGTGGCTATGACGTCACTCCTATAGAATCCGCAGAACTACAATGTGCAGATCCAATTCTCTAAACACCCGGGGCCCTATTCTCGACTGCACAAATTGCCGGCAATTTAGGCAATTTTCCGGAAGTCTTTTCTGATTGGCTTTCAATTTTGGTCACGTGCTTCCGGCTGACAAAGCGGTGGTGTGTGGTGTCGTCATTTTGACGTTTCATGTCGTCAACGGACACCAGTTCTAAAGTTTGCCTTATATCTCGTTACTAAAGGCGCATAATTCTTGGCCGGCAACGAAAAACCAGACAAAATGCGGCCGACATGACAACGTAAGCCTGTCTTTGCTATTCAACAACAATACTGCTTGTAATATACACCCCCTCTGTGATTGGCTGAGAAGGCGTGACGTAATTTAAACAGTTGGCGGGAACGATTACGTCATGCATTGGCAACTTCAGCCTGCGTAAAAGTGACGTAATGCTACGTAACAGCATGAAAATGGCGGTTGTTTTTGTCGCAAAATACAAGCAAAATAGGGCACAATATTGCCCCGGCTTACGGCGCCGCGAAATGTGCGGCAATTTGCAGCAGCCGCAGTTTCGCATGCGCGCTGTTTAAAGCATGTTTCCTACCGAAACAAATTATAGTTTCAACTGCTTCCAAGTCAGCGATCATGCGACATACAAATAACATGCAGTATTTTGCTTTTATGTTTGGCAATGAAATAAAAAATATTTGTTTGGCGTAACCCCAACATAAGAGGGCAGTACAAGCCTCTCCATGACAAAGAGAACCCAATGCATGGCATTTGTCCATACTTGTCCTAGTAAGCTGTTGGGTCACATGATCGAACTCAAGAGAAAAATAAAAATGAAAAGTGACTATTTAGTTCATTACAGCGCTGATTGCAGTCGAGCTTGACGAATGAGTGAATCGGTGACATCGGTGTGCTCCGCGGTTATCAGGCGTAGCGCTTCGCTGCTCTTATGTGTCATAGAAGCGATAGTCGCGGCCGTCTTTTTCTGTGATCACGCCATAAACTTGTAACATAGCAGCAGACGATGGCGTGGCGGCGGTGGCGGCAGGGAAGGTGATAACGCAACAAAGCTTGCATTGAAGCAGAGAGCCCAGCTATGTTAATAAAAGCGATTGAAAGAAATAAATAGATACGGTAAAAAAAATTGTGTGGTGTTCTTTAGCTAGACATCCGCCTTTCGCTCGCTTTTGGATCAACGTTACTCGATCGCCTTGTGGTGTTGGCGCCAAATTTGACCTCCAGAAATGTGTTTTTCTTGTCAGCCTCAGCTACCGTCTTAATTATTATAGTACATGCCAAGTGTTTTTATATCTTTCTTGTACAAGATTTGATACCTTGGTAGCGATCTTTATGAGTGACTTGTCAAATTACACTGCATGTCGTCATAGCTATAGGTGCAGCACGTCACTGATTGCTTACGTCGTGCTTACGCAAAAAAACATGGGCGAAATGCCGGCAATTTGTGCAGTCGAGAATAGGGCCCCCGTACTTCAATTCGATTGAATTTATAATCCAATACAATCCAACTTAATTCAATCTAATCCAAATCTTATCCGATCCACTCCAATCCCATCCAATCCAACCTAATCCAATGCTCCTAGCGCTTGCGCAGCACGGCCCTTCAAGGTCCACCCGAACCTGATCAACTTCGGATAGTGTAGCTTACGCTACAAAAAAAAAAGCGCGTTAGAAACGTGCCAATACGGTATGTCCTTTTCTGGGAATCCCTCCGGTAACCCGCGTCGATTCTTCGCAAGGGGACCCTCCATGCGGGTCGGACGCTTCTGATCAAGAGATCCAATACGATTAGGAGAGGACAGCGCGGTTTACACACGGGCACAGGGAAGAGTACTTGACACACACGAGCGCTGAACTCTTCCCTGTGTCCGTGTGTAAACCGCGCTGTGTTCTGCTAATCATGTTAAACCAAGACGTCCAGATAGCCACGTTAGATCGAATACGTTAAGAGGTCCAACGAGCCTTGCTTTTGTAAGCGTAGAGCACTTTAGGCGCTCGTCTTGTCCTAGCTCGCTCGCTCGACCGAAGTACAGTGTGTTGCGACGATAACTGGAACACTTTAAAAATTTTTCTTGAGCGATCCGCCGCTCTGTTCACGCTCAAACTTCACACAAAGGTCGCATTTTGTGGTCTATTTTGTTTGACACCGGGAACAACAACGGTAGTTACCTGTTTATTCTGAAAATAAATAAAAACGATTTTCGCCTATGGGAAAATGGCGGCGATTTGGACGTGCGAGCCAGAAAACCGGGTTTTCTGATCGTCTGTAAGCGCCATTTCTAGGTGCATTTTCTGATCGTCTGCTGCACCATTTGGCTCCTTACGTGAATCCCAAACATGCAGTTTCACTCTGCAGGTGGTTCCGTCGTTCCAACATCAACTTGCGCTGGCTCGCACGTCCAAATCAGCGGCCATTTTCCCATAGGCGAAAATCGTTTTTATTTATTTTCAGAATAAACTGGTAAGTACCGTTGTTGTTCCCGGTGTCAAACAAAATAGACCACAAAATGCGACCTTTGTGTGAAGTTTGAGCGCGAACACAGCGGCGGATCGCTCAGGAAAATTTTTTTAAAGTGTTCCAGTTATCGTCGCAACACCCTGTATATAGAGCACCAAGGCGGCGTCCCGGGGTAACGCTGTTTTTCGCGGCGTACGCCAGAGGCTTCAAAAGCCAAGGGGTTTATATAGTCATAAGCATTAGAAACTCGTGAAACGCTGACGCTTGTCATACGTCTTCCCGTGGTTTAGCGCAAAGAAAGCTATAGGTACGTTTTAGGAACAATATACGTAATTAACCGGCAGCGCCCACGTTCCTTTAGTTAAGGACGCCCGTTGGGTTGGTTTTTACAATAGTAGACGCAAAATGTGGCAGTGCAACTCCGGCACGTGCGGGGAGAAAAGCATAAAGAGAACAGAACTCCCGTATGCGCAGTTTCAGGCAGGGGGAGCGCGAGCACTGCGAAGGCGGGAAATTTGAATTGCATGGGGTGGTAGCAGCAAGCAGATGACGGCGGTACAGCCCATTATGACGAATCACTGCTCTGCACTTCCGACAGTTTCACATTGAGTGGAACGGCTTAATTTTGTCTTCTCTATTTACAATTTACCCCTCCGCCGTTCCTAATACATTAACCTCTTAAGCTCATTTTACAAAATGGCTGGATAATATAAAATGTCGTGGTAATATTTGGCCGAAGCTTGTCTGTTTTTGCTTTTTTTTACTTTAGCCGTGGGCTTTCTGTGATTTGTTACAGCTTAGACCTCTTGACTCGTTACCTTTGACTCACCTCAATCCGCGTCAAGATGTCCACGGTGAGTCAAGAGGTTCAACTAGACAGCAGATCCAACGAGTCAAGAGATCCAATAATGGACCTTTTGGCTCGTTGGATCTTCTGGCTCGTTGGACCTCTTGACTCGGAATCAGGTCGGACAGATTCACCGCGAACGCTTTTCGACTTACACCATGGTGGGGTGAGACTAAACAAGCTGTTGACCTTGACCCAACTCCCACTCTCTCCATATCCGTCGGGAACACGTGACATCCCCAGCTTTATCGCTCAAAATTCCGACCTCTGAAGAAGCAAAACTATTCAGGAAGTGATATTTGTCATAAAGCAAGTCAACGTGGAGATGAAAACACTAAAAAACTTTCAAGATTCCGAATATTTTGTTGTGTATTTCGCTGTCAAATCTTACTCCCCATGCATTTCTATGGGAGAGTTTCCAGCAAACCACTGACATCTCCTAGACGTCCCACAAAAGTCTAAATGTCTATGTGCCAGCAAAATATCTAGTGGACATCCCAGGTACGTACAAGTTTTGATCAAAAATTTGGGATGTTAAGAATACCTTGCTGGTACTTCCATTTTGGATGATATTTAGATATATTTTACCAACGTACCTAAGATGTTTCTCGTACAGCACGGACGTACCGATCAATAACCTATTTTAGACGTCTAATTAATTGTGACAACGCATACATTTCTATTACTAACTGCATGTCGCTGACCTGTCCTAACATTAAATAAGCGAGTTCACTTAGCCATGAGCACAACCTCTGCATGGAAGCATATAAGTGTGCAGGCAGTTTCGAATCAAACTCAAATCCTCTTCAATTTCTGGAAAAGTTTTGAGGACTACAAAAGCATGTAAGCGTAATGTAATACCTGGCTGCTGCCCCAGCATAATTAAGCACAAGATACTTGCCTTATTCCAAAAGTGTGGATGGCACAAACCTATATCTTCGCAAATATAAAAATGAGTAAAAATGAACCAAAGTTGCATGGAAAATATCAGAAGGCATTACTTAGTCCACAAATATGGTTTTTATTTCATAAACCCTATGCCACATCTCAACAAGTTAACGGAGCGCATGGTCTCGAGTGATGATTGATTGATTGTAGGGTTTAACGCGCCGACGCAACGCAGGCGATGAGGCGCGCCGTAGTGGAGGGCTCCGGATTAATTTTGACCACCTGGGGATCTAACGTGCGCCGAAATCTCGTACACACGGGCGTTTTTGCTTTTCGCCTCCATCAGAAAAGCGGCCGCCGCGGCCGGGAATCGAACCCGCGACCTAGTGCTCAGCAGCGCAACGCCTTAGCCACTGAGCCACCGCGGCGGGTAGCGCATGGTCTCAATGAAAAAACCCTCCAATGCAAACTCACGTTGTCGCCTATTAAAGCAGTGATGAAAAATTACTTAGATCAAGTACATTACAATTATTTCATGCATTAACTGTGTGCACTATAGGCTACAACACCACTTTGTATTGCATCTACACCGCAGCTGTAGACAAAAAAAAACAATTTTGGTTAATTGTGAGAGGGAACAAAGCGAAACTGCTTAGAATTTTATGTGCCATTAAAATGCTTATTACAAGAGTCCGAAATCAACAATATTCAACAGTGGGAGCTGTGCTGTGCTTCTACGTATTGGTGCATTGGCATGTCACAGTGCCAGGAAATCACCGCAGACTCAAGTTGTTGGCTTACATTAACTTCACTTTGTGAATTAGGCATTTACTATATGGTGATCAGGTTAGAGTTGTTAATAGGACTCAAATCAAGCTAATTTCTATGAGAATTAAAGCACTTTCATGCTGAGATAATGCATTTTACATTCTGTGCTTAAAGGGTCAAACAAAGTTGGTAACTGCTCCTTCGACCTGCGGTAACGTCACCCACAACAGCAGGAGTGCTACCAAAAAAAATCACATGAGCACTGATATATTTGTTAAATCTCTCGTTTATTTCACTCTCAATTTCTTGGAGTGCCTAAGTGTAATATTGATGGGGCATTCAGTTGGTCACTTCTGAGAGCTCCGGAAAGTTGAAGCCCATTCCCATTATGAAAGTTTGGTGCATATCCCTCAGATTATGAGCACTTTACGCAGAGTACACATGACCAATGAGTTTGAAGTGAGAGCACACCAAGATATATTGCTGCAGTGTGCTGAAATAAGCTGAGCTATTACAGTGGCCGTGCTGACTGTGCCACACCACCATAGTTACCTACTGCTCTAAGATTGGCCCGGCATATATGGTTGGGTGCAATGACCCCCCACTTGGATTGCGGGAACTTGCACGTTGACTGCTTCTGAACCTAAGAACTGGAGCAACTAACCAAATGCCCGTAAGTGGTTTTAGGTTTGTGATGAGTCTTCTGCAGACTTCAGGGTGTTTTTCTTTCTTGGTACTCGCCGAGTCCCACCTTTTTTCCTGAAAATGACGAGAAAAACAAGCATAATTTTTATGGAAGCACACTCTCAGGTTCCTTTTCATGCATGTTTTTTTTCACCGTGTTCATATGACTTGGCTTCTCGAAGACTCTTAATTAAGGTTTGGCTTCTCCAAGGATCTTAATTAAGGTCTGATATGTCTTGGCAACATCACATTGAATCATTGACTAAATCTCTGTCATCAACTGTGGGTGCTTTACCACGGTGTTGTCATTTTATGCCTGAGAAAGCAAAGCTAGAGATTTATCGCACATTATTTGTGTTACACTTGAATTATTGCAGTCTGGTCTGGGTACAAGTACACTAGAAAATATGCATACAATTTATCGCCCACAGAAAAGAGCAGATCGTTGCATCGCAAACCTACCGAACTTGCACACAACACAAGGATTCTTTCTTAAATATAGAATTATAGTAATTAATAGTGCAACAAACTTGTGCGATTTTTGACTGTGTCACATTCTTGGTTATTTAATCACAAACTACAGCATTTTATCAGAACATTTTCGCAACTAACAGTACAACACACTGACTCTCACACCCGCAGCTCTGACAAGTGGCTTATTCCTCACCACCGGGCTAACTACAATTTTTAATTACTAGCATACCGTTTGCCTTCTCCACTCAACATATTGGAAGACGGGAAAAGAAACATCAATGCACTCTCTCCGCGTCAAGTGCACGAATACTTTTTAAACCATTGACAGAAATGTTTCGGAATGCTCAGTGTGGTTTATGTTTGTTTTGATGCGTGAGTTTGCCAAAATGTCGTTTTCTTGTTTGTCAAAAAGAGTTGCTATATAAACTTCGAATATCACTATTACAAGGTCATATACTGTTGTATGAAGAAGTCTTTTAAAGAAACAATGGTGTGCCTATTTCTGTTACATACGCTTTAGAATCTCCAGTCTGTATTTTAGGAATTTACCCCTTTGCTGTGTATTTGTGAAGCCCTGCTGCTTTGTACGGGCCCCCAGGTCCGCTCAAGTGGTTACTGAGCCGCTTTTTGTCTGGGTGGCCCCCAACACACCCGCTGGAAATTTAATTCTGATTCTGAAAGATGTAAAAAGTATATGCGACATTTAAAACTTTTGTGGAAAAAATTAGGTGCATGGGACTCAAATGAGCCTTCTTTGATATGCAATTCTTTTGAAGCAAGAACCATTTTGAGACACAAGTGGAGCCTTATTTCCCACGAAATAAATGATGAGAACGCAATTTTTTTATGCCTTTTTGGCCTTTCTGTTTCTTGTGTGCCTGTTTTATGCAATTTGACACATCATTTATGTATCTTTCTATTTTAACACAGTTAAGTAAATAACGTTTCCTCCAGTGGACAGAAGCCAAAATCTATCTTTTTGTGCTACCATTCAGTAACGTGCAGCCTTTGGCGATTGCAGGGGCAATGAAAACTTTTCAGTGTAGTCAATGCAGGCAATACCAGTCACTAAATTTGTCCAAATACTCACAGCGCAGCACCCAAACTCATCAACTTTCCCACTTGAAAAAATATACAATAGCAAGGTTCCATGCAGGAAAAACCGTTCATCTGAAGAGAGTTACACAGGTACCACTCAACTACCACAGTCTGCTTATAATGCCCTAAGTGCTCTGACTGGCAGTGAGGAGCCTGTTTTGTGACTGCCAGGAACTGACTGAAGTTTGAGAGCAGTCTGCCGTTTTTAAAGATTCTCCCACTAGGTAATGATGACCAGCCTGCTCCCAAAGATTGCATCGCTGCCTCTATGACAGACATTATAGAAAATGTATTGTCGCGACTGCAAAGGAATGAGGAGGGACACATCCAAACGCTACAGCACCATAAACCCAAACTGGGGCCCCCGTTTATTCTTCACTTGTGGCCTGACACTGCAGTAGAAGCGGGTGGCCAGCACTCATCAGTGGCGGCTCAGTCCGACAGCATCACCACAGTATTGTCTGTGGATTACGTCAATGTGGATGCGAGTGCAGTGGAGAGTGGTGCACTAACGATTAAGGCCATCATTCCTCAAGTCAGAAGTGCGAAGCAAGTCACTCTCAGTGATGACAAGGAAGTGCAGAATGAAGTGCCAGTGCGGCTGCCCGCTCGGAAGTAAGGACCGAACTGAATATTGCTTGTTTCTTTATAACCTTTTAACGAGGTGAACAGAATTATTCTAATGCTCCTGCTTTTTAAAGCAAAAGGACCTACAGGAGCAACAATCAGAGAATAGTGCATCAGCTGTCACTGCACAGCCAACCATTTACTGCTAGCTTGTTCCAGAACAACAGCTGTCATAAGATGGCATTTTGACATCCAGATATATGAAGTTCTACATTTTACTTCACGAGCAGGAAAGAAAACATATAGCTTGTATGGAGACCAGACAAAAGATGAACGCAAATACAACAAGGGAAAGGCACTTTCGAGTTCATTCTGCACCTGCCATGCTCACCTGAAATCAATGTACCAAATGTGTGTACTACAGCCTGTGCATTCGGTGTAACGACAGCTGTTAATGCACCCAGTTGACACTATTAACCAAAATACATGGCAGCATCACAGCTCCTCAAAAGGTAATTTTTCAGGTAGCAAAGTAAAATAGAGGCACAGCAATCTGCGAGGGCCACAATTTTATATTGGCAGAGAAGGGTTCACTGTTTATATATCACTGCACTGTTAACAGTTTCCTGACATGATTATTTTGCCCATTCATTTGAAATACAAAAATCGACAAATCACCGAACACCAGCTGCATCCACAGGAGGCATATAACTAGAGTCAACCTTGCGACACTTTTTAAAACCGCACAACAGTCAGCACTCATTTTCTTACTGGCCGTTGTCACTGTAAGTGCACCGATTCAAAATGAGGACCACACAGCACAACGCTGAGTGTGCCGCAACAGTGCACGCCGCAGTAAAAATTATGCACATTGACTGCTGTAACTGCTAACATGCAATTGGAACACCAAAGTGGCGGAGCATGATTACGAGGCTCTAGGCGCAGCCCTACTATTATAATCACGCCGTGCTAGTTGTGATAAACATGTGGCTGCATTCTACATGAATTAAAACGATACTGGTATTACTGCAGACGGAAACCTTCCTTGTCACTCGATCTTCGTGGCAGAAAATGCTGCTTGCTAAGTCAGTTTGTTTTCAACAGGTGCAACTGAAGCTAAGCAGTTAAATGTAGTACCTGGTAAGGGCCAGAGTAGAGGACGCAAGACGAAAAAAAAAAGGGAAACCCGCAGTGGTGGCCTTTCGTTCTGTCGCCAACTCAATCAGCAACACAAACGTTTTTATTTTTGGTAGTACCTAGCGCATTCCTCCCAGACAGAACGCTAAACACTGTAACCAGAAAATGCAGAGTCCCAGAACTGCAGATGACGTCTAATCAGCTGGTCTCCCTCTTGCCTGGACGGCCCTTCACACATTTCACGTCGATTTCGTCTTTAATTTTTGATGTATATTTCCTCACAGTTGTGCGAGTGAAGCAATACACGCCGCAAAATGTTGCCTGTAAACGACACCCAAATAAACTTACCCACCTGGAAAATGATGACCGCCCATTGCAGCGACTCGGTGTCAGATTGCTCGACTACTTCAGAGGACTTTTTCAAGCGCACACTTCTGCTACAACTTGGCCGGACCACTGGTAAAGCATCACACCGCCAACACGCACCACAAAATCCGCGTTTTGAACACCACATAGCAGCGTCTTCGGGCGTCATTTTTGTGCATTTTGACGTCAACTTCGGCAAACACGAACTCTTGGGCGGCCCCAGTAACGAGGCGCACGCACGCAAATATAATAAGGATTAGCTGCAGTAGTTAGCAGCAAATATTCACTCTTAATGAACTGTCACACTAGAGGCACTACCACAAAGAAAAAAATCCTACTGCTATCGACGACCATCCTTCAGGCGTCCACCATGGAGGAAGGAAAAGTTTTTTCTTCCTCCATGGCGTCCACGGCCAGCATGGCCGGCTACGCGGCTACGGCTCTTCAAAAAGAAGCCACCAGCTGCCATTGTAACAAAACTAATAAAATAAAAGTATGGTTTTGATTTTGTCAAAATTTATTATTGCGGTTTATTTCAAGCAATTATACAGTTGAAATAACTATAGTTATGTATTAAGAACATAATTTTTAGTTCCAGCTGGTACTAGCCGTTGTTGCTATGCAACTCTGGTTGCTATGCAGCATAATGTTATGACCTATTCAAAACAATATGGCAAATTGTGTCCAGAAAGGCAAAAATTTATCATTTAACAATTTGTCGAAACAAAAACGCGTAATATAAAGCTAACAGTTCTACACTTTGCTGTAACCAGTTGGCAACATTGGCTTGCTTTTTTTGTTTGTTTGTTGTTGTACCGTTATCCCAAGATTTCGAAACTATAGTCATATCAGATATCAGTCATATTATCTTTATAACCCAGTCCCGTGGGCCGTGAGGGCTGGGAAAGTTCGGAGAAGGAAACGTACGGCTTTCATTCTGTTCCCGTGCTCTGTGGGATGGACGCCGCCGCCCGTGAGCCCTGGAAAGGACTGCCGTTCAAGAAAGTACGTGCGTAGTAGTGGTAGTAGTATATGTTGTGTCGTTGTGTGGTATTAGTTCTTTGTTGATCTGTGTCTGGCTTAGGCGAGGTGATATGTAGCCTTTCTACATCTGCGTGTTTTACGTCATTGCATGGCGTTTTGAAGACTAGTGTGTGCGTGGCATGGATTAGAAGTGGGCAGTTGCCTGTGCTCGTTTCTGAAATGCCCATCAGTGTTCTCATTCTGTAATTTCTACAATTTTTTTAGTCATTTAGCTGGCATGTCAGCGGTGCCGCGCACGTTTGCGGTAGATTTCAAAACATGCCGAAGGTTACTTCAAAGCAGCATGTTCGCAAAAAGGCACTCCGCGAAGTTCACGACCTTCTTGCCACTTTAGGGTCCAGTCAACAAGATTCTGGATTAATTAGCCACCCCGGAAGGTCTGACAGCTCACAGCCCACCTTGAGCCAGAGCAGCTCTACGTTTTTATCAAATGAACAGCCAGTGGCTGTTGAAAGTTGTGCTCATGGAAGCCGTGATGGCGAATCGGATCCTAGTGCTAATCTCGGTGGTTGGGGGAGTCCAGATGACTCCCAAAGTTTTGCCGAGCAAGCGCTTCAAGGAATCGGCCCAATCACTGATGAGTGGACAGATGAGTGGATTTCGGTGGATTCCGATGATGAGTCAGGTGATTTAAGGTGTTCTGGGGATGTTGGTGATTCAGACAGCCAACCCACTAGCTTTGCCAGCAGTCTAGCAGAATGGGCTGTAACTCATAACATCACCCACAAGTCTCTCTCGTCACTTTTAGTACTCTTAAAAGCGCACGAGTGTTTTGTTGAACTACCAAAGGATGCTCGTAGCCTTTTAAAGACTCCACGCATGGCAGCAAAGAGAGCAGGCATTGTGTTATTGAAGCCTGGATCTTATTGCCACTACGGCCTCAAAGAAGGACTGGAGCGGGTCATTTTGAACTCGCAGCAGTGCCCCGAACCGATCGCAGTTAGCTTTAACATTGATGGTCTTCCGCTGTCCAAGAGCACTAATACAGTCCTTTGGCCGATTCAGTGCCTTGTTCATGGCTGTGTTGGCAGTTGTTTACCAAATCCGTTTGTTGTAGGGGCATTTGTTGGGGCTTCGAAGCCAGACTCAGCGAATGACTATTTGAGGCCTTTTGTCGAGGAGTTGAAAGATGTCATCAACAACGGTTTGCCCATCTCTGGTAAGGCAGTGCGCATTGAACTGCGGCACATCATATGCGATGCTCCAGCCCGTGCTTTTGCGTTTAGCGTCAAAGGGCATACAAGCTACAATGGTTGCCCCAAGTGCACAGCAGAGGCTGATCGTGGTGACAAGGTGCACTTCACCACGACAGCAGGCCATCCCCAAACTGACCAGTCTTTGCGTGCTCAGACAGACATGGAACACCACAAAGGGACGTCTGTTCTGACTGAATTGCCGATCGACCTTGTGCGCTGCGCACCTCTTGATCCGATGCACCTGGTGTACCTTGGCGTGACCAGGAAGCTTGTAAACCTCTGGCTAGCTGCAGGCGGGATCGGGGGGGCTGTACGTGACTCCATCTCAGAGCACCACTGCTCATTGCAGAAGCACGTGCCAGATGAGTTTGTGCGGAAGCCAAGGTCGCTGAAAGAGAAGGACAGGTGGAAAGCCACAGAGTTTCGGCTTCTTCTTCATTACACTGGACCAGTAGTTCTTCAGTGCATACCAGGAAGGATGTACTTGAACTTTCTAACTCTGCATGCAGCAGTGTCTATTCTAAGCAACAGGTCCTTGTGTGAGATGTATGCAGACTATGCAAATCGCCTTCTAGCACACTTTGTGAAGGAATTTGCTGATCTGTATGGAGGAACAACTGTGTCCTACAATGTGCACTGTCTTCTGCATCTTGCAGCAGACGCGGAACAACATGGCACCCTGGACAGTTTTTCTGCATTTCCTTTTGAGAACAATATGCAGGCCATAAAAAAGCTAATCCGCAAACCAGGGTGCCCCCTTAGCCAGATCTACAACAGGATGGCAGAGAAAAATCTTCACGTGAAGGCCTCTGGTGGGAGCTGCAGGGAATGCTACACTCTGTTGGGCAGCCATGAGGCAGGAGGCCTTCCATTGCAGTGTGTACCACCCGAGTACAGTGAACTTAGGTTTCAAAGTTTTGCGTTGAGCGTAAAGCAAGGCAACAACTGCTGCAAAGTCAACGAAGACATTGTTATGATTAACAGCTTTGCTCACAGAAAGGAAGATGGCCTGCCATGCATTGTAGGCCGGCAGTTCAAGGAATTGGAACCGCTCTATGAACATCCTTTTGACTCAACGAGACTTGGTATTGCTGTTGTGGGAAAGCTGTCCTCCACAAAGTGTTGGTTGATAGAAGCTGTTACGAAGTTGGTTATTTCTCCGTACAAGCAAAAGTTTGTGGTGATTCCCATGTTACATACAAGCTGAAGCTGTCTGTGAATGTGCTAGCTTGTCTAAGAGGACAAAACTGCAATTTGTAGTCATGTAGCTGCATTACCGTATTTGCTCAATTATAAATAAATATTTTTGGATAAAACCAGCGCAGACGAAGACGAAGGAAGTGCAACACAAGTGCAACTTCGGAAGTGCAACTTCGTCTTCGTCTGAGTTCGCGCTGGTTTTATCCAAGAATGCCTTTCCAACTAGCCCAGCTTGCAACCCTCCTGCAGTATAAATCAATAGTTTCAAGCAGAAAGTGGTATGCATAAGTCGGTCAACTTAGATTTACAGTCAAACGTGCCGAGTACACATTAACACCAGAATAGCATGCAGTTGCCACCTCCTAGATGCTTCACTAAAAGTAGTGTGTAGCCAATAGTATCCACAGTTTTAGCCAAACAAAGTGCATGTCACGAGCTGCCATTTTGATTATGCTCATGCAGTGTTTTATTTTGGGTTAATTTTCAATAGAAGTTTGCCTGCTTGGCACCACTATGTACCAATATCAACGACTCAGCATTGATGAAACATCTGCATTGGGGTTGGGGGAGGCGTGGGGGTCTTGATACAATTAGTTGTGGGGTTTAACGTGTCGAAGGTACACTTGGGCAGTGGGGCACACAATAGCAGAGGGCTCCGGACTAATTTTGACCACCTGGGGATCTTTAACGTGCACCGAAATATCATACACACGGAAGTTTTTGCTTTTCACCTCCATCAGAAAAGTGGCGGCCGAGAATCGAACCCACGTCCTCGTGCTCAGCAGCACAAGCACAGAAATCTTAATGCATGGGCGTTGGTCACTCTTCACCTCCATCCAGAAAGCGGCCACCGTGGCTGGGATCGAACGCAAGTCTTTGGGCTCTGCAGCGTAATGACTTAGCCACTGGGCCACTATGGCAAGTGGTTCTTGAGACAAGCTTAAAATGGAATCCAGCAAAGCTCTGTTGCAGCCTCAGTCAACAAGCACCACATTGGAAATGCACTTGAGGGCACCGAATATTGCATGACTTTTATGAGGGGGGCAGCTATGTGCAGTCATAATGAATCCGGCAAATGAAGATGATGTTGACTTATCCTGAGCAGATTCATAGCTAATAATGGTTGTTTCAGTTTCGGGGCTACTATCATCCTTGCCTTGTTTGGCCGGCCTACATTCAAAAAATGTTTGTCCCTGTGAGTTAAAATAGTTGGCCTAGAGTCTGTGCCAGCCGAGATTTGAGTAAATACGGTAAGTGTGCGTGCTTGTTTATGGTGTTCTACACAGAATGTTCAAAATAGGTAATTTATTTCACAAGCTGCATGCTGGCATGGTCGATGTTCCTTTGCAGGCAGTTTTTTACACATTTTAACAGTAATCAATAGTCACAAAAAAAGTTTGTGAAAGTATTATGGTGCCCATGCTGTTAGGTAATACAATGCTGTTAGGTGCCTACACAAATGTCCATCAGCCTGCTTGTTTGTTTATGTTGTGGTTTCATCACTACAACGTGCTAAACGGGCTTGTATCCAACTCTTCCATTTATGTGTCTGGTGTAAGCAAATTCAGTTCCTTGAATCGGTTGGCTAGTTTGTATTTGGTGCATTGGAGTGGTGTGTGGAAGTGCAGCAAGAGGAGTAAATGTCTGCCATGAACATCTGTGACTCTGAAGTGGGGAACTTTTGAGGACACTTTAGTACCAGTGTATGGGCCCATTACTTTATGCTTGTGGGAACTTTGTGCTCCACGTCACATTTTCAATTGACATGTGAAGAACTCCTGTGGATAAGAAGCCCATTTTGTGCCTGAGCTGACACTGCACAGTGGCTGGACAAGCATTACCCATACGTGAGCACTTAATTATCAGCCTTTTGCCTGCACTGTTGCTTAATTTTTGTAATGTGCACAGGTCACTGTGTCTTCCCGCAGTACTTTTATGCCAAGTCTGGAAGCATGTGCACTTTTGAATTTGGCATGAAAGGGCTACGCAGACAAAACACAAGTTTAGTTTATTTGAAAGATTGCATCGTTACAATCATAATATCAGCAGCACCTTTAACGCACACTTCACTAAATAAGCTATATAATTAGAAAAAGTGGAAATGGTCATTTCCTGCAACAGAACCTATGGTGTCATATGCCCAGCTGTGCGATTGGCTGAGGCCAGCAAAAGCAGACGCAAACGCAAAGTAGGCAGGGCATATAGGCTTGCCGAATGAGCTGTTTGCGCTGAAATCTGAGAATGGTGAGGTAGCCCACCACTTTGGAGCTGTCTTTCGCAACACTGGTTGATTGGCGTTAGCGACATTGTCTTACGTGACGCTGTTTGTCGAGCATACCTTATGTTTCACGAAGCAATTACTTTCTACCATAACAAAAACATTGTCATGTGCAAACGTGGTTAAAAATGAAGCAATGGCGGACAATGGTCCGTGGCTCGACGGTAAGCAAGGCTCCAGAACCTAACGACGCACTGCAAGGTCACTAGAATACCCGCCGCTCGACCTCATAGTGACATCACGAAAACACACGATTTGGTGGGAGAATCAAAATATTAACCTAATTGATTCATTTCTCAGTGAATACGGCATCATTTGCTGCTGGACAAACACTATAAAGCACGAAATCTTTCCAATAAAACAAACTTGCATTTTGTCGGCATGGCCCCTTTAAAGAGTGCTAGTTGTTCTGGCAGCCACTCTGTTAAACGGGTGGCTCACCTGTTTTCTCTCATGTGCATGACATGACCAGTCCATGCCCATTTACTTCATTTAATTAGAGTTTGAATTTTTTCCACTTGTGTCTGTTGCCCAATCCACGCAGCTCTTTCTTGATTCCTAAGCATTACCCCTAGCATTATTTTTTCCATAGCCCGTGGGGCTCATTTATGTTTCCTTTCGAGTCACTTGGACTCCAATTTTCTGCTCCATACGTGATTTTTGGAAGAACGGGTTGATAATATTTTAGCTTTTTGAGTGACAGCTAGAGGAATCTTACGATACAGGATATCAGAACTTCTACCAAAAGCAGCCCCCTTCATGTTTATTCTGGCGGTAATTGTTTTTCACGATTGGGGTCAGCACTTATGACTTGCCCAAAAAAGACGTAAACATTTACGGTTTTGAAGATTTCATGCCTGAATTAAGGGGAGACAAAAGTCTTGAAATTAACTTTTTTAATAATAGGTCTGTGATAATGAAACTCACTGTGTATATGTGTTTTGTTTTCCTCATTTAAAATATGTAATTAGTTTTCATGTAGCATAATTATTTTTTCAGTTAAAAAAACACTGGAGCCTAATTAAGTAATTTCTTAGGGGTCGTTCAGGGGCTTTTTATTCAATTTTTTTTATATAAATGGTATGGATGTGTAGCTTAAGACCTGCCATGCATGCTGATGCTATTTGTATTCCTGTAAAGTTAGTTGACTGGATAGAATTAGTCTAAGTATGCCAAGTACAGTTTTCAGAAAACTTAATGAGCTCACGTACATTTATTTGAGGCACATTGAGCCAATTAAAATAGCATCAGCATGCAGTTCATTTCATCCCGAATTCAACGGTATACCCTTCGAAAAAAAACAACATGAAAACCTTTTTAAGGCGAGGCACATATGCAGAAAAAAAAAGGAAGCTGAGAAAATCGTACTTGAAGTTTTACTGCAAGTAAGTTTTATTTATTGAGCATGTGAAAAAGAGAAATGCTTTCGAATGTAGCTTTCTTTTCGCTCAACACGAGCATACCAAGTTTGCTGAAATTATATGAAATCCTCTGTACACAGATGGCACTTGGCAGAAAAACTGAGCAAAAGCAAAGCCCGAACGTTGCTTCAATTTTTACGCTGTTGGCAGCGCGCCGTCTCTTTAGCGACTAAGGCTGAGGTGCCTATCGTGCACCACAGCTGTAAACGCTTATTTTGTTATGTCACCGATCCAATAATTGCAATGAATTTGGCTCCAGGGCGATTTGCATCGCGCGAAACGAGTTGCAACGAAGGGGCTAGTAACGGCATGCATGCCGTTACCAGTGGCGTGCATGCGCTTGGCGAGGTGGGATAACCGCGTTTTCGATTTAATCTACTCGCACATCACGTCACCCTCGCACGTTGTGCACAGTGCGAGCATTTATCATTCTCAAATCGCTCATATCTGTATGGTAACTTGCCGGCGAAGAAGCGCGCGCCGGATGCGGGCCGTCCCGCCGCGGCATCGTTGATCACAGAATGAACACACTTCCTTTGCGCCGGCGGCTAGCGGCATCCTCCAATTTAACATTCATTTTCTTTCCATGTGCTGCTGATCTAAAGATAGACGCACCTTAGCGCACCCTCAGCCCGCAGATACCTACCTCCATCTCGGCGCCGTTCTCGCGATAAGCCGTCGTCAGGCACGCAGAAAAGCGCATTCCAGGCGCTTTTAATACTGCTCGTTCTTCCTTTCGGTTATCGATAGACATATTTATTTGTTTTTACGTCGTGCCGCGGTGCGGGGCTTTTGCCGGTCCTTGCATAGACGAGTTCATGAGCCGCTGCACCTGTTAAACTGTGATGAGTGTGCCGAGCAGATTGCGCCCTGCGGCCACGTGCAGTCAGTAGCCGATTGGGTGGCGCGACCGTCTCTTTTCTACCCCGGTTGTACTCGCAACCAACGAACGAAACGAAGCGGTCCTGGCGGGGAATTGAAAACGAAAAGACTCGCTCCGAATGAGGCCACGATGGACGGCGAATCGGCGAAAAATGCTATTTTCGCGTCGAATCCTGGCCGATTTTAGCGGTCGTCGGCGCTATAAATTGATATTATGGCTCAAATACGTACTCCAGGGTATTGGCTGACCGGAAGAAAAATAGCTCTACATTCCGAAAATGGCGATTTTGAAAAATCCATTTTTGGGCCAAATTTTGCTTTGATACATATAACCTTTGACTTTTTTATCCAGCAACCATGGCTTGACAATGTACACACTCCAAAATGATAAAAATGAATGGCATAGCAAACTTCAATTACTTTGGCATGAAGTGTATTCTGCAAATCAAGGAGCCTTAATTAGTGACACTTCACCCGAGGCATCTGCATTAATGGTGGCACTTCTGGTTATCTGTATCGCTAAAACCTGGCTTGAATCCAGCCACAGGCAAGCATCAGAACCTTTTTTTAGACAAGTCATGGTGATCATGCATGCTCACCTTGCAAAACTGTAGGTGAAGCCAGTCTAATCTGTCGTGGCTGTTAGCGGGCACAGAGCCTTGAAACTACGCAATAAGATTTTTCAGGCTTTCTTAGGGTGCCTCCATTTCCTGCTGATTGCTGTGCTGCCATGCGGGCAAATATTTCCTGGGTGCTGCTGAAACAGCTACTTATAGAAATGGTGGCAACAGCTTTCAATTTGGGCACCCCATCTGCTAATTGAGAACGTGTATGTGTGTTCAGTCTGTCCGCACCATATTCGGTGCCAAGTGAGGAAAACCTTCATTGTTTTTTGGGTTTGTCATTGAGGGATAACATTCAGATGCATTGCTGTCTCCCCCATTATGTTCTCTTGGTGTGCACACTGTGTGTTTGGATGCTGATACAATTCTTTATTTGTGAATATTAAAAAGGTAATTGGTTACAGGTAGTCGACACCCTCCGTTGGTTGGGAAATGCAGACACCACAAACATGTAGAGTTGCAAACAAGGCACTACAGTAAAATGAAATTAGAAAAAGCTAAAATATTGGGCATAAAAAGAATGTTCCAAGAGCTCATTCAAGTGCACCACAGTAGCAAAGAAAACGATTTTTAATGGTGGAAACAAGGAGTACAGCTCTGATTTACTTGATGAGCGTCCAGCGCCTAGATCTGGGCAAGGCCTGATACATTGTTTTGTCCCCAGCAAAGCTGCTGTTATGTCGTAATTAAAAGAATTTACTTCGTTTCACTGTTCTGTTGCTCAACAAAACCTAGTAGGGACTATAACGTGCAGGTACAAAACCTTTTGCTACTTATAATTCCTATTTTTGATGCTATAAGATCAATGCATGCCATTGCAGTTATGCATGCTTGCAATGAATGAAGAGTGCAGTTGTAGATTGGGGAAAGCATCATTAACTGCACTAGTGGGCAAGACAAAAGTTGTACTACATAAGCTTCATAACCCGACAGAGTTGCAGTTTCTTTCTTTTTCGTTTGCCCAAAATAGTGGTGCAGCAGCTAAGGCATGATGCTTCTGAGCATCAGTTGTTGGTCACTACTGCTATTTTTTTGGTGAAGCAACAACAAAGAAATAATGTTTGTAACAAAATTTTTGACCCGTAGTTGGTCAAAATTAATCATAATCACTCTTCAGAACACATCCAACAGGCCGGCTAGACATACTTTAGGCAACCGTAAACAAAACTGATTAATTCACCTCACTGTCTTTGCTTGTACAATGAAGACACAAAAAAAAAGCAACACCGCATGCTGGTCTTTATGCATTGTCACACAACTTGCCTGCTCTGCCGTTCTGTTGCATCAGGGCAACTTTACAACTAATCTAAAATGCTGGGACCTTTTTTTGGCTAGTACGGTAGGCATCATCTATCAGTCATGTGAGTGTGGTGCTGTGTTGATAGAGGAAGGAAGAAGTATGCATGGATGGTGTATATAAAGCTTGTGGATAATAATGGGATACAATGAAGCTCTTGCTCACTGTATGCATTCCCTCTTTGCACTTACCGTGGACTGATTTGCAAACTAATGCCACTATATGAGCCAAAGCAAGAGCTGCTTCGGTGGTTTCCACAATCCATCAGGATAGGCTCCCATGGCGGTGGGGTAATTGGCTGAAAATGGCAGCACACTGAGAGAGCTAGTGAAATCCGGTATATGTAGTGCAGTAAAAAATGTCTCTAATGAAACATCGGTGATACTGAAAGAAGAATTCGATAACATTGGATTCGGTTGTTAATTTTGCAGCATTCTTCTTTTAGTGTCATATGAATAATTCTGCAATTTTTTTACTGTGGTGGTATACCAGCTCACCCAATATAGTGTACAAAAAAATTGAGAGCCAATGCTTCATGACCACCCTTCTGGGATAAGGAAGTAGGAGGAGTAGAAATACATATAAATGTGGGAGAGGAGAAAGAGATACCTAGACAAACAAATTGTACCATAGCTTCTGAACAGCTGCCCATGAAGGAGTAGCGGATGCAAAGGTACAATGATGAAAAGGTACATGGAAGGATGTTTTGTGGTATCACAGCCTTTTAACAGCTAGGGGTAGTAAATAGATAGGCGTTCTCCTCAGCACAAAAGTAGAATAACCTGGTCGGCCTATGCTTAGGGAAGAAGTGGTTACTAAACTGCAACAAGTAGCAATTGGGCAGCCTCTGACAGCAGGTTTCACCTCTAGATACAGAAGTAGGACAGTGATACCATAGACATGCACGTATTAGTTTTAAGGTGAGATTGAGTAGAGAGCCCTTCAGTATTATGCGTCAATATCCTGCACCAACCTGCCGTGGTGGCTCAGTGGCTAAGGTGTTGCACTGCTGAGCACGAGAGCGCGGGTTCTATTACCGGCCGCGGTGTCCGCTCTTCTGATGGAGGCGAAAAGCAAAAATGCTCATGTGTACAAGATTTTGGAGCACGTTAAAGATCCCCAGGTGGTCAAAATTAATCCGGAGCCCTCCACTACGGTGCGCCTCATCGCCTGCGCTGCGTGGGCGCGTTAAACTCTACAATCAATCAACA
Organism: Haemaphysalis longicornis; assembly: GCF_048455015.1. Lineage (NCBI taxonomy): Eukaryota > Metazoa > Arthropoda > Arachnida > Ixodida > Ixodidae > Haemaphysalis > Haemaphysalis longicornis. The sequence continues at coordinate 168,097,006 of NW_027526445.1, forward strand.
TTATGCACTGCTTCATAAGCATTGTTGATGTAACTATATTGAAGTGGGAGCATGCTGTTGTATCAAATTAAACACTAAAATTTGTTCATGTTTTACAGATGAAGTACCACATCGTCGAGTTTGTGGATGAGCAGACAGTCGAGGTGGTGCCCGACAAATGGCTTACCTCAAACAAGAAGTGCTTTTGGTCACCGGGCCCTGGCAACAAATCGGCGTTTGCCAGGAAGGGCCGCTCGCCAGTAAAGCGCTGGAAGAGGTTTAATGCTGCTATTAAGGGCACATACAGTAAGTCTTAAACTGCAATAAACATTGTTATAATGAAGTCATATTGTTTAAATGACCACTCTGTTGAAATATATCTTCAGTCTCAGTACAGTAAATATATTTATTCAGGTAGTCACCATTGTCTCACCGAGCTTGCTTACCAACGTGTGTCGGGCTGTTCTTTGCTCCAGCTAACTACGATGATGCCCGGAGGAAGCTGGAGGTGGCCCAGTTTACGTCCGATCTAGAGAGCGAGGACACCGAGAGACGAAAGGTAATAAACAGTGAATGGCCTATTATAGCCTATTATTGCAGCCACTTGAAGGAACATTAGACATAGATGGAACAACTAGAGATGGAACAACTAGAGAGTGCTAACCAAGCTGAATTATGTAAACTGGCAGTTGATATGGTACTAGAATGAAGAATATCTTGCATGTATGGAGTAGCTTGTGTGGTTTTGTGACTCTAAATACAACCCCACCTTGTGCGTTGCCTGTTCTAGACATCAAGGCCTGCTCGGTATGAAAGTGGAGCCCCTCAAACTGTGCCACCTCCGCCACCTCCACCTCCTCCGAGCTTCCCAGCAGCAGGCACCTCTTCTGCCACAGCAGGCACCTCTTCTGCCACAGCAGGCACCTCTTTTGCCACAGCCAGTAAATATGGAGCTAAGTGCACAACACTCCACACACATTACCCTCATTCATTTTCTTTCAGGCATTCAACGCTTAACACAAGAAAGCAGTGAAGGTAGTAAAAATTTGATTTTTTTCATGTGGTGTATGCAACTAAAACCCTTTCTGTCCCTCGCAGATGGGTCATCCACTGCAGTTTCCGAGCAAAGCTCAGAGATAGGTGAGCTTGCATTGATACAATATGAGCCAACCTTACTTTGTTCCAGCAGTCTCATTAGAATAGACACTTAAAACAATTAAACCAATTTTGAAGTGCTTTGAGGAGAACCTTGAAACAGCGCTAGTGATTGTTGAAGCGATAACCTTAAGTTTCCTATTCTGCAGCTACACAGCCAGTTTTTAAACTGAAGGTGATGGGACGTGCGTTGATGCATATGGAAACCGCGCAGCTGGGCGGCACTTCAGTGTAGACCCAGTGCTTGTACGCTACGTGCGAAAACAGGAGGTTTTTGGGCAGTGAACAGGGATCGCCGTGTTTCATGGGCCCAAAGAAGGGAACATTCCCAGAGTGGGAAGAGAAGTTTTTAAGTGTCGTGATCTTACCGAAAACAGTCCGGTGTGGGCTGACAACGGATGTGAAGCCACAAGCGACTTCAGTGAGGAGGACAGCTGCATGGCGAGTAGGGGCCCACTAGCATGATGGGAATAAAAAAGAAATTTTATTGCATAATCAAGGGATCGCCGTGTTTCATGCACATTCCCAGAGTGGGAAGAGAAGTTTTTAAGTGTCGTGATCTTACCGAAAACAGTCCGGTGTGGGCTGACAACGGATGTGAAGCCACAAGCGACTTCAGTGAGGAGGACAGCTGCATGGCGAGTAGGGGCCCACAGCATGATGGGAATAAAAAAGAAATTTTATTGCATAATCACCTATGGGTTTTTACCAAAATGGTAAGGCTCTGAACAGGGCTTCTCTTAGAAACTTTATTGTATGAAATTTCAACCTTTCAAAATCTGTTGCAATTTTTTCGCAATAGACTCACCACCCCAAATTCATGCCGAATTTATGGGAATAAAGTGGGTTCATTGCGCTAGCAAATATGGCAGCTGTAGTTCTGGTTCCTAGCATTCGTTTCATGAGGTGTGATTCGCATATACAGGGTCACAAAAGTGGCAGTGTTGCTTATTGCGATGGGCTGGTGTTGTGTCAGAACAATCTGCACAGTTTGCAGTGGGGTTCATTGCGCAGGCCGATGATGTACCTCCATCAGATGCAACAGCATGCATGGTTACGTTGTAGTTGTAACTCTCGTAATCCCACCATTTTTACTGCTGTAAAAATGGTATGCTCTAAATATGAAGTCGAAATAGCTTGTTCTGCGAGATTATAATTTTTGTTCTATTCGCGCTTAGTTTTGTCAGTCTCGGCCACCGCTCAAGGGGACCTTAATGCGCCTTAGCTCTAGTGCGACAAAGTAGTAGTTGAGCTGCATGCATTGTGTTTTCTATTACATAAATTATTTGAGCAAAGTACGTTACCTCGGGTGGGACTTATCTCAGCGAAGCAATCTTTTCAGTGAACCAATTATTGATTCCTCAGCCCCACCTTGGTTGGCTGTGGTTGGGTGCGATTTGTATGCAGCATACTCGTAGCAGCTTGAAGGAATTATCTATATTGAGCTTTTCACCTTTTTTAGCAGTCATAAACTGCACTCACTTGTCCCTTTTATTACATTCAGAGGCAGCCATAGCGCTTTTCACTTGACCTGAAAAAAAAAATGCTTGGTGTAATAAGGAGTGCTATCATTTGGCCTTTCATATTTTATTCCTCTGATTTCAGTGTTCGATGCCAGTGCAGAAATGACAGACACTGGTGCTGATCGTGATGAAGAAGGTAATAGCAGCTAATACACAAACCTGGCAAACATAATTGTTTTGGGGGAAATGTCACAATGGAGGTATTTATAGTTACCGGACGGGGAACTACACTGGCAGCCTTGAGTAAGTGCAGTCGTTTCTTTCTTGTCTTGAGCATCCATCATCTCATCTTTCAGCACTCCCTCGTCATCTCTTATGGCCAGCCTCCAAAGCCAATTTTCGTGTTCATCTTGTTTGATTGCCATTGCATGGATGCAGCCAATCCGTCACTATATTCCCCCCCCCCTCCCCCCAACATGTGTCCCATGACAATGGGCACTACTAGATTTTCTCTTGTGTACTGTATACGTGTTATCTCGAGCTCCAGATTTTGTAATTAGTACCAAACAGTGTTGTATAGATGACATTACCCTATAGACACAGCATTTTATTTTTAGAAAATTCACCATATAAAAGATGCCTGTTCATAACAGTTTTGTGTAGTGGGTGCAGTGAAAGTGCTCTGCTGAAGAGGCCTATGTAATTGCCATTCCTAAGTGTTCACAGTATAGGGCAGCTTGATTGCTTTTGCAGGTAAACGGCTATGGGTGTCGTGGTCTGTTTTGCATGCTGACACTTGCAGAGAAAATTCCAAAGGCATCTATGGCCCGGTGAACGGGGAAGCAAAAATGAAATTTGCTGTAATTCGATGCTTTTAAACAAACTTTTCACTAGAGCACAAGCTCCATTCTTGCACCGAAAGTGGGCAGTGAATATGCACACAGTTGCACCGCACGAGAAAACACTCTGTACAGGCAAGGCAAAAATTACAGTGAACTTTGATGAAACGATGTCCTCTTTGTTTCATTTTGTGATGGCCCATGCACTTGCTCTTCACCTATCCCCCTGTGCGCCCAACCCTTTGGAACAAACGAGCAATGGGACACTCATTCCACAACCACGTGCACTGGTTTGGCCTTCACTGAGTGTATGTCAGATTGGCTCAGTGAGGCCTTTTTGGATTGGTATACCTAGCAAAATGGAGCTTTAGCCGTGAAACATGCCAAAGTAAAGTGGCTTAGGTAATTATAATTATAATAGGTTTGTTCTCACAAGCACTAGACTTTACCAACTGCTGGGGATCTGTAAAAGTATAGACCCTTGAAGTTTGTCACATACAGTTAGTCTGAAATCATATGAGATGGATCTGATAAAGTGTCGTAGAAGGATCAAAGTGCCTGCGGATTTTGGCACAAAAGTAATTATCTAATATGTCTTAGGTAATGACTGTGTATGAGGCTCAACTTCACATGTGCTTTAAGCCTTTCTCAATTGGGACATGCAGTCATAGTTTTGGGTAATGTACCCGTAAGGTTGAGCTGTTGTGACTTTTTTTTTCCTTTTTTCCCTCTGTCAGATTGCTCCCGGTGATACTAATTAATTGGGCATGTAAGTTGCACAATAGCGCACAGTGGGTAATTTGGGGTAAAAAGGCTGCCACTTTTCTTGGGAATATATTGAATATATGAACAATGCCTGAAACAGTACGTTGGAGGGCCAGCTTGAATATGTATTAGTCCAAGAAAAATCGAGTTGCAGCAGAAATGGGGATTCATTTTGTTTGCTTTCCAAAAATATATATGAGTGCTGCTACATTACGTGCACCATCTTGCCAGAGTTGCTGCAATGCGTAACGCTGCTAATGTGTGCTGCATTATGCAGCAAAGTTTGGATGTATAGCTGTCCCTGGCATTATTTGTGGATAAACATTTACTCGATTAAGGGGTTGGTCAGTGCGAACAGTATTGTGAGGCCAGCACTACTGCCAGTGCAGTCATACAGATGTGCCTTGTTTACAGGCTGAAAGTAAATACAGTCTTGACATCTCAATCTCTCAAAAAAAGCCCCAATTTAATAATTTACTAACCCACAAATTGAAGTGCTACTGTAGGATGTATTCTAAAAAATCGGGCTTTTGCAGGTGCAGAACGGCGCAGGTCTCTGAGCCCCAAAAAGTTGAAGAGAAAGCTGTTGTCGCCAGAGGGTACGTAAAAAATGTAAAAGCACATTCATGTATAAGGAGCAAATGTCCTTCAAGATACAAATGTTGTGAGTATCATGTTTAAACATATCACTAAACACTCAATGTTTTTTTAGTACAAGAGTGGTGTCCCATTTCATCGGTTATTCTGTTGGACTGTTAGTTAATACCCTAGTGGCTTCTGGCCCCCTCATTTCCTTGATAGCTACCACTTGCTTTGACTTTAAGTGAGTGGTTTGAATTTTTAATGACTACTAAGAAGTCTATATTCAATCAAGAAAACTTTTTACGGGCAAATATTCTTTTCGTTGTGATGTGTTAGTACGTCTTTAGGCACATTCTATGTGAAAACATCCCGTTAATGTGGGTAGTACTGTGTGACACCTTTGCTCACATTGCTGAATGGCCATGGGCTTCTTTTTTACTTCTAGTTCACAAAAAGTTATTTTTGAAGCTTAGTATTAGTCACAAGGGAGCAGTATCACTGGATATGCAGTGATACTGCTTCTTTGTGACTTTATGATGCAGTCAAAATGTTTTGAAATGGACTTGGCAGAAATGACTAGCAGTGACATTGTGAGGCATGGTTTATTGCCGCTGTTACAGTCAAGCCACAAAAATGCTCTTTCCAAAGCTGAAGGAATCCTGATGTCTGATTTTGCTGCTATTTTGAAGTTTCTGCTTAGTCGGTACCCTGGTGGTATTCATTTCTCTTGTAATGGTTGGGCTGCCTGTAAGCTCTGCCAAATAGTTAAGTATTGACTACAGTCAACGGCCGTTACAACGGACTCCCTTAATCCGGGAAAAGAGTCCGCTGTAGCCAAAGTATGCAGTATTTGACGGGGCAAGTGGGGGGGGGGGGTTTATATTATATGAGCGCAAAAGTGGCTACTTTAACCGATATTGCATATGCATAGTACAGACACTGTTCTTTCTACACGCCTGCAGCACCTCTGCACAGTGTTCGTGCGAGGGCAAAGAATCATCTAAACACCATTCCCAAAGCTTAGCACCGGCACTTGGCCTAGCGCATGCGGTCAAGTGTGTAAAAACACATGGTAAGCTGAGCCAATAACGCAAGAATTTAACTAGGAGCAATTATGAACCAGATATAAAAATCAGTCTGATGAAATATAAGTCTGAAATAGTATGATGAAAAACAGCTGGGAAATGAAAAGTTAGACCGGTTGGACTGGGCACAACCACTGGCAGATATGGGAACCAACGCCCTACTTGAGGCATTTCTTAACTTTTTCACCGAACGGAACAGGAACGATGCATGCATGTGAATAATATAGACTGAACCTCACTAAACTCGAGTTCTTTATTACATAAAAAGACTGTGAAGAGGGCAGACTCGACTACGGGCGCACCAATTTGTGTATTCGATAGCGCTGTTGTTCGATCTCACTGGAGTCGCGTTTATCGGCAGTGGCCTTGTTCTGGTCAAGTGGACCGTCTGCTTAGACAAGCCTGTACTTCTGGCGATGTACTTCTGGCGATGTCAGCTACCCTAGCCACTCATGCCGTCAGTCGCACAAAAAAAAATGGTCACTGGCACAGGCTGAGCTTGGCGGCGGCAATGACCCATTCTGCATTGACAGTGTTGTCAGATGTAATTTTCTCACCAAAATACACAAAGGGAAAGGATATCGGGAACCAGCACTGTGAAAGTGCACTATTAACATTCCATCAAAAGAATTTTCGTCCGAAATTTAATCCATTGTAGCCAATAATCTGGTCCGTTATGGGTGGAGTAGATTCAATTAAGAATGCATGGGGACCTAATAAGCAACAGAAATGGTCTGTTGTAACTGAATTCCGTGTTTGCCGGATCTGCAGTAAGAGCGTAGATTGTATTTTCTTTGCACAGCCTTGCTCAGCAGCAACTTGCCATCGCAGTATTGGTGCGCGTCCTTTTCCTTATGTTGTGATCAGAAATAGGGCTTTGATAGCAATGTTGTGCGTGATTCGAGGGGACAAAGTGATGGTGGATTGCGAATTTTATGGCAGGTAAAAGTGAAAAGTTCAAATGAAATTGTCTGGAAAATATGAACAATGGATGGTTGAACCATGCCGTTTATCCAGTAACCTTTGTTTGCCGGTTAAATTCCGTTTCAGGTTTAGCTTGATAAAAAAATACTGGTTCAAATGCTGGTTGGCTTGTGGAAAAAATACCAGGTTGTGGTTCTTGTTTCGGTTTCCATTTTGGCTGAGCACTCTGATGCACATTACATTTCTCACGTGTGAGTGTGCGAATATTATAAATGTAATGGAAAGAGAACAAAATGGCATGTCAGGTCTGCTGTGTAGTAGGGACCAAACTAGTTTGAGCTTAACTTTTTTAGAAGCTTTGATATTTTTCTTTAATTTTTCTGTTAACTGCATATGCATGTTGCAAAATGGTTCTCGGCCGCACATTGTACTTTTTTTTCCCAGAATTCCAGTACCAAGTGCTGACCAGGCTGACCTTGCTACGCATGGTGCAACAGCAGCACGGGGAGCTGCTTATGTCGCTCACAGAGAGGATGTCTAGAAGACACCAGCCTTCAAAGAAACCAGCAATGCCCAGATCCCCTTTCAGGGACTACGAGTCCCTGAAGAGGTTTGACACCACTCTGACTGGGCCAAAAAAGGAAGCTTTGGTAAAATAGCAATTCTGCAGTTTTTATAGCTCATTTAATATAGTAAAGTTGGTAAATGAGCACTTCGGTTTGGTGCATTGGTTTATTCAATATAAATTTCACATGTACCACATACAAGCAAAATGAGCTTATATTCCAATGGTGAGCACTCCTTCATAGCAGCTTTAATGTTTAGAATGACTTTTTCTTGCCTTCATTAGCTGCCAGCTTGAATCAGTGTCATGCTATTTGCAAGAACAGGGCTTGCACCTTTTAAAAGATTGCTCAACCGTGTAAGCTTGTGGGGGTGGGGAGAGAAAAACGCGCAAAAAGCTTCCATTCACACTCAAAGAAAAAACAGCAGTTGCATGGTACTATATTGGCTGCAACCTTCATCTTCATAATCACGTAATTGCCCCTGTGGTCCCCTGGTATTTCTTAGGGGGCCATTAAAACAGTTTCCTACTAGTTATGTGCCAGAGATCATTGCCACCAAAGTCCTAGCCTGTGCAGTACAGTGTCTGGATCCTTTGTGCAGACTACAGTACTGGGGGACAACTTTCTGTGCCAATGGAAAGGAGGCTACAGGGGAGAGCAAACTTCTTTGTGTTAGTGCGCCAATGTATTGACTGATAAATTGGTTTTGAGTTCAGTTCTGGCATAACAGATATGCATTTGCTACAGATCATTTCCTTGTATGAGATCCGTAGTTTAATGCACTGAACCACGCTCACTGATGCAGGCATATTGGCATCTCCTCCCCTACACCCCATTTGTTTCTCAATACAAGCCAATGCTTTTACTGGAGAACTCGGAGCTACTTAATCATTTACTGTACGGATGGTAGCGTCCAGCTCTGTACCATCAATGAGTTAACTTGAATTATATGTAGTTTTGAAGGCATTCTCTGATATGTTAACTCTTCTGGGGCTGAAACTGGGCAGTACCACATACATGCAACGTGCTTGAATAGTACAGGCATGGTATAACGAAAGAGCAGCACGCACCCACTATGGCACGAAGTAAAATCTCAATTGGATTGTGTTGAGTGCGTTGAAGGTGAAACTGTCATACCGCTGCACTCTTGTCATTACACAACTTCAAGTGGTCTTCCAGTTGCCAAACGAAGCCGTTTTCAAGACCTTCGTCTTGAGACATGCGACCGTAGGCTCACTTACGCCAGCTTACGCCAGGCTCATTCGGCTAACCGAATGAAATGCAAAAATGATGGAGAGTCCCAGTTGCGTCAATGTCACTTGGGCCCACATTTTGCAGGCCACTTGCTTCGTTTGTTTTGACAGCTTATTGTTCTCAAGTAAATTCAGTGGGGCGAAGAAAGTTTCGAGCTGCTGTATGGGAAGAAAGCTGCTGTCAAAAAGAACACTGTTTTTTTTCTCCTGACCAGAACCTATGCGATGCCAGTGGCAAACACGGCAAACAAGAAGCCCAAAAATCTACATTTAATGCTCTGTTTTACATACTCTATCACTTTATTGGCAATATCTATTGAAGGCTAAAAAATAAGCACTGTTTTTAAATTGCTTAGATTATGCCCACCAACATATTTTTGTTGGACTGCGTCCAGCTGCGCAGCAAAACAGTGTCGTTCGGCTCTGTAGTTGTTACTGCATTGCACAGAAATTTGTCCACGAGTTGAGGGTTATAAAGCCCTGCTCCCCTCAGGCAGGAGCAGTTGAGCTAGTTCTGTGCAGCTTGCTTCGTTTCTGCCTGTGAAAAGCTGAATATTTTGCTTTGCTGCATTTAATGAGAATGTAGCTTTTAGTTTGAAATTGGTGTGCAGGGCAGAACAAAGGAAAGGAGAGAAACCGTAAACCATGTAAAAAGCCATTAATACAATATTAAGAACCTACATCAAGACCAGGACATGTAATGCTGTCAAATAAAGGTAGCATGATGGAACGATGCAGTGAGAGTGAAGGGTGATGGAAAAGGTATTATGTCAAGGTTAAATATGCATTAGGTTTAATGAGCAAGTTACGTGAATATTGTAACTTCAGTAATAAAGGTATTCATGTTAAAACAGTGCGCTTTTTCAGGCTCTACAGTTCATACTTTTATTTTACATTTTGTGAGCAGAATTGTCGTTACCGGGGGTATCATTTTTTCAGTACTTATCTCTAGTCTCTCGCCTACGAGCCAGGTACACAGAGGGCAAGTTGATTGATTGTGGGGTTTCAGTGCACTGAAGCCACATGTGGGCTATGAGGTACGCTGTAGCAGGGGGAGGCTTGGGATTAATTTTACCTGCCGCGGTGGCTCAGTGGCTAAGGCGTTGCGCGGCTGAGCACGAGGGCGCGGGTTCGATTCTCGGCCGCGGGGGCCGCTTTTCTGATGGAGGCGAAAAGCAAAAACGCCCGTGTGTACGAGATTTCGGCGCACGTTAAAGATCCCCAGGTGGTCAAAATTAATCCGGAGCCCTCCACTACAGTGCGCCTCATCACCTGCGTTGCATCGGCGCGTTAAACCCTACAATCAATCAATCAATTAATTTTGACCACCTAAGGATATTTTATGTGTGCGGACATTTTGACACACAGCTGTTTTTTGCTTTTCGCCTACATCTGAAAAGCGGCCACTCTGGCTGGGATAGGGCATAGGGCGTAATACAGCAGCAAACGTTTTCTGTACGTATTTAATTCCTCTGGTAGTGTCTAGATGTCCTCCTGAAAATTCCCTGCATAGTTCTCAGGTCACAGCTCTATAACCTGTACAGCTAAGTTTTTTTACAATAGTGCATAGACCACTTACAACGTATATTGTGGGATTCACAAAAATACACAAACTATGTGCAATTCGAACCACTCGTGAAACCTACCTTTGAAGCATTTTATTTACCCTTACCTGAACCGAATGCCACTCAAAAACAAACATTGTGCTTATTTCAAAAGTTTGTCTTCACAGCAGGCTACGCAAGAAAGTAGGAGAGAATTGGTAGCTGTGTGGAAAAAGTCGCATGGTTTTTTCATGCACATTGGAGGCCACTGGCAACTGCATCATAGAAACAGCACTGCAGGCTGACCCGTCAAGGCACTACGTCTCTGAGCCGCCCAGCCAGTACCCAGTGGTCAGCCGAAGGAGACAAAGCAGACAGCAGTGGCAAAAGAGATTGTGGAAAGAGTAGCATGTGCGTGCAAAACATTAGCAAAAAGGGGCGACCTGCAAGAATAGCATAGCGGCTTCACCTAAACACGACGTCACAGCCTGTCCTAAGCTTTCCTTTCCTCCATGCAGCAGGCACTGCTGCATGAAGTTTCAAAATGCTGAACGGGGCTTAGCTTTTTATATATATTCATTTATAGAAGTGTATCTGCAGTGTATTGATGTTTGGAAGTCCATGCACCATAGCACCAAAAGCCTGGCTAGTACCGTGGGTGCACCATGATCAGAACACAATCTTTTACATTCTTCTTTTTCTTTCTTCCCTCCCCCCCCCCTCCCCTCCCCCGAGGTGTAGGCTAAGGTTGGAGTTGCCATGCGGCATAAAGTGAAATGTGTGAATTAAAGCATTGCCTCTTTTTTTTTCTGTGGTGTAGCTTGAGGAGAGGAGCGTGTGTACTGTGTCAGATGACTGGTTCCTCTTTTTTTTCTTCTCACCAATCAAATGCCTTGCCAGCTGCTCCACTCACAATGGGTGCCTACAGAAAATGTATTATATTCCAGGCGAGCACCTCTTAATTAAACAACGTACAGATGCATTTATTGCTACAGCAGGTGATTTAGCAGTCACTAAAACCCCCGTGTTATATCTCGTTACACATTGAAAGTCACTGGTGTGCAGTGGAGTAAGCTCGAATGAACATTACCCTTGATTTCTGTATCACACCAGTGTTAAAGGCTGTATTTACAACACAGATTTTCCTGTACCCATGCCTAGATTGAAGAACTCTCTAGCCAGGGCGGCTCAACAGGGGCAGTTTGTGCAAGGCGCCTGCTGAAGTTGCTGTTGGCGGACAGCTTAGCCATGGAGTTTTCATGGTTTGGCAAGAAGGGGAAACACTCCTTTTCCCAGCTGCGACTGGCACCTGGCATTGTGTGTAAGTTGATGTCTTCATGTTATTACAGACATCAAATTCTTTCACCAGACAATGTATAGTGCCCCAATTTCTATTGCCATTTTACATACTGTGCCAATGTCAGCTGTGTTGACAACCGGCAGCTTATTACTTTTTTTTGATAGAAGAGGTATTAAATTTGTCTGAGCCTTTGTAGCACAGAATTGTTACCCCCTTTCCGACTGTTATGGCCTGCAACCATTTTGGCAGTTTCGGGCACCACGTTAAAGATCCCCAGGTGCTCAAAATTAGTCTGGAGCTCTACACTACGGCGGGCCTCATTGCCTGTGTTGCATCGGCACATTAAAGCCTGCAGTCAAATCAATCAATCAATCAATCTGATCTTGAGAATGGATTCAAGCAACTACTTAAATATCGTGAATTTCTGTAGTCATTTTTTTAGACGTTGGCTCAATTTTTTAGGTGGGTGTTATTGCCTTGGTAGACTTCTAGAATTTGGAGGTTCATCTAGTTTAAACACTTTAGGCTTTAGAAGCACGCAATTTATTGCAACCTAGATGCAGTCATTGTGTGTACAGCAACTGACGTATTTTGCACTGAGCGCGCTACTGAATGCAAAAGAACTTTTTTAGAGGGACCATGAAGACAAAATACAAGTTTTGTTCAACAGGAAAACTGGCATCAAGTTGGATACCAATTTATATCAAACTTCGAGGGAATTGCGATGTTAATGGGAACAGAAGAGCTGGTGGGAACTCCCCAGCCACTCTCCAGCGATTTCGTTGTGACGTCAGGGAATTGTGTTTGTGCAAGAGGGGCCAGCCCAAGCCAGCACCAAGGCACATTACTGCGCATTGGACTGGGGCCGGTTTGAGCTAGTCAATTAAATGATAATGGGCAGTTAACACACTCATATGTTCTTAATGCATCCCCCCCTCCCCCCCGCCTTATGCTAACTTCGTGTAGCCCAAAATTTAAAAGTTCTTCAGTATTTCTTGCATTTTGTCTTTTCAAAAAGGTGTATTGTGGCTGAAATGGAACTGAATGGGTCACTGGACACTAGTTCTTGTAAATAGAACGAATCTTAGGGTTCCTGGCCCTTTTAAAATGTGGCGACACTATGGCCATGTGGTCAATTTGTGGTTTCGATCTGAGAAATTTCCAGGGCTATGTTTCAACTGTAAGTGAAGATTTTGATGTTGCTGTGGCCCTAATGAGAACTAATGTATCTTTTTGCACAGCTGCTGTGAAGTCTTCGCATGGTGCAACTGACTTTGAAGTTGAAGCAGCTATACGGGAATAGCTGCGTCATGCTCCTGCCAGGCACAGGCTTGCGTCAGTAAAGGTAACAATTTTAGCTCTACTAGCCAAGGGTTCTTTTGCGGCTTGCAGGACAATAAATTCCCAACGCAGCAAAGGGAAAGGGGGTGCGGAGGGTTTCACTCACGGAGCACACTGTAGATGAGGCGGCGAATTTACCCAGCATGGTTTTGTCATCTGCTTAACTGACCGTTATTTTGGGCCTGTTTTCGTGCAGCTTTGCGTCCATTGCACACTTCCTTTGCACGGCTTGAATAACTTGCTCGACAGCACCTCCTGGGTAACCTTTATCCGACTGAATTAAGTGGTCGTACGGCAAAGATGCATTAAGGATTGGTTTGCAGGGTGAAAAACAAAATGTAGAGGCCACATCTGGCGCTATAAAAACACCACCTTTTGCGCACTGCTTGCCACGAATGGGAGAATAGGACTGTGTATTCTCTATTGCTGAATACCAATTTGGTTGTGTTCTAAGAGGTAGTACGAAAGGCAAAAGGAGCAACTGGTTCTGATAAATAGAGGATATAAAAGTTTCCTCAGCTTTCTCGCTATTCTCAAACTTAATAAAAGAACTGTTGTTTACATCGGTATAAATGGAAATCACTAAGCCCACATGCCGAATTGTTTCGGTGTGTGTGCTTGTTGTGTGCAGTGGTGTAGCCTCTAGCTAGCGCTTCAGGATAGCTAGGTTCCGCTGTCTCACCCTTCGAAAGATGCTCCTATCCGTCTTCTTTCTCCCGACTCACGTCCAGGCTAGAGCGGTGGCGTCCGCCGCTGTAGCCCGCCCTTGGCCGATGCTGCTGGTGAGTTCGGGACGCCACCTTCAAAAATTTCGAGTAATGGCTGGCAGAATGTCTGGTTTCACTCTTTGTAGAGCCACGTGTGTGAGTTCAAGTGACGTGAGATGGGCAATTGTTTTGGGTGTCGTTTAAAGCTTTGCTTTACAACCACCTTCACACCGTGGACTGGAGCCATTTTTTTCTCCCAGCACATTTCCACCATCGACCAGATTTAGGGAGAATCCCGAAGGTGGAGTAAGTTTCTGCAAAGGAAAGTTTGACATCCACCTCAATGCAGCGTACGGCTACAAGGGAAAGCTATACAGATTCCTGAGAAACATCGCAGTTGAAGAAAAATTCATCCTGTTCCAGGATGTGAACTTGGAACCACCGCTTCACCGGAGCAGTTGCTCTACCAACTAAGCTAACCAGGGAGGCTAGTTGTTTGTAGCATAGAGTTTCTCAATATCACCTAGAGCAGAAAGTGTCGCTGCGATCGCACTCCGCCATGACCTAGAGCAGAAAGTGTCGCTGCGATCGCACTCCGCCATGGGAATTGTGAGTAGTGTGCGAATCGGATTGGCACCAAGTGGCTAGTACAAAGGGCTATGGATAAGGCTTCTCGGCTCTGAAGTGCTTGTTAGTTCTGTTTTGCGGTGTGCTTTTGTGTTTTTGGGATGCCAATTTCTGGCATTCAATGGCTATCACAGATATGTCTAAATAACAGCGTGATTAGCACTCAACGCATGCTCGCGTTAGCGGCGAGCTTCTTAAGATGAAGGGTGACCACATGCTGTGACGGCGATAAGCGATGCCAAAAATGTAACTCAAAAGGTACAACAGCAGAGTGTACTGGGTGACAGCGACAAGCGAAAAAAAATTAATACACTGCCGCCAATGTCCTCTGTCGTCGTTGCTCGTCGCTACAGTTCACTGTATCACCGCTGCCGCTCGCTCGTGGGCTGCTTCTGGACGGCAAAAAGCGAACGAAGGTCCCAGCGGCCTGTTATATGCCGCTTAATACTGCTTGCCGACGCCGCCGCCCACACTACAGCCACTAAATAAGCTACTCTAGCCCACACTATCCGTTTTCTGCACACATTCAGTTATGATTTTTGCATCGCTCGTCGCCGCCGCTGCGTTTACTTACCCCTGGAAGCATGCGCTGCCTTGGCTAGGTTCAATGAGGCAACATACATAGTTACTCGACAAGCCAGTATTTATTTGCCATTTAAAGCGTTCATTCAATTTCGTAATGCTTTGCGCGCGTGCTTGAAGACTCACTTGTGGTAATAGGCTCCGCCTATGAGTTTATAGAGCGTATTCACATACATACAGGCAACCATGCGTGCGCCGCCATATCTGTGGCCAAGCGTCTGTTGCTAGGCGACGTTGTGCGCACGGCCCGCAGATCAGGCCCTCCTCTTCTCCTCCGTGCCTTCATGGCGGCCAGGCAGGTCGCGGCAACGTTTAGGGTCGCGGTCCGCGATATGAGCTTGTGTTTTCGTGCGAGGCGTGTGCGAGTGGCTTGATAGTCTGTTGCACCGCGATAGCGTTGGTTACGCGAAAATTCATGGTTCCGCTCATGAGTGTGACAACCTTATCTGCAATTCAACCCCAGCCTCTGCGCACACCTACGAGCGAGTGCGAGCCACTCGGGGCGGAAAGGTTGCATCGTTAGCGCATTGGTCGTTTGTCAGCATGAACTGCATCATTTCCAAACTGATGCCCACTGAACGCAAAGTAATAACTCGACGCTAAGTACTGTTGAGTACAGTGCGATCTACCTATCGCCAGACGCGTATCAAGTCGCCGCCGCAGATCAGCTGATGGCCAGCCGCTGCGCTCTAATGTCACAGGTGAGTTGTTTTGCTGAGTGTGAAACATTTAGCGCACGAGAAACCCAGTGCCAATGTGTCGCCCGTGTCATCTTGAGGGAAGCCGTTTTTAGGGCTGCTTTTTTTATAATAACTCGAACATAAGCAGCAACGTGTTTTCTTCTTTTTTCTCGTGCGGTGATTGGATCGCATACAGCGATCAATTTACTTCTGTCAATCTCAGCGCAGGGCATGAAGCCCTGTGTTTCGATTGTCCTTGGGTGGAGTGAGGAAACCAGCGAGCATCAGTTAAAGGTCAAAACCTCGGGTACTTCTATCCTGCGCACTTTTGAGGCCGATATATCTTTTAAAGAAACTGCTGTTCGATCACGCCGTCCGGAAACGAACGTCGTCTCAAGCTGTTGTTTTGCGCCAGCAGCGCTTAGCGAAATTTACTATTATGTGTTTTTAGGGGCAGCAGAACTGCCATTTCAGTCTCCGTACAAAACTTGTAGCTCCTGCTTGGTTTAGAAAAACTAATTGTGCACATAATGGAAGTAATTGTGCCTTTCTGCTTCACCCCGAACTTTAGCCCGTTTTTTTTCTTTCTCTTTCATTGCAGGCGTATGCAGCTGCTAGAAAAGAAATACGGCGCCCTCACAGAGCTGGTGTGCGTCCTGCGGGGCAAGCCTCAAGAGTGCTGTTTTTTGCGGCATCCGTGAGCAGCAGCAGGTTTAAATACAGTGATGGTGTTTAGCACACTTCGAAACTGATCTACAGAAATATTCAGAAATAAATTGCGAGGTCGACTGGTGCCCTTTTATGTGCATTTAGGTGCCTTTCCAGCTACTGCTATTTGAATTTACAATGACTGTGGAAAATGAAAAAAAAAAAGAAAGAAACACATTTGGTCATGCTCTTCATGTGCTAGAATATAAAAAAAAACATTTTAGTCATACTCTTCATGTGCTAGAATATTTTTTGCAATACGTGGTTTCTGGCCAGGAAATGATAACTCATGGCTATCGCCTTCATTTTGGCTAATTCAACTGTTATGAAATGGTGATCTGTACAGTGAGCACAAGGACTTCATTGAATTATCGGGCCACATTTTGTCACACTGCGAAAAGTTACGCTTGTGTTCCACTTTTTGGGAAGTGCGTTCATTGCTTAGAAAAGGAAAAGTTCACACATGAATTGATAGGCGTACTTGAAATTGAATGTTTAATAATGTGTGCATTAGAGACCCTTCAGTTGCACTCCCAAAACAAGAAATCGTGTATCAAAACCTTGCTATGTAGCAGGGAAGGGGCGAAATGACGTGTTGGTTTCGATGTGCTTTTAGCCTTTTCATTGGTTGTAATCGCATTGGTATGTTTATTCCTTGAATAAACAATCAGTCACAGTTCAGTGCTTTGCCCTGCCTTTGTTCATATTGCTTTGTAAGACCCACTTTTCATTATGCAATACCAACTAGCTTACCAACACATGTTCTTTGTGCACCACCAAAGCTTAACATTGGTGTTTCCAGGCATCAGCAGCAAGGCTTAAGTTAACTTGTCTTACTTACACCTAGGGTAACTGCTAACAGCAGCTTGGGACACTATTAAAAATGGCATGATGAGAACATGTCTATCAAGAAACATTTTATTACACATCAATAAAACACCACCCAACCAACAGTTCACAATGTAATTACCCATCAGTTAAATATTAGTGATAGTTTGTAGTAGGTCACAGGAGCACCGATGCAGTCTGCCGATTCTCTTTTGTTGTCACTTCTGCACTACTACTTGGAGCTAAACAGAGACAAGGAGCCTTGCTGGGGTACAAAAAAAAATTACACCCATCTCCCCGAAGGGAACCATGAGTAGGATGCGGAGTGTCATGGGGGTTCCGTTTCCGTTATGTTTAATTGCGTCAGCGCACCCGTTGACGGGACTGTTGCTTCCATCCTACTTCATCTGAAGAAGCTCGGAGTCAAGCGAAGCAAGCGCAGCACTGAACGGGCGCTCTGCTAGTTCCCCTTTATATTCACACCTGTAGGAGAGGAGACTACGAGAGAGAAGTTTGAAGTTTATTAGGAAGATTGCATATAATACAGTACATACGTTGGTAAAGAATACAGAAAGAGGTCCCATAGTTTATCACTGTGGGGGGACCTCTTGTTAAAAAATACATAAAAAAACGGTAAAACAAGAGCAGTCAGAAGAGATAAGCAGAAATATAATGTAGATTTATACACACACCAAATGGACACGGTATAATGAACAATTGCGATGATCGTTCATTACTGATTAGGCCAAAATATCAGAGCGGAGGTGAAAAAAAAAATGACGCTTCACTGGACATCAACAGTGTCGAAATATAGAACAAAACAGTTTAATTGTGGCAAAACAGCCTAGGCTGATTTGTTCAGCCTTCATAAAGAAAACAGAGCATGAAAGCAGAATTATTGTAAAATAATATTACACAATAAACGCATTACAGGGATCAATCAGGCAACATGCTTTCACTGGGATGGATTTAAAAAAAAAAATTGCAACACAGAAATCAACGTCAGTGAACTGGAGACATACATTTTCCCGGAATATATACGCTTTCCTTGGATTCATAGGGTGAGAGTGAATGAAGGACTATGAAGGAAGAGCCGCGCATGCGCGCGAGAGAGCTGAAGCGAACGGAGGAGGAGCATGCGCAGACGGTAGGAGAGGAGAGGAGAGTACGCAGCTGTTTGGAAAGGAGGAGAGGAGCGCATGCACAGATGGTGTGCGGACGGTCGCCACCGGTCAACAAGTGACATACCCCCGAGCATAAGACACTCCGCATCTAGAACACGGAAACACCATTATTTCCCATTCCATTCGGTTTTTGTGTGTGGGTGCTTCCACTTGTAACCTTCCATTCTTTGTGTTACGATTGATACACATAGCCATGCCCTATTGTGCACAGTTAATCTAAAGCAAGGGTGTGAAACACCCGGGCCACATGAGGCCTGCAGACCTTTTGATTTTTTTTGACCTTTTGATGTATTAACGGATCACCGTAAAACAAATATCAGTGCCTATATTTTAGTCATCCTGGAGATCAGTACTGATATGTTTCTCGAATGGTGACACCAAATTCCATACAGAAATGACCAAGCATATTTACAATGTGTGGGAAAGGACTTGTTTCGTTTGAACGGCAGCATTAGGTGACAATTTGTTACACCCCCCCTCCCCCCTGCCTTTCTTGCATTGCAACCTTCCCACGTGGGACTGAACTTCTTGACTGTGGCTTGCTTGCTCACTGATGTGAGTTGAGACCCCTCATGTCACTAACTAAGATGCACAATTTTTTTTGCACAAAACATTAACAACTCTTAAAAACTTGCATACTACGGCGACAATCATCAATGCCAGCTTGGACAAAAAAGGGAAAGAAATACGGACATTGGGCAGCATTACAAACACCCTGTATTTTTTGTGAAGACACAGAACTAAGCTGAAGAATGTTTACTAGAGCAGCAGCAGCAGCATAAAATGGACAATGGTGTAACAACTGACAAAAAATAACCTACCTAAACCATTGGAATCAAAATCATGAGCGTAACAGTTCAAAATTGGGCTTGATGTCTTCATCTAGACTCCCATTGCTTTAGGCTCGCAATGGGTGCTGCCATTCACTGCGTGGAATAGCATTTCACATTATGGAAAATTCGGAGGGCTTATTTTACACATTACGGCACATCAAAACTTTCACCGCCAAGAAATTAGGTAAATCGTCGGTCAACAGTCCAGGAAACAGCTTTTCATGTCTACAGGAGCAAAATCCTCATAATGTTCTGTTTGAACAGAAGAGTGCATTCATACAGATGACCAGGGCTAAAATCTTCATGACAGAACATAACTGCAAATCACACAATGAAAACCAAAACATCTGTGCATTTAGATACTACAGCGAAACAAAAAATTGCATCAATAAGTCAATCATCAGGAATTGCACTACCTGGTACAGTAGCCTGTGCATTGTGCTGTTATGCCCATCGCTGGGTAGTCCCTAAATCATACTTCCAATAAATACACATGGTTTGTGAAGATTTTAGATGCCCACCACACATTTTTTGCACACCCGTTACACACTACACTAACCATGCGTTGCATCCTGGCTGTCTTAATGGTCATGTTCGCCTTCTAACCAGTGGCATTGGATGCCTGCTGCTCTTTTCACTGTTGCCCAGTATTGGCATTTCATTGCGGCCATTCCCATTCCATCCTCTTCTGTGTGGCTAAGGTGTTGTGCTGCTGGGCCCAAGGACATTGCAGGTTCGATTCCCAGCCACTTTTCTGGCAGAGGCGAAAAGCAAAAACGCCCGTGTCTGCGAGATTTCGGCGCACGTTAAAGATCCCACCCCCCCCCCCTTCTTGCCCCAGGTGGCCAAAATTAATCCGGAGCCTTCCACTACGGCGTGCCTCACCCACCTATTTTTCACACAATAAGGGAAACTGCTAGACATTGTTGTCTCAGCCAAACTGATGCACACGGCTTGCTGGAAAATGCCTATTCGAATGGCACAACTGACTGGCTCAGATTTGCTAGAGCTGCGCACACAGCTACAATTTTGTCTAGCTGGGTGAGCCTCTCGTTGTGCTTCACAGTCACAAGATCAATTGGAATAGTGCTTGACAGGATTCGGTATCGTCCTCTAAGTAGCCCAATCACCCGTTCTACATGAATGCGGACATTAGCCAATTTTCGAGTTTTTTGGACGTCCCAAGCCGATAACTGCGATTTCCCCCTAGTGAAAGCCGGCATTTCTAGCTTGGCTGAGTGGATGCCAACAGCATCACCTATTGTGAATCCTCTGTCAGCCAACACTGTGTCACCTGGTACAAGGTTATTTAAGATGCCGCAAGACTCGGTAAGGCGCTTGTCTCTGGTCCGACCACCCCAACCCTCGGAAATGAAAGTGACTGCACCTCGTGCTTTCCAGCGCAATGCCTTAGCCACTGAGACACCGCGGCGGGTTATATTTGCAGCATTGGTAAAACCATTTTGAAATACTGCAACTTGCCAAGGAATTTAGTCCTGTCAGTTTTCCCTGGCAATCTGATTATACTCACATTTTTTGCAGCTTGTTTTTAGTTGTAAATTAAGTGTATAAGTCATTTTTTTTGCGTGTTTGCCATTCAGCAGAAGACTGCACTTACTGGGCACGTCTGGTATTGATGGTCATTTGTACTCAACACATCCTGTATTTACAGATTTCTTTTCTGACTCCAACAACTGCATCGGTGAAGCAATTTTGTAAGCCTGCAGCTCGGCGTCTTGTTCAGTTGTTATTAACGTGCTATGTTAGAGAAATCACATCAATCTCAATTATCTTTTTAGTTTAAGAGTGTGGCATTACTTTGTGTATTTACCAGAAAACTATTACCTGTCTGTATAATGCCTTTAAATCCCTATTTCTTTGAACTGTTTCAACACTCTTCTGTGTATGATACTGTCCAGTTGCTGTGATTTTTTTAACACGAGGAAAATGCAAATATCATTTTAAGCAGTGTCATCACAAATGACATACTGTGTGCTGAATAAACTTTTTCTGTTGTTGCCCACTAACCTGTTGCCTACTAACAGCTTTGCAGGCTTTGCCTAAAGACCTACAAAAAAAAATAAGTAGCAGATAGTGAATTTTCACTATTGTAAACGCGATACCCAGGACTCTGCTGGGAAAAAATCGTCATTGTGTACATAGAAGGGAACTTAGTATCTGGCACACAGCATCACTGAAAAGCAATTTACATGCCCATCATAGCTAAAACATGCTAAAATTCACACTCACTGCTACATTGTAATTTTTTTTTATTCTAAGCATCCCCTTTTATTCATGCCCCTTGCACTTGCGATAGATGCACTTACGGTTGATGCACAAAGATTTGGAGTATTTAACATTCAATACACCTTTTATTAAAATGGGGTAGGAACTAAGAATTGAGCAAATGGCGCAGTAAAAATTGGAACAATTCATATGGTGAAAGGTGTTGGAGGGCCAGAGACAGATGTGATGATAGTTCCAGGGTGCTTACTGCTCCTACCCTTGTTCTACTCTCCCCAAGTAGGAGCTGTGCAGTACGGTCTCCCACTGCTATTAACACTGCAACTTGGTGTGGCTGTGTGAGGACGCTGACATAGCATGTGTGCTAGGCCTGCTCCTTCCTGGCACCTGTGGCACTCTGCAGGGGGGGGGGGGGGGGACAGCTACTGTTACCTGTCCTTGGTAACAGTAGCTGTAGACAATTAAGCTCCGACACGAATTTGTCTGGAGGTGTCTCCAAACCACAGATTCCTGGGAGGGATACAGGCTCAGGTCAGCTGACAGTGGTTGGGGATATCCGTGTAGGACACTACTCTGTTCCTGCCTGACAGTGAGATGAAGCCACCGTCCAGATTGACGTGCGCTAGGTCGGTGAAGCCGCAAGCGGCGTTGTGTGCGGATTCACTCCTGGCCATGCCAAAGAGGGCAGCGGTCCAGATTAGATCCAGAATTAGCGGTCCAGAACTTGCCGGTTCGTTTTTCGGGGTCGAAGCCAAAAGTTAGAGGTACGGACACCTCTTCGGAGATCTGCCCTCGGGAGAAATTTAGGATTGCAGACTTGGAGGTTTTAATTAACAGCGATGCTGTTGAGCAAATCATTTCTGTATGGTGTCCGCAGCTTTTAAAATACTACGAAAATGCACACCATTCATGCTCGCGTGCCTTGATACGTGTGCATAGTTTGTCGCGGATAGTGGATAGGCCACAGATAGTTGGCATGGCCGAGGAAAGGAAGAGGCTGGTGTGCTTCGACAGGCTCGGCATGCAAAGCATCTGCTAGAGACGATAAGTCATGCTTACAGGGCGGCACAAGAAAACGTCGACCAAAACGACGAGGTCACTCTGGCGTTGCTCAACGTAAGGTAATGAAATGCCATCCCGCCGACGTCAACTACGGCACCACGACAATAAAACTCAACTTTGTGTCCGTCAATGATCAAGTCTTGCACGTGAGCGCAAGCTTCCCTGAATTTTTTTACTGTTCTGATTTTTGTGAAGGCCACCATTGCCAGTGCAATGGCTGCTGCTTCATACACCACTGGGGTATGAAGCGGGCCAGAGGCAATGGAGTTTCCCTGGTTATTGACTACAGCAACTAATATTACGTCGAGACGAAAATAGTAGGCTGCGTCCCTGTAAACCACGTCCTCACATTTAGCTTAGCGTTTGCGCAGAGCTTGCGCCCTGGCCTATCGTCGCTCGTCGTTGTAATTGGGGTGCGTTTCACGAGAAGAGGGGGAATGAGGATGCAATCTCCGCGTTGTTGGAATAGCTACTTGTAAAGTCGTGCTGCAAGGAAGGTTAATGTCCAATGTGCTTAAAATGCGACTCCTTGTTTGGCTGTTAGCTAATGCTCATGCTGCCTTAACCTTTGTAGAAAGTGTACGTCTGAAACTGATCATGGTATGCAGAAAAAGAGTTTTCCTCCATGCTCAAGAACCTTTCCCATGCATGGAATGAGAGATAATGGCTGGAGAATTTCAATCGTAAGCTTTTTTTCAGGTTTAGGGATTAAAATATTTTTGGCTCTTTTCCACTGTTTCAGAATGTGGCCTCTATCCCAACACATATTGAGCTAATGAGTGAGGGCTTCCAAAAAGTCATAACCTAGATTACAAGCATTTGTTCCGGATGTCGTTTTGCCTAAAAGCACATTTTGTTTTGTGCAAAGGGACGTAATGGCAGCCGCGTACCTTGCCCGAAGTAATGTTGAGGAGGGCATTATTCCGGCTCGAGTAGGGGGCAGTACCTTGGCAGCACAGCTTGCAATATGAAGATCCTGAATAACCTTCAGTAGTTCTTTGTCCGTGCTACCAAACTGATAGGGAATGACACTTATGGCGAATTCCATTGGGAGAGCAGGAGCACTCAAAAGCACTCTGAAAGTGCTCTCTCCTGAGCAGGCGTGTTTCAGTGGTCGAACAGAAGTAGGAGCACTGTCATCCAGTGGGTGTGCGAGACCACTTTCCGTGCTCTGAGAGCAGTTGGGAGCAGTTCGATCTGCTCCCGCTTGAAAAGTCGGAGTGAGCACAGTACGATACGAAGGAAGTCACATGACCTTTAACGTCATATCCTCCCCTTTGTGTGTGTGTGTGTGTTTTGTTCCCTTGTATCGGGGAGCGTGGCAGTATCCATCGTGCATTTGCAACTTTGTGGAATGGGCAGCGAGCCCTACGAGCATGCGAATGCTTCGCACCGCCACACGTGCTTTGCCCGGCTTTGCTCACACATGCTTTTCCGCAGAGATTGCTGGGATGCCTAAAGGCTGGAATACGTGGAGCGAACTTTCACGACAAAGTTCGCGCGGCGGGAAATCTCTGAGCTACCGTACTTATCCAATTCTAACGCGCCCCCGATTCTAACGCGCACCCGATTTTTCTGACAAAAAAAACCCAGAAACTTGCACCTCCGTTTGTAACGCGCACGGAACTTTATAACCCAGACAAACGAATGCGGGAGAAATGGGCGATTTATTCCCCAAAGTAACTTCGCTCATCTCACTCCTCGTCGCTTTCCGCTGACCAGAACATCTCGTCCTCGGTGCCACCAAGAGCCTTCGCGATGCCACACTTCTGAACGAACATTCAACCATGGTCGATGGGATCGTGGCCCACGCCTCGCATGCCCATCCCGCGAGCTTCTCCAGAGCCGCACGCTTCAGCCGACCGCTCGTTTTGAACGCGTGAGAGCCGCTGCTGCCATTGCTGTTATCAAGCGCGCAAGTGGAACAATTTGACGATTTGTGTGAACGCCGATAGAAAAGTCTAGTCGCATATGGTTCCTGCGTCCGAAAAATCGTTGCTAAAAGCTTTAGCGCCATCTTGACATGGTGATGGCGATGGGTGGGACGAAATTTCTGCTGGTTCGGTTTCGGTTTCGAATCCGATGCTAGCGCTCATGTGATTTTTCGACCTATTTTTCCGGAACAAGGGCGTGCGTTAGAATCGGGTAATTACGGTACATGGAGCGACGAAATGGCGCGCGCCGCCGCGCTGCCGCTGGGCTGCTCTAAATTAAAGCCCCTCCGCCGCGGCCCTGCCCATAGGAGGGGCTTTACTCTCACTGTAACTCCATGCCCAGAATCAACGGTGCTGTTCAGTAAACAGACCCAGTGAAGGAGCTTCCCACTTTGGTTGTACATCATTTAACGATTCTGCGTGGGGCGGGGGTGTTTCTTCTACTGAAACATTCGTTCTCAGTTCTCAAAAGTGCTAAAGGCTGAAGAGAGAGAGAGAGAGAGAGAGAGAGAAAAAAAAACGAACGGCACCGGGGAGATTCGCACGAACGACTACAAGAACAAGTAGCCGGCAGTTTAACCTCTACTTCACCCCGAGAGATGGTGCATATGAGCAAAATAGCCTCTGTTACTGGTTTTTGTCGTATTTGAGACGCCCTCGTAGTGATACCGCCTGTTCCTCACTCGCCAATCTTGCAGACAGGCCTCATATTGCTGCTACTGCAAGTAATGTAGCCGGATCGCCCTTATTTAACCTGATAAATGCTATCATGTATGCCCATACAGCCGGTCGGGACCGTGTTTTCCCCTCGTCGTTTTTTCCTCTCCCACCTGCTCTCCGGGTGCGTGCCGCACTCATGGCAGGTGCAGTGGCCCTGCTCCCGCGTGCCCCCAAGTGTTCTGTCACCTACTCCTCACTGCACGATGCCACTGCTCCTGTTCTCTCAATGGAATTCCCCATTAGGTTGCATCGATGTATGGCTTGGCTCTTACCGAGATCGATTAAGCATCAGACGACGTTTCATGTCTTGGGTAGTTGCTTCTCACAGTGCAATCGCAAGCTGCATGCCAATTTTGTCGCAATAACTGAGTATTCTTCAATGTGTTGGTTAAGCCAATCCAGGCGACAAAACACGTTGCAACTGACTTTGTTCTTGCGGAGTTGCTGTTGCAAACCACTCTTGGCCTCCCACATGTGGGGAAGCTGCAAGTCAACCTGGCATTGGTTCCCTGCTTCAAATGTATAATTAGTTGCCTGCTCAGCATCTCGGCCCAGTTGATCCGCCTTTGCCTTGATGTTAGTTATTTCTCAGATATGTGGACCAATCACCGAGTGTGAGGAATCCCGCTGCACCACTCAGAGCCCTTGAAATGCATCTCAGTAAATGAGGATAAGCGGGCCTACCAGACCTTCGTTTGATGTTGCCGGGTGGTCGCTGCCGAGATTCTCTTATGTGTTGCGTAAAGTGGTCTTCCTTTACGTGTGTTCTGTAAAAGTGAGGCAAGGCTGCTCACACTGCTGCTCATCACTGCTCACACTACTTCCGGTGCAAGTGGGATGCGTATGGTCAGTGGTAAGGGTGAGGCCTTCTTGTTGGGCATCAAGCCAAAGGTTTTCGCTTTTTAATGGTGTCATGCTTGCAATCCCCACTTAGTGTGATGTGCATTAAAATCACCGACAATGAGTAATGTGTCGAAATGGAAAATTTCAAGAGTTTTCTAAAAAAGCTTGGTCAATTTGGAGGTGTTGCGAGAAGGGATCCATACGTTTAGGAGAAACGTGCCGGTCAGCCATGTTTTGCATTTAGTAATTAATTCGATGCAACAATACTCGCATCCCGGCCGGCAAATTTCACTTCTTTTCACAGACGCAGAAGTTTTGACGCCTCCGAACGCTACAAGTTCTACACCGTGTTTGCCATTTGAAAAGACTTTCCACACTGATGAGTTCTACACTGTTTGTTGATTAGTACACACATACCCTGAAGTCACTGACCTAAGAACTGAAGCGCATGAAAAATTCCTTGCCGGCCTGACCCCTGACCCGACAGGCACAGTCAGCCCTGTGCGGCAGCAGCGGCTCACCATTGTTTGCATTGCTGGATGTAAACAAATCTTTCCTTTGCAGCTACGTCAGCTGACTCCTTAGCCATGATTGGCTATCCGGTTTTGCATTGCCGAGGCGCAACGAGGGGATTCAGTCCTAGAGCGATCTTGTCCTCCCTCGCAAAGCGAGAAAAAGCGATGCCTGGCTCATCACTTGCGACGTCACGCAATGTGCCAAGTCGCCAGTGGGAATGTGCCTTTAGACGATTGGTGAGCACTTTGGAACGGTCCGCTGACGGAGGCCAGACGCACAAGCAGTCGATTTTATGGGGCCCATTCCCCTTCACGCAGCGTCCTCAAAGAACCGGTGATGCAAATGTTGAGACCGGTGATTTCAGCACCAATCTTATCCTCAAATTGCACTAACATGGCTTTGAATGTCGCACGAGAGTTTCCATGATCTGTTCTCCAAAATTTTGAAGCACACCTTCCGTAACGTACTAATCATCCGACCCCGAAGCAAGGGGGGTTTGCCAAGGCCAATTTTCTTGTCCCAGTGTTTTAACTGAGTAGAGCCAGATGGAGAATTGTCCATTGCATCTGCGGACCCAATTTCTGAGGACCCCAAGGTCGGTAACCTGCTGTGGCTGGAGTCAACGATGGCCTGAGATGCTGGTCTGACGTTTTGGAAGAGGCGGGGTTCACAGTGGTGTCGACTCCCTTAAGTTCAGTTACGGCTGCTTTTAGAACTTTTTTTTTCCAACGATAATGGACTCAAGCATGTGATGGATTTTGTTAATTTCTGAGCATGAATCGGAATGTCTGCCGTGAGTGTATTGACTCTGGGGGACCATGTGTCTCTGAGTGTGTTTGCCGTGGGAGACCGTAGCTGCCCAGCTCACCTTGTTGTTTAGGTTGATTCTGTTGGCATGGGTATGGCCGCCTGTCCTCAATGGTTTTGGCCCTCAGTGCTCGACAGCCGACGACGCAACGTCCAGCGCACACAATCCCAGCTCCGGGTGGAGTTGTCCTTGGTCGCTGGTCCACAGCTCGCATTCCCTTGGCTTTGCTGCAACCAAGGAAAGGAGCCCAAATGGTCACTCTCCCCAGATGAGGCCCTAAAGAATTTTTTACTGCTCCTTTCTATTGTCCTCGTCCTTCACGAATAGTCACAATCTGCGCATAGAGTGTAAATCCCGAAGTGCTAGGACTTGATTTTAATGAAGCCTGTCGCGTGCTTAAGCTCCCAATCAGAGGTCAAGAAAAAAACGTTCAATGCATTACTGACCGCTAATCGCTAAAACGCTTCAACAAAGCCGAAGCCACATTTAGCCAAAGCAACAAGCACGAAATGAACATCGTACTGTTAAACTAGGCCGTACAGCCAGTGTCTTCTTGGCAGGAGGCACTTATTCACGTGGCAGCATGTAATGCCTTTCAGCTGCTGCTTGCATCAATCTAGAGTTTTGCTCCCGTGAGTACACCCCATTGTTTTTCTCAACAGCTGCGTAGTTTAATTTGACCCAATGCAAGTGCAGTTACTAATACGCCTGCAGTGCACTGGCCTTGAATGCAGGATCACACATGCTTGGTGCATTGCTACCATGGTATGCTGCACGTATCAACTCGACTCAACAGTGTGTCACCTGACAACCTCCAAATGCACACCTGAAACACCTCCTTTAGTTCTTTCCAGGGTGCTCATTCTTCACAGTCCATAAACTGTTGGTACAGCCAGAAATACTTTTAGGGGTTGGGGGTGTATGGAGGTATGGGAGAATGGAAGGAGCCTTGCCAAAATGAATGCTAGCACTTGCTTATGTGCAGCATAGTAAAATGTTTGGGGGAGGGGGTTCAAAACCCCTCCGCGCTGTACCTGGAGAATCCTATCGGCCATCTGGGAGGCCATCACTGATGTGTTGCTGGGGCATTCTTGGCTCGTTTCTCTCTCACAAAGGTGAGCACATGGCGGAATTATTTGTGCACTTGACAGCACCTGAGGATTCACAAGGATTGTCAGCTGCTGATAATGGCTGAGCTGTTGGGTTGACCTTTTTTCTGTGCAGCTTAGCAAAGGGGTCAGCCTCGCGTAGGATGTTTACTAGCACTGATGAGAGGCTGAAAGTTGGGACATAAAGAGTAGTCAGGCAGTGGATGTTCACACGTATTTAAAGAATTGGCCATAATATGGCTTATGTGAAGACTATGACATGCTTTTCATCACTATCAGAAGTGGGGTAGGTCCAGCCCCTTTAAGGGACCGTGGCACACCATCTTGCATTCGGGACAGACGCAAACACCCACACATCAAATCGTTCGACAAGTACTCCTGTAATGATGCCAGCATTTACGGAGGTGAAGGATAAAAAAATCTAAAATGAAGTTTGCCTTGGAGGTGCAGTGTCCCTTTGGCACTGCACATTTTTATACGTTTCAACACGAAAATGCATAATCAACATAAAAAAAAGTTGTACACCTGAAACTGAAAAGCAACACAGGCTGCATAAACTTTACCTTCTTAAGAGAAGCAAAAATAGGCCAGAAACATGCATACGCTATGCCAAGTTTTTTCTGCAGCCTTGTGTGCCTAGTGGTGGCTGGATGGCTTTTTGTTGACTTCGCCGGACTGGGGGAGTGGCTGTTGAGAGCCAGTGGTTGATCTCATGCTTCAGACCTGCAAGAGTGAGTAGTAACATGTGAACTTAAACATGCTGCGATGCACAGTTTTACAACAGTCAGTTCACCAGTGACCACATAAAGTTGAAAACGGCTTGTGCTTGCTTTGTAGAAGGTTTGTACGAACACTTTGATTGACTATGAGGTTTAACACACTGACACTACACAGGCGATGGGGCACACCGTAGTGAGGGACTAAGGTTAATTTTGACCACTTGGGGATGTTTTAACGTGTGCCAAAATCTCGAACATGGGCATTTCTGCTTGTCGCCTCTATTAGAAAAGCGGCAACTGTGGCCAGTTGCCGCTTTTCAAATATGAAGTCTAGACTAGAAGGTATGCAGGCAACGTTTAACAAATATACATATGTGCAGACGCAAGGATGGTGAAAACAGAGCCTGCAAGCATATGAATAGTCTGCTTGCCGGTTGGGAAGGTGTGTTGCTTAAAAAAAGAATGGTGCATAAAATAACCTGCTAGATACCATGTGTGCCCAAGGCAATGCTTAAAAATCAACTCGCCATTCCATGTAATAAATGCAGCTATGTAGTAAAAGCACAGAGGGGGAGGGAGGAATAACCGGGTGTTTTAAGGTGCACAGTAAAAATAGCGCAGTTAAAAGGAACGAGCCAAAGATGGAACTAGCGTTACTCCACTTTGTTCACTAATTAAAACGCCCAATTTTTTTTCATTCCTCAAATTAAGGTACTTCCTGTCTCGTCGGCTGACGAATGACGATGAAAGCGACCACACCGACCGGTTGCTGGAACTCAAGTGCCTTTATTAGGCGAAGAGAAATAAACCCCCCGGTCCCCAATGGCGCGGCGGCGCAGGCGTGGAACACGATAGCTCACGTGTCACACATCCGGCGGGTTTGATCCGCGGAGCTTTCAACCGTCACTGCTGGTGTTTCGTCTGTGCTTGAATAACTGTCAGACGCAAGGCCATCAGGCATGCCTGCACCGTTGAACGGCACCAAATGCCGACGGTTGCGCTGAATGATGCCTGTCGGTGTTTCCACCACATATGAGCGTGGTCTTCTTGCTGGGCTGAGCACCTTTGCTGCGCATGACATATCCTGCACCCACACATCCTCCCCGTCAGCGAGTGGGCGGAGTTGGTGGGCGGCGTGACGACGGTTGAAGTCTTGACTTTGTTTTGTTCGGTTAGCTTTATCCTTAGCTGCAACTTCGTCGTGTGGTGGCTACTCCGGTTGCAGGGTGTCTGGCATCTTCGGCACTGTTGTTTGCAGACGTCGGCCCATTAGGAGCTGCGACGGGCTGTATCCGCTCGCTCCTGGCGTATCGCGGTACACCAGAAGCGCCATGTGTGGGTCCTTGGATTTTGTGAAAAGATCCTTCATGGTCCGCACCCTGTGTTCTGCCTCGCCGTTTGACTGTGGGTAGCCCGGGCTGCTCGTGACGTGATGAAATCCGTAGGTCTGCGCGAACTCGGCGAACAACCGTTACGAAAATTGCGGGCCGTTGTCGGACACGAACACATCAGGTATTCCATGTCGCGCGAACGTGCTCTTGACAGCCGCAATGACAGCTGTGGAGGTGGTCGACGACAAGCTGATTACTTCCGGAAAACGAGAGTAGTAGTCCACCACGATTATGTCGTGAGTTCCATCAAGTTCAAACAAGTCGGCGCCTATACGCTGCCATGGCCGATTTGGAGTCGGTGTTGCGATTAGTGGCTCCGAACGCTGAACTCTCGTCTGAGCGCATTTCTCACACGATGTTACGAGCTGCTCAATTTCGCTGTTAAGGGTAGGCCACCATACTGCGTCCCTTGCCCTTGCCTTGCACCGTCCAATGCCCTGGTGGCCTTCGTGGATTTGCTGAAGTACCTCACGGCGCATCAGGCTTGGAATAATGATGCGGCGATCTTTGAGCAAGAAGCCATCACACACTGTGATGTTGCCTCTTTCCTTCCAGTACTCCCTTAGATGAACTGGAACCTTTGAGACGTTTTCTGGCCATCCTTTCTCACAGAAGCGGAGTAGCCCAGAACAGATGCCGTCTTCCGCTTGGTGCTTGCGTAAGGCATCCATGCGGGAGGACATGAGGTTGGCAGCTGCTGTAACGACTTCCCCGATGAATAACTCGATGGAGTCTGTCTGCCATTGACTTCGCTCAGGATCGTGTCCCTGAATAGGAGCCCTTGACAGCGTGTCTGCCGTGGCAATCAGCTTGCCAGGGACATAGAGAACAGTGAACTGATAGCGCATAAGACGGATTCGCAAGCGCTGGATTCTGGGCGGAATCATGTCGAGTTCTGCTGATCCCAGGAGCGTGACTAAAGGACGATGATCCGTTTCGACTTGAAATGCGATGCCCCTCAGAAACTGGTCGAACCTCTTGACAGCCCACGTCACAGCCAAAGCTTCTTTTTCTGTTTGACTGTAGCGGCTTTCAGTGTCCGTTAGGGATCGTGAGGCGTAAGCAACCGCTCGTCGTTCTCCCGATGGTTGATCTTGAAGCAATACGGCTCCGAGACCGTATGAGCTTGCGTCAGCTGACACAACCGTGGGGTACGATGGGTCATATTTAGCCATGCAGACCTCTGAACTGAGCAAGCTTTTGAGCTTGTTGAAAGCAGCTTGCTGGCACGGTCCCCAAAGCCATCAGTTTCTCTTTTGAAGCCCTGATCGGTGCTGTGATGTCGGAAAGATGAGGAATGAAGCGGCCCACATGGTTCACC
This sequence comes from Haemaphysalis longicornis, assembly GCF_048455015.1. Taxonomy (NCBI): domain Eukaryota; kingdom Metazoa; phylum Arthropoda; class Arachnida; order Ixodida; family Ixodidae; genus Haemaphysalis; species Haemaphysalis longicornis. The sequence goes on from NW_027526445.1 coordinate 168,128,618, forward strand.
ATTCCCAGCAGTCTTCGGACACCGCTGACATCCGATGGGGTTGGTAGCTTGGCCAAGGCCTCGACCTTTTCTGGATCGGGACTGATTCCTTGTGCACTAACCACGACTACAAGAAACTTGACTTGGTTTGCAGAGAACGTGCATTTCTTGCAGTTCAGCTTGATTCCCGCTTCTTCCAAGCGCTATAACACCTGCTTGAGACGTTGGTCATGCTCTTGCTGTGGTGCTCCGAAGACAAGAATGTCGTCAATCATGCTCACAACTCCTTCGAGGCCTTCCAGAATTCTGCTCATCTGTCGCTCAAAATATTCTGGCGCTGAGCAGATTCGAAAAGGTAGCCTTTGGAAACAGAATCTTCCCATTGGTGTTATGAACGTATTGAGTTCTTGACTTTCTTCTGAAAGCTTCACCTTGTGAAAGCTAGCGGTAGCATCGAGCTTAGAGAATACCTTTGCTGATCCAAGGCGTCCCAGGATGTTCTCGACTGAGGGTAGTATGTGACGCTCCCGAAGCACGACTTCGTTGAGTCGGGTGAGGTCAACGCATATTCGGTAGCCTCCTCCTGCTTTTGGAACAGCCACCATACCGGAACACCATGGTGTGGGACGGTCCACCCGTTGGATGACTCCCTGGGATTCGAGCTTGGTGAGCTCCTCTCGAACTGGTTTGTGAAGCGGAATCGGTACTCTTCTCGGGACGCTGAGTGAGAACGGTTTGGCGCCTGGTTGGAGACGTATCACGTATTCGTCTTGCAGCTCGCCCAAGCCATCGAAGAGACTGTGCTTCTTCAAGGGTAAGCTTTTGTGTTCGGCACAGTTTGTCCACAAGGTTAGAGTCCCGGAGACCCACGACGAACCTGTCTCGAACGAGTCGTTCTTCCACTTCCGCTGAGGCGTAGTTGCACTTTTTGACAAGTGTACGCAGCGCAGTGTAGAACTCGTCTACGGTTTCGCCTTCGCCCTGGGTTCGACGGTGGAAGCGGACACTTTCGTAGACCTCGTTGACCGGGTGGATGAAGTGATCGGTGAACTTCTTCTAGCGAGCTCCAGTCTTCGCTGGACAATGCTAGAGTGTCGAGAACGCGGCAGGCGTCTTGGGAGCCCATGTCGTAAAGAAGCGTTCTGACCTGTACTTCTCCCGGCGCTTGGTAGAGCCCAGATGCATAGCAATAGTCGTCGAACTGGTAGACCCATTCTTTCCAAGAGCTTGGGTTCCCAAAATCGAATTTCGGTGGCGGTTGAAGCCCGGTGCGGCTGAACTGGATAGAAGGATCTCCATCCGCCATAGCGTGTTTTGCAGGCTGCGCACCTTAGACTGATTGCTATTAATAATTGATCGATGTGTCGCTAACTTTATCCCACTTCTGACACCATGTCTCGTCGGCTGACCAGCGACGATGAAAGCGACCACACCGACCGGTTGCTGGAACTCAAGTGCCTTATTAAGCGAAGAGAAATAACCCCCCCCCCCCGGTCCCCGATGGCGCGGCGGCGCAGGCGTGGAACACGATAGCTCACGCGTCACACATCCGGCGGGTCCGGTAACGCGAACCGCCGCCCGAGCGAGCGTGAGAAACCTTCAGCGCGCCGTGAAATGCGCGTCCACTACACTTCCGAAATCTGGGTCCTACTAATTTTTCTGCGTCAAGACTTGCGCATTGAATCTACACGGCACCAGCGGAACGGGTTGGTCACTGCAACAGCAGATTTTCTCTGGAATTGGAGTCTGAAGAAGATCTCAGTGATGTCAGTGATTGTCAGTGTCAGTGATTGCCGCGATTTAAATAAAAAACAAGAGCGCGCCTGTTTTTTATCCCTCGTACGAACAACCGACAAGGCATCCAGCGTGCGACCGCGACTGGTGACTGCGAAGCTGATGGTGGCGCATTGCTGCCTGCCAAGTTTTCATTCCAATTTATTTGAAAACACGTTGGCACACGGGGGCGTGCACGAGTAGGTAGAGCGATAAAAACGTTAGAGCCCACGTATGCGTGCGACTGCGTCGCGATAAGTCACGCGTATGCTCGCGGAAAAGCGATCGCCCGAAGGCATATGCAGAAAATGTTGCCGTACGGAAGCCAAACTCGAGGGATTTGTTCAAAGGGCGCTTGCGATCCGTCAGCGCTCGGGTTACAGCACGGCTCGGGAAGCGGCCTCGCATTCGCTACCATCGCTAAATCGGCGTACGCGTGAAACAGCTCTCCAAAGAAATTATTCGGTTTTTGTAATCAACCATGTATTAGAGGGAACTTACCAGACAAAGTCGTGGATACGGTGCGGGTGCGCGTCGGCATCCACGGCGGCAGCCAACTGCAGTGTCGGACTTTTGCGCGCCGTTCCGGCCGTTCGCTGCCGCGGTTTCATCCTCCGGTGATGCGAAGTTATCGATGGCAGGTAGAGCGCCACCACGTAATGTGAATGCGATTAATAATATATCTCTGGACGCCACTACCGATAATTGGGTTGAAACGCGGCAGACGACAAACGGGACACCGGTGTTTTTTTTTCTCGAGATGTGGGCGCACAGCGCATGCGCTAGCACAGTGGCCACAGACATGGCGGCTTTCAGTGTGGCCAAGCGAAGAAAATCGCCCGCTAAACTTTTGAATGAATACCGTCTATTTATATCTGCTTGGACAAAACAAATACGACGTGATTACATAATTCTTGCATCTCTATGTTGCATCTGCTTCACCTGCCAAAACACATAGCATACGATAATAATACTGTATTGAGAGGAAGCAAGAACACAGTTTAAAACAATCTAAACAATTTTTTTAGCTAAATCTTTGATATTACAAAAAATCATAGCAAACCTTACCCAGTTTGAAGTATGTAATATATTTAAAAATAAATCTGGGACGGCCCGCTGTATCTGGTGGCGTCAGCCGAAGGCAGCACTTCTGCTTTTTTTTTTCTTCATAACCCCCAAATTTGTTTTGAAACATAAGCCCTCTAACACAGTGTCTTATACAAAATAAAATTTGTTAACAGCGGCACTTTTGGCAGCAATTTTTTAAACAAAAACTCAATTGGAGTAGCCCCAAAGTCTTTGCCGGCCATGCCACACCGAACTTCCGGCCGAACTACACACTATGGCGGCACTAGAGTGAACTAGAATAGGGGAGTGGCCCGAGCGGGCTGAGACAGCGTTGCTTTCGGCGTGCCGCGCGCCGTCGACCACCGCTAGGACGGCTAGGGGCGCTGGTGCGCGGTCTTGTAGCTAGTCAGCCGCGCCCGCGCTGTCGCCGCGGCCTTCAGACTGGACGAAACGTGGAAGGCAGTGGGTGCACGTGTGTTCGGTGAAATCGGGTGCGTTCTGACGTGTTTTTTCTAAACAGTGAGACAGTGTATTTCGTCAAGGACTGGCATGTGAGTTTATGATAGCTTCCTTGACATTTTGAGTGTGGTGTTGGCTAAGCAGCAGTGCGAACTTGGGTGCAGTGATCATTGTAAGGCTGTTGCGGCAGAGGTGAGCGCGTTTTACCTCGCGACCCGCATTCACTTCTACATCAAAAGCATCAACAGAAGCAATTCAAAAAGACGGCAATCTGCAAAGTATGCTAAACTATAGGCAAATGCTCGTACAACTGCACAAAAGTGCGAAATAAACTGTGCCCCCACACTAAAATGTAATCTGTTCTATCTCCTTCACGTAATGTATAATATTTATATTGCAACCGGGTTTGAAACAAAGTGAAGCTGTGCCATTAGCTGTACACAACTTTGCTTAACATGTAACATGGCATAGTTGATAGATTTGTTAACATTAGTTACTATTCTTTTTTGATAGTAATTATAACAAGAAAAAACCACAAATTAATTTGTCTTTTGCCATGATAGCCCCTCTGATCTCTGAAAAATGGTGTACTCCTTACCATATTCCGTTTTTGTGCTATGCGGTGGGTCTAAACTTCTTTTTAGGAGATGGGGGTGGGTGTCAACATGCTTATTTGCGCACATGCGCTGAATAATACATCAGAATTGACTGCGACACCTAGGCTAAAAAATTTGACACTCCTAAATGCTGCTATGCGAGCAATGATGTGATTTCAGAACTGCGATGCTCTTCTCTGTGTAGGGACTGAACACCTGCCAGTTCGGGAAAACTAAGTAATTATCTCTCGTCAGGCGTGTTGCCTAACAGCGTGTTGCGGAGAACACATGTGACAGTTCATTGACATTCAGGAGCGCCCGCGCCAGATATAAAGCTCGAGGTGAATCAAAATCGCGGATAGCGGATCGAACTAAGGTGGCTGCAACCAGAATAGCTCACCACATCGAGGCCGCAGTTCTCGTGAACAGCCTGGAGCAGCAGTAAGTAAAGCAAAAGTTGCGTGTGGCCGCTTAGAATCTTGCTTAGCTTCTGAATGTCTTTGAAAGCAAAAAGAGAACGCGAGAAGATTGCAGTGCATGGCCAGACGCGTAGTCTCACTGCGCTAGACCAGCTGCGAAAGGGCGCAGTCGCGCCACCTGGCAATGTCGACGCCAACCGGAGTGGCTCGGCGCTGCCGCTCGGGACACTCCCTTATTCTAGTACACTCTAGGCGGCACTCATGTAGGCGTGAGCGCCTTCGCCGAATCACGTTGACGCTAGCACCAGATTTCACTCTAGGTGAGTTAGTGAGAAACTATGGTTTGTAGCGCGAGAACGAATTAATCAACAACTTGAAGTGACATCACTTCGAGCTGTTGATCAATTCGTTCTCTGTCTACAAATGACTAGCCTCTTCGTTAGCTCAGTTGGTAGATTAACTGCTCCATTCAAGCAGTGGTCCCAAGTTCACATCCTGGACCAGGATGAATTTTTCTTCAACTGCGAAGTTTCTGAGGAATCTGTGTAGCTTTCCCTTGTAGCCGTACGCTGCATTGAGGTGGATGTCAAACTTTCTTGCTGTGTGATCGTAGCTCTAGCTATCACGGGCACAACTAAAATTACATGTTTATAGTGTATCCCCGATTATGTGCCTTTTCGGTGCTACTAGGGCCACCTTTAGTGAGGTAAAGACCTGAATCATTCAGTTTGTTGGGGATACATGCGCTTGCCTTGGATTCGGAGGGGCCCCATGTCCAATGAATGCCTGCAGCCATTTGTAACCAATTATTTTAAAATCAATTGCTTTACTTTCTTTTGTGGCATTCCTTGTGCCTGCCATCTCTTGGCCACGGTGACGCCAGATTTTCGGCATTTTTTATTGCTTCTGTCGCATAAAAAAAGAAGCAATGGCAACAGAGGTGCACTGGGAGGAATGACAGTGAGAACCGATGAAGGAAAGAAAAGGGAAAGAGAAAGCGTGATGTGGCCTGAAGAAGAGCATGAAGGGCACTGATATTCATGGGGTGAGATGTCAAATGTTTATTTATTTACTTGTTTATTTATTTATTTATAAGATACTGCTGTCCGTAGACCAAGCAGGTTGGCAAGTACAAAGTGTGTTACATTCAAAACAAAGCATTGAATGAAGGATACAAATTTACAAAACGGTAATTAAACAAACCTGAGAAAAAAAAGAGAAAAAAAACCACAAGAACAAGAGAACATGTCTTGACAGAAAAAAACGCGGTCTGGCCATGGCTAATTGGCTTAGCCCAGCAACCTTCCCCCCTGACAAAAGCATTCCGGTATTTTGTTGCATCCATGGTATTTTCTGCAGCTCTCACAAGCAAGTGTGTTGTGAAATACACATCTTCAGATTTTTTTTTTTGCTGAGGGATTGTGTGCAGTAGCATAGTACGTAGGTAAAGGAAGTACCTTTGATTAGAAGTATTTAGAAACACCTAGGGATGTTCCAGCATATCTGAATAAAGAGGTACTTAGAGCTATTATGGGATCTATTGAGATCCAGTACAATTACAAAAAAAAACAGGCAAGTGATTTTAAGACCTCATTATTAGGCCGTATTGGAAATTTCTGTACTCATATACTTAAAGGAGCCATGAAGAGAAAACACAAGTTTGGTTCATTCAAAAGATTGTCTCGTTAGAATCATACTGACACCACTTTTAACGTAAACTTCGCTCAAATAAGCTACATAATTAGGAAAAACGGGAATGGTCATGCGACCCACCAGCTCATTTCCCGCAACTGAACCTATGTCGTCACATGAGCTAAGCTCTGCGATTGGCGGAGGTTGGCAGAAGCAGACGCAAATTAGGTAGAACTTACAAACTAGACGAACGAGCGATTTGCGCTTAAATTTAGGGCATATTCTTTACAAAGCAATAAGAATGATGGGACAAACAGTGGAAGTTACGAAAGCACATGTAAACATAGGAGTACTGATGCGTTCTGCTGTTCGTACTGCGCACAGCATGCTTGGTTTAGCTGTACAGCACTACGGGGCTTGGGGTTGTCTCAGACGACACTGGCCGATTGACGCAAGCAGCGGTGTCTTACGTGACCCCATTTGTCGAGCGAGCACTGTTTCATGGAACGAATATTTTCTCCCAGAACAAAAACAAGCCAGGTTGAAATGCGGGCAAAAACAAACCAAACGCTTGCCACGGTATGGTGGCGCCATCTAGGTTACGGAACGTAAAGAAACGCGGGAACAAACCAACACCGCTGTACAGGGTGGAGACAACCTTTGAACGGTCCCGTGCCGCCGCAATTGGGCCAACGGGCTCAACGCGTTATTCTTTTCGTTTCCCACGAGACCTAGCAACGCGAAACAGACAATATGATTCAAACTTTTTCAGTAAACCGCGTTGCGGCGATAATTTTAGCGCGGTTTTGACACAATGACTTGCTTCGGCGGCGAGCGAGCAACCGAAAATGGCGGCGCCAGCGTATACGTGTCTACCCTGTATGGCGGATGCGTGAATGAAGGTACTCTAGGCTGCAGAGCGGTCGGTTCCAGTGATGTCACTTGGGACCACGAAAACGCACGATTGAGCGGGAAAATCAAAATGTTAACCTAAATTGTTTAATTTCTCAGTGAATAAAGCACCGTTTGTATCCGGACAAGCGCTGGGGGCACTATAAAACACGAAATCTTTCGAATAAAACCAACTTGCATTTTCTCTTCATGGCTCCTTTAAATTAGGTGGGGGCAGGAAACTTTGCCTCCACTGCGAGGTGACGCCTCGTGTTCACTTAAAAATAGCACTACACTAACTTTGCAAAACTTTACTAGCTTTGTAAAGCTAGCTAGTAAAGCTGTAGCTCAAGCTTTACAAAGGGCCCAGTGAAGCGCATATATAAACTATATTTAGCTTTGTATCTCTACCCCCCGAGGTTTCTTTCATGCCCATTTGTGTCAACAGAAAACTGCCACGAACAAATAAAAGAAGTTATTGGCACCACCAGGAAACGAACCTGGGATGAATAGAAAACTGTAGAGAGAGCCCGTTGTGCTCGGCACCCACCGAGCACATCTGTGGCTTTCCCTGCCTTCTTGCTTAATGTCATGTGAGAGCATCATGCGACATCTCATGCCGCTGTACGCGGCCCATGGCACATGTACAGCTGTGTGCGGGCCTTGTGCATACGCCAAGTGTGAGTAAAAATTGGAGGAAGCTCACGTGAGCTGTGATTAAGTGCATGTCACTTGTCTCTGGTTTCACTTGTAGAGCCACGTGTGTGAATTCAAGTGACGTCGCATGGGTAATCATGTGGGTGTCATTTGCAGCTTTGCTTTACCTTCAGAGGTTTGATTGGCACGCACTTTTTTTCTGGAAGGTTACAATTGTCAGGAACTCCTTGTAAACATTTGATGGGGAGGGACCCTGGTGTACTAGGATTTTGGGGGCACACCTGAGTGCTTCCCCTCACGATAACAGCTTTGCGTAGTGTGATTACACTTTCTGTGGGTTGGTAAGACGTCTGCTATTGTAATTCTGCAAGGGATAATTATTGCTAACGCTGCAAAGAAATGAGTGCTCTTAAATATGTTGCATTCATTTTAGAAACGGGCCATTTGTTTTACTTTCACACTTCAGACACAAGCTGCAGTGTGACAGCCCAAGCCAAGACTGCCCGAGCCAAGACTGCCCGAGCCAAGACTGCCCAAGCCAAGACTGCCCAAGCCAAGACTGCCCAAGCCAAGACTGCCCAAGCCAAGGCAGCCCAAGCCAAGGCAGCCCAAGCCAAGGCAGGCCAAGCAAAGACAGCCCAAGACAACCCACCTTTGTATACATTTGTTTTCATGGTGCCCTAAACAATTCACTTGAGTGGAATTATTTAGTCACGTAAATTTGTGCTCTTTTTGTAATCACCGTTCACTCATTTCTATATATCACCTTTTTCTACTCTTCCCCATCATAAACAAGGTGGAATTTTGTTGTATAAATTTGGAGTGTACTCGTAACCACCATTCAATCATTTGTGTTTCTCAGCTTTTTTGTGTTATAGTTCCCCAATCATTTCTCTGTTATTTAAGGTCACAGCTGTTCTTCTAACCATCATTCAATCACTCTGTGCTTCGAAGCTTTTTTTTTGTTTTCTTGTTTTCAAACATTTCACTAGGTGTGAATTTTTAGTCGTGTAAATTTCTCTGGTATCTACCATTCGATCATTTCTGTGTGCGCATTTTTTTCTTGCATTGTTTTTGCAGCATTCTACTTTGTGTGAAATATTGAAGTCGTGTAACTTTTTACTGTACTCCCAACAACGATTCAATCATTTGTGTGTTTATAAGCTTTTTTAAATTGTTTTATTGGTCTCCTACCATTTTACAAGGTGTAAATTATTTAAAGCGTAAATTTCTGTTGTTCCAATAGTAACCACCATTTAATCATTTCTGTGCTTCCAAGCATTTTTAATGTTTTATTGTTCCTCAATCATATTACTAGGTGTTATGTTCATGTCGTAACTGAGTTTCCACATTTTTTCTTTGTTCCCAAAGTATATCACTTTGTGTGAAGTATTGAAGTAGTGTAACTTTGTGCTGAATTCCTAACCACTACTCAATAATTTCTTTGTTTCCAAAGTTGTTTTGTTGTCCTGCTAGTTCACTAGGTGTAAATTATTTAGACACGTAAATTTATACTGTCCTTGTAACCACCGTACAATCATTTCTGTATATACAAGTTTTTTCTAGTGTTCATAACCATTTCCCTAGATGCGAGTTTATTTGAAGTCACTTATATTATCTGGCACTCACAATTACCACTCAATCACTTTGTTTCGTACCTGCTATTGCTTTATTGCTTCTCATTTTTTTTCACTAGCTGTGAATTATTTAGAGTTACATTAATTTGTCTTGCTCTTGTGACCATGTACCATTCAATCATTTGTGTCGTTCCACATACTTTTTTTGCTTTGTTTTCTAACCATTTCACTTAGTGTGAGATATTTTAAGTTACATAACTGTCTTGTTTTTTTAACCTGGGTTGATGTTTGCTTTCTTTCCTATTTTTTGGCAATCTGTGTGTGACTTATTTAATGTCATGCAAATGTGTGTTATTTTTGTTATAAAATCTGTACCCTTTAAGCCAAGGCAGATATATATATAGCATCAAAACTGGTTGTGTTGCAAAACCATGTTGCATAATTTTGAAGTAAATATTTTACCTGAACTGTTTTGTTTTATGTGTACTTTAAAAGCTTTCTTTTGGCCGAGCTTTACAGCTAGCTTGGCAAGACCATCATTTTAATTAGTTTCTAATTGTTTCTCTGATAGTTCATTTACAGAAGGCCAGTGCAGCCGTGCTGTGTGGTCCGAACCTGGAATGCGATGACACTAGGTTCCCTTAGTGTCAAGGGCACTTGTGCTGATCAGAGCTGGTTTGCCGTTACTTGGTGCCACTTGTTTTCGATGCAACATTTCTTGTTTGGAGCTGTGATTTGTGTGCTTCTGCAAGGAGTTTGTCAGCTTAGCTCTTCACATGAGACTTCAAGTAGTATGCAACACTTCGAAAGTGTAATCACATTATTCTAGTAACCAGGCACCAAGTAACAATAAACAGTGCTGAATGAAGGCATGTATTTGAAGCACAAGTGCCCACGACACGTAGGCAACCTCGCAAAGAGGGCTGGCCAAGCTCCTAAATAATGTATAAAGAATGTAAGTTTAATGCATACAGGTTCATCTCGACAATATCATACTAACGTAGACTAGATGGGGATTTAACAAAGCAATGTCTGTGCCAAAGACAGCAAAACAATGTAGAGTAGACGTACCAATACGTCTTGCATATGTACCACTACGATATCCATAAGACGTACCACTAAGGTAACGTCCCGTAAACAGCGTATAAAAGTACCATGAGACGTCTATAGTACGTCATCCTTCACGTGATTTGGACGGGTTTTTTGCGGTTGTAGGAACGTTGAGTATATGTAAGTCCGACCCGAACGGTACGTCTCCTGGACGTCTGCAACGTCGATTGCCGACATCTCCAGGATATCTACAGAACGTAACGCGGTTTGCTGGGTATTAAATATCCCTAGGTGGTAGAAATCTGTGGCCCCAGATTTCCACTGTGCAAGCATATTCTCTGGTCCAGAGGGTGCGAAACGTGGTTACGGCTTTTAAAGGAGCCATGAAGAGAAAACACAAGTTTGGTTCATTCAAAGGATTCCGTTGCTGGAATCATGCTGACACCATTTTTAACATAAACTCCACTCAAATAAGCTACAAATTAGAAACAAAGGAAATGGCCATGCGACCCACTAGCTCATTTCCCGCAACAGAACCTATGTCATACCAGCCAGCTCTGCAGTTAGCGGAGGGCGGCAACAGCAAACGCGAATTAGGCAGAGGCTATAAGCTTGCCGAACGAACTATTTGTGCTTAAAGGGACCCTGCAACACTCTTTGAGCAGTGCAAGTAAACCTGCGCGACGTTTAGATTACACTGCCAGGAATACCTGAGCCAAATATTACACGTGCACGTGAAGCGGTGAGCGCGCAAATCGATGTGAAAGACGCGGAAAAACCAACCGCTCTCTCTTCAGTTGGCCTCATTATTCAACCCCTGGCATGGCCTGAGGGACGTCACATAGGCCATGGCTGCCCGATCGGCAGTCACTGGTCAACTTCACGGCTAGATTCTCCCATTTCCGTCGTCGTCATCGCTGTGTACGAACCTCTTCTATGCCTGAACCTGTAGGCACAGTTTTGCCGTTTCTTTTGTGTGTTGAGTGCGCGCGGAGCTTGAGTGATTAGCTCAATACTTCCCTTGCAACGGGACCACTCGATCACAAACGTTTATTGCTTCAAAAACGCCCTACCAGCCCGAGCGCGCACTTGCGAGCAGGCACCCATGCCTGCTTTTTTTGTGGCACCACACCGGAAATAGGCCCCTCCGCGTTGCGGAGAAAAGGAGGAAACTCCCCGGCGTGTGCTATATTGAAGGCCGCCGAAGAGACCGCCGCGAGCCGCCCCCCTCTCCGGGAGAGAGCGCGCAGCTTTCGTCGCGTTGTCCGCGGTCGAGTTGAGAAGGAACGATTATGCGCGATTTCTCATCGCGCGTAGTTTCGTTAATTCTGAACGGATTTTCTTAATTCTGGCGGGCGGAGATTTCTGAGACAATAGACTTTATCCCAAAATACATTACTAGTAGTCGATGGCAAGTGTTGCAGGGTCCCTTTAAATTTAGGGCACATTCTTTTTACAGTAGTAAGAATGGTGGGACCAACAGTAAAGGTTAGGAAAGCACACGTAAGCAGAGAAGTACCGATGCGTACTGCTGTTGGTACTGCGCGCACTATGCTTGGTTTAGCTGCACAGGACTGCGGGGCTTTGGGGTTGCCTCGGACAACAATGGCCGATTGACACAAGCAACGGTGTCTTACGTGACCATATTTGTGGAGCGAGCACTATGTTTCACGAAACGATTATTTTCTCGCTGAACAAAAACAAGCCACGTTTAAATACGGTAAAAACAAAACAAAAGCAGAAAGCGGCTTGCCGCGGTATGGTGGCACCATCTCGGTTAACTAACGGTAAAGAACGTTTCCCAATCGGCTACAGAGCGGTCGGTTCCTGTGATGTCATTGCAGACCCTGAAAATGCACGATTTAGCGGGAAAACCAAAATTTTAGCTTCAATTAATGAATTTCTCAGTGAATAAAGCATCGTTTGCATTTGGACAAGTGCTGGGGGCACCATACCACACGAAATCTTTCGAATAACACCAACTTGTATTTTGTCTTCATGGCGCCATTAAAATTCTCTCTGAGGCACATGGTGAACGTCTCAGCGTGCCAATACCTCCAAGGGGTAGGCAAGTTGAAATGCTGACGAAACGAAAAAACAGGATGGCGAAGGAGCACGGTGGCAAGCCCATGCCCTGTTTAATCTTTTTCGCACCGTGACTGTATCCCCATCACATGCATATTTGTAAGAATCAACACGTTTAACCCATGCTCAACATGTTACGGTCAACACAATTTATGCAAGCCAGCTACAAATAATGTCACACCACACAAGAATTTCTGTCTGATCATGACGATGCTGGATGAGCTTAGGAAGGTGGAAAAATTTCTTGCATTAAAACAGTGAAAGCTGCCCTGTGACTGCACCAGCAATTCAGGCTGGAACAGCATGTTTTCAAGCTGCGACGTCTAAACAATTATCTGGTCAAATGTTCACTGCCTAAAGACCTTGTGCATGTGGTACTACTTATAAAGTTGCTAGCAATGCTTAAATGTTGAAAATTCAACGTATATGCAACTCTTACGTATTATAACTACAAATTTAATGCAGCCTCCTTGCATTTCTTTACCCGTAAACGAAAACTACCCGTTAGAACAATGCTAAGCTGCCTACGTCCTGTAAAAAAATATATACTGTGGGTCAACTGCCTCCTAAAAAAAAAAAAAAATCGGGGAGTGGGCGTTTTGTTTTACAACCATTAACGCAGTTTTCTTTTTTTTTTTTTTCATGCAACAAGCTTTAGCGTCGAATCCACCAAAGCCAAGCGGCGGCCGCTGGGCCGTCAGCATAATATTTTCGCTGCCGGCAATGGCAAGGGGGTCGATCACTCACACAGCATACTGGCCGCCGCTCCTGGAAGCCCATTATGACCGCGCCGACGGGGCCGGTAATTTACAATAAAAGAAGCGCGGCGAGCCGAACACCAAGGAATATACTCAACACGTTTAACAACACAGCACTGCGGCAACGCGTAATAAAATTTTAACATGCACCACGATAAACAATCATTTACGGCAGAACACGCAGCATTTTTCACACGTCGCGTCGACAGACTGGAACTTGCAGTAGAGACTCTTGATTCACGTAGGCACGCACAACTTGTCAGGTATTTTGTCAAATGGCGACCTCGATGTGCGTTTGCTACAGCAGCGCAGTACGGCGACGACACAGACGCTTTGCCAGCACTCACGATGTTTCAGGTGGCACAACAGCACTAACACGTAATATTACGGCAGGAGGACCACGTAGCAATTCACGTAACACCAGCAAATCGAAAAAAACCCACCAAAACCACGCACAACGAACCAGCCACGTCTTTTCTTGCGCACCTATAACAATGACTGCATATATGCTAGCCTAGACTAGACTTATTACTACAGTTTGCTATCTAGCAGTCATGGAGTTTTAGCAGTTACTTTCTTCCTTCATCATCACCCCTGAAGCAAACTAGACAGACGCCATTATAGTATTTTGTTAAAGTTGATAATAGCAAACATATATATAATGGCAGTATATTTTCTTGATGCGAGCAACGTCTTTTATTGTCGTAAGTTGTTGCTACTCAAAAGCGAATAAAAATGGATTAACAAACGAAGTTATTATCATCGTCATCTACATCTAGATTGACTGTTTTGTGTTTTGTTCAGCGTCCAAGCATTCACCATTCACTGTTTGTGGGCTTTTCACAAACAGAACGGCCGGATAAAAAAATTTTTCCCCGCAGACATACGCAAACACACGCGCACACGCGCACACGCATACGCATACGCACACACACACACACACACACACACACACACACACACACACACACACACACACACACACACACACACACACACACACACACACACACACACAAACACACGCACGCACTCACGCACGCACGCACGCACGCACACAAAAGCACTGTGCGTCAAATCCACGCAGGCAAACAATTCACTCAAATGGAGGCTTAGCAAGACTATGTGAGCTCAAGTATTTAGACCTAGGTTTACGACCCGGTATTCTACTGTTTTGGTGGCTTGGAGGTTGAGTACTCGCCTACTGATTGAAAGGGCGGTGGTTCAAAACCCGCTCAGTGACCTTTTTTTTTTTAACCGTGTTTTAATTGAAGGTTTTCTGCCTTAGGTTATATTTTGACATTGTTGTTGCTCTTGTTGCTCTCGTCTGGCTGTGTCCCTTTTTTTTCTGTCGCAATATATTTCTACCGCAAGCTCTGCCCCAAAAAACAGTACACCGCTTCAGCATTTAGTTGCAAGGATAAGCCATTTTACAACGACCCTGAAGGAAAACACAGACTAGGACAATCGGAAGCCACTTTTTAGGTTGTTTTTGTTTTCATTGCTTCGTTTTCTATTCGGTTTTTTGTGTTCTTTTTACTTTTTGTGGTCTGTATATTCTTCTCCCTCCCACTTTTTTTTCGTAATGGGAGGGACGAGGCACATCGAACAGCCTCGTTCAATATGTATCCTTCTTACGCCACTGTTTCATACAAACGTACCAGTTGGTAATATTAATTCTGCGAATTTATCAGACCTTACTAGCACGAAATAACGTATACAGTGCTGCAGAATTTCCACAAACCATCGGCATTGTTTCTTACCATCTCTACCAAGCCAAAAAACTTAACCTTTCGAGTATAATTAAGGCTTACATGCTCGACTTTATGTTTACTTGAGGAAGCACAATCTTCAGAAAAAGAATGTAAGGCAACAAATAGTTATCCTTCCTCCCAGTGTCCTAGAGGCAACACAAAAGACATAAGTCAGTCTTTTGACTTCATTTTGCCTTCAGTACATACATAAGCAACAGCATTACAGCACACAGAAGAATTAAGACAGCAAATTCAAGTTCTATCTTACAGCCTTTGTCCTAGAGGCAACACAGGGGAAACAGGCCAAAGTCTTTTGACTTCATTTTGCCTTGAGTACACACATGGGCAATAGCATTGCGGAACTCAGAAAGAGAAGAAAGCAAGTCATTTTTAAAGTTTTATACCTCTCATCCGAAATAAAATCTTCGTATAGAAATTTAAACTTTGTCTTTACCATAGTATATATAAAGGTAAAACATCATGGCTGTTTATCCGGCAGTCTATAAAAAGTACACAGCCTGCTTATGTCCTAGAGGTAACACAAAGGAAAAGTCAAAAGAAAGGCCACACAGTCAACATGCAGGAGACACAAAGTAAACAGAAAGGAAAAGTTCATTTTCATAAGGGAAGTCTTTTGACCGTGCCTGTGAAAACGTCACCTTCGTGGCGATCCGGTGCGCCGACCGTTAGCTACAGTTTAACAAGAAAAAGAAAACGTGGCGTTAAAGAGTCGTGGAGGATGACGAGATAGGACAGTTTCAGGCGCCAGTATGTGTCGTATCTTGTCTTCGTCGAAGTACCTTTTGCTTAATTTTTTCGTCGGCTACAACTTTCGCGGCGGCATATTACCCGCTCAGACATACGTCCTTCGCCTGCGTCATGACCAACGCCAGGTGCAATCACGCACTGCCTGCTGTTTTCCCAGCACGGCCACCACAGAACAGGAATGATTTTGGCTTTCTCGTAGCTCGCAAACGTGTTAATGCATAGCGAAGAAAGCAAATCTCCAAAACCGCTTAAGAAACGAAATTGTCATGCCAAGCCCAAGCCAAAAGGGGGGGTCTCCCGTAAACCGCCGCGACGACATGGATTAGCAGGCGCAGTTTCGTCTCCAGTATACTTACTAAGAAACTCTATGGGTTGGACTGTCCGACCGAAAGATGTCGCTACCTGCGGGGAAGTATCAAAACGGCTACGTCCGATGTCTTGGTCATCGATCGCTCAAACGGCAATTATAGCTGAAATCCACTTGCGAGAAACGGGATGATAGCCTGGTGAAAAGTTGTGTTAAGGACTGTCACTCACAGTTCCACCGATTGCGCCGATGAAATAACCACCGCGATACTAAGCCTAAAGTTTCCATCACCCGAGCCGACCGAAGCAACGCAAGCCGGTTGCGGGCTGTTGGGAGCGCCCCTCGTCTAAGGGGTGAACCGCATGGATCGTTTTCTGCTCGCGAAAACGTGCTGCGCACGCCACAGGCGCGCTGACGCTGCCCCGTAACACTCGCAGGCTGCGCGCGCCGCGGTCGGTGGCGGCAACATGGCGGTGGCTTCGGCAGCGAAAAGGTTTCGGGAATTCGAGCGACCGCTTCTAAGCGCTCTCTAAAATGCCGCTCAAGGCACGCACGAAGTTGCATGTGCGGTAAAGGAGGTTATAATGTGGGTGAAAACGGCACCATAAAACATCATCCGCGCCGCTAGTGGAAGCGCCCATTCAATATCTGCTGGGGTGGTAAGCCTAAACATCCCCGGCGGAGCTAGCCGGCTGTCTCAAGCGCTTCGAAACCACCGCCGTGAGACGCGCGTCTCCCCATTGGCTGAAGTCGCCAGGCTCCTCCCACTGTCGATGTTGATGCCTGGGCGAGTTGGTGTTCTATAATCTTGAATTCACATCGCAAACAAGAAACGAAGACGAAAGGGAGGGTACGACACACAGGCGCTGACTAACAATTGAAGTTTATTGGTGTGACGTCTGGCATATAAATACAGCAGAAATCAAGGCAACAAAAAAATGGACACATAACATGTGAAAATAAAGTATAACAATTCCGCCAGGAAATCACTACCACCACGTGCTTGTAAGCACGTATGCAAGCACGTGGTGGTAGTGACGTCGTGGCGGAATTGTTATATTTTACTTTCACATGTTATGTGTCGATTTCTTTGTTGCCTTGATTTCAGCTGTATTTATATGCCAGACGTCACAGCAATAAACTTCAGGTGTTAGTCAGCGCCTGTATGTCGTGGCCTCCCTTTCGACCTCGTTTCACGTTTGCGCTGTGAATTCAAGATCCCACTGTCGCGCGCGACGCGGGTCAAAATCTAGCCAAGGCAGGTGCTGCCGCGGGCGCGGAATCGTCGGCGAGGCGTCGAAAAAACGCACTTGCAACGCCGACGCGCGAAAATCGCGTGAAAAAACGCTCCGTGCGGTTCGAACTTAAAACTCGCCGCGCGCGAGCACCTTGCGGTTGGGTTTCCGTAACTTGTTCGGGGCCCCCAACGCCTGCTTCCCTTATTCTAAAACTGCGTAATGTTTGTAGGCGCTCCGTAAAACTCTCCTAACGCCGTGGTTTGTGCACGTTGCAGGCTTCCTACTGGCCGCACTCATCGTCCTTGCCTTCCTCGCTGCCATTGGATTCTGCGCTTGCGTGGGAGTGTGGTTCTGCATAAAACAGTGCGGGCAGGTAAGCGGGGTCATCTAGCAACCTTCACCGATCAATCATAGCTGGAAAACAATTGCCGACCATAGGTTTACGGTTAAAGAGGCGTCTCGGCTTCAGTACGGACGCTTGCTCAGTGACCTCAGTCGACCGTTCAGCGAAGGCGGTTAGCGCATGGAAGCCAAATCGTCTCTGTTAAAGATAATAGATTTTCTCGAGATCCTTAAACCAGAGCATTTACAGTTGCGTATTTCTGCCTGTTCCTCAAGTTAGCCGCGCGAAAAAGGTATCTGAACTCTGAAACGAAACGTTTGTATAGGCAAAACCTCTCCATATCGCAAACTCTGATGCCGTGCCTCATGCTTGTAAACACTGTCTTGCGAAAAGAAAACACGAGCCATATTTGAGGCAGAGCAGCAATGCATAAATGGCGCTCGTAATCTTTCCTTAGTGGAGAAGAGATGTGTGCTTGGTGTCCTGCGCCAGAAAATCGGAAAACTACACGTCGAAAATAATCTCTGACCTAAACGGAAAATGACGCAACTAGCAGTGGTGGTGCAAGGCTGGACGAAAAGCTGAGCTTGCCGTCGCTCTCCCTCCGTCGGAAACCCGGCTGTTGCGGGCCACATGAATTTCCGAACTTGCCGCTGACACTTCACCATCACTGCCTGGTCCGCATTGTTTTGTCCGCAGTATAATTCGTCAACAATTATGCAGAAGCTTCACGCACAATAACATTAAAAAAATCTTGCCCTTTTTTGTTGACTTTGGCTTCGAGACAAAAAAATTCCCCGCATTTCCCCGAGGGGAAGAATGTGAAAGTGCGAATGCACGAGTTGAATTTGCGCGGTTCGGTAATGTCGCGAAAGAGAGATCACACACACACACACACAACTACAAAGAAAGAAAAATGCATTTATTCACAGACACCTATTTGTGTTGTCGTTGTACTTTATTGCTAGAGCGGATCTCAGCTTTGAAATTTCGTGTCAGTACTCCTTTAAGCGGGTGCATTAGCCCTTCTCACGCCCGATTCCTGGCCAATCCCCCACGTGGGTATGTGCCATGTCAGCGGCCAGGCAGCGCGCGCCCATCTCCCCCCGTTGCCAAGGAAGACGAGGAGATTTCTGGCCAATCCCCCACGTGGGTATGCTATGCGGACATCGCCGGTGGACGCAGGTTCAGGGTCGCTTAAGAAGTGCATTCGCACTTAAAAGAAGCCATATGGCTATTTAAGCCAAGTAGGCGAGGAACGTCGCTAGCAGCAAGGGCGCCGCTCAGAGCGGCCCGCGACTGCAGCGACAGATTTCCCTCTAGTGTACATTAGCATAAAACTCTATGGTCGGGCGCAAATGTTTATTTTGTTTACAGCTGCAGCGTGCGGCCACTTTATAACAGTCCGACAGGAATTAACTCTGTAGGCGGTACGTCGCACGCAGACCCTGCCGCGCATTCACGACCCATACACTTTACGGGGCAATGACACGGCTTGTTCTTTTTTTAATTTTTAATTGAAACATTTTTCTAACCCGCATGATAATTACTTTTTCCAAATTTCAGCATTATAAACGAAATTTTAAATGGCTTCTTGCCAAAACGCCAGTTCCAGCTGTTGTGTACTTTGCCTGGTATTTTTAACGCTTTGGGCGCTTCTATGTCGGTTTCAGCTTCTTCTTTTGAACATTTTTGTACACTAGTGTGGTTTTATCGGTGATTCAGGCGGGTTTTGCTAAGTATATTTCAATCTTGTTTAGAGTTTGGGTGGTTTTCTCCCTGTGAAAGGCCAACTGCACTCAAATATTTGACGACGTAAAAATAATGTCGCCTAATAGTACGCGGGCGGCGATCAATCACTACTTCTACAATTTCCCGAATATCGGCTCGGTATTTATCTCCTTGCTGCACATCGAGAATCGAATTATAAAAGTGGGCTGAAACTATAAGCCAGCTTCCACAGCTAAACGGTGCACTAAAACACGCAAGCATTTCCTATCATCGCTTTTTTTATACTTTAACCAGAGACAGGGGCTGTTGAAATCTTTTACTTTCAAATAAACTAAATCTAACACTCAAAGTGAATACTTCACTTGGGAAGTGAACAAAAATCTAGTCTATTATTTAAGAGAAGGGCAGTTCCATTAGTCTGCGCACTTCGCGAAGACGACGGCCGATATTTGTGCGGATATCTTTGTTACTACGAGATAGGCTGATTTTGGTTTACTTAACGAGTGAGGCAAAAGTCCTACAATTGTTTAAAGCCGCGTGTACAAAAACTCTTTTTAGGGCGTCAAACTTTTGGAAAGGTTTAAAGGATGGAGGAGGCGTTGGGCCAGCCCAAATATGGCCAATATTGTACGCGGAAGTACAAGTGATCAAGAATTTATAAAATATCTTTTTTTGCAGTGATAAATGCAATAGGAATGACAATTTAAAGGCAAGGGATCGTTTCGCGCCATTTTCGTCTTTGAGTAAAATATTATTTTAGAGTAAAACCAGATTTGCTAATTCCAAGACGTTCGCAAGCACGTAAATAGTTTGTAGGCTTCTAATCTTTTTTTTTGCATTGAAAAAAAATGCCGGATATTACTGTCAGTGCGTTTAGTTTAAACATATGATGGCGAAGGCGGCACAGCGTGCTGGTGTAGCAGAGGAATCCCGAGCGAACTCATCCCGGCGCCTGGCGGAGCGCCCTGCAAGTCGCCGGAGATGCGTGAGCTTCACGGGACAGGTTCCCCAACATCCATCACAGGCCGCTCGGAACTTGTTTTGGCGTCTCTCCGCCAGGTGCAAACGTCGTCTGCTCGGAGGTTTTTTGAACGGCGGTACCTAGCGCTCTCTGTGATTAAGAAGCTAAGGATTTCGCCATGGTAATTTTAAGAGCATAGAGTACTTATTTGTACAAAGACAAATTTGAGTGCAGTTGGCCTTTAAGTCGGCTTAAACTCTTCTGTAGATAGCTCAGCGAATGCTATAGTTGCGGTAAGTGCGCGTGCGTGAGTATTTAATTAATAGGGGTTGTTTTGCTCGTTTTAGGTTCTTTATGCCCGTGATTTTACTTAGGATGCCTTTCACCTACTTTAGGTACGTTTTGGCGTCCAAACGGGCCCTAAGCAGGCGCGGTCTGTCAAGGGACCTGGCTTCTGAGCACGCGCTCCGGCCACTTACGCTGCTGCTGACCACGCGTTTCACCGAGCACGCCATCTTTGGCCGGCGCTAACCGGTGCACATATATGTATAGTTGAGTAAAGTGCTCTCGGGCGCACTGAGGACGCTGTTGAGTGCGGAGTACTTTAGTGCCCCGGCTTGTCGTCGCAGCTCGTTCGCTGTCAGGGAATCTAGCCACTGTACCCATTCTTGTGCCCGAGCGCCCAGCCCAAATTCGCTGCACGGGGCGACGCTCCGACAGCGGGGCCGATTGCCGCCTCGACCAACCCTTCCGTGGCCGACAGACCCAAACGTATATCGCCGCACAGTCGCCTCTCCTTTCCCCGTCGTGGCGGCTCGGCCGAATCATGCATCAGGCAAACGGCCAGCGATCATGGAGGAAAGAAAAGTTTAGGAGGGAGCGTCACGTGACAATCGTGAAGCCTAGTCATAAAAAATAAAAAGGAAAGACTGATGGGAGGTGTTCTATTCACGTGACAGGCAAGCGGTAGTTCTTTGCGCCACATGTGGCCCTTCGCCGACGCTGCGTGCGTGCGTCTATCCGTTTGGTTGCCGGGCCGTCCGCGTATTCGAGTTTCGGCGACGAGTCGTTGCGCGCAGCTTTGCCTGCAACCCGAAACGCGCAGCGGCCTGATCGTGCGGGCAAAGTGGTCGGACGGGAGAGGCAGAAAACATCGTTGTTTACTGAGCTTTCGGACCCGTCGAAGTTCACGCCGCTAGAGCTCTAACGCCGCAGTCGGAGAGTTGTGTGCCGCCGCCGCGTGCAGAAGCGGAAATGATCTTTTCAACTTTGCCGCTCAGGCAAAGTTGAAAATACCAACCATTTCAACCGCTTCTTTAACCATTTATTGGCAAGGCGCAGTCAGTCCACAATTCAGCAAGGTCCCTCCCAGGCGTAATCTAGCATTCGTTTTTTTTTTTTTTTTTTCATATACGTATCGCACCGATCGAGCGGTCCTCAGCGGACAAACAGCCGGAGTACTGCTTGCGGCGCGAGATGGTCACATAACATAAGGGTTCTGAACCCTTTGTTTTCCAGTGCACTGAAGTAGATAAAAACGTACCATCACGCCGGAGCACCGAAAAGGCTAACGTATGCAAAAGCGCGCGCGAAACCAAAGCTAGTCTCACCACCTCCCCGCCAACACGACACTCGTTACGCGGGATAACTCAGCAGAATGCCAAACGCAATCGTCACAGCACACCTGGCAAACACCGCGCAGCTGTAGGCCGCCCCATGCTTGTGAATGTTTACGGCGGCGCGTTCGAGCGATCCAACGTCTGAAGTGAAATTCGGCTTGCAGCTCGTATGGGTGCTTCTTAAGAATGCGATCGAAGTCTCGCCTTGCTTTGAACAGCGACAGCGGCAGTACTTCCACGATACGAACCTTGGAGCGCAACGCTGGCGAACAATCTTGTACGGCGCCTTCGGCGACGGCGCTCGCCTCCATCTCCACCGGCAGCCAGCCGGAGCCACTAAATGCTACCGCGGGCCTGAGAGTGGTGCTTTTTCCATAATGCATTGCGCGGGAGGAGCCCGAGGAGAGGAGAATGCGGCGTCAGAGGAGGTTGGCTTACCAAAGCTGTGCCGCCTGACGTCATGCTCCCTCCTAACATTTTCTTCCTCCATGCCAGCGATAGACGTCCAACGACATACCTGGAGAGGGTGCCGCTGTGTAGCCCTCCTTTTCCCTGTCGTGCCGGCTCGGCTGACGCAACCACTTTGCCTCCATTTGTCGTATTTCAAACTTCGGCCAGCGATAGTCCTGATTGGGGCGATTCAAACCGCTCGGGGCTGCAACGGGCTGCCGGGGGTATAATACCCGCCCGCAGGCACAGCGAGCACGCCAATTTATCGGTGGCACTTTTCGGGGGCACCGAGTGGAAAGGTGCTGTCGCCTTTATGCGAGCCATGTAACGCCCTTGCTGCCCTTGTACATGCTGCATATAAATGTTGCTTCACCTTTTCATCGGCTCGAAAACTTCGGCGCTCTGCTCTGCGCCGCGTCGATAGCGGACGAAGGAAGGAGACGTCGCTACTCCGGTGACTGCGCTCGAATGGCCATTCCCAACTGTCGTGGCTGCAATGAAATGGCCCAGTCCCAACAGTGGTGATAGCGCCGTTACGCCACTACACGCGGTGTAGTGGCGTAACGAACCCAAACCGAGGCTGGGAAAAGGGGCTTGCTTGTCCCTCGATTCAGCCTTCCGGCCGAGAGCTAACGGCATACTTGAACAAGAAGTTTATATTGTCATAACCGTTCGAAACTCCTGAACCGATAAGACTTGTCGTTCAACTCCCCATTATTTAGCGCCAAGAAACTGCAGGTACATTTGAGGCAAAATCTGTGTAAATAAACGGCAGCTCCCACGTCCATTTATTTAAGAACTTGTCTGGTTGGTTTCTAAAATAGTAAGCGAAAAAATCGGCCACGAAAGACGAAAAACTACGTGTTCAATACTGTGCAGTAAGGCTCCGCCCCGTGCGAGCTGAACGCAAGAACAAAAAGCATAACTCCCGTTCCTGCTATTCAAAGCAGAGGGCTCGCGAGCACTGCGAAGGCAAGCAAATTCAATTGAATTGGACAAAACCAGTGTTCAATTCATCAAGAGAGTAGTGAGAGAGGGAGAGAAAGGGTATGAGGGGCAGTAGCAATGGGCGCATAACCAGAGTTCCTCTATATTGCTCCCGCAGGGAGCTAAGAGTTGCACCGTCCGCCATCTTGTTGATTGCTGCGGGAAAGCCAGCCGTCGCGAGTGTAGTCAAACCCGGTTAGAGCGAACTGCAATATGTGCGACGATTAGTTCGATATAGCGAATAGTTCGAAATAGCCAAACCCGACTACATTGAATTTTTTTACGAGTTCGCAATACGTGGGACCCCCTCAACTCCACGCCCTCCTCCTGCCATCCCCGCATGCAGAAACGAACACAATAGAGTATGCCATTACCATACACAAAACTATCTATTTATTGCAAGCAATAAAGCTACTTTCCGTTGTAACTACCTACGTCCCCAAAAAGCTGTGGTTCTTGTTTTCACTGCCGTTGTGGTGGCGTCAACTAGAACAGCATTCTCTACATAAGACATCTTTTGCATCAGTTGCAGTCCGTGTCCTTCAATATCTTAGCAATATTGGTGGAGCACATTGACTGCCGGAAGCGATTCATTAAGCATCGTACAGCTTTCACTCGCGACATCGTCCGCCTATTCGGTGCCTCCAGCAGCGCCAGCAGGCATGACATCGGGGACGGTGCCGGCGTCCGAGGGGCACACAGTGAAGGCAAATTCGTCGTCGACACTCAGGCATACCTCGAAGGGCACTCCTTTCAGCACAACATCAGGAACGTTGGCGGGCTCTTCTCACAGTTCGTCGCTGCTTGCATATAGGTCCGGACTCGCTGACAGGTAGCGTTTAATCGTCAGTCAGGCGCGTCGAAAACAGTTACGGAAAGTTCCCGGGGATCACTTCGCACCATGGAAGGCTCAACATCTCCATCGCAGCAAATCAACATCTCAATTGCCGCTCCAAGACCACGCATTTTGGAGGAAATTCTAGGCGCGCCGACTTCGATATGTCAGATGTGAACTTCGTTATGAGGAATTTGTTTCGCGTGTATTTTTGTTACTGATCTTTCTTTTTCGATATATACCATATTTCGCTCTATCCGGGTTCGTTATAATCGGGTGTGTCTGTAGGAGCCCCGCAGCCGCGCTTCCGACGGCGGCCGACGCGCAGTGGGGGCGCTTCGGTCGGCGGCGCCTTTCGGTGGTTACGCTGGATTCCTGCTGGATTCCTGGAGCCACTTTAACGCTGGATTCCTGCGATGTCGCTGACGCTGCTGCTGCTGCTATTCCTGGGTATGGCGTGGTGCCGGCCGCGTCGGCGGCTGCGGTGCAGCAGTAGTGGGGGCTTGTCTGCTCGGCATGAATAACCGGAGTGACGTCATCACGGCGGCGCGAGGAATAGGGTCCCGCCACTCTTAACTCCCTGCGGGAGCTATATAGAGAAACTGTGCGGATAACGGCACCACAGCCCCTCTGGCGGGTTAATCACTGCTGTGTACTTGCGACCTCTTTCACGTCGAGTAGAACTGTCTCATTTTTTTTAGTGTGAGCTACACTGGCCGATATTGAGCGGTTAAGCGTGGCTCCTTGAGAGCCGTGCTCCGCATGCGCGAGGAGCAGTGTCGTCTCACGGCGCACAGCTAGCGCGCCCGGGCCGCCGCTGCCACGACTGGATTAGATTGGATTGGACTGGATTGGCTTGGAATTTTTTTAGCAGCCGTGAGGATGATAATCACCTACTCCTAGTAAAACAGGAAACCTGAGAATAACCAGCTGAACCTTAGCTTACGCTATGTATACACTGGCATAGCCGAGCTAAGCCACTGCTAATTTTTCTACAAGAACACTACAGATCGCGAATGCAGTTTGACAGCTGGCGTTGCGGAAATATGACGCTTGTCAGCATGTTTGTGACACTTCTTTACGCCGTTGGCCCCTGCTGGTTCCGTTACCCCACGAAACAAGGCAGGTCTGAAAGCTGACCCGGGGGGCGATTTCTTGAAGGGTAGACCACGAAATTTAAGTTCCTCAAAAAATGATCTTAAGATAATTAAAAGAAACCCGTCTGGACACGATCCGAAAGTGTCTGCAATGGTGTGTGCCACGCCTGCTGTGTAGCTTCAGAACTTTTTTCCGGAAATGATATTTATCGCTTTTTGTCTTTATCTGCCTTTGTAGAGCCAGCAACAGGC
Organism: Haemaphysalis longicornis; assembly: GCF_048455015.1. Taxonomy (NCBI): domain Eukaryota; kingdom Metazoa; phylum Arthropoda; class Arachnida; order Ixodida; family Ixodidae; genus Haemaphysalis; species Haemaphysalis longicornis. Next base: position 168,153,904 of record NW_027526445.1, read on the forward strand.
TGCACTGCCGAGACGCATGGCTGATGCGCCCCCAGTGGAACGAGCGCAGGGAGACCAACGTTCAAGTTCTCGATCTGCGGGTTCACGTTCTCGATCTGCGCGTTCAACATCTCGATCTCCGGATTCAAGTTCTCAATAGAGAGCTCGACGAGACGACCACCACGGCCAGAACGATGTAACCGGTGTGGCCTTCACCGGAGGCGCATTCTATGCAGCGCTGTCCCGTAATTTGCGCCACTCGATGTGCACCACCCAACTTTACCGATTAAACCGTAATCAGTATGAACTTCTGCTGGAGTTACCAACTGCGCCCATCTCAGCACGAACACAAGTCCTGGAGCTCAGGGCAGCAAGGTCACATGTACCATCCTGCTCAGTTTCACCCAGAACACGCGAGTGGCGGTCGGATCTCCTCCTCGTGTGCTCGTGGCACCGGGCAGCGAGGCATTGAAGAAGTAAAAATAGAGGGCGTTCGCTTTTCCGATTATCAACAGTACCCCTCATTGGTTCTACTGCCAGCTGATTTGCCGTCTGGGAAACGTTTGAACGCGCCCGTTAAAGTTATGTTCGGTGCAGCATGGTATGGTTGCTCGCATACGTGGAGAGTTTTCATATTCCTAAGGGAGGTGGCTTGGACCCCCCCCCCCCCCTTCTCTCTGTCTATATCTGCACGGCCCGTGTTGTTATTCGGGACGTCACGTATGCTGCTGAGTTCGTTGTACGGATTTCCTGTTCCCCCGATGTCATATTGGGGTGGGACTTCCTTACTCAACATGGAGCTGTCAGTCATCGACTGTAGCCGTGCCGAAGTAGAGTTCTTCGCGTTCATGGATAATACCGCTGATGAACCGAAAGCTACTTCTGCCGTAAAACTGGTCCTCGCGGAAGGAGCCCCTGATCTCTCATTTCTGATTCGCAACATGCATAGCGAGGGCCTCCGTGTAGGCAGTCTTGGTGCCAAAGGTACCTTAAGAGGGTTCAACGCGGGTTGACCGCTCTCGACATGACGTAGATACTCGAGTCATGGACCGGGAGTTAAAAAGAAGGTCCTCTTCGCCCCAAGTAGTCCGAGTGGCACTGGCTACCTACCCCAAGCACAGGAAACAAAAACACCTTAGCATAAATACCCGACAAAGAAGTGGGGAAACAGCCCCGTCGGTAGCATAGTGGTCATCGCACCACACAGGTATTCTGGAGGTAGCGGCTTCGGATCCCACACGGCGGGCATTTTTTCACCACTTTCTTTCTGACTCAAAACATTATTCATCTGTTTCTATGACCTACCGCATTCCCTACTTTTCTTTCCGAGGTTTTTCTTGACTGCCAACACGTATTCTGTCTTAATTCACCGAGCCCCTCATTTCCCATTTCTGATTCCCTACATGCATCGCGAGGGCCTCTGTTCTGGCAGTCTTGGTGCCATAGGGAGCTTAAGAGGGTTCAACGCTGGTTGACCACTCTCGACATGTCGCAGACACTCGAGTCACGGCGCGGTGATTAAAAAGAAGGTTCCATTCACCCCGTGTGGTTAGAGTGGTGCTGGCTACCGCCCCCAAGCACAGGAAAAACTTACATTGATATAAATACTCCAGAAAGCGGGGGAGAAAATCGCCCCGCCGGTAGCGTAGTGGTTATCGCACCAGACCAGTATTCTGGTGGTCGTGGCTACGGATCCCACCTGGCGGGCATTTTTTCTCCACTTTCTTTCATTCTTTCCAAATTCTTTATCTGTTTCAATGACCTACCACAACCTCCCCCTTGTTTTCCGAGGTTTTCTTGACTGCCAACCCTTATTTCTGTGTTATTTCTACGAGCCCCTCATTTCCTATTCTGATTCGCTACATGCATAGCGAGGGCGTCTGTTCTGGCAGTCTTGGTGCCATAGGGACCTTAAGAGGGTTCAACGCTGGTTTACCACTCTCGACATGTCGTAGACACTCGAGTAATGGCGCAGGGATTAAAAAGAAGCTCCCCTCCACCCCGAGAGGTCAGAGTGGCGCTGGCTACCGCCCCCAAGCACAGGAAAAAATTACATTGACAAAAAATTACATTGACATAAATACCCCAGAAAGCGGGGGAGAAAATCACCCCGCCGGTAGCGTAGTGTTTATCGCACCACCAGACCGGTATTCTGGAGGTCGTGGGTTCGGATCCCACCTGGCGGGCATTTTTTCTCCGCTTTCTTTCTTTCCCAATTCTTTATCTGTTTCAATGACCTACCACAACCTCCCCCTTGTTTTCCGAGGTTTTCTTGACTGCCAACCCTTATTTCTGTGTTATTTCTACGAGCCCCTCATTTCCTATTCTGATTCGCTAAATGCATAGCGAGGGCCTCTGTTCTGGCAGTCTTGGTGCCACAGGGACCTTAAGAGGGTTCAACGCTGGTTTACCACTCTCGACATGTCGTAGACACTCGAGTAATGGCGCAGGGATTAAAAAGAAGCTCCCCTCCACCCCGAGAGGTCAGAGTGGCGCTGGCTACCGCCCCCAAGCACAGGAAAAAATTACATTGACAAAAAATTACATTGACATAAATACCCCAGAAAGCGGGGGAGAAAATCGCCCCGCCGGTAGCGTAGTGTTTATCACACCACCAGACCGGTATTCTGGGGGTCGTGGGTTCGGATCCCACCTGGCGGGCATTTTTTCTCCGCTTTCTTTCTTTCCCAATTCTTTATCTGTTTCAATGACCTACCACAACCTCCCCCTTGTTTTCCGAGGTTTTCTTGACTGCCAACCCTTATTTCTGTGTTATTTCTACGAGCCCCTCATTTCCTATTCTGATTCGCTACATGCATAGCGAGGGCCTCTGTTCTGGCAGTCTTGGTGCCATAGGGACCTTAAGAGGGTTCAACGCTGGTTTACCACTCTCGACATGTCGTAGACACTCGAGTAATGGCGCAGGGATTAAAAAGAAGCTCCCCTCCACCCCGAGAGGTCAGAGTGGCGCTGGCTACCGCCCCCAAGCACAGGAAAAAATTACATTGACAAAAAATTACATTGACATAAATACCCCAGAAAGCGGGGGAGAAAATCGCCCCGCCGGTAGCGTAGTGTTTATCGCACCACCAGACCGGTATTCTGGAGGTCGTGGGTTCGGATCCCACCTGGCGGGCATTTTTTCTGCGCTTTCTTTCTTTCTTTCCCAATTCTTTATCTGTTTCAATGACCTACCACAACCTCTCCCTTGTTTTCCGAGGTTTTCTTGACTGCCAACCCTTATTTCTGTGTTATTTCTACGAGCCCCTCATTTCCTATTCTGATTCGCTATATATATATATGTATATATATTTATATGTATATGTATATATGAAGAGTGTGTCAAAAGAACTTGATACGCCGACGGACTGAGACGCTTCGCGAACCAGTTCAGAGAGAATATATTAACTAAGTGGAAAAACTTTTACTGTGTAGTTCAAGGACACCTTAACCGTAAAATAACACTTTGGTTTAATCAAATTATGGCGTTGTCCGAATAGCCATGATGTCAATCTTAATGGCAGCGTTAAACAATTCACTAGGCACTTTTTCGCTCAGACCTTATGATTTGGCTGGGCGTATTAATTCGTTTGTATGACGCCGACCAAAGCTACCAATCAAAATCAGGACTGTAAGATTAAGTGGTTCCTCGAGTTTTATTTCACCCCGTCTGTTTATTGCTAACATGCAGATAGCGCCCTCATAAGTAGTTTTTGTCACAGCCGAACTTGAAGGTTTTCAACACTATCTTTTTTATTTTGGTGAGAACAATGTTTTCTTAGGCTTGAATTGCGTCTAGTGAGTTACCAATGACTATTTCTTTAAATTAAATTTAAATTAAGATTTAAATTATGATACGGTATTTTGCTTTCATGGTTGCTTTGAAGTCCCGTGCAGTCAAAGCAAGCAGACATATCTGAAGAAAAGCACCAACCCCGATTGTAGGTGGCATCGGTATGCGGTTGCCTTTCAAGTCCAGCATAAGAAAACTTTACCTGTCCTTTGATAGCACTAGCCTTCTAGAAAAAATAGTACTAAAATTCGGAAAGTTGGGAACTAATGCGTAAAAATTCTTTTCAGCCGCTCTCTTATGTAACGAGCCTCATAGAACCGGCTTTGCCACTAAACAGAAGTGAATTTTTAGACAATACTTTACCAGGAGTATTGTAAAACAGGAGTTTATATCACCGGAAGAAGCCACCGACCGCCTTAAGAAGCCACCGGCAGCCCAAAATATTTAAATGCAACATTCAGGGACTTTATGGCGTGTTTCACTGTTTTCGGTGCAGTAATCTGGTGGCCTACCTGCCTGCCCACACACATCTTTGTTTATCACATTGGTGTGTTCGTTAGCCAGGCAGAAAGCGAACTCATCCCTCTAATTCTGCCATGAAGCGCGAGAAAATGTACCGTGAGGTAGCTCTGCATTGTTGCCGTGAAAGACTTAGTGTCTCTTCTAGAGATCAGTCAGCAAAATTAAGAAAGTAACCTGAAGATAGCCCCGGACTAATGCGTCTTATAATTCCTATAAACTATTACTGGCCTATTCTGGTGCTTACCGACACGAATGCTGCTTACGTAACTCCGAACAAATAGATTTAACCCATATTTTATAACTACGACGGCCATGCGAGACCCTCTTCTAGCACTCTGCAGTTACCTAATTCTGTGCATCTGGAGGGCTCGATGTTCAGCACCTACATTTCCATGCAAATTTAGGCTGTGATAAGAGCACTGGAGGTTGCTGGAAGGTATGGTCTTGCCGCAACCCGTTCTGACCCACCATAGCCTGCCTCTTTTTGACGAAATTAAAGTCCTATTCGTCTATTCATGATACCATATTCATCCATCTATGAGACGCAACTGAGTACAGAGTTACTGGATATAGACAGTTGCGAAACTCCCCATAGGCCCCATGTATCGAAAGCCGGTCTTCGTTGCCCCCCTGCGCCGGGGCAAGCACGAGGCAAGTTGACTAGCCTGTCGTCTGTCGGCAGGACGTTGAAGCAGTACTCAAGTGCTTGCGGCTGCTGCCGTAAGTCATAAAAAGAAAAGCCGCATAAACACAAGTAAATTTTACCTAATTGTTGTATTTTAATTTAAAAATAAATTTTTATTTTACAAAAGAATTTTGAATAATAATAGTTTGGCGAAGTTCCGTTTTCATCTCCTAGGTGCCGCGCGCGTCGACTTGCCCCTCAGCTTCCACGGAGTGGGGGGGGCTAGCGCCGCCCGGATTCTGAAGTGGAGTTTCGCAACTGTCTATATTAACTCTGACTGAGTAAGCGTAAATTGGCCGGCCAACAAATTATAACTGGTTAAGAAAAAAATGTGTCAAAAAATTTCGTATTTGGTGTTATGAACAAAAGGGAAATATTTTCAAAGAGAATTAACAAAAATCTATTCTTTGTTTTTTTTTTATCATTAGTTTCTGTTGATGTACAATGCTTGTATAGTCGCAGTGAGATCTGTACCTGTAAGCGCAAAGCATATGTTTGCTATCGTCTGCAGGCGGACGAGAATTGGATATTGTGCGACCAACAATAAAACACGATTTCAAGATTTGTGCGCATTCCTTTCCTCGAGTTCCGACTGCGAATAGGTAGGGCGTTGATAGTGGCTCCGAAAGGCGTGGAATGCATTCGGCAGGCATTCTCAAATAATGAATGGCAGCCTACTATTGTCCGTGAAGAAAGCGCTTGACAGCTGCATCGTACCGGTACTCACCTACGGGGCAGAAACTTGGAGGCTCACTAAAAAAGTTCAACTTAAATTTTAGGCTACTCAGCGAGATATATGGAACTGAAGATGATAGGTGTAACATTAGGTGACGACAGGGTCACGGAACAAACGCGTGTTAAGGACATATTTAAATTAAGTAGAAACGCACGTGGGCAGGGCCTGTAATGCGAAGGCAGGAAAACCGATGTTCTTTAACAATGATAGAGTGAATCCCCAGAGACAGCAAGCGTGGTAGGGGGCGCCAGAATGTTATAGATGGGCATATGAGCAGGAAGTTTGCGGGTATAATTGGTCGCAGTTAGCACAGGACCATGATAATTGGAGATCTACGGGAAACCTTTGACCTGCAGTGGGCGTAGATAGGCTGGTTATGGTGATGATGATGATGATGATGATGATGATAGTGTTTGGATTGACGTCAGGGGTAAAAGTAAGTGGACCATCCCAAAGCTGATGGTACGTAAAGAACAAAAATCTCCAGATTGCTTTAACCGCGCTATATTACAAAGAATGCTGGAACCGTTTTAAGGATTTTTTTGGTTCAGTTCCGGTTGGACACCCTGATATATCTCTATTGTAATGAAGGAGGCTGGCAATGTTCCCTGGAAACATAAGGTCTATCACAAATGGCCTGCGGGTGACGTTCGTCAGTGCATCATTATCAATATCACAAGCGGAATATGGAAGCCGCACCATCATCGACTAGAGCGACGGGGATCCCTCGTGCTCCCTGGTTCTTCCAGCGTCGACTGTGTTCGGAACATCTCCTCCTAATGTTTCGCCTGCTCAGCAAGCTTCCTCGATAAACCTTTTTTTTTCATATATACAGCAAATCAGAATGGTAAACGAGGGGCTCCTTGAATTAAGATAGAAACAAGGGTTGGCAGTCGAGAACCCCTCGGAAAGCAAAGGGGAGAATGTGATAGGTCATTGAAACAGGTAAAAAATTTTGAAAAACTGAAAGAAAGTGGAGAGATAATGCCCGCTTGGTGGGATCCAAACCCATGACATCCGGAATACGAGTCTGGTACGACGACCACTACCCTACAAGCGGGGCTATTGTGCCCTACACTTTCTTGGGTATTTATGTCAAGATACTTTTTTCCTGTGCCATATATATATATATATATATATATATATATATATATATATATATATATATATATATATATATATATATAAAATCAGGGTGTCGAACTGGATCTGAACCGAAAAAATATATGATGTTACCGCGTCCCGAAGAAACGGTTCGACCCCCACTGTTGATCATGCGCGGTCAATGCCATTCCCGGCGTTTCTTTTCCACGCACCATGGACTACGCAACTCCTCATACCTTTTCGTGTTCGTCAACACTATCAACGCTCTCTTCGTCGTTACAAGATAAACAAAGGTAAGCCAACTACTGTTGTAATGGTATGCTACTGCTGGTAGCACGAGCAGAGCGCAAAGCTGAGTAATCGAAATATCAAACTCTCGGCAGCCTGAAGGCGATGTGAAATATCGACTTTGCCCTACCCCCACTGCGACTGCTTAAGAGACAAGCGGGCCACAGTATTGCAGCACTGCGCAACGGCGAAGGACAACTCCCAAAATGGGCATGCTTGCTGTATTTCTGAATTGGTCTTAAAAAGGTCGCCCCGCTGGAAGATGGGAATACTCGACAAGTGCAACCCTCGAGAGTCGTTGGGTGGCTCAGCCTTTGGCTGCTGACCACAAAAATGCGGGTTCTATCATCGTACCCGCGTGATCTTTTCCGACGAAGATAGAAAACAAGGACTTCCATGTCTCCAGAATTCGAAGCACGTTGAAGATCCCCAAGTGGTCTAAATATGCCGTGTTCCATTTACTTAGGATGAGCTTCGGGGCCTCAAACGCGCTAGTACTTTTAAAAATCATAGTCTATCTTGGGATACTTCAACCCAGAAGTTTTGGTCTGTCTGTATGTGTATTTCTCTGTGTGTCTGACTGTCTTCAAATAATAAATTTTTATCAAGAAATTCTACTATCAATGATACAACGTAAAAACCAGAAACAAACAAGTGCAGCACCTGCTACTTCAAAACTAAGGGAGCGTGAAGGCTGCCAGTTACAGACAACACAAACAGCTTCAAGTTGATCGATACAAAATATTAGCATAAAAACACTTTACAGTTGCTTAAAACCAAAAGATTAACATGCCAGGTAAGCAATGATACAAAACCATTCACTTCAAGAATGCGGCAATATACAGAACAGGGTTGGTTTTATGTCAAAACGGGCACTGTACCGCACTAACTCACAATTCTAACACCAAAATCAACTGTTACAACGAAAATCCTTCAGGACACAGGTCTGGAAAACTGGCATGAATAATAACCCTTTTGTTCAAAACCTCAATAAACCAGGTAGACCAATGTCGCAGAAACTCTTCCTCTCCCAAAACGGCTCACTCTCCTTTTAAAGAGGTCACGAGGTGTTGTCTGAAAAATTAAAGCAAGGGCCACTGCAAACGTAGCCTGCGATTCTGTGCTACGGCCCTGCATCGATTACGCCCTAGTATATAATCGCCAATTACTACGAGTAGTTTGCCTAGGGGAGTGCCAAGGCACTTTTATCTGAGTTGATAAGGTGCAAGCCCCAAACTTGGAGCAGCGCGGTGTATGATGCGCCAAAAGCAACGCGCAACAGTGCAGTTTCAGAAAGTGTGAGCCGTGGATTCTGGTTGACCGCAGTTGGGACAGGAAGAGTTCTCCATGACTCCCCAGCGAAATAATCTGTCTTTTGTGTTCAGAATTCACCAGGCTTTTTGCCACTGGATGTTTTTGGCGTCCTTGGGCAGCCTACCTGAAGTCAGCCGTAACCAGGGGAAATCTGGTGGATCCACACGTCTGCCCGATCTCGCAGTAACTATTTTTTCACAAAGCCTGGCAGGTTGTTCATTCACAAAATGAAGATCGGCATCCAGTGCACGAATTTTCTTAGCTAAAGTAATGACGGCCTTGAAGGCCAACAAATGCGGTCGTGCTTAACGTCGGCTCAAGCAAATACTGGTCCTCTGACGCGACAAGTGTATTCAAGGCCACGAAGCTGGTACCAATCGACAGAGATTCTCCACGCTATCACCGGGAGACCATATTTTCCCCAGGCAAGCCATTAATTCTCATTTTACGACCCCGGCTAGTTTCGAAGCGGCGGCCGCCACGGTAACCCTAAATCAAGGGTTAGCCGGCCAGAGGCGGTTACGTAATGGCTTCCTGTTCTACGAGGGAGATGGCGTCTCTGGTAGAGGATTTTGCGGCTTCTGGCCCCGACATTAGTAAGATGCAAGTAGAAGTGGAGGGAGAAGAAATTACAACCGAGGATTTTCAAGAAGGCTCCGGCTGGACACACATGGTCCGAAAAGCTAAGATCCAAGGCAAGGAGGCTGCGCGGCCGGCGACACCAGAGCGGCAATCTCGGCCTCGAGAAAGGAACCAGTACGCCAAGAGAGTCATCGCCTCCACGGCAAGGGCGTCTAAAATGCCGAATATGTTACCACGCGAAGACATCAAAATCGTCGTCAGGCCTCGGGGAGGCCTGAACATTGCCAAGCTGCAAGCGACCGTGGCGACGGCCATTCGCGCGGCAGCGGGGGTGTCAAGGGAAGACTGCGCGGCAGACACGTTTTGCCCGAATGTACGCCAGAACATCGTGGTGGTGAGCACCCCAGACGAGGGACGAGCCCGGGCCTACGCCATAATTCCGTCCATTCGCATTGGAGATCGCTTACATGAGGTAGGAGCATACCAAACTACGCCAGACGCATGGTGAAGGGAATAATACGAGGAGTTCCAGTGGAGGACACGCCGGCAGAAATCCACCGGAACATCGTAAACCCGCGCAACCCGCTGGCTCGCGGAGCGCAACGCATTGGCATTACGACAACGGTGATCGTGGCCTTTGAGGGGCTGAAGGTGCCTAATTATGTGTGCTATAAAACGGTACTCCTCCGGTGCAGCCTGTACCGCAAGCACATTGACGTGTGCAGACACTGTGGTAGGGTCGGACACAAGAGGGACGTATGCCCCAATCTCAGTGCTAAAGTGTGCTTCGACTGCGGCGTTAACAACCCGACCGAGGGGCACGACTGTAAGGTCAACTGCAGGATCTGCGGGGGGCCACACCCAACAGGCGATCGCGACTGCAAGCATCGGTACAAGGTACCTTACGTGGTGACCCGGCGGCAGTGGGAAAGGAAGATGGAGGAGCAGCGTGCAAGACGGCAGCTGCCGAACCCAGACGAGTTCCGGGAACTAAGGACGTCAGTGGAGATAACAACAACAGCTGCTACCGAGCGGAGCACGTCACGTTCCAGGAAGAACAACAGGGGCCGAAGCGCGAGTCGCCGGCGCGGCAGATCCAAGTCGGGAGAGCGCGTAAGCTGGGCGGACGCCACCAAAGCAGAAATTACGAAGAGGGGTCCATCGCTGCAGCAGAGCCCAGGGCCGAGCGGTGGAGGTAACAGCGGGGACAAGAAAGGCGACAAGAGGGACGAGGAGATGGAGCTACTCAAGAAGAACGTAGTAATTCTTACCAGAGCAAACGAGTTACTCAACAGAAAAGTCGCGGAGCTCGTGGCAGCGCTGGACAAGTCCAACAAGGAAGTGGTGGCGCTCAAGCTGCGTCTACCGGGACGACCCACGCCGACACAACAGTTGGCAGAGGAGCGGCAATGCGAGCGGCGGCAACGGCAGCCGCCGCATCAACAGGCGGAGCGGGCGCAGACCCCGGCTGCCGCAGCCCCTCAGGGTATGGAAGAGGAGACTGTGGAATACCAGACGACGACCATGGCAGCGGGACCGGTGCCCAAGAAGAGAGCCACCGAAAGCCTCAAAGAGCTGAGGATCAACGAGAGGCTCGACAGAATGGAAGAGCAACACAACTTGACAATCAGTGCATTCAACGAACACTTTGCAAACATTGACACCGCTCTACAACAAATCATGGCGGCGCTGTAGGCGTCAAGAGGACAAGTACCAAGCCAGCAACACCACCCACCGCAAGCATGGATAGAGCAGCAACAACATCAGCTACAGCAGTAGAGACCACGCGAGGCCTCCTAGTCTGGCAGTGGAATTGTAACGGCTTCGTCAGAAAGAAGGCAGTCCTGCAGCAACACTTGGAACAGACAACCGTGAGGCCCGACGTCATCTTACTGCAGGATACCCTTACCGATAAGGTCAAGCTCCCAGGCTACAAGGCGAGCGTCAGCCCTCCGAGCCTGCGGGACACTACCGGCAGCACCGGCAGAGGGGCCTGCACCCTGGTGAGAAAGGGCATCACTTTCCTAGAGCACGAGGTACTCGGCGTGAACAGCCTGATTGAGCACACTTTCGTCGAGGTGGTAAGCGGGAAGAATAGTAGGAAGGAGAGCATATTCATACTAAACGTCTATAGCAGCCCGGCACACAGAAAACAGAAATTCAAGACGCTGCTCCACAAGGCTAACCGCATCGCCGGCCCGAGCAACAGACTGGTCGTGCGGGGAGACTTTAACGCGCCGAACCAGGCCTGGGGTTATAGCAGGACACTGGTCAAGGGCCGGGACCTCCTGCAGGATGCGACCGACCTTGGGCTGACCCTGACCACCGACCCGGCGGACCCCACGCGGATCGGCAACTCGGTCACTCGAGATACGACGCCGGACCTCGCGTTCGTTCGCAGCGCGGCAGCGACAATGCGGAAACGGGGGACTTTGGCTGGCGGAACACGGGGCACGAGCTGGGCAGCGATCACTACATCGTGGAGATCGCCGTCCCGCTCAGCAGCGGTGACACGGTCAACTCCAGAAACTGCGTCAGGGTGCACAAAGTCACCGACTGGGACGCCTTCCGAGGGTCCCTACCGGGCGAGACGGTGGTCATCGAGGACATCGAGGAGTGGACGGCGGGGCTCATGCAGCGGGCCGCGGCAGCGACCAGAGAGATTGAGACGGATGCCAGTATCGAGCGAGTAGACAACCGACTGGCCCACCTCATCGAGGCCAAGAAAGCCCTCCTGGCGAGGTGGAATGCGCAACGCACCAACAGGAAGCTCCGCAAGAAGATCGCGGAGCTAAACCGAGTAATCGAGGCCCACTGCACAACACTGTGCGTCCAGCGATGGCAGGAGATCAGCAGCGCGGCGGACGGGCAGATGCACTGCGGCAGGACGTGGACCCTGCTGCGACACCTCCTGGACGAAACCAGGACCAAGTCGCACCAGCGAGACCCCCTAACCAGGATCATGCACGCAGCGGTCACGGAATGCGGGAAGGACGAGGTGAGAAGGCGCCTGGACGCCAAGTACCTGCCGGCCACCCCGACAGTGGATCACCCGGACTACCAGGGTAACTCGAGCCTGAATACAGACATTGAGGTATGGGAGGTCCGAGCGGCCCTGCAAGACCTCAATACCAGATCGGCGGCAGGACCAGATCGAGTGACGAGCAAGGTGCTGAAGAATCTCGGCGAGTCAGCGATCGTGAGCCTGACGGACTACTACAACCGTTTCTGACGGGCTGGGACTCTCCCCCGGCAGTGGAAAGCGGCCAAACACATCCTGATCGCCAAGCCGGGCAAGCCGCCAGACATTGGTAACCTCCGGCCCATCTCGCTCACGTCCTGCGTGAGCAAGGTGCTGGAGCACGTCCTGATAAACAGGTGGCAGCGGTACCTGGAGGAGTCGGGGCTCTACCCGGACACGGTCATCGGCTTCACGAGCAAGCTAGGCACCCAGGACGCTATGATCCAGTTCAAGAGCGAAATTTTGGACGACAACACCAGGACGAGGGACAAACGTGGTGTACTCGGCCTGGACCTGCAGAGCGCCTTTGATAAGGTGACGCACTCTGCGATCCTGGCGCAGGTGTCGAGGCTGAACATAGGCGAGCGATCATACAGATACATCAGAGATTTTCTGTCGGGTCGCACGGTTGAAATACACGCTGGCGACCTTGAGCTACCAGAGAAGAAGCTTGGCAGCGTGGGGACCCCGCAAGGGTCGGTCATTTCGCCGCTGCTGTTTACTCTAGTAATGGTCGGAGTGGCTGAACGGCTCTTGCGCGTCAGCGGGGTCAGGTACACCATCTACGCCGACGATATCACGCTCTGGGTAAGTGGAGGCAGCGACGCCCACATTGAAGACACGCTACTGGCGGAGGTGGATGCCATCGAGAAGCAACTGGACGGATCGGGGCTGGTGCGTTAACCGAGCAAGTCTGAGTTGCTAGTGGTGCCACCCAAGGGAGTGAGAAAGAAGAAGCGAGACCCGAGAAGGAACCGCTAGAAAATCATGCTACGAACGAGCGGCGCCAGGTGATCCCGCACGTCGAAAAGATCCGGGTGCTGGGCATGCTCCTAGAGCGAGGCAGAGGCAATGGCGAAACCATCAACCACCTAACGGCCAAAGTCAACACGGCCATACGCTCCTAAAGAGGGTATGGAGCAGAAGGGCCAGAGGCATGAAGGAGGCCAGCCTCACGCGGCTGGTCCAGTCCTTTGCCGTGAGCCATATTGCCTACGTGGTGGCCTTCCACAATTGAAAGGTACACGAGCGCAACAGGATCAGCATGCTCATACGAAGGGCCTACAAGGCCGCACTTGGGCTTTTCGACTGTGCAAGCACGGAGAAGCTCCTGTCACTGGGGGTGCACAACACTCTCGAGGAGATTGCAGAATCCCAGAGAACGACCCAGCTGGAGTGGCTGTCAGGCACGAGAACCGGCCGGCAGGTGCTCCGTAACCTAGGACTGGAGCTCAGGAGAGCGGACGAGGAGATTGCGGGAGGAGCGGAGGTACCAGAGTGTGTGCGGAGACACGTGCAAGTGTTCCCGATACCCAAGAACGTAAATCCTCAGTACAACAGGGAGCGGAGGGCGGCAAGGGCCAGGGCCTTGATCGACCTCCACGCCAGAGACAGCGGTGCCGTATATGTGGACGCGGCGGAATATCAGGACAGAAGGGGAGCTTTCGCCGCGGCGGTGGTCAGTGCGGTCACCGGCGAGACGAAGGCGACGGCGAGCGTGTGGACACGGTCGGCGCATCAGGCCGTGGAGGTAGCCATCGCCCTGGCCCACGCCCACCCCGGATGCACGACCGTGCTGAGCGATTCCAGGACGCGGTGCGGAACTACGCCAGAGGCAGTGTGTGTGTGTGGCAGCAGTGCGGGTGCTCCGCGCGGTGAACCCAACGAACAGAGCGGTGACTATCAAGAGGTTCGCGGCCAACATGGGAAGGGACGTGTCAGCCCGAGGCAACGCAAACCACAACGAGACGGCCAACGAGGCGGCGCGAGGTTTCACATACCGCCCCGCCCAACCGGCCAAAGACAGGATGACGGAGTACAGTGAAGTGTTCAACTGGTATAGACTAGGGCGCAGGACTATGCCCCCGGGCCTGACCCGAAGCGAGGGGGTGACGTTCCGGCAATTGCAGACTCTGTCGTTACCCACCCCGGTGCTCATGAAACACGTGTGCTCTGGAGTATATGTAAGTGACTTGTGTCGCGTGTGTGAATCGGAAAGGGCTACTGTGGCCCACATTTTGTGGGACTGTGAACAAAATCCGAGGGAGGCACGGACAGTGATGACGATCCCACCGTGGCTTGCGGCCGCTGCGGGAAGCGACCAACGGGAACAACAGACACGGGCCGTCCAGTGGATTTCGGCTGCCCTGGAAAAGCAGCGCCCGAGCGAAAGCACCAGGTGCTCGCTACCACCCCAGCACAGGCGCAGGCGCGGGTGCCAGAAGGCGGAAGTAGTGAGGGCTGCTCGCCGAGTAAAGGACACCACGCCGAGATGATGTGTGGCCGCATCGCGATTAGCCTCACTCACGGCATTGAACAATCTTGACGGGATAGCTGCACTGGGGTGCAGGTTTCTGGCCATAGTTGGGCAAAGAACCCGTCTAGAAGGACCGAGAAAGTATAGCAAAAACGATCTGCCCGGAGCTTATACGTCACTGAGAAATGAAGAGACGACTCTAAGGGCCAACAACTGGCTCATGAGGTTGATACAATCGAGACCATAACCCGCAGAGCGGCGTGGGTGGCGCAGAGCATCTCTCGCTAAACGCTCTGTGCTTCCATCCCAAAAGAAAGAAGAAATGTTGCGGTACACTTTGTGCGTGGCAGGATTGGGAGGCAGCATAATCCTGGAGACAAAAAAGAAAGAATTTAGCAAGCAAAACGCATTTAATTAGATATGGTTTCTCCGAAAAAGAGAACTTGAAAGACGTAGCCCGGGCAACATTCTTTTGAATATCACCAACTAGCTCGGGCCACATGTCTGGAGGGAGAGAGAGACAGAATATTTTATTCACAGGTAGAAAGTGAGGAGGGGCTGTAGGGAGCGCTGCGAGATTCAGAGGCCTCGGTCCAAGCTTCTGCTGACGGCTTCTTGAATGAAGTCAATCAGGCAGGGTTGCTCCTCTTCTATTGTTGGTAAGGTCAGCCACTCTCTAGTGTATTGTTTTCTAATTTGGATGTATTGAGGACACTGCCAAAGAATGTGGTCTTGGTTATTTGTAATTTTGCACTGTGACCATGATGGTAAGGGTATTGTTTTACCATATCTGATGAGATGTAGCATCGCAGGTGTTTCGATTGTTATTGCTTCTGCCTGTCGGAATAGGGTTTGCTGTTGTCTTGTTAGGTTAGGATTGGGAGCTGGGAGTAGACGTTTCGCTGTTTGTATTTTTTAAGGTGAAGTTGCGGGTGAGTTGGTTCCTGAGCTGTCGGACTTTGGCAGATGTTGCTGGGAGCCAGGATGTATGCGTCTCGGGCAAGCTGATTAGCCTTTTCGTTTCTCAGTACCCCGGCGTGGCCAGGAATCCAGTACAGCTTCACAGTTCATTGAATATGCTTGAATAGGTGTGCCGACGAGCGGGATGTATGACCGGAGTCTAAGAGTCGCCATGCTCTCTTGTTGTCGGTAAATATATTGACGGGACGGGCTGGTTGGGAGAGGTGGATAACAGCATTGCCAATGGCGTATAGTTCCGCTTTTTCTGCTGAGGTGAACTGTTTGTTCCCTTCTGTATAGGTTCAGTTGAGAACCGTTCAGTACGCGACAGCCCACGAGGTGCCCTTTCCCGCCGCGTCCATGTATACATGCATTTGCTGGGGTTCTCTTTCCGGTTTCTTATTCACATATTTATCCTTGATGTCTCTTCGTATTGCATGTCTAGTGTCATCGATATTACCGGGAATGGGTGCTATCTTTAACTGATGTCTGTCTATATGCTCTACCTTGCAGTAGCCGTGCACCGTTGCTTGGGTATCATATACGATCAATGGCAGGAGTTGAATTCCGGCATTGCTTTGCCTCAGTCTCCTCAGTTGGTTGTGTTTTTGGACTCAATTTCCTCAATGGTGGCTGTGGTGCCCATTTCCTCGATGCCCTTATTACAGTTGGTTATTGGTAGTAATAAAAACATCTTTGAGGCCTTTCGAAGCAAAGTATTTATTTCTGCAGTTGGGTCTTCTTGACGTTTGTATAAGGAATGGAGTATCTCATGCAAGATGTGATGAGTGCTTCCTTATGTCGGAGTAGGTCTTTTTCTTTAAGTCCTCTGTGCCTATTGGACACCTTTCATGAGTTGGAGTAATTGTTCTCCTTGTTTTAGAATCCTAGCTGTTTACTGTGGTGTGGCCCCCACCATCCTTCTGGAGGTGGCAGCCAAGAATCTTGATAGTTGGCGGGGTATGGATGGCTGTGCCGTGTAGCGTAAACTGAAGAGGGGGTGGCTTCCACCGTCTGTTGGTGACCATGACTAGTTCCGTTTTTGTTCCGCAGAGCATGTCAGGCCAATTGTTTCGGCTTCTCCTTGGGTTTTACTCGGGGCCCCTTCAAGTACTCCACCCTGTGGTATGCCTCGTTGCGGATGGGGGAGCGGTGGGGTCTCATGTTCACCTATGGAAATCACGAGAGAGCGTCCTCGTAAGAAATCTCTAACGTAGTTGTACAGGCTTGGTCCACAATTGCTGGCGGCTAACTTCTCTAATATGGCGCCGTGGTCCACGCAATCAAATGCCTTCTTGAGGTCAACTGCGAGTATGGTCTTGAGTTGCGCCAAGCTTGGTTCAGCTATAACTTCTTCGTGGAGTGCTAGGAGGGCATCTTGGGTTGACAGATGTTGTCTGCATCCAACCATGTTGTACGGAATGACATCAGCTTCTTCAAGGTGATCGTGAAAGTGCTCTAACACCATACGTTCCACAAGCTTCCCGACGTTTTAGATCAGCGTTATTGGGCGTAGACTGCTTGCAAGGATGCTTTTTCTGGTTTAGGGATGAAGATCATTCTTCCTTCTTTCCAGGCTGGATTCAGCAGCTTTTATCCCTCTACACTTGGTTGATTTCTACCAGAAGTGTCTGGCGGTCCATATCCCCTAAATAACGTAAACAGGATGTCGTCGTCATGCCTGGTCCTGGTGCTTTGTTTCCCGCACATTTGCCAATAGCTGCATTGAGCTCGGCAAGAATAAACTCTGCATCCATACAGGGCATATTTGGGCCACTGTATTCTCTATAGTTTGGTTGTAAACGGGGCAGGATAAAAGTCTCTTTCATGGTTTTAAAAGTTCTTGGGGGTCGTCGTACTCTTGGATGAGTCGGTGTATTTTCTGTAGGGTTGAAGTTTTGGTGGTGGTTTGGTTAATAAGGGCTCAGAGTAGCGACCAAGTTTCCTGAATACTCGTCGTTCCGTGAAGTTGGTCGGAAGTTCTATGCCATTTTTGTGTATAGACTTTTGTTGTGTACTCTTGAATATGTTTGCTGAGCTACATGTCTGGAGAAACACCTTCTTGGGTAAATTTGACGCCGGGAGTCTTGAGTTCTCAAACTATTTTTAAGTTGTGAACGGGGGCGAGTGTAGCGTTACCCAGAAGGAGGACAGCACTTTTTGTGACATTTAACTTGGCAGCTAAAAGTCGAGCATAGGACTCCAAGTCCCTTAAAGCAGCCGTGAGACTATCAGTGTCCCGGATAAAAATAGTGACGTCATCTGCGTACGCAGACACTTTCACCGAGCCTTGTCCAGCAAGGGGAGACCCCTAATTTTGGGGCTACCAACGAGTTTTATGATGAAGGGATCTACACATATAAAAACAAGCGACGACAAGGGCATCCTTGTCTGACACCTCTATGAGATGCAATTTCACCCTGTACCACTCCACTCGATTCAGCCTCCCTGCCAAAGCAAAGTAGATATTAGGCAATAGTCTTATATACTCACAGCCAAAGGTAAACGTCTAAGCCCGGTTTATATGTTCAAACTTGCCAACTTTATTGAACAATAACAAGACATTACGGAACTATAAGACAGGAAATTAGTACACAAGGGATATTTACAGTGTTCCTTTATTAAAAAATTCGTGTATGCTTGGTTTTTCCATCGCAAATGATATTCTACATGTACTGAAAACCGCCGCCTTTTGTTGCTCGCGCCACTTCCAGGCGGCAAATGAAAAATCACGCAACAACCGCAACGAAAGATGATGATGATGATGTCCTCAAAATTTTTTTCACGCACCCACAAGGGGGGATTGGCCAGGGCTAAATCGGTTGTTCCTCTAGCTAGGTTCCAATTTCTGCTTGGAACGCACCTCGAGCATGGCCACGTAGTTCTATACACGTTGAAGTCGGCAGCCTCGATTCAAGCGCGTCACCACTGTACTGCAGCGCTGGCATCGAGGAACCCGGCCTGCAGCAGTGGAACGCGATAAATTCAAATCGCCTTGAGCAAACCCTCGTTGTGTTTACCTTGGGATGAGCGCGATGGTACAGGAACAGCATAAGAAGTGAGCGGGAAAGCAAAAGCGGGCATTTTCTTGGTAAATGTCTGCAAATACTATCGTATGTGGACGACATTCGCAACAAAAGGAGCGGATACGCGGCCAATTTTTTGAGAAGCGGATTTTCGCGGGAAAACAGAACAGGCGCACCACGTGATTTTTATTTATTCCACGCCAAGTTCCCACATGAACAATTTCTGCCCTTATTTTCTGCGTTGAGCCATCGAATTAGCAAAACACCAAAAGGGAGATTTCCCTCGACGCATCCCTTGCTTTGTCCAACCTTTGGCCTATTCAAACGTGTCGTTAAAGCGAAAGCAGCGAGCGCCGTGGTGCCTGGTATAATAGTCAGTTTTATATACGATAGTTTTCTTTGTGTCACTTAAGCACGAAAATTTTGGTCTATACGTCTGTCGGTGGGTTCCTTGATTCAGTCACCTCGCTAAACGTTAAAACTCATCAATGAGACAAATATATTGGCAAAACAATTTTCAAACTAATAAAGTTGGAACAATACTTCATACTTGAAATATTATTCAGCAACAGGCACGCATTAGGAATATCTGAGGCAAAACAAGAATATATACATGACATACTTTCCGTGTTCTTTTATTTATAGACTTGGTCGCAATTCTTGCGTAATTAAACTAGAAAAAACGAGTTAAAACTATATTTCAATTACAAAAAACAAAAAGGGTTCGCGCTAGAGCATTGGGCTCGTGGCTGGCAGCAGTAGCAAAACGTGCCGACAGATGGCCCTGCAGCAGAGCGAACGCGGGAAATTTGAATTCAGTAAACCGTCATTGTGTTTATTACGCGAGGACCGAGACAGCAGGGTGCGACGTTCGTACGTTGCCACCGGGGCCAATGTTCGTACCATTACACGTGCGTACAATGCCGTCCTTCGCGGGGACGAGCCGAAGCCGACCTTGAAGCACCCGCTACGCTGGTGAAAGCGTCACGTACGCGCGGGGAGCGAACAATGATCAGCCAGACCTTCGCTGTTCCCCAACGCGCCATCTAGTGACCATCTATTTAGGGAAGTTTCTAGGAGCCTTACGCCATCCCTTCTCTCCACCAGGGTTACCAGATCCTAAGAACCACAAACCGCCAAATCGGCCTCCACAGTGGCCCAAAAGCAGCACAAGGCGAAAATTCCAAATTGCCGAAAAGAAGCCCAAAATAATTTTTTGCAAGTAATTTTTGCGCATAAAAATTAATTTTCGGCAAGCACATTTTTTTAGTCATCACATTTGGGGTGCGAACTGCGTGGTTATCTCACCGTGCGCTGTGTGTTAATTGTGGGCACAATACCACCACGAAGGCCATCCGCCCCAGGAAAATCACGGGGTCGGAACCACGGCGTGTAACTGGCCGCGCAACTAACGCTTGTTCAACATTCTTGATGTGAGCATGCCAGGAATAACTCCAAATCAGAAACAGCTGTATTGTGTCACGTGGTTTACAAATACGTGTATAGTTTGTGGCAGAAAAGGATTGAGCGATGAATATACAATTTCGAAACAAAGTGTGTCACTTGACGCAAAACAAACAAAACTTCAAGAGAAAGACAGCACAGAGAACATTTATTTACAATGTGTGCAAATACACACAGAAACTGGCAAGCCTTCGCAGGGTCACATAACTTGAGGCAACACAAATAATACCCCGAGAGAAAAACAGCATACAGAGCGTTTATTTAGGATCTATATATACAGCTGCATACAGAAACTGACTATATTCAAAAATCCGGGATCTCGTTGGAATTTTTCAGAGGGCGCGTCGGCAATGACGATGCGCACAAGGGCAAAAGCCATGGTTACATAAGGACATTATACGCTACTCGCTTCGTGGGCACCCTTTTTATACATGAGATATTTCACGATGGTGAGACGATACTACGGCTTTGTATCATGACATTTAACCGCTATTTATCAATAAGTAGACGCCCGTTAAGGATATTGCGAATATGAGACGGTGTACGCGGGAGTTGCTGACAGGTGTGGATGTTGTGGTATGCGGGCAAAGCATAAGAGTTGTATCCAACAACCTCCGGGAAAGAGGAAGAGATCACTTCATTGTTTTATATAAAAAGCAGAGTTTCGCCGGCGTTTACAATCGTCTTTTGCAGGCACCTTGGAAAGACGACAGCTTCGAAATCATTTCGTTAGGGTAGATATATTGATCCTTCTACTAACTTCACATGCGCCATAATGCTTTAAACACTTCAGAACAGGTACAAACAACACTTCTATGAAAACTTATCGTCAAGCTGTCCCTGAGACCCGTGTCTTATTGGTCGATTTGAAGGTGTCCAGCCAGAGTCGAACTGCGCCACTCACCTTGTGTGCACCTGTATTTTCATGTAGTGTCCGTCGGTCATCCCTGACTTTCTCGCTATGCCCTCTCTCACGTAATTTCTGCGGTTGACGAGGTCTGGCGGCAACGTGTCGGGGGAACGCGGCGAGTGGTTCGAGCTCAGACTGTCAAAGGGATCAGATTGTTAAAACGAATGGCTCGCCAATAACCAGCACTACTCTCGTTGATAAGTTCTTTCGAGGCAAGACCATGACGTCTCTTCCCGGCATGCATCCGGTGTACCGATGCTCTGGCCGTTCACCGCCACTGCCTCCGACACACCGCCTGTGCTGTAGCTTCTCGAATCTGGAGCACAGGCCCCGCCTACGGAAACAGCGGTTAGAGTATTCTTTCCTCCATGGGTTAGAATCACTGCCCGAATGATGGAGTCGGGTGTCAACCAGTGCCGTTAATTGTGGCTGCCCGATGCGGCTTCAATCGCTTTGCTGAGCGGTTTTTCCGAACAACGTGTCAAGGCAAGACGAATGCTACCTGGTGATGGCAGCACAACGTGTTGCAAAAGGTGAGATGAGGCAACTTGACGAAACACATGTTGAAGTGGAGTTCGGCGGAGACAAAAAGCCGCAGACGAGCGCGGCTTAAAATTCTTGCTTACTTTTCTTCAGAATCTTTATGTGTCTACTCCGCTGTCTGCGCGTTTGTGCGTACGTTGCTGTGCCATTCCGTTCCGCTGTCCAGGATGCAGGAACGCACAAAACCGACGTCTTTTTCAGGCCCGTGCGCTGCGTATAATCAATAAATTTCCCTAGAGACAACGATTCGACACCGGCGATACCCCCCGGGTGTGAAACAAAGAAACGGAACAACACGCGCATCGCTTTCTGGAGCCGAAAATAAAGTCCAATGTAAACGATTGTTACATATTGTGGAGGAGCGATGCGAAGCGGATATATCCAGTTCTCCTCGAGCCTCTTCGAAGCACCGACGGCCTAACGTGCGAGTACCGATTTCCCAGAAGTCGCCTAACTTTACCCTCACTGTGACGCAGATATTTCAGCAAGCCAGTATTGAGGAGTAGCGACAGGTGGCCGAACGACACGCCCGCGGCTGAAGCGCTTGCTAAGACGCAAGTAACTTCACTCCTCCGAAACACCTATTACGCTTCTCTTCTCACATCTTGTGGAGGAGCGATGCGAAGCGGATATATCCAGTTCTCCTCGAGCCTCTTCGAAGCACCGACGGCCTAACGTGCGAGTACCGATTTCCCAGAAGTCACCTAACTTTTACCCTCACTGTGACGCAAATATTTCAGCAAGCCAGTATTGAGGAGTAGCGACAGGTGGCCGAACGACACGCCCGCGGCTGAAGCGCTTGCTAAGACGCAAGTAACTTCACTCCTCCGAAACACCTATTTATCATGATGGGGGGTGTTTTTAGTCCAGCCAGGAGAAGGAGGCAAGGTTTTTCCCCCCCCCATGGATGGGCTAGTGCACCCCTTTTACATTGGCTTTCAATAAATGCCGCTGTTTGCCGGGTACCTACCGAGGCTGTGGTTAGCGATGATGGATCAGGGAGTTAGAGGAGGGGGGATTCATTGGGGAAAGGGTACATTTATGTGGGAGCTGAATTAGTTCAGGAGGCGCCACCCCTGCATTTCGAAATCACTTTCTGATGGGCCTGGGTTGTGTTGTCTTCTGTCGCGAGTTGCAAGAGCCTCGCTTTTCTTTGCTTTTCTACCAAATTGGCTTTACTTGAAATTCACATTGGAGCATACCTCCCAGTTCATTTATTTCTCTAATTGGCTTTAACCTGTTATAGCTTTGCTGGTGCAGGTTTTTTGTTCCCATTTTCATTTATTTTGCTTTCATTACACAAGGGAACAGGAATTTATTTTCATCTTCCCGCGAGGGAACCCTGATGTGATGAGACGCTACGGGGGGTTCAATTGGTCGTAACGTTGCCTTGAGCGTTTGCGCTGACACTGGTATTGGATTGTGTCAGCCCACTCGCTGAAGGGACCGTCGCTTCCATCACGTCTTCATCGGAAGAATCAAGTCAAGCACGGAGTCGTCAAGCATAGCCACGCGGAGTCGAACGAGAGCGAGCGCTGACTGAACCGCCGCAGCGCGCTACCCGCTTTATATTCACAACGCCTCAAGGAGAGGAGACAGCGGAGGAGAGTCGCGCATGCGCCCACTTGCGCACCGGAGCAGACGCGAGCGGAGCGAAGCACGCGCGCAGCTGTTGTTGTTATGCTAATGCGAAGGACTGCGAGTGTTGCGCACAGCTGTCGGAGAGAAGAGCGGAGGAGAGTCGCGCATGCGCAGGTGGAGTGCGGACGCCGCCGAGGCCGACGCAGGAGGGACATGCCTAAGAGCTAGAGATGCGTCTCATCTAAATAAGAAGCCGCGTAGAAGCTTCGGCGAAGAAACCGCGACTCCACGGTGATTTTCGTTTTTGACGGAAGAGCTCTGTTGGACCTGGGACTTCAGTATTAGGCCGAGTTACGGAGGCTAACCGAATTCCGATGGCTTGAATAAGGGTGCATTAAGCCGGGGTCCCGTCCCCTCATTCCGGTTTTCTCACATCACATGGGTCGCTCGAAGTTCCATTATCTCTGTTCAGATACATTATAGCAAGCTAGATTTAAAGTTAGGGGCTCCTTTCTCCTGCCCTTGGAGACGAGGCCCTGGACTACACCTCCAAGTTCGGCAACAAACGACGATCATTCGATCGCCGCTGCAAGGCTCGTTTCTCCGCGTTGGGATTGTTTCGGCCAAAGGATGCCCTCCGCCATAAATAACTCCGATATGGACCGGTTTCGCGGGGAGGGGTCGCGTGTTCGATCTTGGCTTTTGCGCTTACTGTTAGCGAGTGCAAAGCCTGAAAACACGCGGGTAAATTGGTCTGGCATGCGCTCCATCCGTCCCCAGTTTGGGGGATCGGGTCATGGTGGAAGAGGGGGATAGTTCTCGATGTCTTGTAGCCCAAAAATAGCCGCGTAGCCAAAAGAAAAATTTCGACGAGAACTCAAACAGAAAGTAGCCCAATGTGGCTGTCAATACCCTAATCTGGTAACCCTGCTCTCCACGCAATCTGCGAAGTATAGTTTTATACTAATGCACACTAGACGGAAATCTGCTATCGAGATGAGCCAACGCTTCAGCGAACGTTCCGTCATGTACCCGGTAGGTACGTTCCGCTTGTCCTTGGCATGGGTCATGAACAGGCTGAAAAGTCTGCTCTAGCGGCGAAAACACCGGGAGTATTACTGTAGAAGGTTCATCAAAATTGCTTTGCTATTATAAGATAGACTTTTAAAAAGAGTAATTTTTCAGTGATTATGCCGAAGCTTCATGCACGATGAACAAGGAGAAATATTACCCTTTTTGGTTGATTTTGGCTTCCAGACAAAAAAAGCCATATGGCTAGCTGAGCCAAGTAAGCGAGCAACGTCGCTAGCGACAATGGCGCCACGCACGGCGGCCCGCGACTGCAGCGACAGATTTCCCTGTAGTATATATTCGTATCAAACTCTATGCCGCGGAAGGTATTTGCCCCGAGATCGAATACAGTCGGCCCCTGGCGGCGGTGGGACGAACCACTCCTTGTGTGGATAGCGCTTTCGCATTGTCTGCTTGTTTATGTTGCGCGTGCCGCAAGACTCGTGCTGCAGACGATACAACAACCAATATGTGTACTTGTTTGGCAGTATGCAATGAAATACTTACCTCTGCTTGCGCATTTCCTCTAGAGACGCGATAATCAGCGGCCGCTGAGGGTTAATGATCTGGTTTAATTTCACGAAACATCTTCGCGGTGGTGAAACGTGTTGTACGTGCGAAACTTGTTACAAACACTGCTTCTGCGCATTGAACTTTTGTTATTGATAAGTGCAGTCCTCTGCCGTTTCAGGAACGTCAAAGGATGTTTTTTGAAGGTGGCATGGCGGTTAATTAAAGGATAAAAGTTTAATACACGAAACAGGTAAGACGCGACAGGACGTGTCGTCGTGCATTTGCCCCACCCTTGTAAAATTGAGCTGTTTCCTTTTAGAAAGAATAAACAAACAAAAACAATTACACTGCACACGAACCGCGCGCTATCACCCATACATTATCGGGTACGCATTTTACATCCGCAAGCACTAGTGTGGTCGATTTCTGCCCGTACCTTTTCGAACATAAATACCATTTTTGGACAGTCGTTTCTTATCCTGTGTTACTAATT
The DNA here is from genome assembly GCF_048455015.1 of Haemaphysalis longicornis. Classification (NCBI taxonomy): domain Eukaryota; kingdom Metazoa; phylum Arthropoda; class Arachnida; order Ixodida; family Ixodidae; genus Haemaphysalis; species Haemaphysalis longicornis. Next base: position 168,178,966 of record NW_027526445.1, read on the forward strand.
TTATGTTATATTTAAAATACGTTTCTGTGGATGGGCGAGAGTGTTTCCGGGGGGATTTCTCGGTAAAAGTAAGCAGTTGTGAGTTTTCGTCTGTCCTGTGACACTTCGTGCGTCATTTCCATATGTCCCATTTTCAAATCCCAACATGAATAACCTTGCCCAGAAATGTGCTTCACTCAGCATAACCAAATGCCTAATATGGTCACGCCTGAACCTGTTAAGGTGGACCTGAGTGTAAAGGAAAAATCGCGTAATATAGTGAACGTTGTGGCGCCCATGTGCGGAGGGTGTGTGCCGTGACTCACGGTATTTTTTTAATTTTTCCCAGAATGCTCGCTTTGAATACAATTTTGTAAAAGCAAAGCCACAATTCATCGACAATCTCGGGCGAAAAGGGGCACTAATCAGTTTTGAAAATACTGGCGTCTACTCGTTGAAGTACGGCTTTTTCCCCGCTACGGAACACGACGATTACAAGTAACACTGATGACCAACGTTCGGCTTTTCGCGTTACATGCGTTCTCTTCTTGCTGCGCTTAGAACGTTGGCAGAACGCTATCCCCCGTAAAAAAAGAAAAACGAGATGCACAGAAAACTTTTATTCGTGCCTTTTTAGAAAACACCAATCCTGAAGAATTAAATGCCAAGACAAAACCGAGGTTCAGTTATCAACACAAATTAGTACCGGGAACCCGTTGTCCTGTTCCGTAACGAGAAATAAAAAGGTAGCGTTTTACTACAAGTGCAACAGGGCAACATTATTTGCCATCTTTATGGTTCGTAAGCGATATTACGGAAGAATGCAAGCACATCTCACTGTTCTAGGCACCTGTGAGATTTTAAAATGAACGCAAATGGCAACAGTGCACCCGTAACAGAAAATTTGTATTCACTGTGAGGTCCCAGAAGCTTGGTTTAAAAGCTGTAAACCGACTTGTCACTTTGTAAGACATGAGATCTTGCTTGTACTGCGCGCGTTAGGCATTTAATTTCGTAAGTTCATTTGCGACGAAATTCTTAAATAAGTGATCCGACACCATTATTCATCAAACCTGCCTTGAGAGTTGCTAAAATTTCATTTAACCAAAGCTTCGCGCAAAAGATCTGCTATACCGGTTGCATTTATATCTCTGTGGCGGTTAATATTCGGTAATTTTATGTTCTCTTTCGAGCACACAAAAAATATTGTAAGCTCTGAGAAAAAATGTCGGGGCAGTTAAGTGGTGCACCATTTCAGGGCTTCCCACAAATGCAAGAATTCGTCTACCAGTGAAAGCGATTAAAACTGCTCTTGTAAACTCAATTAAGGCGAACAAGGTTTCCTGATTTGTTTCTACTGATTATTTTTTTGAAGGCTCAAAGCCATAATCTGGAAATATCGAGCATGCTACGAGCCAGGGCGTACAAGTTCATTGTCATTATTGCGGCCGTTCTGAGATTCCCGGTGGGTCGCCGCTTTTTTGCGTTATAATGAAAACTTAATGCCACTTTCGGGCTATATATTGAACGTTGAGGCACGGAACAATAGCATACCACTCTTGTTTGCACCTTTCGTGCGCACATACGGCGCGGGAAAGGCACGAAGCGCGCCCACAGTGGGCATTCTCCCGGGCTGCTCAGCGGAGCATCCACACTAGCAGCGCGACGCGGTCGCCACCTACATGTGGATCTCGCGGAGAATACAGTTTAAATTGTATACAATTTTGTCCACCTAATTCCCCAAACTCTTACCACTCCAAAATAGTGCGCTAAGATATCAGATACCGAAATGCTATTTATACTGTCTGGAGTCAGTTCACGCCTGTCGAGGGAAGTCGCGCTGTCGGGAGAAGGTAGCACGCGTGTGACCTGAGGCCGCTTTGCGTGCTTGAAGCCAGGCGGACACCACCCGGACGTCCGCTCGAAAACCGTTGTTTATATAGAATGAGGCACCTGAGCAGCTAGTACAATACGTGGAGTCGTGCTGTCGAAGGAAGGCACCCATTTGATCTTTGTTTTTAGGTGCGGAGTACCTTAGAACCGCACAATGTCCGTCCGCGTCCGTGTGCATAGCATTTACCATCGCAAAAAATCGCACAGGCACCGGCAGGATTAGAGCCGCTGTCTGCTAGACGTCTTACCCACTGGGCTACGACTGTGAGTTAGTACCCGAGAGTTCAACAGCTTACTCCCTCGCATGTAACGATGCGGAGTACCTTAAGACTTCCCAATGTCCGTCCGCGTCCACCCGTGCGCACACCTCCGCCAAGCCAAAATCAAGCGAAATTTGATTTGAGCCGTGAGTTGTAGGTTCATTTAGGGACTACTCAAGGTGCAGCTCACGGCTCTATTCGAATTATGGTCGGGCCGCAAATGGGATGTCACTCGGGGTGCAACTTGGAAGTCATTTCGAATCCCCGTACTCCGCACCCTCACCATCATCCACGGAGTGGAGATGCAGCCATTTTTTTACCAGAAGGAACAAAGGCAAGTATAAACAGAACACAGCCGGGAAATATCTCTGTGACGCTCTTCACCATTGTAGCTGACGATACTGTGTTATTTCGTTTCGAAGTCATTGCAGACCAGAAAATTCCTGCTACACATAGCGCCGTCTAGTGGTGATCTTTGAACACTAGGAAATCTTAATCAACCACTCTCTGCCCACTGCAGATAAGAATGCGTGTTACCCCCCCCCCCCCCCCCCCACTTCAACCGCGCTGGCGGTTCGGCCTGTCTAGCCAAACGGAAAGCGTCGCGACTTTTAATGCTTGTATCCTGCATTCTAGCCCACCAATTCTAATTTCTAGTGATTTTTACCGCAAGAATGCTCCCTTAGATCTGTTCAATGTATTCGCGTAGAAAATAATGGTGGTTTAGTGTGCGATGAGCAGTTTTAGGCACTGGCAAGGGCGGCTCATGACGTTTATGTGAATTTCTACATCGCACCCGAAGTGCCCATCCTGAAAATGCGATGTCGCGACGACATTTCCAACACTGCTTTAGTTATATTGCCATAGGCCACCATCGCTTCCATCATCATCATCATCATCATCATAATCATCACCACCATTCCTTGTGCCGGAAAAGATCGAGAGGAATATGTGGAAGCAGTTGCTGGACCGGAAACTTTTCGAAGATTTTATTTCGGACACTGGAGGAGTCATCGTTTGTATGTCAATTCAGAATCCGGCCGCTAGATTTATTTCTTCACAGTACAACCCGGGATCAAGTATTACCAATTTCAAATTTTCTCTGAACCTCCCGGCACTCGAAACCCACCGTAAAGGTTCTCGACTCCGCCTTTTTCATAAACGTTCATATAATTTTCCTTCCCAACGGACTACAGCCCTCCTCCCTCCTGCCCGCTGATCGCGTCACCTCTTTAACTCGTTAAGTATACAGCGCCTACATGGGTCAAATAATACTTTCAATAAAACTTTTTTTCCTACAGCCATAGACTATTGCAATAACCTACCCGAAACCATAGTCAACGAACGTGACCACTCAGTATTCAACATGTTAACCGTAAATTATTACAGTAGTTAGTTTCTTTTCTTTATTGTTACTGTTCCGTCATGTATATATGTATTTGCATACGCTGCTGCCATTTTGTTGTGACCCTGCCTCACGAGTACGCCTGTACCATCGACCATAACCGATGGTGGAATTTTGTAGTTGCCCTCCCCTTATGTAATACCCCGCAAGGGCCCCTTAAGGGTACAATGAATGATGATGATGATAATAATAGTACGCAATCTCCTGTATGTCAACCACCACCTCGGGGATTGTATCGATTTCGTTTTATATTCGAAATTCTTTTCCTCGCCTCACCGAAACTGAGCCAGGACACTGATTTGTGCCACATGGTTCATACTATCCTGACAGCGCGTATAGGCGATAGGAAGGACCGTGTGACGTTCCTCGTGCCGGCTACTAGCGCTTTCTCAGGTAGCTTACCTAAACATTCGAATAAAAGGCCTGGACAATCCCTGCCCGTCGGCCGGCTCCACCGCCCTACAGAAGAAGAAGAGGAGTAAGCAGGCGCAACACCAAAAGAAGAAGTGCGTGTTGACCCTCTTTATTGCCGTCATCTCCGAGGTTTGCCGCTGCAACACTGAAGCGTAAGTTTTGCTGTTTTCTGCAATTCTCTTAGTTTTCTGCTGAGTACGTTCGAGATTAGCAGAGGCAGCCTCCCGAAGTTTCCGTGCTGTGGACAGACATAGCAAAGCGAACATACAGGCACCCGTCGACATACCATGAGACCCGGATTACCACGATGCCTTGTCAGACTATGAATTGCTTTCAAGGTGTAGTGACACGAAATTTCAAAGCTGAGATAACTATGTAAAATGCTTCCTTTTTATCAGGAGATATCTCACAGCACGTTTTAACAGTAGCCGTTCAGTATAACATGTTTTAAATCTATTTTATTCTCTGCCCGCCCGAGAAAGCCCAGAGCGGGCCAGCATGACATTATCTACTGCTTGCCCCAAACTGCCGACGTTGGGGCTCTCATGAAGTAGCCGGTGCGGCGGCAGCGGTTGGCGCGCGCTGCTACGCCGTGTCTACACGTCAAGGTTTTGGGAGCCCGGGCGTTCGGTTCATAGAGTTTCGTACTGATAAATACTAGAGGGAAATCTGTCGCTCCAGTCGCGGGCCACCGTGGGCGCCGCCATCGCTGATAGCGACGTTCCTCACCTACTTGTCTTAGTTAGGCATATGGCTTCTTTTTGTCTCGAAGCCAAAATCTACAAGAGAGTAACATTTTTTTCATGTTCATCGTTCATGAAGCTTCTATATAATCACTGACAAATCAATGTTTCTGGAGGTTTGATTTTATAACAACACAACAAATTTTATGAAACTCTTACAGTAATAATGTTGCTTTTTGCAGCCAGAGCCAACTTATAAGCCTGTTCATGAGCTATACCAAGGACATGTGGAACGTGTTTGCCCGGTACATGACGAAACGCTCTCCGAAGCGCGGCACCCGTGGACAGTGGCGCCAGATTTCAATCTAGTGTATATTAGTAAGAAACTTTATGATCCAGGGATGGTGAAGACCTCGGTCGGCCTGGTTGAGGGCGTGCGCTTGCTCGCGTGCACGTCCAGACAGGCAGCTGTGCGTCAAGAATGGTGACGTCAGGTGCTACCTCCTGTCATGGCAGTCGCTCGGCGTTCGTTTTGTCGAAACCGAAACTGAAACGAATAAGCGACGCCGTAAATGATTGTTTGCGCTGGTAGTGGGCGTGTAGGCACCCATAGCAGCAAAAGAAACGTAGCACGAAAATTTCGTGTCAGTACTCCTTTAACTTTATTGCTTGAACTTTAACATTAATTTTACTGGTACGACTTTTTATTTACGCGCAAAGACCACAAAATAAAATCAGGTGTTTTTGGTCAACCTATTGGTTGTAGAGCTTTTTATAGAAGCGTTTGTTAAGCACAAATAGGAAGAGATGATCACTTCGCAATATTGTTCTGGAAGTAGGCTACATTAGCTCCCTGCTTAACGTTGCATTGCTCTGAGTAATTGTTGACGGTGTTCTTCCCCAAGTGCTGAGCTTGGAATAAACTGTTCGATTAACATAATGGGCAATAATGTTGAAAAATGCCCAAAAACGCGAGGCGTACATGTTTGCATTGTTATAAAGCCCCATATACATAAACACGACCAGGCAGGGCTGAGTTGACTGACCGGCTGAGCTCACGTCAACCCTCGCGTATTTACGGTATTTTTGCGATTCTATGCACCCTCCGATTCGAAGCACTCTCCTGTAGTTTCGGGAAAGAAATATTTAAAAAAAAGTTTGCATGCAAATCTATGCACCCTCTTTTTGAAGCACCCATCACGAGCTTTATTCCACACGCGTGGAAGATTGCCCTAGTTGACGTGGTGGGCAAATAATTTATGAAGTTTTAAATCGCAAACCACGTAACGGAACAGAAGACTACCTGGTTGGGTATGCGAAGAGCGGTGGCTCAAGCGGTACAACGGACTGGAATGGTAGTGAGGGTGACTCAATATGAGACGTAAGCGATGGGTTTACTGTCTGTACTTATTTTTCTTTTGAATATTTGCCAAGTCAAACATTAGACCAAAACATTATTGAGATTCGGCTGCAAAAAAAAAAACGTGGTCCGAGGGGGGGGAGGGTGTAATTAAGGTTTTTCGAATAGATCTAATCACCCCCCTAAATTTGGGCATCGCAATCATAACAAAATTTTGATTAGCATCGAGTAAATACGGTATATGAGCTCCCTCAGAAGAGTTTAATTGAGAGAAGGCGGCCGCTGAGTGCATTGCTTCGAGGCAAAAGTCTGGCGAGCGCATCTTCTGGCTTTTCTTCTTCCCGCTGGGCGTGTCTCCCCACACACTATTGAATTCCAATGGCAGATCCGGAGCACTTTCGGAGCAACTTGTCTGCTCTGTCCAGAGCAGACGCGTTGCAATGACAGATCGGGATCAACCAAACCCTGTTCCAAAGGCAGATCGTGAGCGCTGTCGCAGCCGAGATCGCTCTGTGGAACAATAAAAGCTGCTCCCGCGAAGTCGCCGGAGTCGGCCAGAACTCGCTAGGGCGCGCACTTTTGCCCCGTGACGTCGCCAACGTCGCTGCCATCTGCGCTTCTGGCCAGTGCCCGCCTTCTTTGCCTCCTCCAGCCGCTCAGCGCGAGATGAAGGCGCCCGCGAGAACAACACGATTTCGGGAAGGCGCGACGCAAAGGATGCTGGGGATTTCCTTTTCCCGTCAGGGTTCGGCACTTTGCTCTGTCAGGAGCGGCTGCGCTCCAAATGTAGCTCGGAGAAACTTCTCTTCGCGGAGTCGGCGCGCTCCGCAGTGGAGCAGGGTGACCGCTCCGGCTCTGCCATTGCAATTCAACGCAGAGAAAGGCTGCGAGAAAATGGGGGCCGGAGGGGTTCGCGGAAATGGAACCATTCAGCTTCTTACGGCCGGCCAACTCATCCGGATGGGTGAGTCAAACGCGGTGGTTAATATAAGCCGTGTATACATGGCCACAGCGGGGGAAAGTTGAGTCCAGAAATATTACACCTTCTTCCAGGAGGGGAACCCAGAGTAGTATGCAAAGCAGCCATGGGGTCAATTCAAGTGCCCATTAGTTTTCAGTTCATCGTTTCCGTTAGGTTGAGGTACGTAGCTACCGTTATATTAACAGTTTGCTTTCCATGGTAACTACCACACTTTTCACTTACCGGAACTGCGAAATGGGAAATTGCATTGAGCCCATGGCTGTTTCGCGTACTACTCAGGATTTCCCTACGGGAGGATGGTGTAATTTTATTAGATGCGACGGGGCTATGTCCCTCCCTTGTCGTTGTTGCGCCTTTACACCCTCACTGTGCATGCTCGGCTTGCTGAACACCCGGTGGTCGCTTACCCTTCAATGGCTGCTCGAGCGACAGTGTTACCGGTGTCTTCCTGGGTCAACCCGAGGTGAGCCGAGCATGCGCAGTGGGGGTGCGGACGGCGCCACAACAAGGGAGGGACATAGCCCCAACCATGAGATGCTGGAGCGACAGTGTTGCCGTTGTCTTCCGGGGCCGGCAAGAGACGAGCACGCCTCCCCTTAAAGGGATCCTGGAGCGGCAGTGTTGCCGGTGTCTTTCTGGGCCGGCGGATGGACGTACGACGGACTACGGAGCCGAGAGCAAGAGATGCTTTGCATCTAAAAACGTTTTAAATGCGGAGTCGTTCCAAAGCGCTTGCACTCGAGCGCACGTGTAAGAAAAGGGAGACGCCGGCTAGAACCGATCGGCGCTCTGGCGTTCCGCGGGCAGCGCACGTGGAATAACTATGCTCGTGCTATTTCCCACTCTCCCTCGCGACGGCGGGGCTTAAAAGCAAACGCGAGCTCTGCCGCTGGGTTCTTTTAAATGCGGAGCATTTCTTAGGCTCGCGATGTCACTCGTCGATGTTGTCGGCGCCGTCCACACGTTCACTGCGCATGCGCGTCGCGTCGAGGCGCAGGTGCGCGTCTCTCCCCCGTACCCTCCTCGCTCTCAACAACAGGTGCGGCGGTGCGGGAGGAGCGCGGGTACCCCGTGCGCTCCGTCGCTCTCAACAACAGCTGCGGCTGTGCGGGGGGAGCGCGTCTGTGCGCGCATGCGTCGTAGCTACCCGTGCGCTGTTTCGCGCTCAACAGTAACGGCGGCAGGGCGTGTACACGTGATAACGGCGTGGTGGGTGCGTGGAAAGTTCGCGCGCTTGTGTACGGAAGTGTGCACATGCGCGTCTCTCCCCGTACTCCTCTCCCTAGAACGCGGGCGGTGTGTATATAAGCGGCGGAGCGCGCGTTCGGAATTCAGTCGAGGGCGTCTTTGCTTGGCTTTCGCTTGACTTGACGCTTTGCTTGACGGCACCTAGCAATAAAGACAGACTTCACCTTTGCACTCCTTGCCATCGCTTCTCCTTCATTCAATAAATAAGAATAATATAGACGAAATAACAATTAAGCATTGCCCAACCATACCCAATTACGCAACATTCACGCGATACCCCCACCACTCTGCGACGCGTTTACTCGAGTTCCCCCCGTGGGAAGATGCGGGCGGGTTTTTTTTTCAACTCAGCGCAAATATATGTACGCTGTACATATGTATATGTGCATATGTATATGCATATGTTTATGTGCGCTGTGTATATGTACATATACATATATGTATAAGTGCGCGGGATGAGTCGAAAAGCCGTCGGGGTGAGCCCGTTCTACCCACGGCATGGGGATGGGTTGACGCGCTCGTCGGGCGGAGTCGGTGGGCCGTGAGAAGCTGAACACCGTATTTGCACGATTCTAACGCTCCACCGATTGTAACGCGCGGGTAAGTTCGCGCAAAAAAATTCGAATAATATGACGCCGACTCTACCGCGCAGATGTAAAAGGCATGACGCCACGTGCCTGGAAGGAGACTTTATTTTCACGCATGCAATAGTGGCAGCCAAAAATAATTGTTCTTCATAAACGTGGTTATCCAGCATCTGCTGTAAATAAAGCTTTAGCGGCAAATATTGAAGCTTTTTGCGACATCATGTGCATTTACCTCCATAGTTCTACGCATGATGGGCTGATTGCAGTTGTAGAAAAATGCGCAACAGCTGACCAGGGTATACAGGATTTAAGAATGATTGCGCCGAAATTTACCTACGTGCTGACGGATTCTTCTTATTGGATTGAGTTGGATTTCTGAAGGACTTCGTGTCCATGGTAATGATGCGGGAAGCTTTAAAGCCTTTTTCGGTGGTGAGCCATACCTTAAAGCGCACAGAAATTTTACGAGGGCCTTTTACAAAAAAATCACGCCATATCCACGGAATGAATGATGATAAGTGGGGCGAAGCTCGAGAGGGGGAGATCATCGGTAACCGTAACTCTCCCGTGAAAGTTCGCCCATTACATCATTAAGAAAGACGTAAGACTGTGTGCGTGCATTGTACAAATCAACTTTTATTTTCGGAGTCAATGCTCCCAGGCTCAGACCTGGTGAAAGACCCGGCGCCATCGAGGACTACCCCGCACCTCTACCACAATTTGGCACGTAGGATGGGACACAACGGTAAAGAAAGAACTTTTATTTAGGGCGAACTTGGGCCCTAACAAGACGAGAGGAAACGAGCAAAGGTCCTTGCGTCTCGTTCGATCTCCGAGAACGACTGCCTGCGTTCGTGGCGTGATCTCTTGCGTGATCTTCCCCTCGCAGTGGTGCACGTGCGCTCGCGCCTCCGTTGGCGAACACAGACAAGCTCGCGCTCCCGGTTCCGAGTTTGCGCTGCCGGTTGCAGCCGGTTCTTGCGCGTGCAACGCGGCCCACTTTGCGACATCTCCGAAAGCATGCGGCGGTCACGTACCACGAGATACAAGGGATGGACAGACCCATGTCTTAAGCAGGAGGAGGAGTAAAATGACTTTATTGATACCAATCCGGCATGTAAGGGTGGATCAGGCCGCGCAGGGCTCCACCAACCCCCTATCTCACTAGACCTCAGCGTGGACCGGTCCGGCGCCGGCTACTAGGAGTTACCTCCGTTCGCTTTTGCCGGGCCAGGGCCGCGTCGAGCAGCTGGATGGCTTGGAGTTGCGCCTGATGGTCAGGCGAACTGATGTAGTGTTCCATGTCCGGTGGCAGAGAGTCCCGCACGGTTCCCCCCGCACACGCGTCACACCCCCACAGCACGTGTGCTAAGGTTGCCAGTTCTCGCGCACACACACTGCACGTAGCACTTTCAAACAGTCCGGGACACACGTGCCGGGCTAGGGCCGGCGTGAGTACTGTTCCAGTCTGTAGCTGTCGTAAGAGGAACCCCTCACGTCGCCCTAGTCTCGGGTGAGGCCCAGGCAACGCTCGGCGGCCCTCTCGGTACCAAGCGAGGATTCCTCCGTAGTCCAGTAGCGGGTCCGGGTCCAGGAAGTCAGCCTCGTCCGCTTCCGAGGGGAGGGGGGGCGCCGCACGGTACGCGAGCTCACGCGCGATGACGTCCGCCTCCTCGTTGCGGTTGGCCGCTCCTCCTGGGATGACTCCGACGTGGGGCCGGGAACCATCGTAGATGGGTCGTGGTTGACTTGGTCCTCGGCAGCAGGCTCGCCGCCGGCGTCCCGACGCTCCCGCGGCCAAAGTTGGCGATGGCCGTGCGGGAGTCGCTCTGGAGCTTCGCCCCTAAAAGGTGCGTTAGAAACGTACCAGTACGGTCTCTACTTTTCTTGGAATCCCTCCGGTAACCGGCGTCGATTCTTCGGACGGGGTCCGAACCTGCGGGTCGGGCTCTTCTGGTCAAGAGGTCCAACGTGTCAATAGGTACAACGAGCCTTGCTTTTGTAAGTGCAGAGCACTTTAGGCGCTCGCGTTGTCGTCCTAGTTCGCTAGCTCGACCCAAGTATACAGAGCACCAAGGTGGCGTCCCGGGGTAACGCTGAGGCTTCGAAACCCAAGCGGTTTATATGGTCATAAGCGTTCGAAACTCGCGAAACGCTGGCGCTTGTCATACATCTTCCCATTGTTTACCGCAAAGAAAACAATAGGAACGTTCGAGGAAAAATATACGTAATTAACCGGCAGCGCCCGCGTTTCTTTAGTTATGGACGCCCGTTGGGTTGGTTTTTACGATAGTAGACGCAAAATGTGGCAGTGAAACGCCTGCACGTGCTGGGAGGAAAGCACAAAGAGAACAGAACTCCCGCTGGTGGGTTGGTTTTTACGATAGTAGACGCAAAATGTGGCAGTGAAACGCCTGCACGTGCTGGGAGGAAAGCACAAAGAGAACAGAACTCCCGCTGGTGCAGTTTCAGGCACGGGGTGCGCGAGCACTGCGAAGGCGGGAAATTTGAATTGCATTGGGGGGTAGCAGTGAGGGGATTATGGCAACTCTGCACTTATGCTCTGCACTTATGCGCATTATGCTCTGCACTTCCGACAGCTTTCACATTGAAGCGGCTTAAATTTTTGTCCTCTCTATTTATAATTTACCCCTCCGCCGATCTTAACACATTACCCCGTTCAGCTCATTTTACAAAATGGCTTGATATAATGAAACGTTCTGGTAATATTTGGTGGTTTAAAGGGAAGCTGAAACGCTTTCCACAAAAATTGAGTTAGAGGCACGTTTATATAGTTCCTTCCGCGCTGACTCCGAATATCACATTGAATTTTATCGTAGACATCCAACCGGCATTCATCTTGCAAAACGCGCGATACCGTTTGAAAGACGAGCGCTCTTCGTCTTTGACGCCTCTGATTGGCTGCGTCCGTCATGACGTCAAGGGAGGACACCCTTCGGCCGCGCGGGTTGTCGGAAGCATTGGAAACGATCGCTCGCCAGCGGCGCTTGCCTTTTCGGCAATTTAGCTTGCAATTTATTGTTCGCACATGACTGAAAGTTTATTTTCCAACTCCCGTGCTTTTGGTTCAAGTATCTTGGAGCATGAATTTGCTTTACACGACCGAGAACTACAAAGCACTGACTCTGGCGTCGGCTAGAGGGCTCCGTCAGAATATTTCTGAACTCGGCAACCAGCATAAGGGGTTTCTATTCCGTATGCTAATATTAAATAACAATCCTGGTCACTGTCCTGCTCACTGAGGTTAAACTCCCTCAACTTGCCATTCGCCGAAAAATCGCTCGACTAAAATTTTTATATCAGCTTTACAACAATCACCTCAATTTAAACCCTAATCTCTATTTGCGTCCCCCAGGAAGAGTCTCATCACGAACCAATCACCCACACGTTATTATGCCCTGTACACCAAGCATTGACACATTTAAAAACACTTTTCTTGTCAGAACGATTGTCGACTGGAACTGCCTTGCCGCCGATTTCTTTGACAATGTAGACACAGTTGAATCTTTTGTTGGTAAATTAGAATTGTCATTGTATGATGTAGTTCCCACTCTGTAACAGCCCGACAGTGCTTACAGTATTGTGAATAAATAAATAAATAAATAAGATACTGCCTGAAGTGTTTTTTGCTATATATGAAACCATTTATGCCCGAAATTAAGCGGGGTTTTATAAACAATGTACCAGCGAAAAGCACGTACGTGCACTGCGCGAAAATATAGCGTTCATGCGGTTTTAACGTATATGCGAGAAATTTGTTGCCGTTACACGCATACACCGACAAGCGGACTCTGCTTCCAAATTTCCTTTGTTCGTTGTCGCCCACTCCACCCCCCTTACTCATCCCAATACACACACACACCCACACGCACGCCCGCGCGCTCTTGATTTGGGGAGCGGCACTGAGGCGCCTCCGCGATCGCTATCTGCACTTCGACGAGTGGCGTCTTTCTGCTTGGCTTGCATTTATTCTGGAAACATTGTAGCATACTGGTGCCTCCGCAGCATTATGGGCTCTAGTAGGGCTTGATTTTCGCGTGTGTGTTCCGCATCCTGCTACAATATTACGGCCCCCTCGTTATAACTAACAGACGATTCGGACAAGGCTGTTACGTTGTACTTCCGTGAGTTTAGGTAACAATCACCAAACGTTTGTGATAATATCTAGTTGGCCTGTTTCAGCATTTCTAGATTTAACCATTTACCTCTCTAGTCGGATAAAGGCCGTATATTTACTCTTCGTTCCTACTTTTTTAGTCGTATCGTTATTTATTATTTATTTATCACATACTGCAGGCCCATTGCAGGGCCCAAGCAGGAAGGGCATAACATCAAGGTGTACATGAAAATACCTATCAGCAAACAGTTTGTTGGATGGCCTCAAGGTTTTCAGCGTTTGAGGGTGAAAGCTGGTTCCGCTCTGTTATGGTTCGAGGGAAAAACGAGTATTTGAAGATTTTACTTCTGGCGTAGTGTGATGTAAATGATTGGAGGTGCGTATTTCTTGACAACCGAGCTGTGGATGGCTTGATGTAAGAGTCAGGTTGCATGGATAATTTGTTGTTTTTTAGTAGAAACATGAATTTTAGTCGTAACATTTTTCTTCGAATTTGCAGAGTAGGAATTCCATTTTTCTTCAACAAGAGGATAGGAGAGTCAGTTGGACGATACATGGAGAATATAAATCGGACAGCGTTACGTTGAATCATTTCAAGGGCATCGATGTTAATTTTTGTGAAAGGGTCCCATATGAAACATGCATATTTTAATTTAGGCCTTATTATGGAAGTATAAGCGAGGAGCTTAACGTTAGAAGGAGTATGGCGCAGTTTATGTCTGAAAAAGCAGAGTTTACGAAAGCGGATGAGCAAATATTTTTAACGTGTTATTCCAACTAAGGTTATTGGTTAAAGTTACGCCTAAGTATTTATATGCGTTAACTTCTGAAAATAAACGAGAAGAAAGATGGTATGGAAAGGAAAGACTATTTCTTTGGTTAGTAATTTTCATGAAAACAGTTTTATCTGGATTAAGCTGCATCCCCCATTCATTACACCATGCAATAATGTTATGCAAGGAGGAGTTAAGTAGTCGTTGGTCATCATGGTTAGAAATTTCCTTAAACAAAACACAGTCATCAGCAAATAGCCTAATTTGTACAGAGTCCGGGATACGGTTAGGAAGGCCATTTATATAAATTAAAAAAAGTAAGGGACCTAAAACGCTTCCCTGGGGAGCGCCGGAGCTGACAGGGAGTTCGTCGGATATATGACTATCAATGCTTACAAATTGAACACGGTTAGATAAATACACAGAAACCCAGTTAATAATAAAAGGTGAAAGTCCATTAGTTTCGAGCTTATGCAGTAGTTTGCCACGTGGGACGAGATCAAAGGCTTTACAAAAATCAATGAAAATAACGTCAACTGGACCTGACTCATCAAGGACCTGGGCAAGCTACGAACCACTCATGGTAACGGAGTGACCCTAGAAATACCTTTGCGAAATCCATGTTGGAATAAAGAAAGTACAGCATTGTCATTCAGGAACATTGTTATGTAAGTAGCTATAATATTCTCAAGCATCTCACAGCATGATGAAGTTAGTAATATGGGACAATAGTTACTGAAGAATGCACTGTCACCTTTCTTCAAGAATGGTACTACGCGCCCTATTTTCCATTGAAATGGTAGAACGCCTGAATTGAGTAATGAACGAAAAATGACAACAAGAAAGTGAGAAAGCATCAGAGCATAACGGCGCAAGAAAGTGTTTGAAATGTTATCAGGGCCTGGAGTTGCTTTTGTTTTTAAATTCAATAACTTTGCAAACACACCGGGTTGTGACACAATATCAGTCTGGCTTGGCGAACAGGAAGTTTTTGTTGAATAGCTACATTTTGTGGTGAAAAAACACCGACGAAGTAGCGGTTGTATTGTTGAGCAATGTTTTCTTTGTTGGTGATAAATGTCCCGTCATGCATCATGCGGCTTAGAGGTTGTTTCTTTTTGCTTAGAAAGGGCCAGAACTTTTCAGGTGCGTTAGTAATAAAGTTTGGAAGAGTATGCTGAAAATAGCGCTGTTTAGCAGAGATCACAGCATGATTTAAAGCTGATTGATTTGCCTGAATTGCCCCCACACCGGCTCGTGCTCTCTTTAGCAGTTTGATTTTTCCATTCAGGTGGGAAATTTCCCGTGCAAGCCAGGGATTTTGCTTTGAAGCTTTTTTGTTCTTTTAGGAACAAAATGATCAATACAATATGTGCATATCTTTTTGAATTTAAACCATAGATCACAAGTATCGGTTCCAGTGAAGTTTTCAAAACTAAGTTCCAGATAGTCGAGGCCGCTTTCATCCCTGGCGCGCGAGTAATCTTTAACAGATATAGCTTTGGAAACAGTGACGTGATCGGTAACTTCAAACAAACAAGAAAAGCACACCATTTTGTGATCAGAAAATCCATGATCAACTGTAACGATAAAATTTTCTAAAGAGCAGCTTACAAACACAAGATCAAGTACGGAACTTGATGAACCCTGAACACGCGTGGGCTGAGTACCGATCTGTGGCGAATTGAGGCCTAACATAATATCAAATAAAACATTTGCATGCCCACCACAGAGGGGTTAGGGAACGCAACAGTCCCAATCAACACCGGGCAAGTAAAAATCACCAACAAGAAATATTTTATGATGCCTAAATGTACTCATGGGATCAGACAGGGCAGCCAAGAAATGCGGTGGGGAATCTGGAGGGCGATAAACGGCAACCAAAAGAATAGATCGGCGTCGATAAGAAAGCTTGAATGTAATACTTTCATGATGGTCAATTTGCCGAGAAAGAAAGGCTTGAATATTATGCTTAACTAAAACAGTAATACCGCCTCCTCTAGTCGACCTGTCGAACCGAAAAACCTGATAGTCTGTAGGAAAAACGTCACTATCATCGATGTCGTCATGCAGCCAAGTTTCTGTAATTCTTTAACGTTGTAAGAGTTAAGTCAGGCTGTCCCTGCCGCACCTGAGCTACTACATGACGCACCTAAGTCTATGCTGTCTTTCTTTGGCCGCTGGTAGGATTTGGGAAGTTTAACTCTTTTATTGGTGGTATCGTCCCATACGTAGTTCTTTGTCAATACTGAGCTTGTCGTATATTAGTGTTACTTTCTTACCATTTAACTTGTCGTTTTTGGCGCAATCTCAGAGTAGTTTTCTCTTCTGAAGGGTGGGTTTTGAATAGTCGCTTTGTACAGAAAGTTTAGTTCCTTTAAGTTTATGTGCACTCTGGAGAACCTCTTGCTTTTCATTATAATCTTGAAAAAATATTATCACTGGCCTAATGTTCCCACTGGGTTTTCCGAGGCGGTGGATTCTTCCAACAGAACTGCACGGAACACCAAGTTAACATTAAAGAGCTCGGTGAGGACTTTCCGTTTCGAGACAGTATCGCTTTCTTTTGGCTCTTCGGGCAGCCCACGCACAATCAGGTTAGAGCGCCTGCTACGATCTTCTAAATCGACCACTTTCGCCTGCAGAGAATGCATCATTTGCTCAATGTTATCAATGCGGGTGGTTTGATTTCTATGTTAACAAAGCGGGAAGTTAGGTCAGTTATCAGTTTTTCAACACTGGCTTGTTGTGCCCTGAGAGCAGAAATATCGGTTGATAACTTGTTTTTGCCGGCAAGTAATTGATTCAATAGATCAACTGTACTCATTTCAGGCGTATCAGGTCCGGGGTTCATCTCGACATCACCGCACGTGAGCAATTTGCGTGCGCAGTATGCATCATACGCAACAACAACACACTGCTGTGGGCACGACAAGACCAGTAAAATATATATCAATGACAATCGCTGGAGCACACATGAGGTTCAGCGGCAACAAATGCTTACCAGGTTATAATATGCTGGCACAAGGAATATTGGGTGAAGAAGAAGGCCCCCGCAGTCACTCACAAATTATGGTACGGTGGTGGTTGGGAGCGGGGTTTTTTCATTCCAGACAAATATTACCTTCTTGTGGCATGTATACATGCAAAATAAGTAATGTGGTGGTCTTGGTTCTTTTACTTTGTAGGAATACTGTTTACCTATTAGCCGGGAGATTAGTTGTATCAGGATTGGCACCTTGTTTTATTTTCACCAAAAATTCGGTTTTTGAACACTGTTCCAAGCCCATTAGAGAAAAAAAAACCGACGCGTTTAACGAAACAGGTATTTCCTGAACAAATTTGACTTTTTTTCTGGAACTGAACGAAACACCCCGCGCCAACGTACAGCAGTATTCATCATCCTGGCTAAATCTAGCATCTAATGTGAACATTCATGTCCGTCGTATGAAAAAAAAAAGGAAAAACGCATTGGAGCGCTTTACAAAGTATCTAACGTAGTGTAGTAAATTCTCTGTCATCAAGCACAGCCACCTCGGCTGTCGCTTCCATATGTTGTAAACATCCCCGCGTAGTATTATCCTGCATAGGAATACGGCATGGTAACGCATGCCTCGTTTGGATATCGCGTATACTTTTTGAACACTAAAATTGCACAAATGAGTGCTATCAACAACCACAACAACAAGTATCATTCTTCCTGTGGCGAGCACATACAGGAAACACGGCGAAAAGAGCACTGCAGAGGCGGCCGATCCGGCTGGACGTCCACGTGTGACGTTTTCCGGCCGGTTTTCGCCTCCGCTCTTTGGTCTTTCGGCGTCGCGCGCTGAGTCGGGGGCGGGGTATCGGGCCACTTTGCGTATTGCGCCGCTTCTACCACATGTATTGCGAAAATATTTCGTACACAGGAACTACTCATGTGTACTTCCTGCTAAACAACTTTTCTTTTAATTGTAAAATCGCTTCACCTTCCCCTTATGTTATGCGGTTCTACCTTGCGATTAATGGCTACTTGTGATGGTTACTGATTGTTCTAGCTTCCGTACCTCACCACCACCACTGTTTCCACACGAAAAGCGACGGTTGACTTGACTTCAGCTGCCGCAAAGAGTAACAAAGTGGCATGAAAATTTGCTGCCACTGTAAAGGCCCGTTCACACTAGCGACGAAGCGACGCGAAAGCGATGAAAGCGACGGAAATTTCTGTCGCTTTCGCCGCCTTTCATCGCTTTCGTCGCGCTACGAAAGCGATCGGTCTCGACCAAATTTTGTCGCCTCCGTCGCGCCGTCGCTTTTAAAGCGGAAGCAGGAGGCGAGACTTCCTGACGTCATATCCTGCCAAAGCACCCGGATGCTGTGTTTCCACAAGAGGCGAAGCTCCCGTGAAGTGTCACTGCGAGCGCGAGACAATAACAAGAAAAGCAAAAAATAGTCGTCGCCCGTCGCTCGATGTCGCGTGCAAGTGTGAACAGCAAAGGTGGCGATCGCTTTCGCTTTCGTCGCTTTGTCGCGTCGCTTCGTCGCAAGTGTGAACGGGCCTTAACTGCAGCGCTGCCTATCCTTTGAGTGTGCTTTCAAAGCTTGTGTTATCGGTTCTTTTGACTAAATTACATAAAAAACGACGTCAGCATGAGAGTAGGGGGATAAAAATAATGAAAATTTTTTTTTTCACACATAGAGAAGCAACACGTCTTCTTCGTCGAGGTCACAAGGCACAGTGTTCCATGCAAAGCTTCTCTTCACGGGTGACGGCGAAACTCTATCGTGTGGGGTGACCCCCGCAGCCACTCCGCGGTGAGTCCCTGGTTTCGGATTACTTGGAAAGCTTGGTTGTCTGTTCTTGCTGCTCTTACTTTAGCCGTGGGCTTGCTGTGATTTGTTACAGCTTGGACCTCTTGACTCGTTGGACCTTTCGACTCGCCTCAGCCCCGTCAAGAGGTCCACGATGAGTCAAGAGGTACAAGTCACGAGATGCAACGAGTCAAAAGGTCCACGCTGAGTCTGGAGGTCCAAAGAGACAGGAGATCCAACGAGTCAAGAGATCCATATTGGACCTATTGAGTCTTTGGATCTGGCTCGTTGGACCTCTTGACTCGGAATCGGGTCAGACCGACTCACTGCTAAGGCTGTTCGACTTACACAATGGTGGGCTGAGACAAAATAAGCTGTTGACCTTGACCCAACCCATCTCTCCATACCCGTCGAGAACACGTGTCATATTCAGCTGTATCGCTCCAAATTCTGACCTCCCAGGAAGCTAGCAAATACACTTCAGGAAAGTGATATTTGGCATAAAACGAGTCAACGTGGAGATGAAAACACTAAGAAACTTTCCAAAATTCTGAATATTTTGTTGTGTAATTCGCTGTCAAATCTTACTCTCCATGCATTTGTATGGCATAGTTTCCATGGCTCTGGAGCTTAGTCGCGCAAAGTGCTAGACGTGAAACTGTGCACAAAGCAAGTTTTCACCCCTAATAATAGCTGCAAGAAAATATTTTACATTCTACTAAATAACTACAGAGTAGTCACTGTTGAAAGGACTACCATGAGCCGGAAAGCTGGACATTACCGTAAGATTGCGCAATCTTCGGGGCCATAAATTTATTGCATTCGGACAGTGAGTAGATATTGCGTTGCTGTAGGCTGCTCACCCTCGATAATCTCACGGACCTGAGCGATTTGTGGGACTACGAAGCCATCACAATCTTAAAGGGACCCAGAAACACTTTCTTCAACCTTTTCAAAATCCTAAATGCTTGTAAAAGGTAGTTAAGGAACCCATCCAGGACTTAAAGTAGGAGGTCGCTAAGCACCCCATTCAGAAAATATTGTACTATTCCCATCAGATAACTTTGGCACTTGCTCGACAAATTTTTCTCTCTTTCGCGGGTTTGGCGTTCTTAGACCGCCGGAATTGCGTCATTACAGCGGTGTAGCGGCTATTGGCCGGCTTTCCTTCAATTGAAGCAATGAACCCCTTCAGAGCCACTTAAAAAGGAGAGCCACAAAAGCAAAGCAGAAATGGAAAACGTATCTGCTTCGACGTGCAATAGATGCTCTGCCACTCCGTGGTGCCGATAACTACAGCTTTTGCAGTGCTTCCACACGCGAAGGATGTAGTGAAAACGTTCTTCGGATGTGCCGCAGAGTCCCTTTATATTTCACCGATGTTTGCCCATACGCTGACGTTTAAAATATTTTCTTCCTTATTACAATGTAGGGATGGAAAGCTTTGCTTGGAACTGCTATTGATTGATTATCAGGTTTAACGCACCGACACTACACCGGCGATGAGGCGCACCGCAGTGGAGGGCTCCGTATTCATTTTGACCAACTAGGGATCTTTAACGTGCGCTGAAATATCGAACACACGGGCGTTTTCATTCTTCGCTCTCACCAGAAAAGCGGCTGCCGCCACCAGGAATCGAACCCCCGTCCTTTTGCAACTGAGCCCCCCGCGGCTGGGGCTTGGCACTGCAAGATCTTCACGACAGCAAGGTTTTTTGGCAATTACAGAAACCTGTTATAATTCCCTTGCTTTCCTTTTTATTTCGCTTCGCCTTCTGGTCGGTCATAATAATTGTGCACCCTAAGACTATGAATAAGTATTCTGTTTACATACTTACATTTCAATATAACCGATGGCGTCATTTTAAGCTTTCTTCTATTGCTTTCAGCAGGGCGTATTGCCTGTTTCTGCAATTCAAAACGTTTGTGCACACTGACGGGTACAGTTGACCAGTATTATATGGAGCAATCGTGTCCCCCACTTATCATGTCCACCCGCTTTTGTGTACGGTAGTTTACCCAGACCTGCTGCATTTCTTTTACGCATTAGGGGCGCTTAAGTCATCCACATTTGTTTGAGCAGTTTTTCGTAGGAATTTGTGAGATGTTTTACGCTAAAGTCAAATCTGTTGCTCCCGCCAGGCCTGTAGACGAGTGTACCAGAATGTTGGCAGATTCGACAGAACATATACGCTGCACCCAATGTACAAAGTGCGTGGAACGTCACCTAACCTTTCAGCCTGAAAACGGGCAGTTAGTATATAGTTTTAGCAGTCCGTCTGTTCCGTCGTGTGCGTAGTTACCGTGTTGACCGGGACCCAACTGCGCATACGCGCGCGGAAGGGCGAGGAGGCGCACCCAACCGTGACGAATGCGCGGACCTGGTGAAGTCCGGCTCGCGGAACTAATCCCCATACCGCGACGAATGCACAAGTGTGCAGACGAGTCCCGGTCAACACGGCAACTACGCACACGACGGAACAGAGGGGCTGCTAAAACTCTCTATTAGCAATGCCGGTTGAGGCACTACGTCCGCCGGCTATATGGCCGTGATTGGTTAACTGGTTTGTGAGGGACTCGCGCGACGGCGCAACCTGCTTCTAGAGCGATCCACTGCAACGTCGCAAAGTGACAAACAGCCACGGCTTGCTGGTCGCTATGCGACCTCGGAAACGTCGCGCGATGTATGAGATTCGCAAGTATGAGATTTACATATGTATGAGATTTACACGTAGGGATGGAAATGTGGGAGGAACACGTACACCACTGTAACTGCAAGCGAACGTGGCCACACTACTCACTGACCCTATGAGCTGTATCAAAAGAAATCGTGCACGTATTCGTGTGTGCATTGGAGGGCGAATGTTTCTCATGAGAAGTCTCATGAGAAGTCGGTCGTAACGCACCGCAAAGTCAGCAGTCAACTGACGGCTCTAAATTCTGCCCCTTTTTGCAGCTGTCCAGTTGTGAGAAAAACGACGCCGGTGTAGACCGCCATGCTAGGCTGTGTCCCGTACGGATTCAGCTTGCTCTACTTCGCACTAACAGCCCGCAGCGAGACGTTCCAGGCGTAAGTATCATCATTTCTAAGCGTATAGCAGTCTTCTAATGGTAGGTAGATTGACGGCGTTGTGGTAAAAAGTCATCGCATAAATTAACCGTACAAAGTGTGTACGCGATACGCGAACACGCCCGGAAAAGCAAACAAACAAATGTATCATTGAGGTTACCAGACCAGCGTCAGCTATTGAAAGGGAAGAGGACGGCTGCCCGGACAGCAATGAACCCTGACACGAAAGCCGAAGCACTTCCGCTACGGATACAAAGCGCGCATCACTGAGCGTTACTCTACATACGGGATGGATTAAAATAAATCACACATCTCCACGCCGTGAACGATGCCGAGGGTGCGAAGCAGTGGGACGCGAATTGTGTATGCACGGGTGATGAGCGTCATCGTCCGTGAGTGCTGATGCCCTCCGAGTTTTAAATGATTTTGAGGTGCAGTAAACGCACTGGAAATGGCAAGCGCCACACGAAAGGCAATTCGCGTAACAGTACATAGCACCTTCGGCATCGTTCTTGGCGTGGAGATGTGTGTTTTTTTTTTTTCGCGTTTTGTACCCTTTTAGGTGGCTTGGCTCACATATTTTTCGGTTATAATGCTTTGTGGACGGACGCAAACGGACGCCAACAGACATTGCGCGGTCGCGGTACACTTCAGTACCGATTTTCTATTCAAATTTCCTTCTAGCGGCGTAGTCTAGTGGTAGCGTTTTAGAATCCCCGCGTGTTGCGGGAGTCGGGGGTTCCTATTTTGCCGGTGCTGGTTTTATTTTTTTTTTCTGTGACTTTCTTTGAGCCGTTCGTCCATAATTCTGTGTGCACGGACGCCAACTGACGGACATTGTGAGGTCCTAAGGTGCTTCGCTCCTATAATAGAAATACGAACAACAAGCGCACAGCCTCCGATGTATGTTGTACGGTCTGGTTGCGCTGTTCTTAGTGTGCCTTTAAGAGTGTGGCTGACTCTTTGGCGAAGTGCTTGATCAAGAAGCCAGGCCAGTAATTTATTTTGAGGCGCCATTGCGCCGGAGAGAGAGAGAGAGAGAAAATACTTTATTCACAGGATCCTGCGTGCGGGTAGTTACCGGCCGCGCAGGGCTCGGACTACCCTTCTAGTGCTCTAGTCTAATAGAGTCCTAAGAACACTGGGCCTAGATCTCGAGGGTTACGTCTGGCCTAGTATCAGATACTTGGGTCCCTTCGGCCCGGTTTGACGGGCCGTTGGTTCCCGTTCTCTTCTGCCTGGCCAGCGCCTCTTCAAGCCGCTGGATCGCCCATTTTTGGGATTGGCAGTCCATAGAGCGAATCCATCGCTCCATCTGTCCGGGTAGGGTCTGCTCGGGGACGAGGTCGGTATCTTCGTCTTCGCTCGTTGCGCCTCTACCACTGACGTGTTCTTCACCGGCAGTTCCGCTGGACGCGTCACTGCTCGGTTGCACTGCACCATCACACCGCACAATATGTCCGAGTGTCGCGAGTTCTTGTTCACAAACACTGCACGTAAGGCTTGCGAACATCTCCGGGCAGATGTGGCGCGCCAACGCCGGGGTTAACACGCACTTCACCTGTAAGTGTCTGAGTAACACCGATTCCGCACGAGACAGATCTCTATGCGGCGCTGGGTAGACTCTTCTGCCCTCCCTGAATCTTCTGAGAACGTCGCCATAGTCGGTCAGGGGTTCGGGCGCGTGTTCGTCGTTGTCTTCCGTACGAGGAGCCACGCTGCCATCCCGGCATCTGATGAGTTCACGGGCGGCTGCGTCTGCTTCTTCGTTGCGGTTGACCGCATTTGGCAGGTCCCCCACGTGGGCGGGGAACCATTTCACGGTGATGGTCGGTCCGGTAGGGGAGCCGTCCGAGGTTCGCGAGGCTCTGGCGAGCCCCACGATCCGTTCAGCCTCCCTCCAGATCGTGCTTCTGGCGTAGTTCTTGATCGCTGTTTTGGAGTCACTCAGGATCGTCTTGATGCCGGGAACTCCCATCGCCAGACCTATCGCAGCTTCCTCTGCTTGGCCCGGGGTCTTGGCTCGTACTGTGCCCGCGTTGATCAGCTCACCCGTTGACGCCCGGATGACTGCCGCCGCGAACACTTCTTTCCTCGTTGGGTGTTTGGCCACGTCCACGAACGCAGCATTCTCGTCGCTCTGGAACTGTCTTGCTAGGGCCGCCGCCCTTGCCTTGCGCCGCTCCGGATCCCGTTCTGGGTCGACATTCTTTGGCAGCGGGAACACGATGATGCCTCTCGCCGCCTCGTCCCTTATGGGTACTTGGTCCTCCAGCTCACCGTTCTCAGCCTCCCCGTTTCCGGGTAAGCTGAGCCCGGTCCGAGTCAGGATGCTTTTGCCCGTCCTTGTGCCGTTTAGGCGGGCTAGTTGCGCTGTTCGTTGAGCTTCGCCTATCTCCGAGAGTGTGTTGTGCACTCCCAGAGCCAGCAAAGCCGACGTTCTCGTGCCTGGTAACAGGCCCAGCGCACTTCTGTATGCTTTCCTGATGGCGGCGTCGATCTTTCCCTCCTCCGTCTTGGTCCAACGGTGGAAGGCTCCCGCGTATGCTGCTTGGCTGACTACGAAGGCTTGCTACAGACGCAGAGGATGTGTGCTCCATTGTTCATATTTATTTTAATCCCCATGTGCCTATTTTTTTGACGCGCCTTACGCATCGGCAATTGGTTTGGTAAGTACGAGCCTGAACCACAGGTGGCCCAATAACCGTTTTGTGACGTAACACATGGATGGCCTAAACTATTTCACTTCTATGCCTTTTTCTATTCACAAGCAAGCGCTTTTGGCTATTCCAAGCCTCTGAAACATGTAGTCCTGGCGACTTCAGGCGCCAAGCAGTGATGCGGTTCTTCCTATGCCGCATTTTTAATGCGCAGCATTTTTTGTCGAGTACTCCCAAGCCAGGACCGTGCAACGCCCTGTATTTCCACAAAAATGCACCCATCCCGGAAGTTTCACCTGTAATCGCTGTAATGACGTCAATGGAGATAACTGGTCGCACGAAATTCTGGAAAGCTAAAAAGAAAACTACAAAAATTATGAAAAATGGCGAATTGTGTAACACCCTGCATTTCTACAATAATGCAGATTTCCTTAAAGTTCCAAATTTAATCGTTTTAATACCGTTAGTGAAGATACGTGGTCGGACAAAATTTTGAAATTATAAAAAATTTGAAACGTATTTTTAAAAACGGGCAGCTTTCCGTCTTATCGCAGTCGTTTCACCAGTGATTACTGTGTAGTTATTTAGCGTAATGTAAAGTTATTCTGCGCTCCAAATATTGGGGATGAATACTTGCAGGCTTTGCGGACAGTTTCAAGTCTTGCACGTTTCGCGGCTAGGTTGCTGAGCCATGGAAACTATTCCATTGAAATGCGTGAGGAGTAAGATTTGACAGTGAATTGCACATAAAATACTCAGAATCCTGGAAACTTCTTCTAGGGTTTTTATCTTCACGTTGACTTCTTGCTTTATGCCAAATATCGCTTTCCTGAAGTTGTTTTCCTATGTTTTTGAGAGGTTGGAATTTTGAGCGAGAAAGCTGGGTATGAGTTCGTAAAATGGCAAAAGGTATTACGCATGGCATTTCCACAACAATGCAGATTTCTCGATAGTCCCCCCTTTAATCGTTGTAATAGCGCAAATGGAGATAATTGTTCGAACGAAATTTTCAATAACTAAGAAAAAAGAAAAATACTAAGCAATTGCGGACAATGGCAAACTGTATATAACGCCCTGCATTTCCACAATAGTGCAGTTTTCCGATTGTTTCACTTCAAATCGTTTTAATAGCGTAAATGAAGCTAATTGGTCGGCTACGGGAATAATAATTTTTTTTCAGTACTCTATTTTGCACGAAAGCGCGATCTGCTGGGATGGACGATGGGTAGAATCTGGCTTCACGTTGTGGAGGTCGGCAGTTCAATTCTCCCCGGGCGCGTCCTGTTTTTTTTTTTGTTTTTTTTTTAAGCAGGAGAAATGCCCCTGACTCAAGCATAATCGGCAAAGGTCCTTCACTGGGTCTCTTTCCTGAACGCTGCCGTTGATTCTGGGCATGGAGGCTCAGTTAGCCACACTGAGAGCAACCCAGCGGCTGCGGCGGCGTGTCTTAAAAAGTTTCAAAAGAATGCTGAAAAATACATATACATTTGAAACTTCTACGAATATTTGTGTTCAAAGGTTATCAATAAGTGAACAAACGTTTCAGCAGTCACAGTCGCTGCTGGGTTTGCAGGTCCCGTGACAGAGACACATATTGTAGTGCCAGGTTTCTACACTACGAACCGCCATACTTCCGATTTAAGAAAGTTTAGTGCAAAAATAAAATCAATTCCGCCAATTTGTTTATAAATTGCTTGTAGTTACCGGGATCTATACAACGGTAGCTTTCATTTGGTATAAAGAACATGTACTTCATGGTGGTGGCTCAATGGCTAAGGCGTTGAGCTGCTGAGCACGAGGTCGTGGGTTCGATCCCCGGCCGCGGCGGCCACTTTTCTGATGGAAGCGAAACGCAAAAACGCCCGTGTGTTCGCGATTTCAGCGCACGGTAAAGATCCCCAGGTGGTCAAAATAAATATGGAGCCCTCCACAACAGCGCGCCTCATAGGGTTCGTTGCATCGGCGCGGTCAACCCTACAATCAATCAATCAATCAATCAATCAATCAATCAATCAATCAATCAATCAAAATCGGTTGTTTGTCCCTTTCGAATCGCGGCGGCAGTGGCTCCAGCGCGCCAGCTGTGCGCCGTGAGACGTCACTGCTTGTCGCGCATGCGCAGCAAGGCTCTCCAGGCGCCAGGCGAAACTGCTGAGCCTCGGCCAGTGTAGCTCACTCTACAAAAGTCTTGATAGGCGGTTTCGCAGACCCAACTCCGAAAGCACCACACATATACTGCTGCTCATAAAGCGTTGCCCAAACCACCACTGGGGAAAGTAACATTTGGTGGACTTCAGATTACGCAGAAAGGATTCAAATTACTGGCACAGACTTCTTTTCTCGACCCCTATTGGTCGGGGTAAAAGAAATAATTTATGGAGTCATTGAATGATGCGTCCATTTCCCAGAAGGCACTAAACTTGCCAAACGTACAAAACACCACTCCGGGGGGGGGGGGGGGGGGGGGAGGAGGCGGCATACTGGGGGTACATACCTCTACATGAATAACGGCATCTACTGTTGAGTGCACGCCGTTTTGGGGTCTTGCGACGTTCCCCAGTACGTGCACTAAGTTTATTTTAGACCTCACATCTGGACGCTAATTCTAACCTCCAATATTTTCTTGTGTTTGCGACAACGTGCCAAGCGGAATGCAACTCATCGTACCCGGAGCTCGGGTATAACTTTAGAAAACAAAGCATGACGTTACATTTAACCGCGAGTCGCCGCTTATCCGAAGTCGCCCTCTCCCTCTTCCCGACATAACCCTTTTGGGGAAGCGAATCATGACTTTGAAACAACCGGAGACTTCACGAAAGATGAATTATGAAATAGGCTTCACAAAAGAGGCTTCGTGCATGGCTTCACGGCAGGGGCCTTACGAAACAGGCTTCACAAGCTTCCGTGATAGCGGCAGAAGTAGCCTCTTAGCGTTTCCGCCCATAAAGCTGTGATGGCTCGTATGAGTACTTAAAGAGGGCTATATGATGTGGCTATATACTATACAGTATAATCTCGATAAACGGTAATTGCTTAAACGGAACAGTAGCCTGTAAGTTGGTTGGTTTTGTATTCAGATAACGTAAAAAAACTATCGGTAATCGGAACTAAAATTTCCGCGACACCGTGTAAACGGAACTAGAAATGTAACTTCTTGTGAAACCCATCGGCATGAGAATCAGCTTTTTACGGTTCCGGCTGTTTCGTTTTTGTTTTTTGTTTTCTTCCTCCATGTTTTTTTTACCTCGTTGGCCTCGTAAGCCTCGTCTCATTAGTGGTCAGCCGTATTAGCGCAACTAATGCAACATCGCAGTTCTTGTTCCATTCATTTGGTCTCGATTCAAGACGCTGAGCTTACAGTGCTCAGCTCCTTCTGCTTTGTTTGTGCCATCGTGGTGCTATTCTTGTTTCATTACCGCGTTGCCGTATTCTACATTCGGTGGCTCGTAATACTCGCGAAGTTGAGGCCGTTAGCCTGCGTAAAGACGCAGTTTCAAGGACTCAAACAAAAATAATGAATGCATTTTGTAGTGCACAGCGACTAATTGTTGCCAAATCAACTTTGGAAAGCTGTGCCTAAAACTTTTTTAGTTTTCTTGCTTTCTTAAAAACTATCAGCAACATTCACCTTCTAGTGCTTAGAGTTCCATGAAATGGTATGAAGAGTGCCTGCGCACACACATGTGCACTTTTGATATATAGATAGATGTGCACTTTTACACATCTACCTCAGTAAACGGAACTCCTGTTAAACGGAACTAACTTTTCGAGAGTCTACTGTATACACAATGTGGCTAAATATTAAGGGTAACTGAGTGATTGATTGATTGATTGATTGATTGATTGATTGATTGATTGATTGATTGATTGATTGATTGAGTGATTGATTGATTGATTGATTGATTGATTGATTGATTGATTTATTGATCGATTGATTGTAGGGTTTAACGCGCCGACGCGACGCAGGCGATGAGGCGCGCCGTAGTGGAGGGCTCCGGATTAATTTAGACCGCATGGGGATCTTTAACGTGCGCCGAAATCTCGTACACACGGGCGTTTTTGCTTTTCGCCTCCATCAGAAAAGCGGCCGGCACGGCCGGGAATCGAACCCGTGACCTCATGCTCAGCAGCACAGTGCCTTAGCCACTGAGCGGACGCGGCTGGTAAGGGTAACAGAGTGGACCCCTAGAGAAGGCAAGCGCGGCAGGGGGCGGCAGAAAGTTAGATGGGCAGATGGGATCAAAAAGGTTGCAGGATATATTGGCTGCAGTTAGCACAGGACCGGGATAATTTGAGATCTACGAGAGAGGCCTTTGCCCTGCAGTGAGCGTAGATAGTCTGGCGATGATGATGATAAAATGTGGGCGTGGCCCATAACGTCTGAACTTGCACGCGAAACTGGCGCTCAAGTTTTTCATACGCGGTCACCTCGCGTGCCTTTGTGCGTGCTAATTGCAACATCAACAGATTGGCAGGCCAGATAAGTGGTAGCCGTAGGTGCTCGCTGCGAAAGACGTCCCTTTTTTGCATTGCATCATGTCGCATTTTTTTTCTTCGATATGTGAATACGCGTATTTCACACCGCGTGTTACAAAAGAAATAAACTTCCTGAGGTCTCAACACGCAGGGTTGGGCCAAAGCTGCGGCGCTCTGGAAGAATGCCACTGCGTCTTGCAAAATGTTCCGCACCCACAGAGTAGCGATCTATTGTTGACACGAAGGTGCTATTTAATATATGACAGCTGGGTCAGCAGCCCACATGCACTCTCAAGTTCTGAGTACTTAGTTCTTATTCGAGTTTCGTCTTTACATCTGCCTCACGTGACATTCTTGCTTGTATTGCGCACCATACGTGTTTTAACACTGACGACATTTGAAACCATTGATCGCTTTCCTACTACCTTTTATAGGACTCCTGAAACATGCGATCTGTATTCATGTGCCTACACATGCCAAAACAATTACGCGGACAATCAAAGCTTTACCCTAACCCACTGCGAAGGGCGGGAATGCTGGTGCTCGCTTGCAAGTACGTATGCTCACTTTCTTTTTGTTTTTAACATGAAAGTGTTTTATGCCACGGTACCGCAACACGTTACCGACGTCATATCCGGCACGGAAGTAACACCGCCAGAATAAGTTTCATTGACCTGGCGGCGATAAGATTCTAGCTCACGATCGCTATGGCCGCAACGGGAGGTGCGAAATGCTCTGCAACTGGGCTATCAGCTCAAGCCTCTATTGGCGGTGAGATGTTTGAGTGGCACCCCCTGGCTCTGACGTCGGCTTAGGGACTCACTCCGCTGTCGTCTGCTACATGTACACTCCGCTTGTGAGGGGCAGCGGCTCCTGTGATAGAAATCTCCCGCTTTCATGCTTTAGTGCATCAAAAAGCGTAGTTCTAGTAATTCAGGCATTTTTACCAGACTCTGACACATGAATAATTTCAAGCTGTATCCCCCACAAGTTTGCAACACACGATGAGAGAGAGAATAACTTTCTTCGGAGTGTGACGGTCGTGTGTGTGCCCCGACTACTCCCAGCAAGATGGAAGAACTTTGGCCGCAGGAAGTTTTCCCGTGGGAACGTGCGGCCGCATCGCTAAGAACACATGGTTCCTTTTCTCCTCGGGGCGAGCCAGGGTTCCCCTCCGCTCGACGGGTCCTTGGCGGGTGCGCAGATAGCCGAGTCGTCCACCACCGCTTGAAGCCGGCCGTTCTCCTCCTTTTCCCCGCCGCTGCTCGGACATAGGGGGAGGAGAAGATAAAAAGGAGCGAACGGAGAGGATCGTGGTGAGACTTGGGGCGACCGTCTTGCCTTTCGGACGCAGCCGCAGGAACAATCCGAAAGCGCGTCCCTCCCAGGAGCCCGCACGCTGCCAGCGTTTCCTGCCCCGGTCCACACCTCGAGCGCGCCGAGCTACCGGTATACCCGGCCTCCCCTTCCTGACCGCGGCCTGCAGTCCGAGCCCGCCAAACTAGCGGTCCGGTACTGCTTCCCGTTCCGGCCCTCGGATTCACCGCGCAGGCCTTTCGAGCCACCGGCCCAGCACTACTTCCATCCCCTGGCCCTGAGACCCACTTGGCCCGTCGGCGTCTCATCGACGATTGACCACCCCTGCAAGCCGGACGATTCCGCCCAACCTGGTGAGGAAGCCGGCACCACTGAGGCACCCCATTAAACTAATTGGTTATGTTTTTCGGCCGACTCAGTGTGTCTCATTTCCTCCAAGCTCTGTGTGCACCCACCTTAATATAAGTTTGTGACGAACCAATTAATGGGCTTCACAAGAGCAACGGTCAGAAGATCGTGTGTAACTTGTCCTTTCTTGCTTATACGCGAGGTTCAGCGCTCAGATCTCGTCGATAAGTATTCAAAATGCGTAGGCTTCCGTACAGTATTTTTGGGGTGCTCTTATGAAGACTGAACAGTCTAATGCTGCTTGCCAAGCAGAGTGCCCCTACACGTGGATGGCATTGCAGGAAATAAAGCGGCTGTCTATTTCTTTCGTTGTTGACCTGTATCAGTTTGATGTTTTTTTGTTTTTTTTACTGTGCCCAACGCATTTAATTTTTCCGCACCGTCACAAACGTTTATTAGTAGGTTTTGGGATGCTGGGTAGGATCACAGAGATCGTGTGGATATTTTCTTCAGGCTGTATGGCATACATTCCCTTCTTCACAAATTCGTTTTCGTTATGGCTGTGTGCAAGAAGAAGCATATTCTCTGCGTGCGTTGTTTATTCACGTGGAAATAGAATGAGAAGGTTTGTGCTACGCCACCGCGATCGCGCTCCAGACAACGTACGTTGTCCAGAGTACTCGAAGGCGGCTTTTGGGCTCCGAATTTCTGCCGTAACCATTGTTATCATACCAAGCTGACTCTGAGCCCACACAATTATGACATGATTATTATGACATGATTATGACATAATTATGGTGTTAAAGGTGTGATATACTAGCTAACCAACGCAATAAATAGTATACGTGCATGTATTCCAAGAATCGAAACCGATGAATAGTTCAAAAAATTTCTTTTGCTTGTCCCCCTCTCCAGGCGTAAGAAACAAATCCTAGTCTACTCGGGATGGCGTTCTATTAATCGAAGAAAATTACTCTTACTCTCTTGTCCTGGACTGAGGAACCGGCCCACTAATCAGCTCAATTTTACTGTTAAATTAAGTTTTCGCCTCCTTCTCCTCCTTTCCTCCTGCTCCTCGTCCTCCTCCTCCTCCTCTTGGGCGCAGTTTTTCTATGACGCATATCTCAATATTGGGGAGGCTGTGAGAAATGTACCAAATTTTCCTCCAGGTCTGAAAAAACTTAGTCTTACTGTATCTTTACCGTAGACGTGACTCGTTTTGCTCAATAAACCCCCATACTGGTTAGAAGTCTAGTATAAAACCAACAACCAATAACTCAACCTACACGTTTTGCGGCCCATGGTGCCTGTCGGCATATTTTCTTGGTATTACACCGTAAAGTGATGAGATATAATACGTTCGATCGTTCTGCGATGTTGCAAACACTGTTTTCGTTCATATGACTACCGGGAATGATGAAAACAAATATGAGCAAACACTTTGTTGGATGGCAACAAGGTTTTCAGCGTTTGAGGCTGAAAGCTGCTTCCACTCTGTTCTGGTTCGAGGGAAAAACGAGTATTTGGAGATGTTACTTCTGGCGTAGTGTGAGGTAAGTGATTGGAGGTGCGTATTTCTTGACAACTGGGCTGTGGATGGCTTTTTGTAAGAGTCGGGTTGGAGGGATAATTTGTTGTTTTTTAGTAGACACAGGAATTTTAGCCGTAACATTTTTCTTCGAATATGCAGCGTAGGAATTCCGTTTTTCTTCAACAAAAGGGTAGGAGGGTCAGTTGCACGATACTTGGAGAATATGAATCGGACAGCTTTACGTTTAATCTTTTCAAGGGCATCGATGTTTTTTTTTTGTGTAAGGGTCCCATACCGAACATGCACATTATAATTTTGTCCTTATTATGGAAGTATTAGCGAGGAGCTTAACGTTAGCAGGAGTATGGCGCAGTTTATGTCTGAAAAAGCAGAGTTTACGAAAGCGGATGAGCAAATATTTTAACGTGTTTATTCCAACAATCGTAATGCCTTCTGGCAAATCCAACAGCCCCGAAGGCCTGGTGTTTGTTTTGGTCTTGCATCTTCGCTGTTGTCGGTTATTAGCAGCTGGCGGCTCCCTCTGTTCTAAAGATTTCTGAACACTGAAGCTGACGCTTACTCCGACTCTTCGCGCTCCGCACAGGGCCGGCTTCGCAAAAACTGGGGCGGCGCTGGCAATGTTTCTTCCGGAGCGGTATCGAAAACGATACTTTAAATAGCGCCTTCAGCTGGTGTGTGCGATTTAAAGTGTTTTGTGATAATAACAAGTTAGGCGCGCGCAAAATCTGGTGCGGACAAGCATCAGACGGCAACCGAGCGCGGAGATACAGCAGGGAGAGCGAGCCCGAGTGAAGCAGACGACAAATGCGAGAGTCCCTAAGCCGACGTCACGGAGGCGCGCTTCGAAGCGTCGCCCGTGGGCGCTCTCACCGCCAATAGCTCTACGAACGCGCGTTATACCCTTCCCTATGGGCCTCGTGCACTGCAGTTTCAAATAAACATGTGGCGCCACCTGGGAGCGGCGGCGGAATTTTTTCTGAAGAACAAAATAAACATATACAGCAGTTCGCTACGCGGCTTAATTTAAACAACAACCGTAAAATAAGTATACAACAATTAGCACGTTTTTTTTTAATTCACAATTGTTATAATAATAGACATATTACGCTGACGAGTTGTGCGGGAATACAAGCCGAAATAATTTAGAAAGCGCCCCTTCTCCAATAAAAGCAGACGACAATACACGGATAAGCTGCCTGCGACGCCGACGTTCACGAAGCACACAGTACCCGAAAAGAAATAAAAAGAACAGATCCATAAATTCATTTGCGTATGTGCACGCTACTTGGCGTATTCTATTTCTATTTAATTTCTATTTATTCTATTTAATTTATTTATTTCTATTTCTATTATTTCTATTTATTTCTATTTATTATTTCTATTATTTCTATTTATTTCTATTTAATTTCTATCTATTTCTATTTAATATTCTATTTAATAAAGTACCGTTTGGCTGTTCGTATCGCATGGCAACAGAATAGCGGTCATTTCTTCTTTCTCTTCTAATAATCGTACTGCGCGGAATACTATCCTCCGGACGTCGTTGGCTGACGGACTTCAGAAATAATGCCTCCGTTGCTCGCAAGATGGCGCTGGACACAGCACATCAGTGGCGCCACCATACAAGCGCACGAGGCCCATAGGGACCTGGCGGCCGTTGTATGGCACCACCGTCGTTTCAGCGAACAGCGCCGCCCGTGGCGAACCGCTCGTCAGTGGAATGCCGGTGGCGGTCAGCGCAGCGTAGTTGTGCATGGCTTTCTGTCGTTTTTCTGCGGTGCGGCTTGCAAAGCGAACGTAACCCCACGTGCATTTTTCAGATCGATAAATCTTGAGTGTGGATGTGACGTTTACAAGGTATGCCATGTGTGTTATTTACGCCCATACTCAGTACTTACAAATAGCAGACGACGCTCAATGCGCCAAGCTGGAAGTCAAGCTGGAAGTGAAAGTTCGTTGCTTCATGCAATTTTTTCATGCCTGCATGCAGTTTTGCGAATCGAGGAGTATACTCCCGCTAAATGCTCCCACAAAGCCGGTGTGTGCAACCGATCTAGGAATGCTGCGGCGAAGGCCTTTGGCAGTTGATGACGAAACGGCGCCGACGTCGTGCACAAGCGAAAGACAAAGTTGGAGGGTGTCTTCGAAGATTTACCTCAAAACAGAAATTGTGACTGATGACGCTTCCGTATCTTCATTACCTACGGCTGAAACCTGTTTAATTTCACAGAAATGCTCTTACTACAGTCATCGGGAATCTTTGATAGAATAAATACCGCATGATAGTACGCATGATAGTAGAATGTTATTGCTTGTCGTGGAGAAGCATTGCTTTACAAGAATTGCAATGGTTTCTGGCTAGTTGGTAAATGGTTTTTCAAAAACCAAATCCTGCGTGACTGAAGGACGCAAGACAGGAGGGTGCCCGTAACCTCCTGTACTCAGCTTCACAACTGAATGCTGCGGTCGGTTTACAAGCTGCCCCCTACGCTTGAAAAATCATGCACACCTCCGCCTAACGACGATGATGGTGTATCGCCAAGCTCTATCGTATGGGTTTCCTTGGTTGCCTTCTGGATTTAAACTTTGACTAGTTAAGCGTCGAATTTGACGAGCACGCAGTTTGGTCTTTTGGTCGCAGCTTCTTTGACTTTGACCATTTCCCATTCGATTTCGTACGAAGAAAGCTTTGTGTTCAACCATCATAGTCATTATATGATTTTGCTGTTTAATTTTGAACTTCCATGCCCCCTCTCCAAATCTAAACTTTTTCCAGTGTGTCGGAAATGTGTCTGTGGTGGAGGACTCGGGCTCATGCACCCATATTTGAGGCAACTAATCGCGCGTTTTTGGTGTCTTCACCAGGCATTACACGATTTTTAGGTACTCTGTAAAGAATACTTAAGCATTAAAAAATACCGGCTGACGTTAACACTGCCACATTTTTTAACTATCGGTGCCAGCCTTTATTCTACGCAGGGGGTAAAACGGGAAGGGGAGGAGGGATGGTTTTTAGCTTGGGCTGTTGAGTTGGTGAATAACTTTGGCTCTTGATAAAATTACCACCAGAAACGTGGGTTTTCCACTTCGGCTTTCAGGCTCCCATGCTGTCACAGTGTCGCTCACCAAAACCGAAGGTACAAAGCTCACGATTACAGAAAGTGTAAACTATCGCAACATTTCTACGGCTACACCGTAATCCATCTCGTATGCAGGTGCCTTTCTATTTAAAGCACATGTATCGAGGTATCCCAGCGCTAAGGCTGGCGTGGAAACCGTAGTCATTGAAACCAGTGAAGATAATTTAAAGTGGCAGAAATGAATTTAATATTGCTAATAGTTTGATTCCTACTCAGATCGCGCGGAGCCAGGCGCAGAGCGCTGCAAAAGCGCCCGTGTCAATGTAGCCCTTCCCCAACCTTACAAGCATCCAATAAGTTTGCGTAGCCGTGAGTGCATTTAAGAAGAAAATATTACTAATAATAGTAGTTTTATTCGTACTCAGAACGAGTGGAGCCAGGCGCAGATCGCTGCAAAAAGCGCTTATGCCATTGCAGCCGATACCCAACTTTAGACGCGTCCGACAAGTTTACGTAGTCATTACTGCATCTAAGAACCCAACACGTCTGTTTAGACTTCGTTTAATCTCACATGTCTGCTGACAACGCCACCAAAACATACAAAGCACGGAAGCAAACACGACAAAAACAACGGGAGGCTGTGTAGTCGAATGCACCGGCTCATTCCACTGACGAGGGGAGCGCCGAGTGGTGGCGCCACCCGTCCAGCTGCGCGGTCCCTATAACAATCTCCATTCAGCTAGTGGTGCCGACTAGGAGAGGTGAAGAGAAGTAGTGCGTCATGAGGCTAATGAGCGCCGATATTGGGGGCCTCGATAGGGCAGCGTATAGCAGCATAAGCTGCGGTATTTGTCCGCTGCCGATGCTGCGGGTGTGATGGCCCCACGCACGGTGGAAGAATAACGTATTCCTCCACCGTGGCCCCGTGTAAGAAAACCGTTGCATGAAGGCAGAAAGGCAACGTCGCCGACTGGCAAATGCCGCTCTCCTGACTGCTTTGGTTCGACGAGAGACACGACAGCGGGAAGCGGAACGCTTTCACGCCTTCATGGACAAAGTCACGAACTCTGCCTTTCGCTTTCCACAAGCTGAGCTCGTCGCAACGCAAGCGTCTGCCGTATACGCCACGGAGCAGGACCGAAGGGGTCGCACCTTTGCCGAAGCGACCCGCCAGCCGGACGTCTCTCGCCAAGCACACCCGCAAGACAACTGCCTACCCCCAAATCATGCTTCTTTCGCTTCAGTGCACGACTGTGGCTTCACCAAACCATTCGCTGACAACCCGTTCAGTTTCGTTCGCACGGTTTGCGAGCGCCTCAATGGGATTTTCGCGATGCTCCGGCGCGTGTAATCCAGTGTCTATAATGTTGATGCGTCTAACGGTGCCATATTGACAAAATGTAAATAGCGATGTGCAAGTTCATATCAATGCACAAAAACGATTGCTCCTGTGAAGGTGCATCTCCCTTTTCTGTTTTACCAATTCCTATAAAAGAGGGCTCAACCGCATTTTTTTGCAATACTCATTAAGAAAATGGAATGCAGTTTTGAAAAAGAAAGAAAGGTAGAGGCTGTTTTTGTTTGCACGCTGGTACTGAATATCATGTAGAAATTAACCAGCTTACGGTTACTGAGTTCGAAGTTTGGTTTTCTTGCAGATGACGCTCTCTCAGTAAACGGAGACATGCCGTCTCTTTTTGATGCCTCTGATTGTTCCTGATGCTCGTCCTGATGGATTGGATGTCCGTTGTGCTGGTGCGAGAGTTAAACGCGGACCTTAAACGGCCCCATGGGACCTAGCTGGAGTCCTTAGTGGTAGAAGGATTGGGTTTATGTGGTAGCTGCTATGTTCAGATCACCGATGCAAAAGCCGTATCGTGATCTATGAACGTAAAAAACACGGCCCTTCACGCAGTTCGGTTGCCTGAGACGTGAAATTACGTCATTCTTTAAAGTTACTACGCCAGTTGCGGCAACAGTCTGAACCCAGACGTACACAAACTATAAGATGCTTACGACGAGGGAGGAACATAGGCAGCTCCATGTTTATGTGGAAGAACAAAGCTTGGATCCTTCTGAGGTTCATTCAGCTAATTGGCTAGGAAGTATGCTCCCTCGCAAATTACGATAAACGTGTTTTGTTTCGTACAATCCGTGGCCTACGTTCATCTTTGCTGGTCATCCTTCTTCACAGAGTGGAAGGCCACTAATTTCTTCTACCCGCAAACCGCACCCGCATAAACCGGCAGCCGGTGATGGCGCATAGGCGTGAAAAACACCGGCGAAAGTGTCGCTCGGAAGCCCTTCCAAGCTGAAAAAGATATATGGGCTCAAGCCGGCATTCCGAATGGTGAAGTTTCTCTTCTACAGGGAGGGATTCGCCGCTACTTGGCAAAGTGGAATTTGAGTGGAAATGGCGACGGCCAGTTTCGGTCGTTTTAACGGCAAGCCTATAGGCAGCAGTTACCTGTTCTTCGCGGGAGCCGATCTGTTTATGTCCGCATAAACGAGTGAGCGAACGCAGCAGCGACGAAAGAAAGAAAACGGAGAGGAGACTCCAGCAAAGGGTGAGGTGGAGTACGACACGTGCGGCTACGGCGTCATCTCTGTCACTGCCTTTCCCTCACAGATGTCATGCGTCACCACCAAGGAGCGCCCGCTTCCTGACGCTTTCCCCAGACGCTGTTCCATTCTCCGCTATTGAAACCGCGTGACGTTTGCGCGGGAGCTCCAAACCCGATATCCCGCAACATGCGCGCTGCTACCTTGTGCGGGGCAAATCCGAACCACGTGACATTTGCGCGGAAGGTTCAACCACGATTTGCAACATGCTGGCCTGCGGCGGCGGCACACTGCGAGGTAGCAGCAAAGTAGCGCACGCCACCGTGCGTTCACTGATCACACGAACAGTTCCTGAGACGAAGCAGAAATGCGCTGTGACCGAGAAGACTGCAGCTCACTCTGCGCACAAATTTCATATTAGGGAGTGTAGTAGTCGTCAGTGCATTGTTTTACGCCCATCCGTGCTTCTGTTTATCTATCGCAACCATCTGGAAGGGGGGGGGGGGCTCTAGTCGCTCCAACTCACCAGACGTGCCCCGTATGAGCATCTCCGCAATTTTTCGAGTGTTGAACCGAAATCTTCGTCTTGAACCGCGAAGGCCAGTGCCAGCGGACGCCGGAAGGTGTGAGAAATGATCGGAAAACGTTTTTTCGGACATTCCTGCAATTTTCTGGTGGGAAACCCACCTGGTTTGCTCGTCACGTCGGAGCTAGGTTTAGCCGCTAGGCCTAGCTCCCCGCAACCACCGCGGCTATTAATGTCGTCGTAGCCGAAGAAAATATCGATCCCGAGAGCTTAACCGAGGCGGCTGAGCGGATATTCGCCGCCGACAACGAACCTACCTCGACTCCAGGAACGGTTCCTTGCAAGCCCCCACCTCGAACAACCAGCAAATCAACCGCGACGCTCGCAACCGCTCTGCACGGCGCAAACCACCGGCGTCACCACTTGCCGAAACGGACATAGAGATCATTCTCCTACCGAGAGGGGGACTCGATCTCAGGTAACTGGCTCAAGCGTCTCTTGCGGATGCCATTTTTCAAAAAGCCCACCTTCCGCAGAACCCGGTAGACCAAATACGGGTCCAACACGCGGCCAACTACCTGTTGATAAGTACCCCCTCGGAATAACGCGCACAAAAATACTCTGCTATCCAGTCTTTCCCCTTCTAAGGACAGCAGTAAGAAGTTGTTGCACATGTTTCCGCTCCCGCCAACACAGCATTTGGAGCGATCTTCAACATCCCCGAAGACGACACACCCGAAGAGGTTTTCCGAAGCGTGAGCGACTACAATCCTGATCTGCAGATCCTCGCTGCGAAACGGCTGGGGACCTCCAATAAAGCTCAGATCCTGTTTAATGGCACCCGAGTCCCCTTCTGGATCCACTACCGAGCCGCGACGTACCGCTGCAAGCCCTTCCGTTGGAAAACGGAGGCCTGCACCGCGTGCTGGCAGCCGGGGCACCGCCAAGACGTATGCCCCAATGCAAAGCCACCCTCAATGTGCCCTAAGTGTGGAACCCCTAACCCCGAAGACAACCACCCATGTCTCCCCAAATTCATCGTTTGTGAAGGCACACACATCACCGGTGCCACGGACTGTCTCCGCCGCTTCCAACCCCACAGACGCCCCCAAACCTACGTTCAAGCTTTTAGCCCCGAGAAAGACCACCAGGCCACCCAACCCTCCAAGCAAGAACAACCCAAAGAACCCAGGGGAGGGGAACGCCCTGCCACCGGTCACCAACTTCCTTCCAGCCAAAAGAAATCACCTCGAGGACCCCAAGTCCCCAAGAAACCGCCCATACAACCATTCCAAGACAGGCAGCCAAGCGGCGACAAAAGGGTGGGCGGCTTTAGTGCTGCCTCTCACTGCTCATCCTCCCTGCACCAACCCCCCTGCTCTCTCCCCCCTGACCTAATAAGAGAGCTGTGTAGCATCAGAGCGGAGATTAACCTACTCAGACTGGAGCATTTCGATTTGCCTAAGGAAAACAAAGCCCTGATATTGCAAATCGAAACCTGCACTCTAGAAGAATCGAACACAACCCCCCCCCCCCCCCGCAAACAAATACAGGGCAGTCGGTGAGACCTCCCAAGCCGCAGCTGAGAACGCCACGCATGACGAGCAGCATGATAAGAGAATCACTGCCCTTGAAGCAAGCGTCTCGCAACCTGAAAACTCTTACACGAGCCCGAAAATGAATTTGTCGAGCTTCAGCAACACCAGCAAGCACTGCAGGCTAATATGGTAACTATTCAATCCAATCTCCAAGGTAGCATAGATACCCTCCGTGCTGAACTGCTCGCGTACTTAGGAGAGGTTCTCAAAAGCGTCAACAACCTGTCTGGGAACGTTCCCTGAATTGGCACCCAATATGAACCAGCCCTCGAATAGTAACTCCGCGGCCGTCCGAGTCTGGCAATGGAACTGTAGGGGCTTTAGTAGAAAACGGAGCAACTTGCAGTTACACATCCAGTCGGTTGAAACCCCCCAGATATTGTAGCCCTCCAGGAGCCTGGCAAAGCATTTAAACTTACCGGTTACAAAGCATTCCAAAACGAAGCGAATCCGAAAACAGCCGTAATAATCCAAAGAAACATCTGCGCATAGAACCCAATTCGATGGTGTAGAAATCCCCCACGATCTGATTCCGGTACTTCCCATAAAAATGGGAGGTTATAAACTTTTCATACTGAACGTATATTAGTAACCCACGGGCACAGAGTCACAGATTCAATCTTCTGTTTTCCCTGGCCAGGAGAGAAGCCGGCCCTAATGCCCTAATTTTTCTGGGTGACTTTAATGCACCACACACAGCGTGGGGTTATTCCAAATGCACAAAAAAGGGAAGAGACCTTTGGGACCAGGCGCAGATCCACCACTTCACATTAGAATCAGGCCCCAATGCTCCAACCCGGATTGCCAACAGTGCTCAAAAAGATTCCACTCCAGATCTCACCTTTACAATCCACGTCAAAAGCGCCAGATGGAGCATCACTGATAGCACCATTAGAAGTGATCATTTCATCATCCAAACTGATCTTATCATTGCCCTCAGCATTAGAATTCACCCCCGACAGTAGCACCTCACAAACTACGACGAGTTCAGGAGTTGTTCAGAAGCTCACAAAGAAACCTCCATAGCATATAATCCATTAGATCTCCAAAAGTGGGTAAAGCAACTGATTACGGACACGCGAACCGTAACCAAAGCTGTCGACGCAGACTTACCTTCGGAGACCATAGATCCCCATCTGCAACACATGTGGCACGCGTACAAGAGCATTGAAAAACGTTGGAGACGAAATAAACATAACCGCAGGTTGCGCCGTAAGCTCGAAGAATTGGAAGCGAATATTCAAAAATACACACTACGACTCTCTCAGGATCAATGGGGCGAAATCTGCGACCAGATGCGTGGCAATCTGGGAATGAAACAGACATGGCACCTTCTCAAACACCTGCTGAACCCGAACCAGTCGAAAACAGATCAAGCCCATCGTCTCACTGGCATGATCCTGGGATTCCCAGGCACGGATGCAGACCTAGTTAATAAGATCAAAGACATGATTTGCCCAAAGGCACTAGTAACGCGCTACCACCGTACATCGGCCTACCAAATTCTTATATGGACAGGGAAATCACTGAAGCAGAAGTACGAGAAGCCTTACTAAAGCTGCGATCGGGCTCGGCCCCGGTGAATCTCGATGATCACTCCATCACAACCATTACAGGTTACTTCTACCATTTTTGGCAGCAGGGCACGCTGTTGCCAAATCACATTTATTCCCAAACCGGGAAAACCCCTTGCTTTGGAACACATCCGTCCCATTTCCCTCAC
The DNA here is from genome assembly GCF_048455015.1 of Haemaphysalis longicornis. Classification (NCBI taxonomy): domain Eukaryota; kingdom Metazoa; phylum Arthropoda; class Arachnida; order Ixodida; family Ixodidae; genus Haemaphysalis; species Haemaphysalis longicornis. Next base: position 168,220,394 of record NW_027526445.1, read on the forward strand.
CTTGTGCCTGGGAAAGCTATTTGAGCATATCATTCATGCACGCTTGGTTTACTACATTCAAAATTTCTACCCCCCCCCCAATCCATGATCGGTTTCCGTTCGGGCCTGCCCAAGCAGGACATCCTCCTCCAATCTCCCGCGAAGTCATAGTCCCCAAAAAACAATTTAGACACGGCGGCTATTCTTCCCTTAGATTTGATCAAGGCATTCGATAACGTGTCCCACGACGCCATAATGGCTGTACTGGAATCCACAAACCCGGGCCTTTGTACGTACAACTACACACGCAATTTCTTGTCCAACCGAAGTGCCGTCCTCCAGATCGGTGGCATTACCTCCGACACGGTCGATCTCCCCTCCAAAGGGACACCTCAAGAGCGGTACTATCCCCTTTGTTGTTTAATTTGGCCATACTTAACATCCTCCGCCACCTTGAGAAAATTCCCCCGCCACTTTGAGAAAACGCCGACGACATCACACTGTGGGTCAATGGCGGAAGCGACTCCCATATGAGGAGACCCTACAGGAGGGCTTTCAGATAATAGTAAACGAAGCCGCCAACGCAAGACTCAATTACTCCCCCAGTAAGTCGGAACTCCTTCTGCTACCGACAAAGAGGAGATCCAAGGTACCACTCGACATTAGAGTTCATATGGAAAACAACCTGATCCCAGAGGTCTCTACCCTTAAAATCTTGGGGATGCTTATCCAAAATATTCGGGCTAACACACGATTCCTCAGAAAATTAGAACAACTTCTTATTCAAACTACAGGACTCATCAGACGAATCTCCAACCGCCGCAGGGGTCTCAAGGAAGAGGAGAGGATCCGGCTGATCCAATCTTTTATTATCAGCAGGATCACGTGCTGCCTGCGCTACCTGAACCCGAGCGCCACTGAATTAGATAAGGTTAATCGGCTCCGCCGAAGGGCATACAAATCTGCCCTCCATCTACCCCTTAACACGCCCACTGCCAGATTCGAAGCCCTTGGTGTGCAGAATACTGCAGAGGAGCTTATCGAAGCCCACCTTTCAAATCAGGTCGTCCGTTTGTCTAAAACTCCCCCTGCAACCAATATTCTGAAGCTGCTAGGTATAGGTCATATTGACTGCCCTGAGGCTAAAATTCCCCTTCCTTCTGAAACCTATGCAAAGCTTATCATTAAACCAATACCCCGCAACATACATCCCATATACCACGCGAGCCGCAGGGAACAGAGAGCACGTGCTTTCCAAAAACGACTCCCCGCTCGAACCGACGTGGTCTATGTGGATGCTGCAGAATACACGCACCGCGAGGTATTTGCCATTGCAGTCTTTAACGACCTTGATAATCCCCGTCTCGACTCCCTAGCCTTAAATTCTTCCCATCCCGCCACGGCGGAAGAGGCGGAAATAGCTTTAGGCCTCTCCCAAAGGCCGACCCCCTTGATAATAATTTCCGATTCCAAAGCGGCGATTCAAAATTTTCCCCACGGCCATGTTTTGTCACAGGCATCCAAAATTCTCCGACGCCACCCACCCGACTCCCCGGAAGAAATAGTCTGGACTCATGCGCATGCTAGCCTCGCTGGTAATGAGGCTGCCCACAATACGGCTCGAGGGCCCACAATCCGAGCCGGGGCAAGCCTCGAACCCTATTACAGGGCCAGATCTGCCAGAGATAGACTCCTTAGAAATAGTATAAAGAAATAACTTAGTATAAAGAAATAACCGCTCATTACCGCCTCGACCGCCGTAGGTACCCCCCGGCTCACATCAACCTTACTAATTCGGAAGAACACACGTGGCTTCTCATTCAGACGAACACGTTCCCTAATCCCGCTATACTCCTTACTTACGTCAATGATTTACCACAGTGCCTCACGCGCTATAAATGCATTCTATACGCCGACGATACCACCATATTTTCAGACAATCCTGATGCAGAGATATTAATTTCTGATTTGCAAAAAGACTTATGTTCCCTTAAAACTTGGTGTGCTAATAACAAACTATCTATTAACTCGTCCAAATCGTCCCTAATGGTATTTCACTCCCCGAATAAAAAGTTGCAAATAAATCCTTACCTCCATATAGGTCACAATCCCATTCTACTGCGGAACCAAACACCCTTTTTAGGTGTTATTGTTGACACTCACTTAAGGTTACAATGCCATATATCCTCCATTTGAAAAAAGATATCATTTGGCATTCGAACGCTTTTTAGAGCTACACTGTACTTCAGTACGAAAACGCTGTTGGATTTATATTATGCATTTATTCATAGCCACTTGAACTACTGCATCACAACGTGGGGTCGATCGTATAAAAATCACCTTTAACCACTAGAAAAACTTCAAAAACAAGCAATGCGTATAATAACGTTTTCCCCAAAAATGTCACCATCTCTTCCTATCTTTAGTCAACTTAATATATTACCTTTGCCAAAGATGTATTTGTATAGCGTTGGAGTTCTGTTTTTTGAAGTGCTGCATAGCCTCCTAGATCTTGACATTTTCCCTCGCCCCATGTTAACCAACCCTAATTGCACTAGATTTTCCTCCCGTCAGAACTTGTTATTGCCCAAGGTAACAACTAATTATTGCAGATTTTGGTCTACTTTTTTCTGCTGTTTCTTTTTGGAATGACGTACCACTGGAAATAAAGATAATTAGCTCGCTTCAACCCTTTCAAAGAAAATTGAAAATTCTTAGCTACTCACCAGTAACTCCTAAAAGTATTTTTCTTGTGTGACATCTTTCCCGGCTTGTTCTGTTGTCAATTTATTGCAATTTTCCTGTTTTTTCCACAATGTGTTGTATTTTCTTTAATATCCCACTCTTACACGATGTTTTATAAGATTTGTATAACGTATGCATTACATACTGGTTGCATTGTGCTCACAACTTGTTATCTCCAAAACATCTAGCTGGAGGTCCCGCCTGCGGTTCTGAAACCTTGGGACCTCCTCCTGTAAGTTCCCCCAATGTTAATACACTCTTGTACTTTTCTGAATAAATTTCAATTTGAATTTGAATTTGAATCCACTCTTCATTGTACCCTTCCCCAGAATGCCTTGCATGTGGCGCTCTCGCTACCCTTCCCCAGATCTTCTGGGGGTGCCCGAAAGGTCCCTTTCTCCTAATTTCCTGTGGTGAGCAGTAGGAGGAGGCACTAGGGAGTCCAAACCTGGAGGTACAAACCTCCTTGGTCACCAGAGCTGACGAAGTCGCCGCCCGGCTCAAGCCAGCGGCCACAACCGCCCCCTGAGCCGAGGCGGATGGCCAAGTGGACAAGAGCCGCATTTGGCAGCTGCTACGCCACTTGCTTGACGAAAATAAGACGAAAGGAACGCAACAGCATGTCCTAGCACGCACTCTATAAAAAGCACAGAAAGCGCTTGGCGAAGCAGAGGTCTGCAGACGCCTAAATAACAAATACCTCCCGTCCACCCCGCCGGACCCCCTCCCGAACTACACGGGTGCCTCAAATGCTCAACTGGATGCAGACATCGAGGAATGGGAGGTCCGCGCAGTGCTTCAAACAATCAACTGCAAGTCGGCACAGGGGCCGGACGGGTATAACGAATAAAGCGCTACGCAACCTCAACGACGCTGCGGTAACGGCGCTGACGGCATACTACAACACATGCTGGCGCACCGGCCAGCTACCCAGAAGCTGGAAGGACGCAAACACAGTGCTGATTCCGAAGCCAGGCAAACCACCGAACATTGAGAACCTGCGACCCATTTCTCTAACATCCTGTATGGGGAAAGTGTTCGAACACGTGCTAATGAATCCCTGGCAGGCGTTCTTGGAAGCAGAAGGACTCTACCCAGATACGATACTCGGCTTCAGGGCCAAGCTCAGCACACAAGACACCATGCTCCTCATCAAGCATGAAGTCCTCGACCGACCAACACACACCCTAGACAACCGCGCCGTGCTGGGCCTGGACCTACAGAGCGCGTTCGATAGAGTTCATCACTCAGCCATTCTTCGACAAGTATCACAACTAAATATGGGAGAACGCACCTTTGCCTACATTAAAGACTTCTTAACGGACCGTACTACAACCATCATTGCTGGCGACATAGAACTCCCAAGCAAAAGCCTCGGAAGCATCGGCACGCCGCAGGGTGCAGTGATCTCGCCGCTGCTGTTCAACCTGGTCATGATCGGGATAGCTAAACGCCTCCGAAGCATCCCGAACGTCAAGCACACCATCTACGCTGACGACATCACTATCTGGATGACAGGAGGCAGCGACGGCGAGATCTTAGCATCGCTGCAGCAGGCAATAGACGAAATAGAAGACCAACTCCAGAGCACGGGACTCGTATGTGCACCGGCTAAATCCGAACTTCTCATCATACCACCACGTGGAACAACGACACAACATGGCCAACCAGATATCAACCTACGGACGAAAGACGGAGGAAACATCCCGCACGTTAAAACACTCCGAGTGCTTGGACTCCACATTGAAGCTTCACAACATAATGGCACTACCATTGCAAAACTCGACACGAATATATCCACGGCCTTACGACTCCAGAGGAAGGTATGCACAAGACATGCAGGCATGAAGGAAGATACGCTGCGGAAATTGGTGCAGTCGTTCGCAATCAGCCACGTAGCGTACGTCGCGGCCTTCCACAACTGGAAAGCGGCGGAGCGCCGGAAGGTTGACGCACTCATACGCAAAGCATATAAAGTAGCATTAGGCCTCTATTCACACACAAGCACCGAACGACTCCTAGAACTAGGAATACATAACACACTAGCTGAAATCGCAGAAGCACAGCGCACCGCGCAACTTGCTCGACTAGCACTCACCAAAACAGGTAGATCTATACTATTCAGACTAGGACTCTGCAGGGGGCTGCGGGAGAGTGGGGGCAGGTCACCGCTGCCGTGCGGGCTGCTGCGCTCTTTGCAGGTCCCACCGGTTCCACGACACATTGACCCAGAAGCGGATCGGGAGCGCCAGCTAGCGAGGGCCAGGACTCTCACGGCCACACATACATCAGACATGGGCGCTACTATGTCGATGTCGCCACCTACCCGGGTCGGCCGGGTACGTATGCTGCGGCCGTGATTGCGGCGACTTCCGGGAAGCTGTGCACGGCTGGCAGCGTGCGGGCACGGGACCCAGTACAGGCCGAAGAGCTAGCCATAGCGCTGGCGCTCGCGAACCCCACCTGCACAACGATACTGAGCGACTCGAAAAGCGCGATTATGAACTTCGCCAAAAACAACGTGTCTCCATGCGCGGCCAGGGTGTGCGGGGCCTTCACACAAAGAGCAATGCCGGTGGTGCTTAAATGGTTCCCGGCCCACATGGGACCAATGGATACAGGAGAGAACCGCAACGAAGGGGCAGATCGGGCTCCGCGTGCGCTCACTAGCCGCAGCGCAGACCACACCCCCCAACCCGCGGAGGAAATCAACGACGAAGACATGGAGCCAATTACCTCCTACAAAGACGTGATGAGCTGGTACCGCGAAGGTAGGCGGAAGTACCCGCCGCCTCACAAACAGCTCACCAGGCAAGAGGCAACGATGCTACGGCAACTACAAACTCGTGCAATGCGGACACCTGTAATCGCAAAACATGTGTGCCCGGACTTATACACAAGCGACGTATGTGCGGTGTGAGGTGTGCGGTGCCGATCGTGCGACTATGGCGCACATGTTATGGAACTGTGCAGTAGAAGACAGTGCTACGGACGTGCTACCGCCACGCCTAGCAAGTGCTGTAACACATACCGATCTTAACGCACAGCGGGAGGCTGTCCAGTTAGCGCTGGCGGCCCTCAAACGCCAGCAGCCGACGGCGCTGCCCCCTCACCGGGGCTCGGGCGCCTCGAGGTAAAGTGCAGGCCTTAATAAAGTTGTCTCTCACTCTCTCTGAGCCACATAAAGCTCAATAAAAATGTTTCCTCTTTCTCTCGCAACCATCTGATAACCGCCCTACCGCCGTTAGCTGCTGACTGCGCAACTTGCCAAGGGGGCATGGGTGGGTGCAAGAGGAAAAATAGTTGTGAAAGCGGTGTGAGTGGTGGTGAGGAGGAGCCCCGGAAAGGCGCCGAGTAAATCGATGGCACCGGAATGATAACTGGGGTGTTTAGGCATATACAGTGAAACCCCGATAATACGACTTTGAAGGGACCGCGGGGAAGCGTTGTATGACCGGGGTGCTGTACAACCAGGTTGCGGATAAATGCCGGCCTACTAGAAGGTCTCACGTGACAGGTGGCCTAAGAGCTTGTTTAAACTACCATATTTAGCTCCTTCTCACGTGATTTGCGAACCATTAGCTGAAATCTCAAAGTAGCAACGCCTATGTTTTGTCCCCCTCCCTTCCATGTCGTCCAGCTAGCCCACCAACCAAGCGCCGCGCGCTACGTGACACGCATGCCATACGGCGCTACTTACAGCGCGCCAGCCCCGCGCCTTAGCACGCGAGACGAGGCCGACGTGGTCGAGCAAATCGAGAGGGGAAAAGGCGAGTGTGAAACTGCCATGGGAAAGCGAAACGAACGATAGTACAAGGCGAAGATGAAAAAAACGGCATTGGCGTTCATGGTGGGCCACCCTTTGAACGGTCCCGGGTCAAGTTGCTCAACACATAGCTGTTTTTGTTTCCCACAAGACCCAAAGGCGAAATAGATAGGATGATTCAAACTTCGCCACTAAACCATGTTGCGGTGAAAATTACAGCGCGGTCTTGCTGCAGTGGCTTGCTGCGGCGGTTAGCGAGTGGACCAAAATGGCGGTGCCAACGGGTACGTGTCTCCATCCATGTGGCGGACGCGCGTAAATTTAGACACTCTCGGCTTTGAAAGACACTGATAACCAGAGATAGGTACCAGTAGTCGCCGTGGGGTTGCGTCGTATGTGTTTTCGCGTTGGCCGGTGGCTCGACGGCAGCTTCAAATTCACGGTCCGCCTTCCACCTGAACTTCGACTTTTCGCGGTTCGCGCGTTGGTGCACTGCTGCCACTTGGGCCGTCTAATGTTAACTCCCGATCACGAGTACCCGCCTGCTTTCTTGCGCCTCTTCTGCAAGTGGTCTGGCCCGCCTGCGGACCTTTGCACATCAAGCAGCTTCAAACGGAGCTAAGAATAAAGAAGGTCGGGAAGATGCGACGAAACTGTGTAAAATAAGGGAAAAACGACGGTTTATTCATGCCAGGGTGCGTCGTATGAAGCCAACCGCCTGCGCCCGAGCGCTATATAGTCGGGGGTTTTAATGCATTGTTTCTATAGGGAGTTTGCCGGGACCGCGGTGATCCGTCGTAAGAAGCGGGTCGTCGTAAGTCGGGGGGGGGGGGACGTATCAGCGGGGTTCAACTGTACTGCTTTGTAGTAATAGGAATGTGCTTTGAGTTTGCACTAATTGTATGATTATAAATCTTCCAAGTGATTATCACCAATGTAAGTTGAGTTTCGTTGTCTCACTTATGCTTCGTGAATGAGCTGTACCTCGCGAAAGTGACATTTAAGCAGCTACATTTCACCGGTATGACCAGCTGCTACAATGCATGTCAAGACATAAAACGCAGCACTGAAATTAAATCAGCCACATTTCAACTTTTCCTACACATGAGCATGCATTTTGTGCACCAAATCAAATTCTTGCATGAGAGATCTGCTCTATTGAAGCCATATAATAGCTGCTAGCCTTGCGTTTATGTCAGTTGTAAAAATATCTCTTCAAAGTAAGATGCTGCTGCTGCAATGCTCATCTTCATGCATGCACGTGTGCTGCAAATAAGAAATAGCGCAGTCAAGGCGAAAAACGTCACCATTTCACCCAGTCTCAGTGTTGGGCCGCAAGTAGCTGCTGGAGTGAAAAAGTTGCTGCTCCAGCAGTGTTCAGCATCGTGAATTCCGAGTCGAACAGTAGCCTGCTGTTTGCCGCAGCACTGTTCACAACTCAGCACGTGCTATGTCCACACATTAGCAAGGAGCGTAAACCACAATGACAGCACATCAACTGATGCCTAATTCATAAAAGAGGCAATGAAATGTGTTTGAAGGTTTACTTATTCATCTGTACCACAAAAAATTATCTGCCCTGGTTGATGTCTGACATGTCGATTGAGTGGATACATGGAAGAACACACATGCTTTGCTTGTTCGTTTTCGTGTAAAACTCGATTTTACCTTTTCTTAAAAAAACACCCCGAACACGTTTCAGGAGAATAAGGTTAAACCCGATTTCTCCCCGAATAGACTTTTTCAAAGTAGCGATCTGCCCAATCATGCACTAGCAGTCCGCAATTCTCAAGCCGAACTTGCTGGAAACAGGTCTTATAAACACAGCTTTCGAACTCATTGAGTGTTGGCAAGACTCTACCGCTCGCTACCCAAGCTGGCAAATGCTGCACTGACGTTATTGTGCCTAGCTAATGGAAGCAGTGATGTCGAGAGAACTTTCTCCCAGCCACGTTCAACGATCGGACTGGTCTCTAATGGAGACCGGCATGTTGCGCAGGCAGACCATTATGTACCCAAACAAGAATGTGTAAAAAATGGATGACCAGTTTTCTGGAATAAAATGCTTCATTTATTAGAAGTTATCAATGCCATCATTCCTCATTACGGTCGTCATTACTGTCGTCATTACTCATTCATTTTCAAACAAACGCCAAATATCGGTAAGTGCTAGAAAATCTTCATATTCCCGATCACCAGCTTGATACAAACACTAATTTTTAACTTGTTGGAGTTAGAGGGGAAGTGAAGAAAAAATGCATTTGTCTGCTTAATTTTGTCTACTTGAATGACCTTTTAAGAAAATAAATCCCAAATATTTTCACAATTCGTTGCTTCTGGAGTTTAGGAGGCGCCTTTGAAATTCTCGTTTTGAGGCGCATCGCAAGTGACCATGCGCGCATCGTCGGTCGGCAGCGCACATCACCTCAAGTACAATCCAGAGTTCAACGGCTTCAACGCTCTTTGTGTGTATTGTTCTGCAAAGCTGCAAACCCGCTATTTTAAAAATATTGCATCATTTATTCGTTGCCAAAAACACTTTTCTATCCCCGTGCGCGGTGTCGTGGTTGCTTCAGTTGTCTGGCAACCATTGTAGAAGAATTGAAGTTGAAGTTGAAGTTGTTTATTGTGGAGCTTTCATATGTACAAAATACAAACAGCAGTGGCTGGGTCCCTAGCCTGAGGCTAGTTATTGACCCATTCAAAACATAGAAATTGACATAGGGGAGTACCAACACGCGTACAACAATTCAAGAAAAAAGTATAAAGGTTAAGACAGCTTGCGAACAGCACAGCACACAAAATAAAGTAAACTTGAAAGATTATGAATCACCAGTTAAAGCCTTACGATACAAGAAAACACTTGATAAAAATATTTTACAGATAAAAAACAAACCGAAGAAGTACTGGGAATATTACAAGAATATTGCATTACATAACGATGATCAGCTTGCCGTACCAGTAAAGGAGTGTGATTTTAGGACAAGGAAGATAAAACATAAGCTTTCAAATACGTCGTTACATTAGAAGCACGTTGATTTAAACACAGGATGACTGTACAAGGAAGCTCGTTCTAAATCTTCACACCAGTATACTGCAATCGCCGCTGGCCGTATACATTCTGTATAGGTGGTATTAAATATTTTCCTTGAGAGGCAGAACGACTACTTATGTTAGATTTCCTAAGCTTTATCGCTAGCTCAACTATGTCGTCTAGCTCAACAAATAAAATTTCAGCGTCAGAACGCACAGAGGAATTCAGCAAATGACATGGTTCGAAAGTTACGGAGCTCCTAATATGCGAACCAACGCCACCTCCTCGGTTACTGGAAATTATAGGTCGGGATACAAATATGTAGTTAGGTATAGGTATTTTGTAGCACTCGGAAGGCATCAACTAGGTTTCTGTTACAGCGATAGCATCATACAAAAAGCTGTGCGGCGCTAAGAAAGCGCACAGAGTGTCAACATTTTTCGGAATACTCCGTGTATTACAGTGCAATACTGATCGTGGCTTGTTTAGTCTGCAAAAGTCATTAACAACGCTGATGTTCAGCATATGAAACAAGGATGAGAAAAGGAAGAAAAAAGAGAAAAAAAAGAGAGGAAAAAAGAGGCCGGGTCTCGAAGTGGGCGGGGGGGAGGAGAAGCCACAAAGGTTTACGCTATTTGGGCAAGATCAGCTTCAGTGCTTATTCTGATCGTCTTATAATTATAAGATTTATAAGAATGTGTCCTTTGCTCACCCAAGCGTAGCGCCAATTGTGCTGCTTTTTTGAAGCAATAGATTTGCCAAGTAATTGCTTGTACTCAGGGCAACGATGCTCGTTTACGTAAATCGGCGCAGTGCCGCTCAGTCCCAAATCTGAAGTATTGAGGTGCACCTTTTTCGAAGAGGCGAGAAGCTTATCCCGGGCGGAACATGACTGAAACTTTACAATAATGTTCGCCTGGTTTTTGTCCTTCTTTGGGGCTCAGTGCACAACATCAATATCAGCCGATGTTATCTCTGCAACAACCTTCTCGGCTAGAGCAAGAACTATATCGCTTTCTGGTTTTGCAGCTGCTTTCGGCACTCCCTTTATTTCTAGATTAGATCGGCGGCTGTACTATTGCAGTTCTGTCAGTTAAGCCCTGACAGTCACCAGTTCTGTTTTGAAGGCGCAGTTTTCGCTCTTCAGGCGGCTTTGTTCGGCATCTACTTCGTGTAACTGCCTTCGTTCTTCTTCAAGCGCTTTCTTGAAAAAATCAAAGCAGTCACTCATGCGCCCGACAGATTCCTTTAAAGTTGTAAGTTTCTTACCGATGTTACAGTTCATTTCCTCCATTTTGCCATTTATCTTAACGAGTAGGCTTCCAAGCTCCTTCACTGTGGTGGGAAGCTTGTCGAAAAGTTTTTCACTGGCCTCTTTTTTCTCAGCATCGGTACTCTTTGAATCCTCAGACATTGCACGGGACGATCCAGGCACAAGCTACGGAAAATTTTAGAACAAGATAGTATTTACACACCTAATATTCACAAGTGCGGTGAGCGGGCTGCCAGTCCTTTCGTGCCTGGATCGTCCCCTAGTAGTGGACTAGTGGTGCATGGCTCGGTTCGAGGCGCAAATTTATGTGCTTCGACTACAGTGCGTCAGCGACGATTTTGCGGAGTCGGCGCAGTGTCGTACAGGGGCCGAATTCTCTAAAACGACGGGGCGTCGCTATGAAACGACGGGGCAGCGCCATGCAAATGCATGTGTCCTAGCGTTGGGGCCGTCGCTTTTAGTTTCCCTGATGGAGGATGAGCCGCAGAAGAGCGCTGTGGCAAGGGCGCGAAGCGACGCCCACTGCCCCCCATCGCTTCACTTGTCGCTTCGCGCCCTTGCCACAGCGCTTTTCTGCGGCTCATCCTCCATCAGGGAAACTAAAAGCGACGGTCCTAACCCTAGAACACATGCATTGGCATGGCGCTACCCCGTCGTTTCAAAGCGATGCCCGTTTTTTAGAGAATTTGGCCCCAGCTTTCCAATCGTAGTGGAGAGGGCACGGAGAGGGCCAGTCATGGCAGGCACACGTTGAAAGCCAAGCAACCGGACCTACTGGTTCAGACCTACCGGTTGTTTGCACAGTTTTTAGACAGTTTCCTTGATGAATTTCACTTTTGTTTTACCGAATTCTCTTCAGAATCTTACCTTTGTTGTATAAAATTGCACAAAACCGCTCAAGGAAAAAAATATTCACGCATCTCAACGAAGTGAATCATGACGAGTGGGCGAAGCACGGGGGATCGTTCTTACCGTAAATCACCCGTGAGAGTGCTTACTACTGTTAAAACGATTTCCAATCCAACCCAATTCAATTTAACTCAATCCAGTCTCATCCATTTCAATCCCATTCAATATAATTCTATGCGCAGCAACTCTCCAGGAGAACTCTCTCTCTCTCTCTCTCTCTCTCTCTCTCTCTCTCTCTCTCTAACCTATTGTGATCCTTTTATTTTGTTCTTGCTAACCTTTTGGGAACCTTTTGTTCACAAATGTTTCGATTTGCACGGTGCTGTGCGACTCTCTCTCTCCCTCTCTCTCTCTATCTATCTCTCTCTATATTTCTAACCTTTTGTGAACCTGTTATTTTGTTGTCGTTAACCTTTTGTGAACCTTTTGTTCAGATGTTTCGATTTGACGGTGCTGTACCGTCAGCACGGACGCCGACGCCGGACAATTGCCTTAACGTGCTTCGTCCCTAATAAAAGTGTCCCATGTGCGATACGAACTTGCGGCCTACGGGCCAGCCCAAGTTAAGGCCAGCCTAGTCGGACACTTTGTCCACTACACTATCGACGTGAGAAGCACGCGCGGCGAAAAACTGCTGCATAAAAGCCGCTTCGCATTTGTAATTCAGCACTCTGTCGTGTTTTCATAAATTCTATTCAACCCAGAGCTTTAACCACCAGCTTACTGTCGAACGCTTCTACAGTAAGCCAAAGGGGAGCGTATACAATCAACGAAACAGCTTTAACAGCATTGTTTATTGCAGGAAACAGGAAAGCAATCGAACTGCGTGATGGTGGGAATCGGCGACTCGGCGCTGTATCGCTGCTTCTCGCTAGTTATTTTTGTGCTTGATGAGTAAATGATGGGTGCCTTTTAAGTTCCGACTACTGGAAGTTCCTTCGATAAACGTGTTTATGTAATAAATTCTCATTTTAGGCGTTCGGTCATTTATTTCGTCAGGTCAGAAGTTTCACGTTCGCGCAACTCACATTACAGGATACGTGAGAAAGACGTCGGCAAACTTGTGCAAGAATACCGCCTGGCAAAACGACAATTGAGACTACTGCGAAACAGAGTAAATAGTTCACGGATGGCCAGTTTGCATTAAACGTGGTTACTTCTGCCTGCGCCACTCGCCCGCGTTGTCTGAAAGTTCGACCACGTTGATCAGTCGTATCAGAGATCAGACATCTCTCTTCCAGTTTCAGGGCGACTTTCATCATGGCGCCGATGTGGTAGCTTTATCTGAGCCTTTGCAAGCCACCTCTATGCCGGCATATTGTGGAGACGAGAGAGAACAGTGATTGGCTTCCTACTGACTTACTGAAACGTCACTTCTAGAGCTGAGCAGGAAAGCCTCAGTGAAACCGTAACTGCATTTGTTTTCCTGTTTGTCGATATAGGGCAACAAAACGGGTATGCATTGTTTGTTTATCAAGGTTCCACGGTTATAAGCGCACACACAAAACATTTTTTTTAAATCCCTTCATGACCCTTTGAAGGTGTTTGTCAAATCTACTGATAAAATAAACTGACTGTATTACTAAGTGCATCTCTCGATGTACCCCAAAAAACTAGACTTTCGGAATGGTTCACAAAAAAACTCAATTTCCACCCGATTATCAGTTAAAAAATAGCACCCTATTTTTACCTACCGTTTTAAAACAAGTATATAAAACCAGAAAGCGAGTAACCCATATATATGCAGGTAAGTCTGGTTCATGTTACACATCGGTGCGCTGAAACTGATCAATGTGTCTCATACTTTTTTTGTTACGCGAGACCAAGAATCGGATCAAATGTTCAGGAAGAAATTCGTCATCTTGCCAAAGATGCATTACATGAAATGCATTGCATACATGGGAGGCCAGATTCAAACCAACATCAAATTTTCCTTTCCCAAAGCTTTGGGTATTGTTTTCTTATGAACGCCATCCTTCAACATTTTATCCAGTTTAATAGACAGCAGATAAACCTATTTATCCTGGTTACTGTCTGAGACAGTTGACAACCATGGAGAAGCTAAACAGAATAAAATTAGAAATAAAACATTGCACAGCCAGGTTTCTTTTCTTCACTGCTGTATTAGAGGTGACATTTAGCTGAGAAGGCTAAACCTACGCACTGCTGAATTATGCAGAGCAAATAAAATAATCAATGATACACTGAAGCAGATTTATTTGTTCTTAACGCTCTATCAGACGACAATTTGGCTCAGCTAGCCACACGGCCATACTGCGTTCAGTTACACGCTTTCACGTAGGCACTTATTTCGCAACTTCGTTTCTGCATCCCATACCACAGGGTGTATTATCTTACATGCATTTTACGTCCGAAGGAAGGAAGGAAGGAAGGAAGGAAGGAAGGAAGGAATACATTTTTCATCCATCGGAATCAGGTATTGGGGGTGGAGGAGGCCCACAGGGCCGCCGCGACCGCAAGGGCCCGGGAGGTGGTCAGGACTTGGCCTGACTCCCCCGGGTCGCGCAACGTCTGCTCCCAGAGGTGAGGGGTGGGAACGTGGGAAGAGGGGGGGGGGGTACGGGTCTGCGGGGCATTCGAAGAATCTTCTTTTGTATCTCCTTCCCGTCTATCACCGAGCTCATGCTGGCTCCAAGGAGATCGCTCACTATCGCGACCATTTTCTCAACACTGTTCTCTGGTTGAAGATGCCGCAAGCGAACGTAGGAGTTCATTCATTCATTCATTCATTCATCCTTTATTGAAAGAAACCAAAATACATAGTGTGCAAAAAAGGACAGAGACTAAAGGCTAAATTGCCTGACGAGGACTCCGTCCCTCTGCAGTTCCACAGCGGTGCGTGTATATTTTACGCAAAGAGATATAGACAGTTTGGGTATCTGTACCGAGCAAGTTTGCGAAAAAAAACTCTATAGCAATTTGTCTTGTAAAAGAACATCAAGAAAATAACTACATCCACAATATCTATCAGCAAGTTCACAACATAATATACAGCTGCTGATACAACCGAAACCACCCCCCGCCTCCCAAAAAAAAATTCTTAAGCTACAGTGTATAACTATACAAATGTCTACAATGCTTCGCTAAGCCCGGTAGCGCCATTCACAAAATAGCAGGCCTTATGAATTCGTGTAGTGGAGGCTCAGTGACTGCAACACATTTTTAATGTGCTGTTCAAACTCGCTTACTGAACGCGTGAAATCTATTTCACCATTGAATTGATTAGGTATAAAAAGTGTTTGGTATCCAGTTATGTGCTTCCCAGAATTTGTCCTGGTTTTCGGCATTTCCCTCTTTTTTTGTCGCATTGAATAACCTTAATCGTGATCTACGCCCGGCCTGTAAAGGTTGTGTTGTATGTACTGAAGCAGCTTAAAATAGTAAAGCTGGTCAGGTTTTAATATGTGGTGTTTCAAAAACGGGGGAAATGTCGGCAGACTTTGGTAGTTTCCGGAATAGTTTTCAAAACATCTAAGCACTTCCCTCTGTAACACAATTATTTTACTATAACTGCCGGACGTCGTTGTTCTCCAGACTAATAATTCATAGCAGAGCTCTTCGAATACAACAAAGACCGGTAAAAAAGTTTTTTTTAGCCAAAGCGGAAGTTAAATTTCGCCTCTCCATCTTCTTGGCGAACTGATGGAGGCGAAATAGTGTTGTTCTTTTGATGCGCGAGCCGAGAGGATGATCTCGACTCGCTCCGATGACCGACGACCGATGCTTGGAGCGGGTGAGGGATGAGGACTGCCTTCCTTGCTGGATATTAGGTTTATTCACACTATTTACATGACTCCAAGTATCTACAACAGGACAGAGTGACGGTTACATTGTCACTCTGCCCGCAGCAGCCTGTTCGGCCGAGATCTATACTGAACTAGATCCCCTCTCGACCGACCCCCGACAAAACCCAACACTCCGGTTTTGACACGAAAAACCCCGCCTCCAAGAAGGGGGCGTACAAGAAAGAGAGAAAAAACCTTTCAAACAATTAATAGAAATCATTGATTGGCCACCGGAACCAGCCAATCACACACATGTCCCCACCTGCGGTCACGTGACCTAACGCTCTCTCTTACACACTCATAGTGCGTTTCCTACGCACGCTGTTGCACCCGGCCAGAAAATACGGGCCATCTGTGGCCTAAAGTGAACCATCCATTACGTTCAGCGGGCGGCATCTGCACAAACAACAGCCAAGCCGAGGGCCCGGAGCGGTCCTCGCGCGGCTGACCTCCCTCCGCGCGGCGCCTCCCGCGACGCCCCCATTGTCCCGCAACGCGCAGGACAATGAGGGTTGCTAATTCCCTCCCAGACGAAGGGCGCCGCGGCCTGCCGCCAGTCGCACCGGAAGACGCGCATCAGGCCCACTCGGTGGTCTCCGAGGCGATTGACCCGTCAACGACCCACGCCGCCGCCGGAGTCGAAGATTTCCAAACTTACACCGCGCGCGCTTTCAACACTAAGAGATTCACCGTCATTCAGCTTCTCGTCAGCTTGTCATGCCGAACGACCCAGCCACCTCCGACGCGACAGAAGTACTCAAGCTAATCGCCCCCGTCTTTTGACACACAAAAGGACGGGCACAACACAGGCTCTCCGCGGCTCCGAACTTGACGTTCGTGCGGCTACATGAAAGGGACACGGGATCGTAGCTACCAGCGGAGGCGACGCCAATACATGGGCCACCGGCGGCCTTCATTAATTACATGCGGAGCCCGAACTTAACACCTCCGCACTAAGAATGTTGTCCGTACACTAGCTGTACGTACAACATTAACTCTCACTATTTGTTATGTCTTACTGCAGAGCAAGAACTAAACAAAACGCGCTCAAGCCGTTACGCGAGTACACTACAAAATACAATACAATACCACAATAAAAAAAATTAACCCGGTACACACCAACCCAACCAGCACACGCGCCGGCCAACTGCACCAAAAAAAAAAAACGGATACAACACGGCATACTCAGTGCCTTGGCCTAACCATGACTTGCGCAACATCAAACATTAAACGAAGGCGCTCAACTACAGGGCCCGTGAGAACAAACTCGTGGCACCCTCTACCATTAAAGGTAACCAACCCCACGAAGGGTATAAATGTTCAAACTTCACAACTGAATGAATGACACCATCCACTCTTAAACGTTACGTGCATGCAGGAGCATTCTTTCACTCTAAGGAAAGGAACAGACACCCAAACAAACCCAAACGCACAAATGAGGCTAGTCCTGTACAAATAAAAAAACGTTAAAAGAAAGTTCTCTTCACGCACTCGCGGACGCCGGTTCTTTCGGGATGCGACACAGATTGTTCGTCCCTGTTGCGGTTCACTTGCTGTCCACATTCGATGTACTGAAAGTTCATTTTTCAGTACCTCAAACACTAGTTCGCACACACGCGCCACAAGTGGGCCCTACCTGCACATTCCATGGCCCACCATGACCATATGCCAACGAGCGCAAATAAAGGAAGGCACTCGCCATTGTACCCAAAGGTACACTCCCTACCGTGCTGTACCCGCGGCTCTGCTTCACAAGAAGACAGAGTTAAGACCGCCAAGCTGCGCTACTCGCTAATCACACACCTTACGACAGCTGAACGCAACCAACACATGCACAAACAAAAAAAACTAACAACAAGGGGGAGAACTACAATACAGGTAAAACTAACAATAACGCTCGTCTGGGCGAACCCTACACATAAAAAAAACAACAGAAAAAAAAACGCAAAACAATAACAAATTATTGTGCGGCAAACAACACTAAACCGTCCCTGTCTCGCACTGCATACTATTCAGCGCGTACACCTCCTTCCACGGTGGCACACACCGACCGTCGCACGGAAGCTGATTCCGTTTTGTGGGCCACCAGCTGATTCTACACGAACCCTGGTTTGGCTCGCGGTGTCCTCTGCTCCCGGGAGAGAAGGAACACCCTACTCGGCGGTAGCGCGTACGACGGTGTCGCACCTGCGCCGCCCCACCTGCCCCCGCGTCCCGCGTTCTCGCGCCCGTCGGAATCGACCTACGCGCAAGACGCCGCGGGCCGCCTGCACATTCCTGCTTCGCGCACGCAGGCTCAGCAATTAGGCCCGCCGTTCCGCTGCCCTCACATGACGGCTGTGCTACCTCTGCCTCCTCCGAGATGACCATGCCTTCGACAGATTCGCTCGATCTCGGAATTAGCTCATCCACGAGGGGCTCCTCGCGGTCGGCCGCGGGGTCTATGTCGGCGCATGGGGCGGAGCTACTCTCCTTATCCTGTGGCGTTCGAAACGCCCATGATGGAACGAACACTGTGAAGACATTGGTGTCCTCTTCGAGATTACCGATCCTGCGGAGCTTCGCTTTCTCATAAGCGATCTCCGCTCTCCCTTGGGCTAACTGAGCGCTAAGCTCTTCAGCTGTCCATTCGGACCAGCTACCCGCGCCCCTGCTACCCGCCAGCCTTGCTTTTTCGAAAGCGTGCTGCGCATTCCTGAGAGCTAACTCCGCTCTCAACTCTTCAATCTCGAGCACAATGGCACTAACCTTCCGGTCGGTGCCGCGACATCCCGTTAGCATAGTGGCCATGGTGAACCCGGAGAAAACAAATCAGGGCCCACCTGTGCCCGCTCCGGGTTCGGCCGGGTCGCAGTGTCGCTGGTGCAGCAGCTCGTGGACCTGATGCGCCGCTCTCGCCGCTGGGATGGGGCCGTGCTCCCTGGGCCAGAGCCCACGAGGCCTCCCGCTGAGGTGTCGCCCCGTTGAACCGCGGCTTACGCCGCCCTGGGCCGAAGCCCCCGAGGCCTCCCGCTGAGGTGTCGCCCCGTTGAACCGCGGCTTACGCCGCCCTGGGCCGAAGCCCCCGAGGCCTCCCGCTGAGGTGTCGCCCCGTTGAACCGCGGCTTACGCCGCCCTGGGCCGAAGCCCCTGAGGCCTCCCGCTGAGGTGTCGCCCCGTTGAACCGTGGCTTACGCCGCCCTGGGCCGAAGCTCACGAGGCCTCCCGCTGAGGTGTCGCCCCGTTGAACCGCGGCTTACGCCGCCCTGGGCCGGAGCCCACGAGGCCTCCCACTGAGGTGTCGCCCCGTTGCCGTTGAATCGCGGCTGCTGCCGCACTGAGCTGGAACTCACGAGGCCTCCCGCTGAGGTGTCGCCCCGTCGATGCTTGGAGTCTGGCTCGTCGTTGGTCGGAGCCGAACCTTGCGTTGAAGGAGTCTCTCCGCAATGCCCCACCAGCTCCAGCCGATGGTCGTGGTCATCCTGTCGACTGCGCCAGTTAAATTTCGCCTCTCCATCTTCTTGGCGAACTGATGGAGGCGAAATAGTGTTGTTCTTTTGATGCGCGAGCCGAGAGGATGATCTCGACTCGCTCCGATGACCGACGACCGATGCTTGGAGCGGGTGAGGGATGAGGACTGCCTTCCTTGCTGGATATTAGGTTTATTCACACTATTTACATGACTCCAAGTATCTACAACAGGACAGAGTGACGGTTACATTGTCACTCTGCCCGCAGCAGCCTGTTCGGCCGAGATCTATACTGAACTAGATCCCCTCTCGACCGACCCCCGACAAAACCCAACACTCCGGTTTTGACACGAAAAACCCCGCCTCCAAGAAGGGGGCGTACAAGAAAGAGAGAAAAAACCTTTCAAACAATTAATAGAAATCATTGATTGGCCACCGGAACCAGCCAATCACACACATGTCCCCACCTGCGGTCACGTGACCTAACGCTCTCTCTTACACACTCATAGTGCGTTTCCTACGCACGCTGTTGCACCCGGCCAGAAAATACAGGCCATCTGTGGCCTAAAGTGAACCATCCATTACGTTCAGCGGGCGGCATCTGCACAAACAACAGCCAAGCCGAGGGCCCAAAGCGGTCCTCGCGCGGCTGACCTCCCTCCGCGCGGCGCCTCCCGCGACGCCCCCATTGTCCCGCAACGCGCAGGACAATGAGGGTTGCTAATTCCCTCCCAGACGAAGGGCGCCGCGGCCTGCCGCCAGTCGCACCGGAAGACGCGCATCAGGCCCACTCGGTGGTCTCCGAGGCGATTGACCCGTCAACGACCCACGCCGCCGCCGGAGTCGAAGATTTCCAAACTTACACCGCGCGCGCTTTCAACACTAAGAGATTCACCGTCATTCAGCTTCTCGTCAGCTTGTCATGCCGAACGACCCAGCCACCTCCGACGCGACAGAAGTACTCAAGCTAATCGCCCCCGTCTTTTGACACACAAAAGGACGGGCACAACACAGGCTCTCCGCGGCTCCGAACTTGACGTTCGTGCGGCTACATGAAAGGGACACGGGATCGTAGCTACCAGCGGAGGCGACGCCAATACATGGGCCACCGGCGGCCTTCATTAATTACATGCGGAGCCCGAACTTAACAGCGGAAATAACGTCGTTAACTCGTACAGAGTGCCAACAGTTCGAGCCAGTTCTAGCCATAAGTGTTCAACGTGTGCTTTCCATGATAATTCCTCATGAAACCAAACGCCAAGGAACTTTTGCTGTCTAACACTTTCAAGAAGCTGGTTATTGAACATAACTTCTAAAGTGGTGCATAACGGTTTATGTACAGGGCGAAATATGACCTACGAAGTTTTTTCGGCATTCAATTGCAACCTGTTATTTTTCAGCCAATTTGACAGGCGTCGCATGTAATCATAACGCTGCTTTCAAGTGACGTCACATTATTAGACGTAAAAAAATATTATTGTCATCTGCATACATTATGAGTTGTGGTGAATGGGGTATCGAAACAATATCATTTATATATGCAAAGAAGAGGAACGGCCCTAAAATCGAGCCCCGTGGGACACCCTGTTTCAACATTAATTTTGAAGACATTGTACCATCAACATTCACAGTTTGGTAATGGTGATGCAAATGGGACTTAATAATTAGGGCAAGTTCACGAACACCTTAAATGAACAACCTATTAAGCAGTAGCTCATACTGTATGGAGTCAAAGGCTTTATTAATGTCTAAGAACAGTCCAAGCGTGTATTTTTGATTTTTAATGTTAGCTAATATTGTGTCCTTGATAAGAAGTAACGCCTGCTCAGTCGAACGCCCCTTTTAAAAACCGTATTCGGTTTTCAAAGAGTCTGTCCAAAATAAAACCCGACAGACAAGAAACTAGTCTGTCCAAAATAACACCCTCAGGTCATCTTCCGTCCGCTGCTGCAGATGACACGACCGCTTTCGTTTAAGTGCGCCAGCACTCTGGCGGCCGCTACTGGGGTTTCGCTGCGGCGATGGCTATTGCGATGGCGTCGTAAGCGAGCGAGTGAAATCAGGAAGAAAACGGCGGGGTAAAAATGTGGGGAAAGGGTGCGGGGGGAGGCAGTAGGCTGAGCCCACACGAGATGCTCGCAAGCGCGTCTGGT
Organism: Haemaphysalis longicornis; assembly: GCF_048455015.1. NCBI lineage: Eukaryota > Metazoa > Arthropoda > Arachnida > Ixodida > Ixodidae > Haemaphysalis > Haemaphysalis longicornis. The sequence goes on from NW_027526445.1 coordinate 168,241,508, forward strand.
GAAATCGTCACGGGGGAAGGTGGCACGCGCTGCTATGAAGCCATCTCTCTCACTGCCCCCCACTCACACTCGACAGTCTGCGTTCCTTTTTGACACAATTGAAGTACAGCATGGATTACCAACTCGGCCAAACCTACAGCCTACTAAGCTTCAATTCTACAGTAAACGCCATCTTATTTTAGGTTTTATTGCCCTTTAAAAAAAGTGTTGCTTTTGTTGCACTTTACAAAACTGTTTAAGTTTGAATTGTTTATTCTAAGCACTAGGCCGTTCTCTCAATGCCGATATTTTATCTCCCTTTCACGGTACAGGTACATGCGCTAAGGATGAAGATTGCAAGCAGGTTTGCACTCGAACTGGTTTCATTGTCGAAGGAGAATGCGCTAACAGCCACTGCCGCTGTCATCCGATCCCTGGTGAGCCTGACTGTTTTGTCCTCGTCACACAGAATGGCATCTCTCCGTGATTAAAAAAATTAGCATTGGCTAAGCTCGGCTATGCCAGGATACACGGAGCGTGAGCTAAGGTTCAGATGGTTATTTTTAGCTTTCCTGGTTGTCTAGGATTAGCTTGATTATCATCCTTACTGCTGCTTCAATGACACAACACGGTATGCGCATTACGTGACACACGTATATTTGTCAAGCGGCTCCGACGCATCGTCACCAATCGCCCCACAGCTAAGCTGGTTCCACAGGCACACTCCGGTGTTGCTGCGACGCACTAGCCATCGGTTCCACACCCGGCCACCCTCCGCATGATCATCAAGTGGACCGGGCCACCACGTGCGGAACGGGGGTCGGCGAAGACGCTGGGCGCATATGGTGTGTGATAGAGGTCGGGCAGAGAGCAACGTTCTATACGCCGTGTGACGCCACTGCTCGTCGCGCGTTCGCGTCACGGCTCTCGAGGAGCCACGCGAAACTGCTCAACCTCGGCCAGTGTAGCTCACGCTACAAAATATTGATCGAATGCGCAGCCCTGTGGTCACGATGACTAGCTCCTCGCTACCGGTGACTGTGGTCCCTTTTGTCTTTCTCTCTCTCAAACCGTACAGTGGTGGTTCATGCAGTTTTTCACACAGGAAGGCAGGTTAAGAATCCTTTTCCCCGTTGGCCGTGCCGGCGGGAAATTTGTACGATAGAGGACACTGATCCAACATTTTTTCTCTTACCGGGCGGGATAAGCTGCTCTTCATTATGAATTGTTTCAACACGCGTATCAACTCTGCTCCCACTTGTAAATTCACGTCTTCGATATCGTTACCGAAGGGTCACCGTCCGAATAGCAAACTCTACTGTAACAAACTGACACGCGTTCGTCGCCAACTGTTGGTTACGTTGGCTATCCATGGTCTTCCTGATACAAAGACCGCAACACACCGGAGAACCCACGAATACGAAGAGTAACATCGTTTCTCTTGAAGTCATGACTCAAGTTTCGACTAGTGATACATATGGTGTTCGACTAGTGATACATATGGAGAAGCCTGGTAGAAGGCGATGTGCAATTTCAGCGCATAAAGCAGAGCTGAATGAGTTGTCAATAATTTCCTAAGCTTGAGATTTCGGGGGCGACCTGCCATATGAAGAACGCAGCGCCTCTGAAGAAAGCAATCTGACAAACTGCTTAAGAGAACGGGCAATCGATTTTTGTCGAGTATATGTTCTCTATCCCAAATGAATGGGCATCCACTTCAATGGGATTGATGGCCATACTTCCGGACGTGACGTATATATATATATATATATATATATATATATATATATATATATATATATATTTATATATATTGGAAGTTTCTGCATCGTAGGCGAGTACCGGTAGGATGCAGCTGTCATACACGGTCTTTTTCAGGTACAATGTAAATGGCCATTCTGTATTATAACAGTCTTAAAAATTTGTATTAACAACACAGATTTTCCTGTACCAATGCCTAGATTGATGAACTGGCTTGCAAGGGAGTTGCTACTGCAACAGCCTGCACAAGGCGCCTCCTCAAGCGACTGTTGACGGTGAACTTGGCGCAGGGCTTCTCCTTGTTTGGGAAACAGGGAACACGCTTTTTTCCACCTGCGAGTGGCATCCTGCATTGTGTGTAACTAGATATCTTCGAGTTGTTACAGACATCAAATTCTTTCACCAGACAATGTATAGGGTCCAGATTTTTATTGTCAGTCACATCCTGCGCAAATATCAGCTTTGTCGACAACCTGCGGCTTCTTAGTTTTTATTGCTAGAAGCGGTAATAAATTTCTTTCAGCATTTGCACCATGAAATTTTTACTCACTTTCCAACCAATCCGGTCTGCAACTATTTTGGCAGTTTCTGGCACCACAACGAAGAACGCAAACTGTTCAAGAATCCCTACCATAACTGATGATGGAGTCAAGCACCATTGAACCATGATTGACAATCCAGCGCGCGAAAACACGGCACAAAAAGAACTCTCGTTCTTTTTGTGCCGTGTTTTCGCGCGCTGGATTGTCAATCATGAACTTTCACCAACTCGCCCAAATCACAGTCCTCTTGAACCATTGAACCATGACTGAATCATTTCCGTACTTACATGCGTTTGTATTTTGTGTGATTATTCTTTGAGCGTATCACTTGGTGTGAATCACGTAGTCAAGTAAATCTGTCTTCTTGTAACTAATATTCAATCATTTTCGTGTTCCCCGTTTTTTCGTTTGTTCCCAAATCGTATCACTTTGTGTGAAATATTGAAATAGTGTAACCTTTTGTTATCCTAACCAGAATTCAATAAGTTTTTTCTAAAGTTTTTTGTTGTTTTATTGTTGTCCTGCCATTTCACTAAGTGTCAATCATTTCATCACGTAAATTTCTGCTGCTCTTGTAACCGCCGTAGTCATTTCTTCATACACACCTTTTCTATAGATCATAACCATTTCCCTAGATGTTGGTTTGTTTAAAGTAGCTTAAATTTGTATGGCACTCACAACCACCACTGAACACCACTTCTGTGTTTCCTAGGTGCTTTTGTTTTATTGTACCACAAACTTTTCACTACATGTGAACTATTTAGTTCCGTAACTTTGGTGTGTTTTTATAACCACCATTCAACCATTTCTTTGTTTTCACTTTTTTCTTGCGTTGTTTTTCCCCCAATTATTTTATTGTGCGATATTTCAAGTTAGATACCTATCTTTTGCTTGTACCCTGGGTTTACATGTTTGCTTTTCTTTCTATTTTTGTCCACCTTTCTGCTGTGTGACTTATTTATAGTCATGAATATCTGTACTATTCTTGTATTTATACAATGTGTACCCTGTGGGGCAGGGCAGATAGGAATGACAATTAAAGTGGTTGTGTTGCGAAAGAATATTACATAATTTGGAAGTCAATATAAACTGTTTTACCTGAACTCTTTTGTGTTTTATATGTACTTTGAAAGCGTTCTTACTACCCAGCTGCAGGTACTTAGAGATAGGATGGGAGACTGTCATTTTAATTAGTTTAATTTTTGAATTGTTTCTGTGACAGTTTATTTGCAGAAGGCCTGTACAGCCGTGCTATATGGTACAATCGATGACGCTACTATGGTTGCCTTAGTGTACAGGGCGCTTGTGCTGATCAGGACTGGTTTGCTGTTACTTACTGCCTCTTGTTTTCGATGCGACATTTCTTGTTTAGATCTGTGCTTCGTGTGCTTCTGCGAGAGTGTGGTCAGCTTGGCACTTCACATATGAGACTTCATGCAGTATGCAGCACTTCAAAAGTGGAAACACATTAATCTAGAAACCAGGTGACAAGTAACAGCAAACAGTGCTGAATAGCTAGTAAGACATGTATTTGAGGTATAAATGCCCACAACACGTAGGCAACCTTGGAAAGGGGGCTGGCTAAACTTCTAAATAATGTATAAAGAATGTAAATTTCAGGCATACAGGTTCATCTCAACAATATCATACTAACGTACACAAGTCATGAATACAAAAAACTAATGCTTGTGCCAAAGACAGAAAACCAATGTAGAACAGACATCTATATATGTGTTGCATGCGTACCACGACAATATCCATAAGACGTACCACTAAGGTAACGTCCCGTAAACAGCGTATAAAAGTACTATGAGCCGTCTATTGGACGTTATCCTTCGTGTGATTTAGGCAGGTTTTTTGTAGTTGTAGCAACGTTGAATATATGTAACTTTGACCCCAACGATACGTCTCCTGGACATCTGCGATGTCGATTGCAGACGTCTCTGGGATATCTGCACGACGTAACGTGGTTTGCTGGGCACCTAGATGGCAGAAACTTCCAGGATCACTAAAAGGATCTAACTTAAATTAAGGACGACTTAGCAGGCAATACAACGGTAGATGAAGATGATGGGTGTAACAATAAGGGACAGGCACATATCGGAGTGGATATAATTTAACGTCAGCATTGGCACTACTAAGGCTACCTTAAAACCAACTATGACTGCTAATGTGAGGTAACACTATTTATAAGAACTATATTTCTTGACTGGGGACTCTGAGGACATTATAGCCCAGCTACAGCTCCCGTCTGAACTCGCAAAATATTTTCCTGTGTCTATCCTAACCGCTTGGTTGATTGAAGTGGCAATATATACACGGATGAAGCCATGTCCACAAAATGTGGCAAACGGAAACGTGCACAAACCCGGACAGCGTCACTGCCATGGACGTATACTTCCTGCAGCAGAATCGCTAGGTGGGCTAGTTGGTATATATGCATAACTAAACCATCAAAAAGCACATCACTGAAAAACTCGTCATGTTGTCCTGTTCGCCTGTCCTGCTAGGCCTACATATTTAGTTGAAGTATACGTTGTACAGCAGGAAGCATCAAAGTAGTGCAAGACATTTTTACAGCACAATCAGATTCACACATAGTCTAAGTTGCACCAGTCAGCAGCCTGCAACATGTAAGTTACTAGGAAACAACAGGCCAGACACCAGAATCATACTCTGCCTTAAACCTGCGAAATCCCAAATGCTGTGTTACTCTGATCACCAAGGTGTGTTACACACTAAATGCATTAAGCTGAAAATTTCATGTCATAGAAATTTAACAGCCATTTTTGACATTTTTGAATATTTTTACTAGGTTCTGAAAGGTTAATTTACGTTTGCGATGCTGCAGTAAGAGTACGAAGCACAACCAGCGCTGCTCATACTACTGTACCAGTTACAACATGCGTGTACGTTACAAATAAATTCGGGTTGCATACACGTTGTTCATTCCAACATTTCACGACCAAACAGAGCGTTCGAAAAGATTGAACACTCATTCGAAACGCGAAAAAAGCGTCCAATTGGCATTTTAATCTATTGCTCTATTCTCGGAATTCACTCGATTTATTATTTTATTTTACTGCTACACGCACGGCAATCATTCAATTTATTGTGCACGTTTTTTAACCGGAAAATATTATGACGAGAAAAAAACGGCATCTGCAGAAACGAAACACAAAAACCAATATCGCGCTAAAAGTACACGATGTCCGTGTTACGCATGCACGCTTATATTCGCACATGCGCTTATATTCGCACACGCACTTATATTCACACTCTCCGGCTTCCCTTATTTCATTTCATATCAAAACATTCGCCTAGCAAAATAGGACAGAACACAAACACTTCAGCAAACACAGGGCTAGAAATAGCGCTTGAATTGATTCTGTTTACAAACGCAGCAGCCAGGTACAAAGGTCTACCGACAAATCTCCGCAACGCACAAAGCGAGTCCCTCAAATCGTTAGGGCTAACCGCTTACGCATACCGAAGTTTGAGAGCAACTCTGCTGCGTTAAATACATATGACAAGGAAACAAGGTTCACTAGTACTCCCTTACCTCCACTACTTGGCAGTATTTCTTCGTCCAGTAGATAAATCTATGGAAGTCAAATCGCCGACATAACGAATGTTGAAGGCGTGCGCACCCGTGCCGTTACCGGCTTGTAGCACGCGTATCGATACGGAGTGCAGTTAATACAACTGTCAGACGATCGGACTCGCCGCGAGCGACTTCCTGTCTCGTGTTCGTCCCAGGGAAAAACTAGTTCCTGAAAGACATCCACCTTGCTAAAACGCGTTGAAATATAGATGCCCAATTTATTGTTAAATACAGATATTAGTTGCCATTTATATACAAGAAGAGCTTGAGCGTGGGTATTTTTTAAAGAAAACAGTAATTGTACCGACAATCTAGATTACGGCATTTAAGGCAATTTCAGGATCTGCAGTGGAAATACTGCTGCCGTGGGGTTGTGGGCGCCGTAATATTACGGTTTGTTCTGAGGCCGCAGCCACTTGCAGCGTATTATCCGCGCTTTCGCGCGTCGACATCGCCCCGCGTTGACGGCGTCCGCAAAATGCACGACGACGTGAGCTGACGCGGGAGGGGGATTAGGAGGAGAAAACTTTATTGAACAGGTAGATCGAGCTTCGAAGTGGGCGGGGTCCTCAGTCCCGGACTTCGTTGGTGAGGCCTGCCGTCTTCGCCTTTCAGCGAGCCAATGCTGCTTATTTAAGTCCGAGCTGGCAAGTTCACTCTCCCACTGCTCCTATGTAGCTACGCCGATGACTATGCTGTTCGCCAGATAGGAGCGTCGACGCAGCGCCAGAAAGCATCCGAAAGCAGGCGACATCGTCCGGATTCCATGTATATCTCCCGTTTTGGGGTCATTACGTTCGCAGAAAACAATCATTTTTTTAACGTGCGGTAATTTGGTGCCTTGAGGCAAGTAATAAGCTATTTCTGTTCGAAAGTGCGCATTCCTCCCTGGCTAGCTTGGCTTTCATAGGGGAGATCGGGGGTTTGGGAGAGCTTTTTCGAGTTAAACACGGGAGCTCTGGCTACATCGCTTGCAGTGTTAGCATGATGGGCTTGTCTGCAAGATGGGTGCGTAATGAACGAAGTTTATCAACGCCAGAAATCTATTGATTGGTTGTAGGTTTTAACGCACCGACGCAACGGAGGCGATGAGGCGCGCCGTAGTGGAGGGCTCCGGATTAATTTTGACCTCCTGGAGATCTTTAACGTGCGCCGAAATCTCGAACACAAGGGCGTTTTTGCTTTTCGCTTTCATCAGAAAAGCGGCCGCCGCGGCTGGCAATCGAACCCGCGACCTCGTGCTCGGCAGCGCAACGCCTTAGCCACTGAGCCACCGCGGCGGGTAACGCCAGAAATCTAGCGGTGCATTCAATTTCATTCGCGGCTAACATAGGTTGCATAGGAGGAACGATGAAGCGCGATAGCTTTTCTTGGCTTAAATAAGGGAGCTTTGGTTACATCACCTGCAGTATTAGCATACTTGACCTCGCCTCCAAGATCGGTGCGGAAGAAACAAGCGTTAGCACTGCCGACTTTTGTCAAATACAACCAAAACGGATCACCCGACAATATTCGCTGGCAGCCTCTGTTAGGGTACCACATTTTTGGGCCCATGCATTGTTTTCCTGCGTGGTCGAGTGGATTGGAGCTTATGTGCTGGTGTTGTGTTTTGAAAGTCCATGGTTCGAATCTTGGCAAAAACTCACGCATTTTTTTAGTTTTTTTGCAATGAGGGTGTCATCGACTTTTTTTTTCAAGGCAAAAAAAGGCAGAGTATACCTTGACGTTTAACCTACAACTGACGTTTGACGGTAACCTCCGGATCAAGGCAGCCCCGAAATTTGTTTCGCTCACACTTTGAATTCATGAAGCTGCAGGCGGTACGTAACATCAAGGTTAAATCAAGTAGCAAGTAAAGTTGTGCTAATTGCGTCTTCGTTCATCATCCTCTCTTATTTTGTTCAGATTTGACGGCAATGACTGCTACCCCCCCCCCCCCCCCCCCCAACCAAAAAAACCTTACAAGGCTCGTTGGCAACGTCGCTTGTAAACGAACTCTGCACTAAGTCCCTGCTTCTTTCCGTGAGGTTCGGTATTGGGCTACTGCTTTGAAGGTCAAAGGCTCAAAGCAATAGTGGTGGATTACAATACTTGCACAAAGCCCCTCGGTACAAAATCCTTAGAAAACACACACAAAACCCCTCGGTAACTTCAATGCAGTACGCCTACGGAGAGTTTGAAAATAAAGTATAGCAGATATAGCTAAAATAAATGTACCTGCGATAGACATGTTCGAAGTAAAAAACGGACCTACCAGCAACATCTGAACAACGTCAGCAAAATATGTCTAAATACCGTGTCCAAATGAAGCAGCAGCAACATCGAGAGTACGTCTTTAGCAAAGTGGAAGGAACGTCCGACATTTAGGTACCAGCAACGTTATCTCAACATCCAAAAATTTTCATTAAAATATTGCTTGTTGTACGGATGTCTAATAGAGATACTGCTGGGACATAGACGTTCGGATCTTTTTGGGACGTCGCAGAGATGTTAGTGGTTTGCTGGGCAGCATCTGCTATCATTTCCTGTCGTGCACCCGCCCTTCGTCTTACTGACACGGATTTCGACACGGTACCGGACGGGCGAATACATCAATTGGTGTCAAGTTCCGATTTGGTTCTGCCTCCTGGAGAATCCGTGTTTTCCATCACGTCTGACAGCATTGTCGATGGCGATGCGCTCATCGTGGCGGCTGGACACTTCATTTCCAAAGGACTTATGATACCGGCATGCCTTGTCCGTTTTTCTTCCGCTTCAGCTCTCGTAGCCGCTGTGAACACTACGACTGAACCCATTTTGCTACCTCAAGGCGCTACTGTTGCTTTTGTGCACTGCGACGATCCCGTAATCGTTCTTCCGGTCTCTTCGCTTTCTTCTGACCAACCAAGCCACGCATCAAAGCCCTCGCCCTCCCTTTTTGCTAGTATCATCAGTTCTGACCTGACCTCGGATCAAAAAGAAGCATTGCTTAAGTTGTTGACTAAGCACCAAGGATCATTTGACTGCTACTCTTCCGTCCTTGGCCTGACGTCTGCCGCAACCCATCTAATCAAAACGGACAACTCCTGTATCGCCAGTCGCCACCCATATGGTGTGTCTCCGTCAGGAAGAAAAATTATTCAGTAAAACGTGGATGATATGCTGAAGCGGGGCATGATTCGGCCATCATCGAGCTCTTGGTCATCACCCGTTGTACTAGTTCGGAAGAAGGACGGAAGGGTGCGATTTTGTGTCGATTACCGAGCCCTGAACAAGATAACTCGTAAAGATGTATACCCGATGACGCGTATCGACGACGCTTTAGATACCTTGCAAGGTGCACAATGTTTCTCCAGCCTTGACCTTCGGTCAGGATACTGGCAAATTCCTATGGATGAGGCCGACAAAGAAAAAACAGCCTTCGCCACACCAGATGGTCTGTTTGAGTTTAACGTTATGCCTTTCGGGTTATACAACACGCCTCCAACCTTTGAGCGCATGATTGACAATGTTCTTCGTGGCTTAAAGTGGAAGACGTTCCTCTGCTACCTTTACGACATGGTTATCTTTTCTTCTACCTTTGACGAACACCTTCACCGTTTAGACGTAATTTTAACGAGCCTCGCCAATGCTGGCTTGCAAATAAACACCAAAAAGTGTCGCTTTGCGAGCAAATCGATTGATTGATTGTAGGGTTTAGCGCGCCGACGCAACGCTGTCGATGAGGCGCGCCGTAGTGGAGGGCTCCGGATTAATTTCGACCACCTGGGGATCTTTATCGTGCGCCGAAATCTCGTACACACGGGCGTTTTTGCTTTCCACCTCCATCAGAAAAGCGGCCGCCGCGGCCGGGAATCGAACCCGCGACCTCGTGCTCAGCCGCACAACGCCTTAGCCACTGAGCCACCGCGGCGGGTGCGAGCAAATCAATCAAAGTTCTGGGGCCACCGCGGCGGGTGCGAGCAAATCAATCAAAGTTCTGGGGCATGTCGTCTTCAGTCCTCCATGTTTTGGTTGAGTGCTCGGCCATGGAACCAGAAAGGACACGCTATTTCCCAGAAATGTACCGTAAGAATATGCCACGGCACATTGCAATGTTTTTATCAGACTGTTTTGTGTTCGAGTTCGGCAGAGTTTTAGTATACCTTGATGATATCGGATTTTTAAAGCAGGTTTGTTTTAGAAAGTAGCATTCTCGTCCACCTCATTACCTTGTTCATCCGTAGGGTTCTATTTACCATGGCCCTATACACCGTTAGCTCATTCCATGCCTCATCACACTCCTCACTCATCTTTTGGATCCGGCCCTTTACACCGAAGTAATTTTATGCACTATTTGCACTCATTTCATCAGCACATTTTTACCTCAACGTAGCAATGGCGCTCTTGGCCTTAGATGCCCTTGCGCCAAAAAACCCCACCAAAGAAGAATGGGGCATGTCGTCACCAGTGATGGAATTCGCACCGATCCCGACAAGATCAACGCCGTAGTCAATTTTCAGCGACCTCTTCGTCAAAAAGACCTTGGAAGTTTTCTGGGCTTGGCATCCTACTTCCGTCGGTTCATCCATAATTTTGCCCAAATAGCGTCGCCACTCAATAAACTACTAGCATCTGCGACCACTTTTTTTACCTGGTCTGGTGATTGCGAAGCGGCATTCCAGACACTCAAGCATGTCTTGACTTCTGCACCGGTTCTCTGCCACTTTGATGATGGTGCTCCCACTGTACTCCACACGGACGCCAGTGGGCACGGTATCGGCGTGGTCCTCCTACAACGGAACTCATCACCAGTAGAGCAAGTTGTTGCCTATGCAAGCCGACTTTAACACCTGCGGAGCAAAAATACACTATGATGGAAAAGGAATGCCTTGCCGTTGTTTGGTCCGTCAAAAAATTTAGACCGTACTTGTACGGGCGTCATTTCTCGGTTGTGACTCACCATCACGCGCTTTGCTGGTTGTCGTCACTAAAAAATTTGTCGGGCCGCCTCGGTCGTTGGATTATCCGTTTACAGGAATATGATTTTACAGTAACCTGTAAGTCAGGGAAGAAACACATGGATGCGGACGCTCTTTCCCGCTGCCCGCTGTCGCCTCAGTTAGATGATGAGCGTCCTGGTCTTAACTCCCTAATTTTGCCGATTGCCCCTGCCGATTACGATGCCTACAACTTGCCTGATAACCTGATCTCTCTGCAGCGGGCCGACACGTACTGCCGAGACCTCATCAATCACCTCAGCGGCTTGGCGCAGCCTTCTAACAGCCGCTCGCGTCGCCAGCTGGGCAAATTTCGACTTTTGAATGGCGCTCTGTACCCTTACAATTACCATCCTACCGGCGACAGGTGGGTTCCTGTGATTCCCCGTTCACTTCGAAAGGAGATTCTAGAAGTTTTCCATGATGCCGCAACCGCTGGCCATCTGGCGTTTCGCAAAACGTACGACCACGTCAAGAGCCGGTTCTTCTGGCCTGGCCTCGCCACCAGTGTAGCCAAGTATGTTGCATCTTGTGCTGCTTGCCAGCTCCGAAAACATAAAACCACGGTAACTGAGGGACTGTAACAACCCATGCCATGTCCATCCGCTCCTTTCCACGTGGTGGCTTGTACGGGCCCCTGCCATTGACGACAGCAGGTAACCGTTGGATCGTCACTGCGGTGGACCATTTAACTAGATACGCCGACACTGCCCCGTTTCATACCCGCTGCGCTTCAGAGGTGGCTCATTTCTTTCTAAAGGACATATTCTTGCGACACGGCCCTCCCCGCATTCTTCTCAGCGACCGCGGAAAAACCTTCCTCTCAACACTGCTGAATGAATTTCTTCGCGCTGCTGGTACCGTCCACAAAACCACATCGAGCTACCATCCCCAAACAAATGGGCTGACTGAGCAATTTCACCGCACTCTCTCCGATATGCTTTCGTTTTATATAAGGCCCGACCACACGAATTGGGACACCGTTTTACCCTTCGTCACTTATGCGTACAACGCTGCAACACAACGAACTACTGGCTTTTCGCCCTTTTTCCTCGTTTACGGCCACCCTCCATCTTCCGTCCTCGATGCTGCTTTCTTTTCTGCACCTGCCTCTCCGCAAGCGGATGTCCCAGGAGAGTTTGTCTCTCGCCTTGAACACTGCCGCCGTCTCGCACTGTTGAACACCCAGGCCTGTCAAGAAGACCGCAAGTCTCGTCATGATGCGACGCATCGGGCTGTTTCCTTTCAACCAGGTGATGAAGTGTCACTTGCGACTCCCAGGCGTGTAGTGGGATTATATGAAAAGTTCCTTCCACGTTTCATCGGTCCTTACACCGTTCTGGAGCAGAGTTCTCCAGTCAACTATCGAGTGGCTTCTACTCGCGCCACGTCCGACCGTCGGCCGCGGAACTGAAATTGTCCATGTCACGCGCATCAAGCCATTTCATCGGCGCCCCTCGTCTCTTTAGCGCCCGGAGATGCCACTTCCGCAAGGGGGGGGGGGAATATTGTGAGCACAGGCGTCATCGTTCTTTCATAACTGTTACTCGAATGGCCAATCCCACCTAGCAACTCATCATCAGTGTGGCGCACGCGAGCACCACACCATCTTCTTCATCTTTCTTCCTCGCGCCTTTTTAACCATCGCTATTCTGCAACGGCCTCTTGGCGAGGTTGCGTCGTCATTAAACGCGTCCTTCAAGTCTCCGGTGTCCGAGTCTTGCAATATATATATATATATATATATATATATATATATATATATATATATATATATATATATATATATATTGTGAGGCCGTAGATAGCAGGCGACCAGACCGTGGCTTCGTAGCTCCTTTATTCGGAGGCGAGTCGACTAGAACGCAAGATGGCGATCAAGCCCCAGCACTGATGATGATCTCCGAAGAAGCGGGCTCGTCGATGATGATGAGTTTGTACAGGAAATGAAGAAGTGATCACCTCAAGCCGGTGGTGATGATAGTGGGCAATTGCTACCTATGGTGGCATACAGGCTGTAGCCTCAAACAAAGCTCACACTAATGCCCCCTCTTGGGAAAAGCGGCCGCCTGGCCGCGGATTAGGCAGGATCACGGCGAGTGAAGGCCTTAAGCCGGGACACGTGTACAATCTCTGTACCGCGACGACGACGGTCCGAAGTTCCACAAACTGGGGTGACGCGATAATTGACGGGTGAGGTCGCCTCGAGAATCTTGTAAGGACCAAGGAAGCGGTGTAAAAATTTCTCGCAGAGGCCGGGAACGCGGACCGGTGTCCAGATCAAGACTTCGTCACCAGGGGAGAAGTAAACAGATCGATGAGCAGTGTCATAGCGTTGTTTGCGGTCCTGTTGACTAGCTTCAGTGCGCGTGCGAGCAAGCTGGCGGCAATGTGCGATGCGAGAAACGAATTGTTCGGGGGACGATGCAGAAGGGGAAACCGGAGCGGTAAAGAAGCAGGTATCCAAAGTGTGTGAAGGGTGCCGACCGTACACAAGGTAGAATGGGGTGTATCCTGTGGTGCGTTGAACTGCGGTGTTGAAGGCAAAAGTAACAAAAGGTAGGATAGTGTCCCAATTTCTGTGATCAGGCTGTATGTACATCGAGAGCATGTCGGAAAGAGTGCGGTGAAAGCGTTCCGTAAGTCCGTTAGTTTGAGGATGGTAACTCGATGTCATCCTGTGAGAGGTGTTAGCAGCTTGAAGTACATCGGAGAGGACCTGCGACAGGAAGCTGTTGCCCCGGTCACTTAGGAGGACGCGAGGTGCGCCATGGCGAAGTAAGATATTGTGCAAGAAAAAGTGAGCGACGTCAGCAGCGCTGGCCGAACGAAGTGGAGCCGTCTCCGCGTAGCGAGTTAGATGGTCAACGGCCGTGACGATCCAGCGGTGACCAGTGGCCGTCATAGGCAATGGACCGTAAAGGTCAATACCGACCACTTCAAACGGTGTAGCTGGGCATGGAACCGGCTGCAATAGACCGGCGGGTGGAGACGTAGATCTCTTGCGATGTTGACATGGCGGGCAGGAGGCGACGTATTTGGCGACACTGGTAGACAGTCCCGGCCAAAAGAAGCGACCTCGAATGCGCTCGTATGTCTTGTGAAATCCAAGGTGGCCAGCGGTTGCGTCATCATGGAAAGCTTGCAAGATGCTTGAACGAAGGGAACGAGGCACAACTGGAACCCATCCGGCACCATCGGTGTGGTGGTTGATACGGTGAAGCGGGCCATCAACCAACCGGAAATTTCGTAGTTGCCGACGTAGGCGGCTATTAGGTGGTTGCGTCGAACCGGTGAGCCGATCGATTATGTTTCGGCAGTAGCTGTCGGCGCGTTGACGGGCAACCAAGTCGCGGAGATCAGCAGACGTGACATCTATGGGTGCAATGGGCAGGTGGAGCTCATGGGTGGGTGTCACCAAGTCGTCCGACGACTGCGTGAGCGGGCACCGTGAAAGCGCGTCTGCGTCGAGGTGCTTGACTCCGGACTTGTACGTAACCGTAAAGTCGTATTCTTGCAAGCGCAGCACCCACCGACCAAGTCGCCCAGACAGGTTCTTCAATGAAGACAGCCAGCACAATGCGTGATGGTCTGTAACGACCGTGAAATGTCGGCCGTAGAGATATGGCCGGAATTTTTGTACAGCCCATACAACCGCCAGACACTCTTGCTCAGTGATTGTATAGTTCTGTTCCGATTGTGTCAGAGAGCGGCTCGCATAAGCTACGACTCGTTCACGCAACTGGGCATCTCGCTGTAGCAAAACGGCGCCGATACCTTGCCTACAAGCATCGGTATGGAGTATGGCGGGTTTTGTGTCATCGAAATGACATAGTACTGGTCCGGAAGTAAGTGCCTGCTTGAGGTCTTCAAAAGCTTTTTCGCAGTCATCAGTCCAGACGAAGGAGGTTCCGGAATGCAGTAGCTGGTGGAGGGGCGAAGCCAGAGTGGACAAATTACGGACGAAACGACGAAAATATGATGCTAGACCGAGGAAACTGCGAAGGGCTTTTTGGTGTTGGGGGCGAGGAAAATTGGCGACTGCGGAAATTTTGTCTGGGTCGGGCCGGATACCATCCTTGCCGACGACGTGACCGAGAACCTTGATAGATTTTTGGGCGAAGTGACATTTTTTGGTGTTCAAAGTCAGGTTGGCGTTAGCCAGACTAGTCAATACTTCATCAAGTCGTAGGAGATGTTCAGAAAAACTCGTCGAAAAAATTACGATGTCGTCAAGGTAACATAGGCATGTCTTCCATTTAAGGCCGCGAAGGACTGTGTCTATCATGCGCTCAAATGTAGCAGGGGCATTGCACAACCCAAAAGGCATTACGTTAAATTCGTATAAGCCATCTGGAGTTGCAAACGCTGTCTTCTGTTTGTCAGACTCGTGCATGGGGATCTGCCATTAGCCAGATCGCAAATCCAAGCTCGAAAAATATTGAGCGCCTTGCAAACAGTCGAGCGCATCATCTATGCGCGGCATCGGGTAGACATCCTTTCTTGTGATCTTATTCAAAGCCCGATAATCGACACAAAAACGTACTGAACCATCCTTCTTCCTCACCAGGACGACGGGGGAAGACCACGGGCTGGAGGACGGACGAATAATGTTGCGTTGAAGCATGTCCCCAACGTTTTCTTCAATCACTTTTCGTTCCGACGAAGACACGCGGTACGGGCGACGACGAACGATTTGTGTCCCTTCCGTCTCAATACGATGTGCTGCCACGGATGTTTGTCCTAGTTTGCTGGAGAAGCAGTCAAAGGAGTCCTTGTGTTTTTCCAGGAGCTGAAGAAGGAGTTGTGTTTCCCTTTCTGTGAGGTCTGTGCTTATAGTGGCCGCCAGTGGGGAAAGTGATTGTCCAGAATTTGAAGGCCGTGAAACAGGGAATACCGAGCAGAGGGGAAGAAGGGACACGGCTTCTCCATTCACAACAGAAGCAACGTTGGTGCCTTCGGGGAGCCTAATCGGCTCGGAAGTGGCATTGGTAGCTAACAGCGTCGCCGAGCCTTCCGTGAATCGTACGAGACACGTTGC
This sequence comes from Haemaphysalis longicornis, assembly GCF_048455015.1. Classification (NCBI taxonomy): domain Eukaryota; kingdom Metazoa; phylum Arthropoda; class Arachnida; order Ixodida; family Ixodidae; genus Haemaphysalis; species Haemaphysalis longicornis. The sequence continues at coordinate 168,257,393 of NW_027526445.1, forward strand.
GATGACGACTCCTTTGGACATAAAACGCGGAGATGGAACTATCATCACGTCACCGTCCCTGATCTGCGCCGAACGAACACAAAGTAATGTTTCCTGGTCTGGATATAAAACGCAGTCGTCACTGGCTGTTAGGTGCATAGTAGGTTGCACCTCCGAAATGCTGGGATGCTCAGTATCTGTCATTGCAATTTGGGGTTGGTGACAAGAAATGACGGCGGAGGCGGAAGACAGAAAATCCCAACCCAAAATCAAATGATAAGCACAGGGAGACAACACTGCACACGGAATATGATGGCGAAGGGCACCGATGAAAACCCGCACCGTGCATTGTCCGGAGGGCCTAATCACACTGCTGTTGGCTCCTTGTAAAGAAGGTCCGTTGTATGGTGTTTGTACCTTGCGTAAGCGTGCACACAATTCCGCGCTTATGGCTGAAACACTAGCACCCGTGTCAATTAGGGCATCGATGCGAACACCTTCCACTAAAACAGACAGCAAGTTCGACGGACGCTCTGGAGGACTTGTAAGATTCGCAGGAGATGCAGTTTTCCCTCCCAAAACTGCATTAACTAGTTTTCCGGGCGGTGGTCGGAGACGTAAGACGCAGGGCGAAGAGGCGATACCGAGCGGCGACCTGGTGAAGGCGAGCGGGGTCGTTGTCCACGGGAGCTGCGGGGAACGTCTCTCGACTGAGGCGGAGACGGGGAGCGGCGGGAAGGCGACAGGTACGCACGCGGCCGGTAGCCGTAGTAATTCGGGGCCAGGTGTTCGCGTTCATAGGCGGCGTAGCCACGTCGTTCATCCCGTTGGCGACGTCGACAAAACCGGGAGACGTGACCTCGAATGCCGCAATAGTAGCACACGGGGCGGTTGATGGCGGCATCCTGGCGGGCCGGAAAGTAGGGCGGCGAGCTCGGCACACCAGGCATGGCCGCCACATAGCCAGACGATGGGTGAGCCGTGAGTGGGGACAGCGGCAGGGGTGTCCGTCCAGCGACCTCAGAGTAAGACGGCGTTGAAGGAGCCACAGGATGAACAGGAGGCAATAGCACCGGCATGGCGGCAAGCTCCTCTTTAACCATCTCGCGAAGGCCAGGAGCAGGAGATGTTGAGGGGACACCATGTGCGCAGTGAGAGACGTCGCCATACATTTCCTCGCGAACTATAGCGCGAATCATCGCACGAAGTTGTTGTTCGTCTCCGAGATGATGAGTAGACGCCATGTCCCGTGGAAGGCGGATCGACTGACGTTCGTCGAGACGCTGACAGGTAGAGATCACGTCAGATACAGTGTCCAGGTTCTGAAGGACAAGTGCGTTGAACGCGAACTCGCCGATCCCCTTCAGAATGTGACGGACACGGTCGGACTCCTGCATATCATTGTCGACGCGGCGGCACAGTGCTAGAACATCTTCGATGTACGAGGTATAGGTCTCGTTTGCTTGCTGCTTGCGGACATCCAGTATCCTCTTTGCGTTGTCGCTCCGAGCTTTAGTGGAGCCAAAAATCTTTCGCAGCTCCGTAGTGAAGCCAGCCCAGTCGGCAAAGTCGTGTCGGTGGTTTAAATACCATGTCTTTGCGACTTGCTTAAGAGAGAAGCCAACGTTCAACAGTTTGTTGTGATCATCCCACCTATTGAACTGGCTGACGCAGGTGTAACTGTCCAGCCACTCCTCCACGTCTTCTCCCCGAAGACCATAGAAGTGGGGCGGGTCGCGCTGGGGGCTGGTCACGATGCACTGCAGGGGCGCTGAGACAGCGCCACTGGGAGTATCTTGCGACATGGGCATTGGTCCCGAGGGCAAGCGGCGACCGGAACGGAGCTCCAGGGGTGTCGAAGGAGAGGTACAGGTCGGGATCGAGTTGCAGCTCCACCACTTGTGAGGCCGTAGATAGCAGGCGACCAGACCGTGGCTTCGTAGCTCCTTTATTCGGAGGCGAGTCGACTAGAACGCAAGATGGCGATCAAGCCCCAGCACTGATGATGATCTCCGAAGAAGCGGGCTCGTCGATGATGATGAGTTTGTACAGGAAATGAAGAAGTGATCACCTCAAGCCGGTGGTGATGATAGTGGGCAATTGCTACCTATGGTGGCATACAGGCTGTAGCCTCAAACAAAGCTCACAATAAATATATATATATATCCGGGAAAGTAGGGGCTCGTTGGATGAGCAAAGAAATCACTCCCAGCATTCAATTCAAGCGAGGTTTTGTGTTGAACTATGATTAATTTCTTCCAATAAATCTCGCTTCACACTTTGCTCGTATGAACTCACATAAACCACCGAGTTGGGTTCGTATACTGCAGCGCAGTGCTCTGTACACACGCTTCAGCTAAATGCGATGCTCTCTTTTTATTCATGCGAAACCATCATTTACTCGGTATTTCTAACATCTGGTGTCTTTGCTTAAAACACCTGCCAACAAAATGGTCGACGGATGGCTCACGAAACAGCCGATAGCACAGGAAAAACAACAAAGAAACATATCAGGCAGTGCCGGAATAGAGGCCACATACTTAAGAAATCTCCTCTAAACAGGGTTAACTAGTTGCGTTGAAAAAAGGCAAAGTGCGGTCAGTGTTGTATTTGAACTAGAAATCTTCGGAATGGGAGACGAGCACGCACCGACGACACCACCACCGCTCGTTGAGTCCTAATTACTGAGGTGGGCCGTGGTGAATGCGACTCGAGAACGTGTGTTTGAAAGCTGGAGACGTATCCTAATGCAACCATGAATAACTTGAGACCGCGCTAATTCCAGAAGTAGCAGTTTGAGAGAGCGAGAGAGATAAACATTATTTTGAAACCTGTGTCCAAAGGAGCTGCTCGGCTTCTTGGTTGGGTTACAAGGACTATAGTCCTGGCGTGTTTTAATGTGGATCACAAGCGTGGTCCAATAGAGCTCTTAGCTCTCCTTAGGGGGTGTGACCCATACCTCCCCACAAGTATGGCTCTTTGTGGCAGGAATTGGTTGCAGGAAAGATCTCAGGGTGCTTTGTATGTTTGGGCATGTCCAGAGCGTGTGTTTATTGTTGTGGTATTGGGCGCAGTGTGAGCATTTCGCTGTGCCTGGAAGCCCATCTATGTAGTGTTGTATGTGTTGTGTTGGTAGCGTGGCCGTTTGTGCTCCTCGAATGAGGACAGCGTCAGGTGTGGCAAATTTCCTGGGGTGGGGGAGGGTGTTTTTTGATCTCTGACGTCCCGTAAGTACTTTCTACGAGTCTGATGCATTTTTTGACGGTGCTCTTTTGGGTCATATAAGCCAGGCGAGGGTATTGGGGTGCCCGAATCATTAGGAGCAGTCGAGGTAAGCTGTGGGCCGTCTCATTCCCCTTTACACCTGCGTGTCCAGGGACCCATATTGGGGAGTACCATATCACCGCCTCCTTAAATGTGCTCTTTGTTGGATAATGTGAATGACGGTATATGATGTGCAATATAACCGAGGTAAGAAAAAACGCAAACGGAAATGAAAAAAGAATACAATGAAAACGGGTGTTGAAATCGCACACTTTCGCAGTCATTGCATCATAAGCAATGTTAAGGTGTACTCGTATTTTTTATAGCTAGCGTCAAAATCTTTTACAGTGTCCTACACTGCAAATTTAGATTAGGATACTTGCGGATTGGCTAATGGCACCGAAAATTGCTCTCATGAATTATTTGCCTTAGTGCCACTGACGTTCCTGCTAGTAGGGAATCTGATTATGTCTCTTCTGCTCCCTCCCATTTGGCCAGAATGCACAAAAAAAATCTGCACTGCAATTTGTGAGGATAAGGCAAAAGAAGAGAAACAAGAACTTGGAAGCGTGACCTGCACAGACGCCGGTTCGTGCAAGTGCAAATGGAAAGGTAAGCCTAAACTTCTTTGTTCTTGTCTTTCGTTCCGACCGGGATAGACGCGAATGAAAATGGTTGCTTAAACATGAAGTTTTATGCAGGCAGATGTTTCGAATGTGGCATGTGTTAAACGTTACACATGCCCCACCGCACGCACACATGATATGGGTTAGCTTGTCTAATGAAAACAATCAGCCGTACCTCCGTATGGCTTACAACTGAGGCGCTTGCGGGTTAATGGCGGTTCAGGAATTTTACTTAAGCGAAAGTGTTTCTTTAAAAAAACGTTTTCTACTTCATCGACTTTCTGCTTCGTCAAGCCATCGGTCTACCACTTACGGAAGTCGCCAAGCGGCTTCCAGCGTCTTATTACAGGAAAACATCAAAGCACCTTTCAACTAACAAAATCAAACACGAGTATTTCTTACATGCAACCTCAACCAAAGCCAGAGACTAAAATCCGCTCTCCCAAAGTCCCAAATAAAACAAAGCCCAAAGCTAACGTCCAATCCTGCTTAGATAACGTATTGCATCAGCATTATCTTCGCTAACCGTGTGCACTGGAAACCATATTTTTCATGTTACGTGAGGTCTGCAAGGACAGGAGGGCGAAGACATCCCATTGTTGTGTTAGTGGTCTCTGATTGGTGTACCACTTATGGAACCCACTTCATGAAGTTGGCTTTCCAGCAGGGTGCTTACATTTGCCTTTCATGCAGTGTGTTTCTCTTGGACAGCGACGCCTCCTGTGAGGCAAGAAGTAATGTGTAATGTGACAAGGTGCATTTGCGACATTCCGTACGAATGAGCAAAATTTGAAGGCGCGATTCACAAGCGCAAATCTCGTAAGTACGCGTATTCTGGATACAGCAATTTGCAAAATGATTCCAAGCAAGTCCTGTTCGGACAGGTGAGTTTGGAGGCCATGAATCAGCAACACAGTTTTCGGGCCATACTCCTGCACAACGCGCGCGTGACGTGTACGAGGAAGAAATCAGTCTCGTGTCACCGTATTGCAAGGCTGCTTCGATTAAGGAAGACGAAGTTCGAGGAGGAAACGTAAAAAATATATATATATATCACCGAATCAAGGTACATGCGAGTCCTATTCATTGTTTTGTTATTATTTTGTTCATTATTTTTATGATACTGCGCGTATAGTTCGCGCTGTTGGGTTCTACGAGTGCGACTCTAATCACCAATATCTGTCGAGGTACCTGGCCCGTCCATTATGTGAAACCAATGCGTGACCATAAAGGAGATAGAGGCGACCCACGGCCCAAACATAAGATCACTCAAGCCGGAAACCAACTACATACAAGTTACTTTTTTAAGGTCCGCGCACGGTAGACCCGACTCAGTGGCCCTAATATTACATCTATAAGTTCTCTCACCCCCACTACCGTCCCAAATATCATGGGCATCTTGAACGCCTGATTCATGATACGGGAGAACGCCTCAACGGCCGCTTGACCGCGCTTGTTCGGCGCCTCCACGCCGAAGAAGCAAATCGTCAGGCCCAAACGAAACCCAAAAAGGCGCATCTTGCCCCACGCCATGCAACAAGCAAATCACCAGGCCGGTAAAAAGACCAAGAAACGCATCTCGCCCCGAACCACCGCCAATGATTTTATCGCTTTTACAGTCTTCCATTAAATAATTCCTCAACGCCCGTAAAGTCATCCGCACACAAACCGCCGTTTACAATTTGGAAATGGAAGTGTAGGTCCGTTCGCAAGAAACAACCATATCTCACACCCTCGCCCTCCAACGCTCGCCAGATATGATTACTCTGCAAGAAACTGATACAGATGTGTCACTCCGGAGGTACACAACATATGTAACCAACGAAATATCTCAAAGGGCCGTCTTCGTTCAAGCCACTCGAACAGCTAGAGCTCACTCCCTAACTACTACAATAGATTATACACTTGTCGAGCTTTCACCCCGCAACAACCCGCAAGCCAGCCTGTATACCATGATCTCTACAGTTCTCCAAGCCATCCTCTCCTTGGGATCGAACGACTTTTACGAACCATCCGCCAACGTACCAGAGGACACAAACTAGTGGTCTTCCGGAACTTCAATGCACAGCATACGGGCTGGGTTTACACCACAAATAACAAAAAGAGTACAGCCTGACAGGAAGCTACTCTGCAAAACCAACTTCAACTTTGTAGTCCCCTCCACATTCCCATCAGACGTGGCAGTAGTGTCTCGCGCGACACTACCCCCGACCTGACGTTTGCGTACATCAAACGGGCCCCATGGTCGCGCTTGAACGAAATTTTGGGCAGCAACTACTGCATAATACAGCTCCAAATCTTCAATCAAGCAGTTAGCAGCCAAAAAATCGGCGCGGCACGAATAACGAATTCGAAGGACTTCTGAGAAACCACCCCCACTGATCCGATCCCAAGTCGCGTGTAGTGGACCACCTAGCGCATTCAAGAGGCAAGCAACCATACTTAGCAACTCTCCGTTACGCAAGATACCCCGCCGTCGATGCCCATCTCCTCCACCCCTGGGACACCCGTAAAGGGCTACACAGGCGGTGGAAAAGGAACTAGACGAACGGCAAGGTGACGTTCTGCATTGCGAAAATTACGGCAGATGCCTAAACGTACGCCCGTCAGCTCAGCCAGCCAAACTGGATGCAGTTCTGCAATAAGCTGCAGGGAACACTGGGAAGCCACCACACATGGTACCTGCTGCGTTCCCTAATGGCGACCAGTGAATTCAAGGCGGTCGCCGCAGACCAGCTCCGCCGATGAATTCACAATTACGCGGGCACTGAAGACGACTTGTTGGAAGACCTAAACCAAGCCTTGGTGGCCTCACGTCACTGACAACCCATCCAGGCACCCCGACTGCACAGGTGATAGGAACCACGACATGGACAAGCCGTTCTCCTCTGCTGAAATTGAAGTGGCAGTGTAGATCTTTACCCGTACAACTCCCCGGTTTGAGACAAAATCTCCAATAAACTACTGCGAAAAATCAATAGTGCTGTGTTCTAAAATCTCCTAGACTACATTAATGAGGGCTGGGTGGCAGGATCCTTGCCCCCGCAATGTAAACAGGCAGATGTCACTTGGATCCCCAAACTGGGCAAAACCTTGAACCCCAACAATTGAGGGCCTATTTATCTGCCTTGGTGTATTACAAACTGTTTCAACACATGGTTCACAACCGGCTATTGCCACACATTGAAGACAACAGCTACTTCCCTGCCACGACTTCCGCCCACATCTGTACCACATCTGTCCCATTTGTCCAACCTGTTCCGCCCACATCTGTCAACCCAAGACATGCTACTACAGCTTTAGGAGGAAGTACTGAACAACCTTAAAGGTGTTGTGTCACCAAATTTGTTGCTTGTGCATTCTTTGCTGCAAACGTTTTATAATTCGTTAGAGAGCATGATACATGCTCTCACATGCACATATTCTGAGTAAAAAATTTATTATCGCACGATTCATGTGAACAGGATTCGGTTTCGGTTTCTGGGCGCCGATTCAAGCAGTGACGTCACAGTGTTGCGAGGAGGCTCTGCCACGGCGGCGCTGCGGTACGTTGCGACTTTACTGCGGCGTCTGCTCCCCCACATACGAGCTTCACCACGGAAGTAAACACGCCGACTCGTCACGTTAAGCCGCGACAGCTCCGACGCGGATTCTTTGTTTGCATCCTTGAATGTAGACAAATGAAAACCATCGATATGCAAACCATGAAAATTCTAAAAAAACGCTCAAAAAAAAACGTTACCCCCGCCGCGAATCGAACCCGCAACGTTGATCGGGCGGGCGGAACGCGCGAGACCACTGATTCAGCGAACAAACGGTTTCACACCGCGATATAGCCGGTGTACTAGATGGAGGCCCATCCTTGCAGTCGTACGTCGGTGTTTACTAGCTAGTTTACAGAATTCCTGGCTTGTAAACTCAAATTTCTTAAATAGCGCTTGCGAAGCAAGGTTCCACGAAGCCCCCGCGGCAGCTTATCGCCATTAACTCTGCTCTTCTGCGAAAGCGCTCGCAAAAATAAGTGTGCCCGGCTGCGACTGCGATTATGCACTGAAGGGATAGTGCTTGCCGTACTTTGGTTTTACGTTTTACGTTAAAAACCTTTGCCGATACTGATCTCTTATTACCCAAATTACCCTACGTAACTGTTCTTCTACACGAAACTGACCGTATATTTTCTACAGGCGAGCCGATCGCACACGCATTCCGGGGTAGCGGCGTCGCCGAAGAGCACGGCCGAAGCGTCGAACGCCAAAATACGGATCGCATTAGCGCTAGTGTTGAGTTGTATGGGCTTCATGGAACTTACTGAGTTTATGACCCTCCCGAAACTAACAAAATAGAGCAGCGTTCATTGCGGCACGAATGTTGTCGGGGCGCAGTTTTCGCTTCTCGGTCGATTGACGACGCGTCGTGCGACCAGTCAGGCGACCGGTTCTGTTGGCGTCTTCGGTCGGCGAGTCAGTCACACTACGGCGACTTTCCATCGGCCGACGTGTTTGTGTCGCCGTCGGCGTAGTGTGACAACGCGGTCTGGCAATTTGGCAGTTGGTCGATGTTTTGGCGACTCGTCGGCGCCGCGTCGTCGTCGCCTTCGTATCGGCATAGTGTGTCGATACGACCAAGCGACCAAACTGTGATAACTAGAGTTCACGTTGACGTCGCTCGAGTCGCTAACGTTGTATGACGTCACAAACTTTGCTGTGCTGGCAATTCACTGACATCATGGTTAGTGGCGCTAGCGATGGGTCCCGATTTCCAGAAGAGCATTTAGGTAATTTTTAGAAGCGAATTAAAATATATATTAAGCGCTTGCTGTACCCAGCACTTCGTGTTGAGGGTCGTTGCATGCAGAGGAAGCCTACAGCAGGCTTTTTACGGAGTTAAAATTTGGTGGCACAACACCTTTATTGAACACAGTAAGCGTTCTATCTTCGCCCTCAACATTAGGCGGGCCCTATACAACGTTTCGCACCAAGCCTTTCTTCAAGGCCTCGCCTCTACAAACTGTAGAGTGCGCACATTCCAATACTTCGTTTCATTTACCACGCAGCTCAGAGCAACAGTAGGCATCCGACAGCTTTGATGGGACAAATCCCAAACCATACCAAAAGGGCACTCCGCAGGGATGGGTAGTATCCCCACTACTCTTCAACGTCAGCATGAAAGACTTACCACCCCTACTAAACCCCATCCCGAACCTACGCAATATAGGTGGACGACCTCGCGGTCTGCGTCTCCACTGGTCTCTCCGAGACCAGCAAGACGCCCTTCGAGCACCCATTCAGGTGACCTAACAATAACTGCAAGCCCGAGAGCTTGGTGTGCCCCGTAAAATCTGCCCTTTTCCAGAACTTACGAGTGTTACCAACCCGTCCCCAGTGTCCCACATTTACGCATCCCAGACCTCAGCATACCAAAATATGGCTCAAGTGCAAAGGCTATCCTTCCCTTGAAGCAGACTCTCAAACTGCTCATGCACCTCATCAGTGATTTGGGCTACAGAAATCTGACATCCTGCGCATCATTCAGGCCCTCAAGGCCTTGAAACCCGCGGAGCAGGAAAAACTAATGGCGAATTCCATTAGGAGAGCAGGAGCACTCAAAAGCACCGTGAAAGTGCTCCTTCCTGAACAGGCGTCTTTCAGTGGTCAAACAGGAGTAGGAGCATTGTCATCCCGTACTAGACCGAGATCATTTCTGCTGCTACAGCAGCCGCGAGCAGTCCGATCTGCTCCCGCTTCAATAGCGGAGTAAGCACAGTACGAAAAAAGTCACGTGACCTTTTAGCCCATATCCTCTTTCTTTGCTTCTGCGAATTGTCGCGCTTTGGCGAGCGCTGCACGGAGAGTGCGGCGGTATCCATCGTGCATTTGCAACTTTGCGGAATGGGCAGCGAGCCCCACGAGCATGCGAGTGCTTCCCACCGCCACACGTGCTTTGCCCGGCTTTGCTCACACATGCATTTCCGCAAAGATTGCTGGGATGCTTAAAGGCCGGAATATGTGGAACGAACTTTCACGGCAAAGTTCGCGCGGCGGGAAATCTCACGCGGCAGGACGCCGTATGTTCGTCGGGCTGAGCTACACGGAGCGACGGCATGGTGCGCGCTGCTGCATCGCCGGTGGGTTGCTCTCAGTGCCCTCCATGCCCGAAATCAACGCTGCCGTTCAGTAAGCAGGCCCAGTGAATGAGCTTCCCACTTTGGTTGTAAGTCATTCAACGATTCAGGGTGGAGCGGGGGCGTTTCTTCTACTGAAATATTCGTTCTCAGTTCTAGAAAACGCTAGAGGCAGAGGAAAACAAAGAAAAAAAAAACGAACGGTGCCAGGTAAATTTCAAGCCGCGACTCCAAGGACAAGTATCCTGCGTTTTAACCCCTAGTCCACCCCTAGAGATGGCGCATAGGGTCAAAATACAGCCTCTTAATACGGCTAGCTGTTAGGTGTTTTTCTTGTCTTTGAGAGGCCCTCGTAGTGGTACCGCCTGTTCATCACTAGCCGATCTTGCAGACAGGCCTCATATTGCAACTACTACAACAAATGTAGCCGGATTGCCCATATTTACCGTGATAAATACTATCGTCCATCTCATCTCGGTGACACAAGCCACGACAGTCGGGTCGGGACTGTGTTTTCCCCTCGTCATTTTTACCCCTCCCACCTGCTCTCCGGGTGCGTGCCGCATTCCAATGGCCGGTGCAGTGGCCCTGCTCTCGCGTGCTCCCAAGGGTTCTGTCCCCTACTCCTCACTGCACCACGCCACTGCTCCTGTTCTCTCAATGGAATTCGCCATAAACACAGCCATGCGCCAAGCACACAAGGCCGCCCATGGACTACCTCCAAAAGCGGCAAAAAAACTTTTACAGTATCGGCGTCCATAATACATGAGAGGAACTGGAAGACGGTAATCCCATATCCCACTTAAAGCGGCTCAACCTCACGCCAGGGCTATAATCACTCGAATCGGCTACAGGCCTCTCCCACAATGCGAACAGAGGCAACACATCGCTATAGCCATCCGGCAACCCATCAAAGTCGCACCCATTCCTCGAAATACGCATCCTACCTACAACAAGGCACGCCGATAAGCACGGATACGAGCTTTTAGAAAACGCTTTCAAAACAGTCGCTACACAGATACCTATCGGTACCCCCAACAACGTGCCCATGCCGTGAGCGTCACCGACACCAACGGTGCAGAACTGACGGCCGCTACGATCTTCACGTCTATTGAGGTAGTAGAAGAACTTGTCATCGCTCTGGCCGCCACCACTAGAAACGATACCTTACTGTAATGACCGACTCCCAAGCCACCTGCTGCCGCTTACTGCTAGGCCCACCCGCGGCACTCCAGATTCTGCAAAGCGAGTGCCAGATCACGGAACTGCATGTCATCTGCACCACCGGACACGAGTCCTTCGAGTGAAATTTGGAAGACTGGAAGATTGATCTATTTAGAGTCTTGAGATATACGTGAGGAATAATGAAGGACAGATGAATCTCTAGCCCGCAGAGTAGATGGATTCATGCAAAAGAAACAGTGGAGTACAAGCAAATGGGTATATACAATATGCTAAATAGTAAAAAGAAAGCGCTGTTCGTAATACTAGCTACAAGAAATAAAATACAGAAAAACCCTACGCATACATGGACATATACGCGTAATCATATATACAAAAAAAGGTATCATCTTTATCAGCCTATTTACGCCCACTGAAGGGCAAGGGCCTCTCCCATTAATCTCCAAATATCCCGGTCCTGTGCCAACAGCGACAATATTATCCCCGCAAACTTCTTGATCTCATCTGCCTAACTAACGTTCTGCCACCCCCTGCCACGCCTGCCGTCTCTAGGGATCCACTTTGTTACCTTTATTGACCAACGGTTATCTTGCCTTCGCATTACATGCCCTGCCCATGCCCATTCCTTCTTATTAATTTCACCTAATATGTCCTGAACACGCGTCTGTTCCCTCATCCACTCTGCTCTCTTCTTGTTCCTTAATGTTACACCTATCATCTTCCGTTCGTTGATCGCTGAGTAGTCGTCAATTGAACTTTAACAGTCTCAGTGAGCCTTTTAGGTATACATGCATGGATATAATCATACCTGTATTTCTACATTCATACAGATACACGTATGTAAATCTGTAAACGCTATTCTTTTTCATCAAATAAACAGTTTGAAAAGCGACTAATCATGGAGCTGCAACGTCAAAGTCATAAAATTTTCAAGGTAGTCACGTTGAAGCAAGAAACATTATGAATTGCTCTGAAAGTACGTGTTTAAGGCTTAGGGAAAATTACTAGCGAATTTTATATCGATTGGTTGAGAAGTCCAATATTTTGTATTTTTGTCTCCATAAGCATTTTTATTTCTATCAACTAGGAAGATATTTTTAGCAGCACTGCGTAAATTGAGTCGTGAGGTTTTGAAAACAGAGAGAGTAGGGGGGAAATTATCAGTAATACCCCTCTGTACTAGCAAAGTACATTTGCATTTTATAAGTACATATAGGGCTATGACTCTTAAATCATTGAAGAGTTTTTTTGTGTTTGCATTTTATTCTGCTGACGATATTAAATGGATGGCCCTTTTTTGAATACCGGAGAGAGGCTGTGTGCAGGATGAAGATGTGTTAAACCACATTCGATGCAATATGTCAACTGACTTTCGAAGATATGTCAACTGACTTTGGTATAGTAAATTGTTCTTAATGTGCCAATCTCGAAGTGCTGGAGACACTTATATGATATGTGACGAGATTGACTAAGTTTCTTGCATAAAGATTCAATGTGTGGTTTCCATGTGAACTGTTCATCCAGTAAAACACCGAGCTATGTAATGGTAGAAACTCTGTATGTACTATTGCCTTCTAAAAAATTGCATCTGTATTTTTGATTCTATTCATTCGCGGTGACTGAAAAACCATGAACTTTGTTTTACTAGAGTTTAGTTGTAGCCCATGTGATTGTAACCAATTATTTACAGTTTCCATCTTGTTGTTAGCTGCCTTAAACAGCTGAAATATGGATTCATGGGCCGCAAGGAGAACTGTGTCATCCGCATACATTAGGGCTGAAACAGATTGAGCACAAAAATCAGATATTGCACCACTAATTTCTCACTTTGGCTTCCTGTTAGAGAGGTAACTTCTGAAAAATTCTAGAGTTATTCCGCGGTATTCATAACATTGCAGGTTTCTTACTAATAGGCCGTATTAACTGTGTCAAAGGCTTTTCTAATCTCAAGAAAAATGCCACATGCCAATGAAGCGGCACATGCCACTGCCCGCTTTTAAACCAATGGGGCCGTTTCTCAAGAACGCGAAAACACGCAGCCTCTTCGCTCTCCAAAGCCCTCTCCTCTTACTCCATACACGCACATCATCGCCCACTACTGCCACGAACGACGACGGTTCCCGCCACCACGTCCCCATTTGTCCGGATCCGACGCGACTGACTTTCTCCGGTTCCAGACAAATTCTTATCCCCACGCCACTCTCCTTCATGTCATGTACGCCACCCGCTACTACGCTCCCTGTAATTTGTGTCCCCAACCTTGGACCCTGTACCATATGGTATGGGAGTGTCAGAAAACCCAATTCTTTGCCGCAAAACCCCACCCAACGTACGAGCAGTGCGCGGACCAGCTAACCAGCACCGACTTCTCAGTTCAGCGAAGCCTGGTGGAGAGGGCCAGTGCAGCCAGCGTGGACCAGGGGTTCCCGGACTATGGAGGAGACCCGCCTCCGGGCGGGCGCCCAACCATCAGCGCTTGAAGCTTGTCGTAATAAAGTTTTCACTCACTCACGCATTCCACAGTGCCATCCTGTGTGTATCCTGTACGCCTTCGGCGCCCTGCTCTGCCAAATACAGCATCTCCTGTGCGTAACATACCTTTTACTGTGCCAGATATGCCTTACCTGGCCCCTTACTGAAACTGGAGTGAGTTTTAACGCTGGAGGAATTGTACCCCAAGTTTGAAGATTTATGTCGCCGTTGTATGAAGATCAGTTATAATGTTATAAAGTATACGCAGGGCCAAGAAGGAGCTTTACCCAGACGCGTCAAGGAATCTGAATATACGGACTGGCGGTGTCTTCAAATTCTGGCTATAAAACGTAAGAGAAATAACTAGAAAAACAATGTGATGAACAATATGACCATAATAAGATAGACAATGACAACAAAAAGCAGACATATTGCAAAATCCCCCTGCAGAAGCAGGGAAAACCCATCAGCACACCGTTACTGTAACAACTAGGTGAAGGCACCTGAATGTTTGTTAGCTTTACCCTTTAAAAATGCCGTATTTAGGGTTTCGGCGTTTGTAATTTGTTGTGTTTTGGACATTTCGGTCATTTTTGGAAGGCAAAATTGCTTCGACGCCCAAAAAATTGTGACCCCTCTGGACCCCCTAGTGTTTCCAGATTTTCATCCCATTTTTTGGTGCCGTTTAAAAGGACCGTGGAGACAAAATATTAGTCGGGTTTATTAGAAAGGCTGCATTGTGCTGTAAACGATAACTCCAATTTTATCGAGAAGTTCATAAAAGTAAAGCAGATGCGAAGAAAAATGAGAAACAGGGGCGACTCCTAAATCACTTTCGGGCGATATAGAACTTTCTTGTGTGATTGTTGGTGAGCTGTTATCATGCCTTGAAGGGAAACAAAAAACACTAAGGACGAACACAGAGTAGATAGGACAGGCGCTACCTCGCCTGCTCTGTTTGCAGCCCCTATTTTCTGTTATTCTGCAAACCATGGGAACTTTCTGGTAACCTTTGCGCTTCAAATGATGAAAACTTTCCGGAAACTCTTCTACGACGTAAGGGAATTTTTTTACGCTACTAGAGGCCGAGGCGTAAACAATATTACTGGACAATCATAGTGGGTCCCCTAGTTGCTTTTAATCGCAGCACTTGAACGCTGAGGCGCAGTTGCCACGCTGAAAATTGTTTTTTTAAGCGCTGGCTAAATCTACACCACTGCTGCCGCCAATTAACTCCGCACTTTGGAAATAAATGAGAACGTTTTACGGCAAAGCTGTATTCCTATACCCCCAACGGTTTCATTGCCGTCGGCAAAAACGGAGTCCATTGGCAAAAAGCCGAGCGCATGCGGCAGGCTGATCAGACGTACAGCACAAAGGTCAGAATTCGTTTAAAGAAGCCACAAAACAAACACCGCCTTGTGGATGAAAAGGCGCCTTTAAATAATAGGTAGCCCCCCTCCACCCATGTGTTCCTGGGATAGATTGTTTGCGATCACCTTCAAAGGCTACGCAGGACTAGTGTCTTTAAACAAAGCAGTTCTGGTCAAGACTCCGAGCGCATGCGTCAGACTAGGCAGGACGCAGCATTGGCCGCTAGAGAAGCCCAGAGTAGACTCAGTAGATGAGGTATTACGGTACCGCCACTGAGGCGCGCAAGTTAACAACGATGGTCATTTGGTCGTTCATCAGTGCTGCCAGATTGCCGTATCTAAGGCCTCACCGCCAACTTCTACCGGGTCGTTTGTTAACAACGACTACCTAAGATGCAGCAAAACAGCATCTTGGCAACCTTTTGCTGCAGAAATGCTATTACACGTGTTATATATTGATTCGCATGCCCAACTACGTCAGCCTCATGAAACCTCGGAGCAGGGAAGACAAGCTAACCCTACCAGAGTTGGCCGACTAAAACGCCCAAACAACAAATCTGCGCCGCAAACAACGATCATGGCGGGGGCACTCTCTGAACAATAGGAGAAAATAGTGCGGATTCTCTGTACACTTATCTAGTGACACGCGCTGAGCGCAAGCGACAAGCCCGCCAAGACTAGGAGAAACATATGCCCTCCTCCATAACCATTTATAGCAGATTACAACAGCTTTGCTGAACATCCCCTTTTCCACGGTGGGCTAGCGACCAATTTTCTTCAGTACTTGCATTTTGTTCAGTTCAAAACGGCTTCCGGGTATTGAATTAACATGGGTGAGATACTGGAGCCCAGTTCTTTCAAACTAAATGAAGTTGTATTTCGTCTTTATGGTCACTTTAAATTTGGTTCTATTCAACGGTTATCGGTACACAGCGTGAATATATCTGCTTTCAATCGACGACGGCCTCCTCTTCCCCTCCCAGCATGCAGTCTGCACGTACATCTTGTATCCGCCGGGCGGCTCTCAGGCACTTCAGGCGCGTCAGCTTCGCCAATAATACCTCCTACAATCGGTTTGTCGTCCACAATGTTCTCTTCGGGCACGGATGCGGTCGACGTAGATTGCGATGATTTGAATTGATTGTGGCTATCTTACTGTGGCAGCTGTGGTGTATCCAGTATCACGGAGTCTTCATGCACAGTCGCCTAAGCCGAGTTGTAAATAATAGAGGCACATGTCATGGTTGGAGCTGGTGAGGCAAGTATGCTTAATGGTTCTTGTGGTTGATGATCGATTACCGAAATGCTCATCTATGTCGTTGGAACCGCTGGCTTCATGTACAGTCGGGGACTTAATTTTGCAGACCACGCAAGCGCGTGGCAAAAGCCACCGATGCGCGCTCTGGAGGCCCAGCGGCTGTTGTCGAGACCTGCGCGGCGCGCATGCGCGTCCTGTTTTACTCGCAGGCACGCCGATTTTCTCGCTTCCTGCAGTGGTGCTGCAATGGTCACTCAAGCACCGCATAGCGACGCCATTGTAGCATTCATTTCTTCCCGATGGCACATTTGGGGCCTCACGTGACGACTGTGAGGGCTTTGGTGCAAGTGCTCCTCGCGTCCTGATAAACACTTGCGCGGAATGTTTTCTTTGTTTGTTTTGTGCTTTATCGTTTACAGCCGATGAGACTAGCGGCTTGCGAACGGCGTCCCCGAATGAAGCGCGTACGAAGCGCAGTCTCACGGTGCCGCGCTACCGACGACGAAATGCCAGCTGTATGAATAGCGAGCCTTTATTCACCTTGTGTGTTTTGTAATTGGACCACTGAGCATATATTCCAGCTCGCTCTCCGCTGCCCATAAAGTAGGCGATTTGCAAGTTTGATAAAAGAAATTATTTCGGCGTTTTTGCTGCCTACTTCATTACTTAAAAATGATAGAAATACGTACTCACATAAATTGTCTGTTCGCTCTGCCCGTCGCATTCGTAAAAATGGCACCTCGGACTCCCATTCAATGCCGTAAAATTATTCGCTACTCAGAAGCTGTTTTTCAAAGGGACATTTGCCAGCTTACTAATAGGCCAAGAGATGCTGTTAGCCGAGAAATTCACGTCTACGGGGATGAATTGCTCCAAAGCTGGAGCAATTCTTCAAGGTCGGCTTGCATTGATTGATTATGAGGTTTTAACGCGCCGATGCTACACAGCCGATAAGGCGCGCCGTAGTTGAAAGCTCCGAATTAATTTTGATTACCTGGAAATGTGTAACATGCGCAGAAATCCCGAACACACTTGAGCATTTTCGTTTTTCGCCTCCATCAGAAAATGGCCACCTTGCAGATGCCCAGCGCAGCGGAAGGACAAGGTCAACAACGAAACAGGAGGACAAGCTGATTGTTTTTCAGTGGTTAAACACCCGTTCATTAGTGAAAAAAACATTCGGAAGGCCCTAAGTAGCGATTAATAGTACTGCGAAAAGTAGTGAATAATGTTATGGCGTTCTTCGATGGAAACCCGAGGTGCCCTTTTGAATAATGCCGACGAGAAGAACAACCAGACAATTCATACGGGTATGTCTTTGAATCATTTTTAAGTAAGGAAGTAGACATTAAAAATAAAACAGAGGATTTCTATCAAAAATTGCATATCGCCTACTTCATGGGCAGCGGGGAGCGAGCTGGAATATATGTTCAGTGGCCAAATTACAAAACAAACAAGGTGAATAAAGGCTCACTATTCATACAGCTGGCATTTCGTCGTCGGTAGCGCGGCACCGTGAGACTGCGCTTCGTACGCGCTTCATTCGGGGACGCCGTTCGCAAGCCGCTAGTCTCATCGTCTATAAACAATAAAGCACAAAACAAACAAAGAAAACATTCTGCGCAAGTGTTTATCAGGACGCGAGGAGCACTTGCGCCAAAGCCCTCGCAGTCGTCACGTGAGGCCCCAAGTGTGCCATCGGGAAGAAAGGAATGCTACAAAGGCGTCGCTATGCGGGGCTTGAGTGACCATTGCAGCACCGCTGCAGGAAGCGAGAAAATCGGCGTGCCTGCGAGTAAAACAGGACGCGCATGCGCGCCGCACCGGTCTCGACAACAGGCGCCGGGCCTCCAGAGCGCGCATCGGTGGCTTTTGCCATGCGCTCGCGTGGTCTGCAAAATTAAGTCCCCGACTGTAGGTTCCGGTTTCGTTCTCAGGCTCGTTGCTCTTGTTACAAGACTCGTGACGCACTGCTATAACACAAGAATGTCCTTTATACAGAACTAGCCGGGACGTGTCCGGCGTCGTCGGCCGGCGCCCGGGACGTGTCCGGCGTCGTCCATGCTTTGGCGCGCACTGCTCCTCTCGGCCCGCGCAATCTACGTCTGCTTGAAGTAGCCCCCACCTTGTGGCGGTACTTGTCCGCTTACGGGTTTACGGAGCGCAGTACTTGAGATGTGGCCTGCCAGAGCGCGGTACATGACACCTCTTCCCCTTCGGAGAGGGTAGCGGCGAGGCTTCCGTATTGCTCGCTGAGACTTTCGGGGCTTCACCGTGTCAGACTCTCGACCGTTCCTTGCAGCACTCGCGGTAGGTTCAGCTGGACGTTGTTCTACGACTGTTTTTGGTAGGTTGCCCCGGTGTTCCGGCATGTCAACTTCGTTACTTATATCCAGGTTCCACGCCAACGTCCCTGATGGGCCATCTGTGGCTCTCTTGGTATCCCATTTTCTTATTTCATTCAGGTGTCGTCGAACGACTCCTCCTCTTCCGCATCGGACGTTCCAAGATCTGGGGCCGATCTGTTTCTCGGGGACTCCTAAAATCCACGTGGGCTCCTTCAGAAACTGCCGTACCATGACTTGCCTGCCACTAACTGTCGGTTATTGGGCAGCTTCTCTTGTTTTTCAGTTGGTTCTGGTGCAGGCTTGATCTGGTCTAAGTGGGTTGGAAGCTCCGGTTCAAACATTGCCATGGCTGCGGTGATTCCTGTGGTGTTGGTGGATGGTGCTGTGCTGCCAAAACAAGAATCGCGCGAGACGGCAACTCATCGGCCCAGACTTGTCCCGTGCCAGTGCTGTTTTCAACTCGCCAACATAGCGCTCTGCCTGCCCGTTAGTAGCAGGGTGGTACGGCGCCGAGGTTATGCGACTGATTCCGTTGTCTGTGCAGAACCTCTGCATTTCAACAGACACGAAAGCTGTGCCATTGTCGGTCACAATTTTTCGTGGTACGCCAAAAGTAGTGAAAAGGCGGCGCAGTTCCGCAATCACTGCTGCCGACGTAGTCTGGTTCACTTCTCGCACTTCAGCCACTTGGTAAAAGCATCTGCTACCACCAGAAATGTATGTCCGCCCTCAGGTCCAGCGAAATCCACGTGCACTGTGGGCCACAGCGTTGACGCCGGTGTCCACGACGGCATTGGGGCCCTTGCTGGGTTGCGCTGCGTGCTCTGGCATGGCTCACACGAGCGAACTGTTGCCTCTATGTCGCCATCTAAGGCAGGCCACCACAAGTAGCTGCGCGCGCAGCCTTTCATAGCCACGACTCAACGATGTCCTGCGTGCAACAGTGACATCGCTTGTTTGCGCGCTACCATGGGATGACTACCCTGGACTCCCAAGTGATACAACCACGGTGGAGTGCCAGCTCAGAGCTTCTTCTGTGGTGTGGTGTGAATTCGTCTCCCTTGAGCTGCTGTATTGTACCTTCTTGTACAGCTGTGAACAGCTTTGAGAGAGTCTTATCTTCCTGTGTTAAGGCTGCTATGACACCTGCTGTCAGTGGCGGCCGTGACAGGGCCTCAAACATGAGTACGTCAGCTGGAACATGTGGCTCTTTAATACACTGTGGTAGCGGCATCCTGCTCAGCGCATCCGCATTTTGGTTCATATTCCCCGCCTGCTATTTTAGGTAATAGTCGTGGGCTGCCAGTTTCAAGCACAATCGTGTCATGCGGGGCGAGAGCATCTGCGGCACTGCCTTTTTTGGACCCAGGAATCCAAGCAGAGGCTGATGATCCGTTATGAACGTGACTTTTCGTCCTAGGATGTACCTGTTGAAATGCTCAGCCGCGAACACTACCGCAATACCTTCCCGGTCTAGCTGCGCATAGTAACGCTCGGCTGCTCCCAGTGTGCGGGACGCAAAAGCTATCGGGGCCTCTCTTTCCAGACTGTCTTTCTGAGCCAGTACTGACCAACGCCGTAAGGTGACGCATCACATGAGATTATGGGAGGCTTGGCCTCGTCATAATGTGGCAAGATGGTTCTTCTCACAATGAGCAGTTTAAGCACATCAAAAGCGTTCTGATGCTTCTGATTCCATTTCCACGGAACATCTTTTTGCAGGAGCTCGTACAGCACCGAAGCGATCGTTGCTCGGCCTTATAGTAAACGGTCCTAAAAGGCCAACATCCCTAGGAATGACTGCAAGCTTTACTTGCTTGTCGGTGCAGGTGCTCCGACGATAGCCCTGACCTTGCCATCCGTTGTGTGAATCCCTTTCGCATCGATTCTGTGGCCCAGAAAATGTACTTCAGGTACTGCAAACCAACATTTGACCTTGTTTAGTCGAAGGTTTACCTTGGCCAGTCTCTGTAGAACTGCTTCCAGTCGGTCGTTGTGCTCTGCCTCGGTGGTGCCACTGACAATAATCTCGTCGAGGTAAACACAAACACCAGCAAGTCCACACAATTTCGTCTCCATGGACCTTTGGAAAATGTCTGGGGCAGCTGATACTCCGAATAGTATCCACTTAACCTTGTACAATCCCTTTGTCGTGTTGATGGTGATGCCGTATCTGGAGTCACCCGAAGCTGCTGATATGCTTGAGCTAGGTTCAGCGTGCTGAATATCGTTCCACCTCGCAGGCTACTCAACACTTCCTCCGTTGTGGGAAGGGGGTATGCAGTCTTCTTTGTCGCCTCGTTGACAGTGCAGCGATAGTGGCCGCAAAGGCGCAGATCACTGTTTTTCTTGCGTACCCACAGAAGAGGTGCAGCTCATTCGGCATGCTACGTTGGCTCTAGCACCCCCGGCTCTTCCAGGCGGTCAATCTCAGCTTCATACACCGAGCGAATTGCAAAGAGCACAGGACGCGCTCTCATGAACTTGGGTTTCGCTTCCTCTGCCAACTCCAGATGTACTGGTACACCAGCATGGCCAGGTAGGTCTTCCACAAACACTCCCTGGTACTCCTGTAGAAGCTCGGCAATGCGTGGGTGCAAAGTTGACTGATGAATGCCACCGATGTGAATGCCTAGCTTGGCGAACCAGTTGCGCCCCAACAAACAGCAGCCCGAACCATTTACCACTATCAGGGCAGGTGGCAGATTTTGACACTGTGCTTGACATCTACCGTTGCTGTTCCAAGAACCTCGAGCGATTGCCCAGACCAAGTGCGTAGGTAAATGTCGTTAGGTTGCAGCTTTGGCACGTTAGTAGGCCACAAGGTACAAAATGTCTCGTGACTGACCATTGTGCAGGCGGCCCCCGATGATACCTCGAACGTTACCGGCTTGCCCTGCACCTTTGCGCTCAGCGTTATCTTCGGCATGGTGCCCTCACATGGAACCGGGTGAAGGTCGTAGAGCTCTAAAGCCAGCGGATCCGCCTGTTGGGGTGACTGATGCTCAGGCGCCGCACCCAAGTAGTTGTTGCGCTGACACCGCTTCCCTCCTTTCTTCTTCGCGATGCAGGCTCGCTCTATACGCCCCCGCTTGCGGCAGACGTGCACGTTGCCGTAGCGAACTTCCATATTTTGGGGCAGTGCTTGTCGTCACAGCTCCAGCAGCGTTGTCCTCCCTTGACTTGGCCTTTCTTGTGCATCGTTCTGCACGCGACACTGCTGCTTGCCTTGTTTAGTTCCGTTTGTTCTCCTTTGATGCTCTGCTGCTGACGAACCACACCCTCTGCGCGGACCACTAGGTCGTAGGCTCGGCAGAAGGTCAAGTCTTCTTCGGCGAAGAACCGCTGTTGGAGCTCTTCTTCGCGATGGCCGCAAACGAGTATATCGCGTAACATGACTTCCAGCGGGAGCAGCATCGGGTTCAGAACCCGAGACCCCCCCCCCCCCCCCCCCGCAAACCGGCGATGGCGCCCCTGTAATGGCGGAGGCTCCCTCCAGCTCCACTACCGCCGGCGTCAAGGTCCTGAAGGAAAAGTTCCGAAGTTGCAGCTAGCGGAGAGCTTGCGTAAAGCTGCCGCGTAGTCACTCACTTATTCTCCGTGAAATTGATCCCGCCGCTGGAACATCACCCAGGAGTACACTTCCGACAGCCGCTGATAGAAGCGCGCCCGAAGCGCGGCCACAATGACGGCGTAGTCGACTTGGTCCGTAGCGCACAGACAGCCTCGTACGTTTGCGCGCCGCGCGGCGTGAGAAAGTGTGCCAGTTCCTCACTGCGTCCTTGACGTCGTTAGCTTCAAAATAGAACTGTAGACGCCCGTACCATGCAGTCCATGACGCAACGATGCCGCCGAATTCTTCAATGCGGCCGGCGTATTCCGTCGTACGCGCTGCCATTCTCACTTCTTGAGTAGTTTCTGCCGCTGTGGGTGCTCGGCCTCGTCACCAATGTTACAACACTCGTGAGGCACTGCTATATCACAAGAATGTCCTTTATTAAGAACTAGCCGGGACGTGTCCGGCGTAGTCCATGCTTTGGCGCGCACTGCTGCTCTCGGCACGCGCAATCAACGTCACGTGAGTCACTGTTTGAAGTAGGCCCCACAAGGTGGCAGTACTTGTCCGCTTACGGCTTTACTGAGCGCAGTACTTGAGTTTGGGTCTGCCGGAGTGCGGTACATGACAGCTCTCACTTGTAGGACTCGAACCATATTTCGGTAGGTGATGCCTTCTGTCCTCTTTTCCGAGATGTGGCTCCTGATGGGCCATGGCTTTTCGTCCTTAAAGTCTTTGGTCGATGTAACAAATAATTCTGTACGCTTCTTTGACCGACTCCAGAGCGTTTTCGTGTTGGCGGTCGATTCTGGCTCCGCAGGCAAGGGCATCCAGTTTCTCGCTGATTGCAGCAAGACGGTCGGCACTGTTCGAGAGCCTTGCTATCAAAACTGCGGCCTCGGCGTCTTTGTTGTGCTCTAGAGTAGGCGTTATTTTCTGCAATGAGCTTCCGATTGAATTCTAGAAGCTGTTCTGGGCAATTTTTAGCCGGTTCATCTGATGCTGTGCCTCCTCCTCGCGTCGGGGTGAGCAATGTGGTCGAAGAATTGAATGCCGCTCCATGACTCACATCGTCGTGTCACTAGACGTCCCGGGTTTCGGCACCATGTGGAAGAACGTCCAGGAAGGCAAGCGAGGAGGCCGTCGTCTGCAGATAGCAGATATATATACATTACATACAGAGAACCGTTCCCATGATCAGCCATATTGTCGCCTCGCGCGGAGATCAGTTAAGGCGCAGACCGTGAGGTCGTCCACGTATGTGGCGTAGGTTCGGGGTGGCTTTTACTGGGGTAACTCTTTCATGCTGACGTTGCAGAGTACTGGGGATACTACCGATCCCGGCAGAGTGCCCTTTTGGTATGGTTTGGATGCCCTTGCCTGCGGAACCAGAATCAGTGGCCAACACGAAAACGCTCTGGAGTCGGTCAAAGAAGCTTACAGAATTATTTGTTACCTCGAACAAGGACGTTCGAACGAAAAGCCCCGGCCCCTCAGAAGCCACATCTCGGAAAAGAAGACAGGAAGCATCACCTACCGAAATATGAATCGAGTCGTGCAAGCGAGAGCAACGATCCTGAGGAGGAAACCGCTACCTACAAGAAGCCGACGACTTCAAAGACATCGATGCGTATTCCAGTAGCAGGTCATAGACCCCCAGAATCGACAAGCATACCTGCATCAACAGCCGCGGCGGCCGCTTTTCTGATGGGGGCGAAAAGCAAAAACGCCGTGTGTACGAGATTTCGGCGCACCTTAAAGATCCCCAGGTGCTCAAAATTAAACCGGAGCCCTCCACTACGGCGCGCCTCATCGCCTGCGTTGCATCGGCACGCTAAACCCTACAATCAATCCATTAATCTGACTATGCCTCGGAAAGGTGCAGCTGTATGGTGTACGGCGTAAGGCATACGACCTAGACAAACGTGCGGCAGCTACAACCACACCACGACAGGTTTGAAAGATACGAACGGCTTGGACGCGCTGCTGGTAAAGACTCGGACCCCTTTGCGTAAAGTATACCTTCACGTCGGCTTAAGAGGCATGGCTACAGACTACACACCCGCTTCTCTGGAAAATGGTCCAGATTAAAATGCCGCCTTCGGCACGTTGGCCTCCGTGATAAAGAAGGCGACTCAAAGTGGTTGGAAACCAAAGTAAGCTGCAGAACATAATACCGCGACGATTAACACTGCGGAAGTTGCAGGCATTGAAGTTTCCGACCATTATGTCAGGTACAAATTCAAGGCATCAATGAAGCTACATCTGAAGTCAGCGCCTACTCTGGCCTACAGAAATATCGCACTATGACTCATCACCTAACGTCGTTGTGACCGAGAAACATAGCCCGAAAGTAAGAAGAAAATTGAATTTCAGAGAAAATAGAAGGCCAAAGATCAGAAAAAAAATGACTTCAAATACCGGTTGGACAAGAACGGAAGACTGACCGCTTATAATCGCCCCAGGACACGGACATACAGTATTCGCCCACGTTGGCTCGTCGTATTTCCATCGATGTAGTTATTCCCGTTTACGCGAGTCCTTGTCGGGCGGGAAAAGTAATCTTACGTGATGCAATGTATTGCGTGTTTGTAGTTAAATAATGCTCAGGAGAACGACAAAAGACCTTTTTTCTAAAATGGGCGTGCAAAATGGCCGCTCCTACTCGTGCTAAGCCTTGCCCACCTCAAATAGTTAAAATACGTTTCTGAGCTTGCAAAATAGTTTTTACGCGTCCAAAATTGTGCTGGGTGAGGCAGTGTAGGTTACTTAGTAACTACTGCTACATGTTTTACTAATTTCTTCCGTAAATATTTAGCGCGGGGCAAATTATATTTTCCTTGATTGTAACTCTACTCAGTAGATGGCGCCACCTACACGTTTTCTTTGTAAAGCTCTGCAGGTGATGGCTAAAATATTCTCAAAACAACTACAGGTATTGTGAACCCTTCACCATAAAATTGAAATATTCAAGCTATTTATACGAAGGCAATGAGGTGTGAGCCACAAAATTATACGTGATTTGCCTTGAGACTAATTCATCACATGTATGTCGCTTCCTGCGCCACGGCGGCCGGAATACCCAAACCGCAAACGCTGTGCTGAAATACAGCGTTTGAATGCCTTCGAAATGCCTTTCAAAGGCATTTGATGTAATTAATCACACAATTTTGTTGGACAAACTTTCTTATTAAGGCATCAGAGGCTCGGTCACTAGTCTTATACGATCATGCTTGGAATAGCGCCGTCAAGTATTAGCTCACAATAACATCTTCTCAGACATGCAACCAATCTTATCTGGTGTACCACAAGACAGTATTTTAGGCCCTTTGCTGTTCCTATTATATATTAATGACATCTTTTATTGTTCATTGCAGGTAACATGATAGCATATTCGGATGATATCACCATGATAGTTTCGAAAAGCACAGAATCAACATTGTCAGTATGTGGCAATCAATTTCTCGAATACCTTCGACAATGGCGCGAAAAAAATTACTTGAAAATAAATACCAACAAGACAAAAGCTGTAATATATCGAGCGAAAAACAAAATTATACGTGATACTATTCAACTGGTGTATGGAAATAAAGTTATTGATATTGTTTCAAACATAAAGTCCTTAGGCGTAGTCTTTTCAGAAACACTCAGCTGGGATCTACAAATCAACCAGATACGCAATAAAATTAATAAAATAAACGGTGTAATATGTAAACACAGGTACTGTCTTCCAACGAGAGTGAAGCTAGTTATATACAATGCTTTTTTCCTTTCAACCATAACATATTGTCATACCGTGTGGGGAACAACAACAAAGAGAAATATTCAAAAGTTACTTGCAGCACAAAAACGAACAGTTAGACTAATTGTAAATATTCCATGAGGTATGCACACACCGAACGCTACTTCACACAATATCATGTAATTAAAGTTATTACCTTATACGCCTTTAGATTGCTAGTGATGTATAAGAATGCAATATCAAGAAACAATGAATCGTTTATTTCCATGCCTCAACTCACACGCCATGGATGCCACTTCTTACAACGTACGCCAGCGCTTGCCGTGGTTCCTGCCTTTTCTCCGTACTAACTATCGACTACAGTCCTTGTGCTATATTGTACTGTTGTATCTAAATTGTCTTGAAAGCAATAATATCTGCCTCGAAAAAACTTCAAAGAAAAAATTGTAAACGGTTCTATTACCTGTTCGGATCACTGTGAATTATCTTGGTGAGACTGCATTAAAATGTTTGTCAAGCAGCAAACTGCGTGAACAGCAAACCCCTTGTGCTGTGTTTTAGAATTTTATTTTGGGTTTTATGCTATGCCTTTTAAGCTATGTGCTATGATTTTTATGCCTGTGTTTATTTTATTTTGTTTGTTCTCGCTGAAGTGTGCTTTGTAATTTTATTTTATCCTTCTGAGCGACCGACATATTACGTAGACGTTAAAATTGTGCTTTGGCCAATGTACGAAGCGAAATGTATATGAACTAAACTGTCGGGTTGGGCGTATGTGGTCTTCAAGCTGCGTTGTTTGCAGCTTTTTCCCATGCGTCCTATCTCTACTGTACCACAGCAAGAGAGAAATAAAGTTTCAATTCAATTAAATACGTGTTCTACCGTTTTCAGCGGTAAACGGAACCCCTGGCTTCCGGTGCCACGGTAAACGGTAACGCAAACACGGTAACGAAATGCTAAAACTCTGGAATAGGGAGTTTTAGTATAGGCGGCCCCAACGCTCTGGGCTCCCCAAGCGCCTATGAACGCCGTACTGCGCGTGCGCAGATCCCAAGCCGACCTTGGGGTTTGGGTTTGCGTTTAGCGTGCGCGATATTTTGCCGAAATAGCGGGCGCCCTAAAGAAAATACAGGAGGCGAGGGATGGAGCTTGCGTTCTTGCGTCGCTGTCGCAGCCAGCTTGAGTGCGCGTGACCATGGCAGACTGGAAACCTGGGGCTCGTTTCTCGACCCACCAGATCAACTACGACAATCACTGGGCTGAATTTGTGGATTCCGCGCGTCGCTCGCAAGAAACAGATAGAGCAAGCAACCGTGAAGCGTTTTCTGCCTCCCTAAACAGCCCGCGCACACGCCGCAGCGCCTGCCCGCTCGGTCCACTAAGCGGCTCCAACCGGCGAAAACCACGATAGCAACAACTTGTCGCCACTCTTCCAATCAATCTGATCGCTAAAACGAAATTCCACATGCGAGAGAATAGGTTATTGTGCGGCGAAAAATTGTGCTAGGGATTCCTATCAGAGCTTATTTTAACAGCGGTGATCAGATATCTACCGCGATGCTAAGCCTACGCTCACCGGCCGGGAGTTTCGGGCATAGAGTTTCGTACAATATCCACCACAGAGGAACCTGGCGCTAGCGTCTAGGCGGTTCATATCAAGGTCGTCTGTGTGTCGTCATGGGTCGCCATTAAACCCACTCGCCTAAGTTTCATCTTTGGCTTGGATTGAATCGTTTTAGTGACCGCAAATTTAAACAAAGTTCCACAAAAATGCAAAAAAAAATAGTATGCAACTATGTCGGTGGAAAATAAAACAGGCAGTTTGAAAAAAAGTAAGTAAAGAGTATTTTTGCCGGTACGCTTGTGAAGGCTATTGTGCAGGCCAATGTGGTAGTTACGATTACAAACAATGTTAATATTTGGGGAGAAAACTCATTATGACGCATATTTTATTAACTTTGCCATTATTTCAAAAAATAAGTTTGAAGAGAGTGAAAAGTATTTTCAGCGTGCCTATGAAAACGTCACCTTCGTGGTGAACCGGTGCACCAACCGTCAACTACAGTTTAACAACAAAATAGAAAAAGTGGCGTTAAACAGTCGTGGACCATAGGACAGTTTCAGGCGCCAGTATGTGTCGTATCTTCTCTTCCCCGAAGTACCGTTTGGTTATTTTTTTCGTCGGCTACATATTTCGCGGCGGCATATTAGCCGCTCAGTCATACGTCATTCGCCTGCAGCATGACCGACGGCAGGTGCTATCACGCTCTGCCTGCTGTTTCACCGAACACGGCTACCATTGAACAGGAAGGATTTCGGCTTAGGAATCCACATGTAATAAAAGGGGGTCTCCTGTAAACCCCCACGACGACATGGATTACCAGGTGCAGTTTGCTCTCTAGTATACTTACTAAGAAACTCTAGGGGTTCGGCGCTACGACCGAAAGATGTCGCTACCTGCGCGGAAGCATCGAAACGGCTACGGAAGATGTCTTGGTCACCGATCGCTCAAACGGCAATTATAGCTGCAATAAAGTTCCACACGCGAGAAAGGGGATGATAGTGTGGTGAAAAGTTGTGTTACGGACTGTCACTCGCAGTTGCACAGATAGCGGCGATGAAATATCCGCCGCGATGCTAAGCCTAAAGTTCCCATTAACCGAGCCGACCCGAGCAACGCAAGCCGGTTGCGGGCTGTTGGGGACGCCGCTCTTCTAAAACTCGCCGCGCGCGAGCGCCTTGCGGTTGGGTTTTCTTAACTTCTTGGCGGCCGCCAACGCCGGCTTCCCCTATTCTAAAACTGTCTAATCTTTGTAGGCGCTCCGTAAAACTCTCCTAACGCCGTGGTTTGTGCGCGTTGCAGGCTCCCCACTGGCTGCACTCATCGTCCTTGCCGTCCTCAATGCCATTGGAGTTTGCGTTTGCGTGGGCGTGTGGTTCTGCACAAAAAAGTGCCTGCGGGTAAGCGGGGTCATCTATCAGCCTTAACCGATCAATCATAGCTGGAAAACGCTTGCCTACGAGGGTTTTAGGGTTAAAGAGGCGTCTCGACTTCAGTACGGACACATGCTCAGTGACCTCAGTCGACCGCTCAGCGAAGGCGGTTGGCGCATGGAAGCCAAATCGTCTCTTTTAATGACAATAGCCTTTCTCGAGCTCCTTAAACCGCAAAAGTTATATTTGCGTATTTCATCCTGTTTCTCAAGTTAGCCGCGCGAGAAAGGTCTCAACACTCTGAAACGAAAAGTTTGTATAAGCAAAACCTCTCCATAACACAAAATCTCATGACATGCTTCATGCTTGTAAACACTGTGTTGCGAAAAGAAAACACGAGACATATTTGAGGCAGAGCAGCAATGCATAAATGGAACTCGCAATCTTCGTTTAATCGAGAATAGATGTGTGCTTGGTGTCTGGCGTAAGAAAATCGGAAAATTACATGTTGAAAATAATCTCTTCACCTAAACAAAAATTGATGCAACTAGCACTGGTGGTGCAAGGCTGGACGAACAGCTGAGCTTGCCTTCGCTCTCACTCCGTCGGAAACCCGGCTGTTGCGGGCCACATGGATTTCCGAACTTGCCGCTGAAAGTTCACCATGACTGCCTGGTTCGCATTGTTTTGTCCGCAGCCTTTCACATCTCTCCCAAAGTGGACCGCGTTAGCAGGCGACAGAACCAGCGGCAACCGGCTTCGCGAACTGAGTCTCTCTAGCACGAGCTGTTCTGTGCTTATGGACGGCAGCACATGTTTCTTTTGTACACAGCTGCAGCATGCGGCCAATTTGTAACAGTCCGAGGGGATAGAACTCAGTAGCGAGTACGTCGCACACAGACACTGCCGCGCATTCACGACCCATATACTTTAGAGGATAATGCCAGGGCTTCTTTTTAGATGCAAAGCATCTCTTACTCGGGGCTATATCCGTCGGCGTCCGTCCGCAGCTCTCTTCCTCTCCCCATCAGCTGTGGGATAACGCCGCTCTCCTCCTCTCCCTCTCTCCACGCCAGCTGTGCGATAGCGCGCGCGCTGCTCCTTCTCTCCCCCTCTCCCCACCTGCCACGCGCTGCTCCTTCTCTCCTCTTCTCCGCGCACCGCTCCGTCAGTTGCTGCTTGTCCAATGAACTAAATGAACTCCAAGAATTCTGTCAGCGAACTGGCTGGCACACCTTCAACCAGTGCCAGCCAGCTCACTCCTAGAACCGCGAGCACCTCTGAAGACAAGGCTACGCAGAGTAGAGCTTGAGATCCAGAACGCAAACGTCGACGCTGAACAGCGGATCAAGATGGTGTTCGGCAACGCGACGCCGCTTCGAAACGTCGACGTGGAGCAGCGGATCCCACACTGCGAGAAAGCGAAGCCGCTTCCGCACGCTTCGCATTACCACATAGTTCCCTTTGGCGAAATGGTGTAATTTTTTTTTAATTTTTGTAATTGAAATGTTTTAAGAGGCATGATAATTACTTATAGTAAATTTCAGCATTATAAACAAAATTTTGAATGGCTTCTTTCCTTAACGCCAGTTCCAGCTCTTGTGCACTTTGCTTCGTATTTTGAACGCTTCGGCGCTTCTTTGTCGGTTCCAGCTTCTTCTCTCAAATATTTTTTTACACTAGTGTGGTTTTATCGGTGACTGAGGCGGGTTTGGCTCAGTATATTTCAATCTTGTTTACCGTTTGGGTGTTTTTGACCCCTTTAAAGGACAACTGCACTCAAATTTTCGACAACGTAATTATCATGTCGCCTAATAGTACATATGTACCCACTCCTGCTTGGGCCCGAATAGGGCCTGCAGTATTTGTAAATAAATAAAAAAAAATATGAAGAGGGTGCGAAATGCAAAATACTGCAGTTCAAACATCAACGCGCGCGACGCAAACACTGAATAGAACAGGCAGCCATAGCGGCGGCCGGACGTGACGTACGTGATGGAACGGAAGCGGCCTCGCCAGGTGCGAGGGCCGCTCCCAGCCGCTTTCAAATGCGCGTGGTAGCGCCGCGTTTCGCTCTGTTGTTGGTAATGGAGTTAGGTGCAGTTCCGGCATCCCGTTGCTATCAGTCGAGATGAAGTAGACCGCCAGACAGTAATTTTTTTTCCATCATAATAACATCCGGGATAGCAATCTTTTGCTTTGCAAGTAAAAAAGCGGACCCTGATTTACAAATCTACTTGCCTGTACGATTTCGAAAACCAGCTTTCGTTATAGCCGACGCCTCGGCTATCACGTCGCATTCTTTTAAATTAACAAATCGCACCCGGTCGGCGATCAATAACTACTTCTACTATACCAACGCCGCCTGTATAAACTGTGCCTAACGCGTGAGCGAAAAATGGCCAAACAGCCACTCTCATGTTGCTCTCTCCTACTCTTCCCCGCTCCGTAGCCTTCCAGCGTGCTTTCGTGTCCGCCAGCCAGCGCCGCTTCTCGGAAACTATGCAAAATAGTGGAAAGTTTGTTTAGCGTTCCCGAGGCGGCGCATCTACGCCTTGTTTTTCACCATGCCTGTCTGTCTTGGTCTGTCACTGATAAAACTTCCTTTGTCACGAAGCAAAATCCCTTGCGCTGCAGCAGGCTGATGCCGGCTTTGCGCGCTTATCTACTCGGATCACAGGCCCTGAAATTTTCTGAGTGGGGCATCCCACTTCTATCCCCTCTGCATTTAGGTATTGTTTTGACCCCGCTGTTCGCACTCCGCATCGGTACGCACTTCTAAAATTGAGGACTGTACTGTAGAAGCGCCCGGACAGCATGGCGGGATCCCAGCTGCTTCCTTTTGTTTCCTATAATTTTCTGAAGTTTACAAGCACGTGATATTATTGGAAAGTAATCGTAGAAGTGAGCGCCTGAACAAAAAATGCGCACGCAAGTTTTTCTTCTCTAAATACTAAAAAAAAAATATCAGTAAAATAATGGATGCCCCAGCAGAAAATATCGTTTTTCTCTGAGCTATATGTCTACCCGACAGTCAGTATGTTCTTACACTATTTCAGTTCGCCTCCGTCTTTATCTTTCGAAAAATGCAGCGAGTATGAAGCGAGCGACACGTTGAACGAGATCCCCAGTGCGCCACAGAACTAGCGCCCCGTCGCGGCTAAGATGTAAGCTAAACGGCCCTTGAAGCCCAACAGGCAAGCTGACAGACACACGTCGTAGAAGTGGGTGCAGCGTTCGCACTCGCGAGCAGTGACGTAAGGCGAGATGTCCGCCGGAACGCGCCACATAGTGGATCAGTGCCTGAACTAAGCGTCCCTTCCCTTCCCATTGAAAAGCGCGCGACGCGTCAGGCAATCTTAATACAGGCGGCGTTGACTATACATTACGTACAACCAGCTTCCCGAATATCGGCCCTGTATTTTTCGCTTTGCTGCACATTGAGAATTGAAGTATAAAAGTGGTCTTAAATTATAGGCCAGCTTCCACAGCTAAATGATACACTAAAGCACGCAAACATTTTCTATCGCCGCTGTTTTCCACTTTAACCAGAGACGGGTGCTGTTGAAACCATTTTACAAATCTAGTCTATTATTTAGGAGAGAAGCTGTTTTGTTAGTTTTCCCACTTCGACGGCCGATATTTGTGCGAATGTATTTGTTACTACGAGAAAGGCTGATTTGGTTCACTTACCCAGTGAGGCAAAAGTCCCAAAATTGTTTATAGCCGCGTAAACAACAACTCTGTTTAGGTCGTCAAACTTTTGGAAAGGTCTAAAGGATGGAGGTGGCGTTGGGCCAGCCCAAACATGGTCAATATTGGACGCGGAAGTGCATGTGGTCAAGAATTTATAAAGCATCGTTTTTTTTTTTCAGTGATAAATGCAAAAGGAATGGCAATTGTAAGGCAAGGGCTTGTTTCGCGCTGTTTACTTCTTTGAGTAAAATATTATTTTAAAGTAAAAAGAGTTTGCTAATTCCAAGACGTTCTCAAGCGCGTGAATAGCTTGTAGGCTTCTAATGTTTGTTTTTTTTTTTTGCATTGAAAAAAAAATGGCGCATATTACTGCCTATGTGTCTAGTTTAAACACGGGATGGCAAAGGCGGTACAACGCGCTGGTGTAGCAGAGAAACCCCGAGCGAACGCATCCCTGCGCCCGGTGGACGAATTGGGGGGTGGGGCGCCCCCCAATTCGTCCTCTCTGACTGTCAGCAGGCCATCCGCAATTTTATTCGCGGTAACATCTCTCCCATGGCATTAAAAATTCTCTCCAAAAATCCTCCATCCGACATCGTGACCCTGCTGTGGACACCAGCCCACACAGGCGTAGGCGCTAATGAAGTGGTGCACGTACGTGCTCGCGAACTAATTGACCAGGTCGCCATTTTCACTACGCCTACACGCGATGCCCCTGCAGGCAAGCCAGCCTCCCTCCTGCAATACAGGGATATTGCCCTGCACTACCGCCTTCTCCGCCGCCGATACCCACCCCCGCACCCACACCTCTCCCCGGAGGCGCACCACATGCTGCGCATCCTACAAACGCACACCTTCCCACACAGAACACAATTAATACACCGTCATCCACACCTCTTTACTGACCCTACCTGTCCATCCTGCGGGGCACTCGACACTCACTACCATTCCCTCTGCGAATGCCCCGCAGACCCGTACCACCCCGTTCCCTCCCCTCACCACTGGGAGCAGATGTTGCGTGACCCGGGAGAGTCAGGCCAAGTCCTGACCACCTCCCGGGCCCTGGCGGTCGCAGCGGCCCTGTGGGCCTCCTCCACCCCCAGCACCTGATCCCGATGGACGAAAAAACGTATTCCTTCCTTCCTTCCTTCCCGGTGGAGCGCCCTGAAAGTAGCCAGAGAAGCGCGAGCTTGACGGGACAGGTTCCCCAACCTTATTCACCGGCCGCTCGGAACTTGTTTCGGCGACTCTCCGCCAGGTGCAAACGTCGTATGGTCGGAGGTACTTTGAACGGCGGTACCTAGAGCTCTCTGCGGTTGAGAAGCTAAAGATTTTGCCATGGGAATTTTATGAACATAGACTACTCATTTGTTCAAAGACAAATTTGAGTGCAGTTTGCCTTTAAGTCGGTTTGAACTCTCCTGTACCTAGCTCGATGAATGCTATATCTGCGGTAAGCGCACGTGTGTTAGTATTTAGTTAATCGGGGTTGTTTTTCTTGTTTTAGGCTCTTTATGCCCGTGATTTCATTTAGGATGCGTTTCACCTACTTTCGGTAGGTTTTGGCGTTCAAACGGGCCCTAGGCAGGCGTGGTCCTTTAAGGGACCTGGCTTGTGAGCACGTGCCCCGGCCACTTACGCTGCTGCTGACCACGCGTTTTAGCGAACACGCCATCTCTGGTCGGTGCTAACCAGTGCACAGATATGTATAGTTGAGTGGAATGCACTCGGGCGCACTGAGGACGTTGATAAACGCGGAGTACTTTTGTGGTCCGGCATGTCGTCGTAGCTCGTTCGCTGTCACGCAATCTAGCCACCGTACCCACTCTTGTGGCAGAGCGCCCAGCACAAATTCGCTGCACGGGGCCAGGCACCGACAGCGGGGCCGATTCACGGCTAGACCAAACCGTCCGTGGCCGACAGACCCCAACTTGCATCGCCGTAGAGTCGCCTCTCCTTTCCCCGTCGTGGCGGCTAGGCCAAATCATGTATCGGGCGAACGGCTGGCGATAGACGAACGGCCGGCGATAGCCAACATGCCTGGAGAGGGTGCCGCTGTGTAGCCCTCCTTTTCCCTGTCGTGGCGACTCCGCTGACGCAATCGCTTCGCCTCCATAATTTCGGATTTCAAACTTCGGCTAAAGAGAGTACTGGTTGGAGCGATTCAAACCGCTCGCGGCTGCAACGTACTCCCGAGGATTTAAAACCCGCCCGGAGGCACAGCTAGCGCGGCTATTTATCGGCGGAACTTGTCGGGGGCACCGAGTGGAGAGGTGCTGTCGCCTTTATGCGAGCCATTTAATGCTCTTGTTGCCCTTGTACATACTGCATATATATGTTGCTTCAACTTTTCGTCGGTTCGAAAACTTCATCGCTCTGCTCTGCGCCGCGTCGATAGCGGACGGAGCAAGGCCACGTCGCTACACCGGTGACTGCGCTCGGACGGCCAATCCCAACCGTGGTGGCTGCGGTGAGGTGGCCCAGTCCCAACAGTGGTGATAGCGCCGGGATGGCTGATTTAGAGCACTGCACGGGCCCGGGCCGGCCCAAAAGCCCGGGCCCGACCCTGCCCGCGGGCCGGGCCGGGCCGCCCGAAGTCGATTAACGGCGGGCCCGGCCGGTCCCGGGCTCAATGCCGCGGGCCCAGGCCGGGCTCGGCTCGGCGCCGTGGGCCCGAGCCGGGCTCGGGCTCGACGTCGTGGGCCCGGGCCGGGCTCGAATTCATAGGCACGGCCGTTAATAGGTCCGACGTGAAGTGTAGGAAAGAGCATCAAAATGAATATTCTTGGTTTATTATTGAGCGCTTTTTGCTGTTATTTGTACGCATTGTTTTAAAAACGTGTTTTGCTGGGTCTGATGGTCACCATACTGCAATTTTAATGACATTTCTTGTACTGCATCAAGATTTTATATTTTAATGTATAACATACCAAAGATACGATTACAAGGAATGCCCAAGAGGGGAATGGACTATTTCAGATATC
Source organism: Haemaphysalis longicornis (assembly GCF_048455015.1). Classification (NCBI taxonomy): domain Eukaryota; kingdom Metazoa; phylum Arthropoda; class Arachnida; order Ixodida; family Ixodidae; genus Haemaphysalis; species Haemaphysalis longicornis. The sequence continues at coordinate 168,292,928 of NW_027526445.1, forward strand.
CTGGAGCTTTGCACCTATGTTTATGTATGTACACGTGTGTTTTAGATGTCGCACCAATCAAAATGCGGCTGCCGTGGCCGGGAATCAAACTCGCGTGCCAGAGAAGCACCACCGCTTAACAACCACTGCAGGTGAAGTACTTCAACGCGCGTACATACTCATGGATTCAAATGCGCATAAAAAAATTTCAGCAATACCAACTCGTGGCATAGACAACTACGTGAAGTTGCCAAGAGTCTGGTAATCAAAGGTGATGTTTCTCGTGGAAGAATACGAGCTAATATTACGCCGATGTGGCGTCAACTGCAGATGGGGAAAGCTGAACTACGGGCACTTTTAAACCCTTATTTGTTGCGTTTCAGTTTATGACGTGCTTGTACAGACTAGATGCTCCGTCTGATCTCCCGGAATATAATAAACAAACTTGCTTCAGCGTCAACGACCGGGCCTGGTCACACACGCGCGGTTCATCCCTCGGCCAGAAAATAAGTTACCGGGCCGGGCCGGGCCTGGGCTAAAGATGGCGGGCCCGGGCCGGGCTGCGTATTCCCAAACCATATCCCGTAGGGGCCCAGGCCGACCACACCTCCTAAGCAGGGGCGCAGCCAAAGAGGTTAGAAAAATTGCAATTTTTTAACCTCCTTGGACGCAGCACCGTGACGTCTCTACGTATATGTGCGCAACTTCATGCGAGGTGGATTTTTTTCTTTTTTTTCCCTCCCCTCGTTTCGACTGCTTGGCAGGCGGCCGATGGTTTCGCTCCGTGGGCGGGGCTGGTCTGCGGCGCTGGGGAAGCTGACGCACATGTGCTAGGAGCTAACCTTTTGTACCTGAGCCCCTGATCTCTCCGCGCTCTTCTTGCGCACCTGCAAGTTGACGCTGACCTCCGATAGTGTTCCTAGATAAGCGCTCGACTCGGTGCTCGAATGGCGCGCGCGCGGATATGGACGCTTTCACGCGCATGTGGCAATTATACACGGTCCGGAAAGCAAACACCATCATTGAAAGCTCATTCTACAGCACACAGAAGGGTATACAAAAGAGTTGGGTGCCCTTTTACTATATACACACCTCAAAACACGATTCGGGGCTGCAGGTAAGGATTACAAGAAAGGCAGCCAATTACCCATGGCTACATTTACAAACTGTCCTACTCTTGCGAAATATTACAGCTGCATGAGCTGCTACATTTTGGCACTTTCATAAGCACTATTACATTTAATTTTGTTACATTAACTTCATTGCATTATTTTTTATCAGGAACAGTGCCACTAAGGAAAACATTGACATTTTGTTAACAGCAATGGAAGGTGTGAATCGTTCTTACAAGGGTGATACATTGATAAAAAAGACACCAGCTCAAACGTACACGTTTTACACTCGGTCATGAATTCTGCATAATTTGCACTGCTGGTCATAACAATTTAGGGAAACTATATCGAAAATATATACCAAACAAGGGCTAAGTAATAGTTGGATTGTACAGCAACTGAAGTACTCGAGGAGTTTGATATATGTCTTCTGTACAGGGCTATTGACCACAGTCTCTTCACTGAAGCCATCAGGCCGAGTTTGATATCAGTAATCATGCGTGCTACCATTCACGCTGTTTCCAATGTCGATAAGTTATTTTTAACAATTTGTGCTTCATGCACATAAGGATTTTGCTGCATAAGATACCTTATTTATAAATAGACAGCTCCAGCAGGATCCGAATAGCGCTGATTCCCCCCCCCCCTCCCTCCTGTAATCGGGCAGGCACACCAAATCATTACCACTTAATTTGGCTCTGTCCATTATTCGACCGTAATCGCCACCAGCTTTTAACTCTAGGTCCCGCCCCTGCGACTGCACAGGAACGTGTTAGTCGGGTCCGTGACGATCCCACCGCACTAGAAGCAATTACCGAGTACGCCCTTGAAAACAGACTCTACAAATTGGTTCGGTATACAATGTGAACTGTCTGCAGCGTGCACTGTTTTTAGTGTGAACCGCATTGTCCACAGTGTGAACCGTACATTTAAGTGTGAACTGTGCGTTTTGCTGCCACTGACTGACTTTAATGTGTTCATTTTGCGATTAGGACCCCAAGACTGCAACTGTGTTCATTGTGCGAGTTGTGACCTTCCCCTTTTCTCCTCATCCTCGCTCCCCCAGGTCCCCATGGCCTCTCATTTAATGCAGTGTTACACTCAATAAGATACGTATATTCTTTTCGGTGGAACTGATGAGTAGTTGCCCGTGAGCTTGAAGTCACGGTATGCAGCAGAGATAAAACTAAGTAAAAAAGTTATCTCCTTGGCGCACTATTTTTGCGATAGTTATCTGGGAGTCCAAATAGCGGGAAAAAAGTGTAACTTTTAGAGATCCACTGATGGGTATAGATGAGCAGTTTGTGTCTGTTTCCTGCGACGCCTTTTTAGCTACCACACATATATATCTCTGTAGTGTCTGGCCTTTTAATTCGCCAGTATTGTGTCACAGCTCGTGCCTCCACTGTAAGCCACACACACGCAAAAAAGTATACAAATGTATAAACAAGAAATAGCAGGAATAAAAATATAAATAGTACAACACAAGTTGCCCACGGAGCGAAACCTTCGGCCGCCCGCAAAGCAGCCGAAACGAGGGGAGGGGTAAAAAAGAAAAAATCCACCTCGCATGAAGCCGCGCACATAGGTAGAGACGTCACGGTGCTGCGTCCAAGCAGGTTAAAAAATAGCAATTTTTTAACCTCATCGGCTGCGCCCCTGCTTAGAAGGTGTGGTCGGCCTGGGCCCCTACGGGATATGGTTTGGGAATACGCGGCCGGGCTCGGGCCAGGCTCACCTATGAATGCCCAAGCCCGGGCCCGGCTCTGGCTAGGTGTTACGGGCCCGGGTTGGGCTCGGCCTGGGCTCGGGCCTTAAAATGAGGCCCCTGCAGTGCTCTAGGCTGATTCCCACCACTAGTGACAGCGCTTGGATGGCTGATTCCCAACACCACGCGGTGTAGCGGCGTAACGGACCCAAACCGAGGCTGGGAAAAGGGGCTTGCTTGTCCCTCGATTCAGCCTTCCCGCCAAGAGCTGGCGGTATACTTGAACAAGAGGTTTATACATTCATAACCATTCAAAACTCCTGAACCGATAGCACGCGTCGTTCAACTCCCCATTATTTAGCGCCAAGAAACTGCAGGTACATTTGAGGCGGCAAAATCTGTGTAAATAAACGGCAGCCCCCGCGTCCATTTATTTACAAACTTGCCTGGTTGGTTTCTAAAATAGTAAGCGAAAAAATCGGCCACGAAAGACGAAAAACGACGTGTTCAAAACTGCGCAGAAAGGCTCTGCCTCGTGCGGGCTGAACGCAAGAACAAAAAGCAACACTTCCATTCCTGCTATTCAAAACAGAGGGCGCGGTAGCCCAGCGAAGGCGAGCAATTTGAATTTAATTGGACAAAACCAGTGTTCAATTCATCAAGAGAGGAGTGAGAGAGGGAGAGAAAGGGTATGAGGGGCAGTAGCAATGGGCTAGCGTCACTAAATAAAGGCTTTTAGAGTATCGGCACTCTTTTCTCTCATTGTTATGTGCCGCCGGGATTTCCATTGGTCGGTCGGATACACGTGATGTTTGTTTACATATGGGCGCAGCCATTTTGTTTTTGGGTGCCACCCCTCTCTCTCTCCTCGGCTGCGCGGGCGCTAGAGCGGCCGGTCGCACTCTGCCCGTCACAACCGGCGGCGGTTTCGTTCGGAGAGATGGCAACACTGCAAGCCAGAAACAAAATGGCCCCCAGACGCCTCCGGGTGCGCGAAGTGGCGGTACTCTTAAGCGTAGCTTATTTAGTGACGCTACAATGGGCACATAACCAGAGTTTCTCTATATACCTGCCGCAGGGAGCTTAGAGTTGCGCGACCGTACGCCATCTTGTTATCCGGATTGCTGCGGGAAAGCCGCCTTTCGCGAGTGTACAGTCAAACCCGTTTGTATTGAACTGCAATATGAGCCACGATTAGTTCGATATAGCCAATAGTTCGCAATAGCCGAACCCGCCTACAACGAATTTTTGTTACGAGTTCGCAAGACGCGGGACGCCCTCATCGCTCCCCCCCTCCTCCTGCCATCCCCGCATGCAGAAGCGAACACAATAGAGTATGCCATTATCATACACGTAACTATCTATTCATTGCAAAAAATAAAGCTACTTTCCGCTGTAACTACCTACGTCCCAAAAAGCTGTGGTTCTTGTTTTCACTGCCGTTGTGGCGGCGTCAACTAGCACAGCATTCTCTACATAAGACATGATTTGCACCAGTTGCACTCCGTGTCCTTCAATATCGAAGCAATATTGGTGGAGTACATTGACTGCCGAAACCGATTCATTAAGCATCGGACAGTTTTCACTCGCGACATCCTCCGCCTATTCGGTGCCTCCAGCCGCGCCAGCAGCCATGACATCGGGGACGGTGTCGGCGTCCGAGGGGCACACAGTGAAGGCAACGTCGTCGTCGACACTCAGGCATACCTCGAAGGGCACTCCTTTCAGCACAACATCAGGAACGTTGGCGGGCTCTTCTCACAGTTCATCGCTGCTTCCATGTCTGTCCGGCCTCGCTGACAGAGAGGGTTTAATCGTCAGTCAGGCGCGTCGGAAACACTTACGGAAAGTGCCGGGAGTCACTTCCCACCATGGAAGGCTCAACATCTCCATCGCAGCCAATCAACATCTGAATTGACGCTCCCAGACCATGGACTTTTGGCGGCAATTCTAGGCGCACCGAGTTCGAAATATCAGATGTGAACTTCGTTATAAGGAATATGTCTCGCGTGTATTTTCGTATCTGATCTTTCTTTGTTCGATAAACACTATATTTCGCTCTATCCGGGTTCTTTATAACCGGGTTTGAGTGTAGGAGCCGCGCCGCCGCGCTTCCGACGGCGGCCGACGCGCGGTGGGAGCGCTTAGGTCAGCGGCGCCTTACGGTGGTTACTCTGGATACCTGCGATGTCGCTACTGCTGCTGCTATTCCTGGATGGGGCGCGGTGCCGGCCGCGTCGGCGGCTGCGGCGCAGTCATAGTGGGGTCTTCTCTGCTCGGCATGGATAACCGGAGTGACGTCATCACGGCGGCGCGTGGAAAAGGGTCGCGCAACTCTTATCTCCCTGCGGGAGCTATGTAGAGAAACTCTGCGGATAGCGGCACCACAGCCCGTCTGGCGGGTTAATCACTGTTGTGTACTTGCGACCTCTTCCACGTTCAGTGGAACTGCCTTATTTTTGTAGCGTGAGCTACACTGGCAGAAATTGAGCAGTTTTGTGCTGCGCATGCGCGAGGAGCAGTGCCGTCTCACGGCGCACAGCTGGCGCGCCGGGGCCGCCACCGCCGCGACTGCATTAGATTGGATTGGACTGGATTGGATTGGAAATCGTTTTAGCAGCCGTAAGAATGATAATTATCTACTCCTAGGCAACCAGGAAACCTGAGAATAACCAGTGAACCTTAGCTTACGCTACGTATATACTGGCATAGCCGAGCTAAGCCACTGCTAATTTTTGTATTAAAACACGACAGATCACTAACCCAGTTTGGCAGCTCACGTTGCGGAAATATGACGCCTGTCAGCATCCTTGTGACACTTCTTTACGCGGATGGCTCGTGCTGGTTCCGTTACCCCACGCAACAAGGCAGGTCTGAAAGCTGAACCGGGGGCGATTTCTTGAAGGGTAGACCGCGAAATTTAAGTGCCTCAAGAAATGATGTTAAGACAATTAAAAAAAACCGCCTGGACACAATCCGAAAGTGTCCGCAATGGTGCGTGCCATCGCTGCTGTGTAGCATCGGAGCTTTGTTCCGGATATGATATTTATTGCTTTTTGTCTTTCTCTCCCTTTGTAGGGCCAGCAACAGGCGCCACTGCCGCAACACATGGCTGCTGCGCCCCCAGGGCACCCGGGGCAGGGAGGCCAAGGAGAACCACCCCAGGATTCAAGTTCTCAATAGAGAGCTCGACCAGACGACTACCACGTCCAAAACGACGTAACCCGTGTGGTCTTCCCCAAACGCGCATTCTTTGCAGTGCTGTCCCGTAATTGGCGCCACTCGATGAGCACCACTGCACTTTCCCGAATAAACCGTAATCAGTGTGAACGTCTGCTCGAGTTACAAACTGCGCTCATCTCAGCACGAACACAAGCCTCGGAGATCAGGGCAGCAAGGTCACATATACCATCCTGCTCAAATTCAGCAGCTCAATTTCACCCGGAACACGCGAGTGGCGGTCGGATCTCCCCCTCGGGTGCTCGTGGCCCCGGGCAGCCAGGCATTGACGAAGTAAAAACACAGGGCGTTAGTTTTTCCGATTATCAACAGCACCCCTCATTGGTTCTACTGCCAGCTCATTTGCCGTCTGGGAACTGTTTGAACGCGTCCGTTACGAGTTAAATTCGGTGCAGCATGGTATGGTTGCTCGCATACTTGGAGAGTTTTCATTGTCCCAGGGGAGGTGACTGGCCCCCCCCCGACCCCTCTCTGTCTGTATCTGCCCTGCCCGTGTCGTTATTTGGGACGTCACGTATGATGTTCAGTTCGTTGTACTGCCTTCCTGTTCCCACGATGTCAAACTGGGGTGGGACTTCCTTTCTCAACATGGAGCTATCATCGACTGTGGACGTGCCGAAGTAGAGTTCTTCCCGTTCATGGATCATACCGCTGATGAACCGCCCGCTACTTCTACCGTAAAACTGGTCCTCGCGGAAGAAGCCCCTCATCTCCCATTTCGGATTCGCTACATGCATAGCGAGGCCTCTGTTCTGGCAGTCTTGGTACCAAAGGTAGCCTAAAGGGACCCTGCAACACTCTTTGAGCAGTGGACGTAAACCTGCGCGACGTTTAGATTACACTGCCAGGAATTCCTGAGCCAAATATTACACGTGCACGTGAAGCGGTGAGCGAGCAAATCGATGTGAAAGACGCCGAAAAATCAACCGCTGTCTCTTCAGTTGTCCTCATTATGCAACCCCTAGCATGGCCTAACGGACGTCACATAGCCCATGGCTGCCCGACCGGCTGTCACTGGTCAACTTCGCGGCTAGATTCTCCCATTTCCGTCGTCGTCATTGCTGTGTACGAACCTATTCTATGCCTGAACCTGTAGGCACAGTTTTGCCGTTTCTTTTGTGTTTTGAGTGCGCGCGGAGCTTGAGTGATGAGCTCAATACTTCCCTTTTAACGGGACCACTCGACTACAAACGTTTATTGCTTCAAAAACGCCCTACGAGCCCGAGCGCGCACTTGCGAGCTGGCACCCATGCCTGCTTTTTTTGTGGCACCAGACCGGAAATAGGCCCCTCCGCGTTGCGGAGAAAAGGACAAAACTACCCGGCATGTGATATATCGAAGGCCACCGAAGAGAACGCCGCGAGCCGCCCTCCTCTCCGGGAGAGAGCGCGCAGCTTTCGTCGCCTTGTCCGCGGTCGAGTTGAGAGGGAACGATTATGCACGATTTCTCATCGCGCGTAGTTTCATTAATTGTGAACGGATTTTCATAATTCTTGCGGGAGAAGATTTCTGGGACAATAGACTTTATCCCAAAGTACATTACTAGCAGTCGATGGCAAGTGTTACAGGGTCCCTTTAAGAGGGTTCAGCGCTTCTCGACCGCTCGCGACATGTCGTAGACACTCGAGTCTTGGCCAGGGGGTTAAAAAGAAGGTCCTGTTGCGCTGCACGGCAAGCGTACCCTCAATCTGGCCAACGTAAAATTAATTAACCTTGAGGACAATGTCAGGGAGCTGACTCTCAAAATGAATTCTTTCGTATCTCTTGGTGGCGATGTTATCAGCGTTCATGATGCTCTGAAACAGTGTCAAGCAAAAATAGTCGAACTTGAAGATAGGAGCCGAAGGTCAAACTTAATTGTATTCGGCATTCCGGAAGCACCTGGCGAAACGGAAGAGCAACTGCGGCACAAAGTTATCCAGGAAGTGTTTAAGGATAAGCTCCGCATTGACTGCAAATCCGTTGGCCGTATCCATCGCCTGGGTAAATCGTCCCAGAACCGTCCTGTCATTTTGTATTTTCAGGATTACTTGGAGAAGCAAGCTGTGCTTAGCAATAAGTTAAAACTGAAGGGAACAGATATTTTTGTAGATAATGACTATTCTTCCGAAACGCTGAGAAAGCGAAAATTACTCTGGGAAAGTGCCAAGGCAGAAAGAGACGGTGGAAAGAAGGTTTTCCTTGTCAGCGATAAACTGTGCGTTGATAAAAGATATTATGTGTGGGACGATACAACTAAATCGCGCATCGCTTCGCGGAAGTTAAACGCTGAACCGACTGCATAGCAATCGCTGATTAATGGTCAGTGCTTGCGTATAATATCACTGAACGCCAGAAGTATAGTAAACAAGATTGATAAATTAGAGGCACTCCTTCTTTCTTATGACCCAGATTTTGTTGTCATTACTGAATCATGGTTGCACGCTGATATAAGTGACGATGAAATTTTGCCACCTGGCTACAACCTGTTCAGAGCAGATCGAGGATCAAGGGGTGGCGGAGTAGCCGTCGTCGTGAAGGATGTTATAACGGCGACAATGGCTGATCAAATTCCGGATCATGAAAGTTTATTTTTAAATGTTTCTTTAAATGGTCATTCATTTTTGCTTTGTGCTGTTTATCGTCCTCCTGATGCAGTTGATTCATTTCTTACCCAAGTGTATGATTATCTGCTTCCTTATCGTGACCGCAATGTTATACTCACTGGTGATTTTAACTTGCCCACAATAAATTGGCAAAGACCTTTATATGAACAATATCAGCCGAATAATGACATTCTGAATATTCTTTTTGCTTTCAACCTTACCCAATTAGTTCGTGAGCCAACCCGTGAGAATAGTATTCTTGACTTGTTTTTTACCAGTCAAGAATTTTCGAATGGTGAGCTCACTGTTAAAACTGGTATATCGGATCATCGCCTCTTGTATTTTTGTTGCGACTTGAGCAGTGTGCAAAGTAGAACTTCGCTGTCTGCTTCTACTGTTAAAGACTTCGACCATGCTGACGATGTGTCTATTATAGACTACCTAGAGATTGAATTAGGTAAACCAGTTAGTGAAAACGTACCCTGCTTGTGGACAAGATTTGAAACTTCAATCAAATATTGTGTGACAAATTTTGTGCCCTCAAGAAAAAAGACGTCGAATCGAAAAAATCCTTGGATCAGTCGTGAAATTTTGCATATAAAACGGAAGTTGAAGCGACTCAGAAACCAACATCGTACAAACACGCAGATGTTTCGGGTGTTAAAGCAATCTCTAGCTGACATGGTCAGTGCAGCAAAGACACATTATTTTAATGTAACACTCCCTGGGTTTATAAGGAGCGATCCTTCTAGATTTTGGCAGCATCTTAAGGAGAAAAAGAAAAAGGTTGAAAAAATTAAAAAGAACGACATTGTTATTACGGAGGGTGAACAAATAGCGCGAGAATTCAATCAGTATTTTCAAAGTGTATTTACTCTTGCTTCTACTCCGACGAACCTTGTTTACGATTTTGACATTACCACAGTCCCAGAAATTCCCGTCTCTGGAGTGTTAAGCATGCTTCGTAAGCTTAATATCAGAAAAAGCGCTGGGCCAGACGTCATTCCTAATGCCTTTTTACGACGCTTTGCGCTACAGCTAGCCGAGTTCTTAACTAGGATTTTTCAGGCTTCTTTGTTATCTAGTCAAATTCCAGAAGTATGGAAATGGGCGCGGATAAAGCCAGTTTATAAGAAAGGAGACAAGTTAAAAGTGTCCAATTATCGTCCGGTATCCATTACGTGCGCTTGTTGCAAGCTATTGGAGCATATAGTAGCCGGTTACATTCAAAACTTTTTAGCCGAAAATAACGTCTTATCTTCCCTCCAACATGGTTTTCGGAAAGGCCTCTCTACTGTCACTCAACTGGTAACAGTTGTTCATGAATTTTCTAAGGTACTTGACAACGCTGGGCAAGTAGATGTTGTGTTCCTTGACCTTTGTAAAGCGTTTGACAAGGTGTCCCATAGCAAGCTGCTGTCTAAGCTTACGGCGATCGGTCTTCCCGCGTATTTGGTTAACTGGGTTCGTGAATACTTAAAAAATAGGATGCACTTTGTTGATGTTGGGGAATGCGTTTCTGATGCTCTGTCTGTCTCATCTGGAGTGCCTCAGGGCAGTGTGCTGGGGCCCCTTCTTTTTCTTATTTATGTCAATGATTTGACTGAAGTGGTTTCTGGTCCGGTTTCTTTGAAATTGTTCGCTGATGATTGTGTTTTGTTTATGAACGTTCGTTCTGCAAGTGATCAGGCTATACTACAGGAAGCTATTGACAGTGTTGAACAATGGTGCAAAGATTGGGATATGGAAATTAACTCGCAAAAAACAGTCTTTTTAAGAATATCGCGTAAAAAGTATCCCAGTGTTTTCCAGTACCACCTTCATGGCTTCGCAATTTCAGAAGTTTTATCTTATAAGTATTTAGGCGTCACTTTTACTCAAAATTTGACATGGTCCCAACATATTTCCGACATATGCGCATCAGCCTTTAAAAAGCTATGTTTGTTAAGGCGAAAGCTTAAGCATTCTCCGTGTAATGTTAAGCTCTTAGCGTATCAGACTTTTATCAGGTCAAAACTTGAATATGCGTCTGTTGCGTGGGACCCGCAAACTAAAAAAGATGTCAACCAACTTGAGATGCTCCAAAGAAAATGCGTTCGTTTCATTTATGGCAAATACAGACGACAAGACTCCCCTTCGCAGCTCATGACCAACAATAATATCCCGACACTAGAAGCAAGAAGGAAACTAAACCGTCTACTGTTTCTTCACAATATACTAACCAAGAAAGTTTCGTTGCCCATACCTACATTCCTTAAGCCCTTAACCACGAGAAGAACGCGTCACACACGAGAGCATGCTCTAGAGCCTATTTTCGCAAGGACTAGTTCATTTAAAAATAGCTTTTTCCCGCGTACCATAGAAGACTGGAATTTACTTCCTGAGTCAATTCTAGCAGCTGACAATTTTGCTAGAGCATTGGAGCAGCACTTGTATTGTTAAACCGATGGTATTGACGCAATACAGTGATGGTGTATCAGTGTGTTGGGTGCGATTGATATTGCATTCTGATCGGCTTTATGATGTATATTGTTCATGTGCTGTTTTGTTTTATGTTGTTTCTAGGTAGTGTTGCGTTTTTTGTTGTTGTTGTTGCTGCTGATACCGAGTAGTGACCTTTGTATTCTTCACTTGCCCCTCCTGCTAGGACCATTCTGGCCTGCAGTATTTTGAAATAAATAAAATAAATAAATAAGCACCTCCACTAAAACGGTCGTGTCAGAACCAGCCAAACCCGCCGATAGCTGTGGCGCTAGAGTGCCGGTGTGTTTGGGTGTGTGTGTGCGTTCAATCAGCGTCGAAGCAAGACCAGCCGTTACAAAGCGTTTGCACTGGAGCGCACGTGCAAGAAACGGGAGACGCCAGACAGAACCGATCGGCGTTCTGGCGTTCCGCGGGCAGCGCAAGTGGAATAACTATGCTCGTGCTGTTTCCCACTCTCCCTAGCGACGGCGAGGCTTAAAAGCAAACGCGAGCTCCGCGGCTGCGTTTTACATGCGACTGCATCTCATTCACTCGCCTTGTCCCTGCATCCGGCGTCGTCGGCGTTGTTGTCGGCGTCCGCCTCTCCCCCATCCTCATCGCCGCGCGAGCTGCGCTCTGCGCCGCTCACCCCCTTTCCTCTCCGATGCCCCTCTCTCGCGAGGAGCATTGGATTGGATTGGCTTCGTCTGGATTGGATTGGATTGGATTGTATTTGTATTGGATTGGATTAAAGTAGATTGGGTTGGATTGGGTTGCGTTATAGCCGCGGCAGACGCACTGGCGCCGGCGTATGTGCAGTACTCTCTTTTCCGCGGTCTCTTCTCCTTCGGGCGCGCTGCGCATATAATCGTTGTGCCGCTCGCCGGCGGCCTTTCGGTCAACGGTTGCTCTCTGCTTGCGCTTGAACCCCCCTCAGCGTTGCATCACACCAGGGTTCCCGCGAGGGGAGGTTGGCTAATTTTTTTCTCTCTCTTCTGTCGGCAAGTGAGCCGCAATCAACGTGGTGTCTTCGGCGTCCGGCATCGCCTTCTGCGTCGGCCTGGTGCTCAGCTCGGCCAAAATGTAACAGCCCTCTTCAACCCGAGTAGTCCTAGTGGAACTGGTTACCTACCTCCAGCACTGGAAACAAAAATACCTTAGTATAAATACCCAAGAAAGTGGTGGGGAAACATCCCCGCCGGTAGCATAGTGGTCATCGCACCAGACCAGTATTCTGGAGGTCGTGGGTTCGGATCCCACCCGGCGGGCATTTTTTCACCACTTTTTTTCTAACTCGAAAAATTCTTCATCTGTTTCTATGACCTACTGCATTCCCCCATTGCTTTCCGAGGTTTTCTTGACTGCCAACACTTATTCTGCCTTAATTCACCGAGCCCCTCATTTCCCATTTCTGATTCCCTACATGCATAGCGAGGGCCTCTGTTCTGGCATTCTTGGTGCAGAAGGTAGGTTAAGAGGGTTCAACGGTGGTCAACCGCAGTCGACATGTCGTAGACACTCGAGTCACGGCCCGGGGGTTAAAAAGGAGGTCAACTTCATCCCGAGTAGTCGGAGTGGCGCTGGCTACCACCCCAAACACAGGAACCAAAAATACCTTAACATAAATACCCTATGAAGTGCTGTGGAAACAGCCCCACCGGTAGCGTAGTGGTCATCGCACCAGACCTGTATTCTTGAGGTCGTGGGTTCGGATCCCACCCGGCGGGCATTTTTTCACCACTTTTTTTCTGACACGAAAAATTTTTCATCTGTTTCTATGGCCTACCACATTCCTCCCATTGCTTTCAGAGGTTTTCTTGACTGCCAACACTTATTCTGTCTTAATACACCGAGCCCCTCATTTCCCATTTCTGATTAGCTATATATATATATATATATATATATATATATATATAGTGAAAGAAGTCGACTGACACGTTTTGTCAGTCGACTTCTTTCACTATTTTTATACTAGCCCATCGAACCTCATGATCTCTCTCTCTCTCCCTCTCTCTCTCTCTCTATATATATATATATATATATATATATATAGTCTGAAATCAAAAACTCACACACAGCGCGAAAACATAAGGTTAGTAGAGACAGAGACACACGAGAAGGTACTCTGAAGAAAGGGAGTCCTCTCCCTGAAACGTCAGTAAACTATTATTTTTCAGTTTAATGTCCTTCTCGTGTGTCTCTGTCTCTACTATATATATATATATATATATATATATATATATATATATATATATAGAGAGAGAGAGAGAGAGAGAGAGAAAGAAATGCCTGCAGTCTACAACGCCAAAGGAGGCATCAGGGAAAGGTTAGATATTTGTTTTATTAGGCTACATATGTTAACAAATGAGGCTGTTGCCGTTCACTAGGCACTTTTTCGCTCAGCCCTCTCGGCGTCACTGGGGCATATTAATTCGATTGTATGACGCCGACCAAAGCTACCACTCAAAATCAGGTCTGTGAGATTTAGTGGTTCCTCGAGTTTTATTTCACCGCGTCTGTTGATTGCTAACATGCAGATAGCGCCCTGATAAATATTTTTTTTCACATTAAGTCAGCACTGGCGTTTATAGAGTGGAACTTGAATGTTTTCAACACTACCTTTTTATTTTGGTGAGAACAGTGTCTTGTTAGGCTTGAATAGCGTTGAGTGAGTTACCAATGGCTATTTCTTTAAATTTAATTTAAATTAACATTTAAATATAGCTACGCTTTATTTTGCTTTCATGGTTGCTTTGATGTCCCGTGCAGGCCGACAGGCCTACAATGCAGGCCGACAGATCCGGGGAAAAGCGCCGACCCCGATCTTAGGTGATCTCGGTATACGGTTGCCTTTCACGTCCAGCATAAGAACATTTTACCTGTCCTTTTATAGCACTAACATTCTACAAAAAGTGGTACTAAAAGGCGGACAGTTGTGAACTAATGCGTAAAAATTCTTTTCAGCCGCTCAGTTGTGTAACGAGGCTCGTAGAGCCGGCTTTGCCACTAAACAGAAGTGAATTGGTGAGACGACACTTTTCCGAGAGTATTGTAGATCGGGAGTTTATATCACAGTAAGAATTCACCGACAGTCTTTTTGCATCTCCAAGGTTTATAAAATACGACATTTAGGTACTTTTATGGGGTGTATCGCTGTTTTCGGTGCAGCACTCTGGTGGCCTACCTGCCCACCCACATTTTTATTTTTACACGTGTTTATTCGTCAGCCAGGCAGCAAGTGCACTCTTCCCTCTAATTCTGCCAGGAAACACAAGAAAACGTATCAGGTCCCTATGCATTTTTGCCGTGAAAGACTTAAATAGTGTCTACGCGATAGATCACTCAGCAAAATTCTGCAAGTCACCTGAAGGCAGCCCTGGACTAATGCGTCAATTGCTATAAACTATCACTCACATACTGTGGTGCGTTCCGACACGGATGCTGCTTACGTAACTCCGAACAAGATTTAACCTATATTTTATATCTATGACGGCCATGCGAGACCCTTTCTAGCGGTCTGCAGTTACCTAATTCTGTGCACCTGGAGGGCTCGATGTTCAGCACCGACCTGTCCATGCGAATTTAGGCTGTGACAAGAGCACTGGAGGTTTTTGGAAGGTATGGCCTTGTCGCAACCCGTTCTGACCCAGCATAGCCTGCCTCTTTTTGACGAAATTAAAGTTATATTCATCTATTAATGATATCCTATTGATCCATCTATGAGACACAACAGGCCGGCCAACAAAGTTTAACTGGTTACGAAAAATTGTGTCTAAAAATTTCGTATATCGCGTTGTGAATACAAGGGAAATATGTACCAAGAGAATTATCAAAAATCTATTCTTTGTTTATTTATCACTACTTTGTGTTGATGTACAATGCTTGTTAGTCGCAGTGAGATCTGTACCTGTAAGCGCAAAACATGTTTGCTCTCGTCAGCAGGCGGACGAGAGTTGGATATTGTGGGAGCGACTATAAAACACGATTTCAAGATTGGTGCGCCTTCCTTTCCTCTAGTTCCGACTGCGAATAGGTTGGGCGTTGATAGCGGCTCCGAATGGGGTGGAATGCATTCGGCAGGCATTCTCATATAATGAATGGCAGCCTACCATTGTCCCTGAAGAAAGTGTGTGACAGCTGCATCTTACCGGTACTCACCTATGGGGCAGAAACTTGGACTCTCACTAAAAAAGTTCAAGTTAAATTTTGGGCTACTCAGCGAGAATGGAACGGAAGATGATAGGTGTAACCTTAAGCGACTAGAGGATCAGGGAACAAACGCGTGTTAAGGACATATTGTAGAAATTAAGAAGAAACGCACGTGGTGAGGGCATGTAATGCGAAGGCAGGAAAAGCGATGGCCTTGAAGAATGATAGAGTGAATCCCTAGAGAAGGCAAGCGTGGTAGGGGTCGGCAGAATTTTATACATAGGCAGATGAGCAAGAAGTTTGCGGGGATAAATTGGTCGCAGTTAGCTCAGGACCTGGATAATTGGAATTCTATGGGAAACCTCTGCCCTGCAGTGGGCGTAGATAGGCTGGTGGTGGTGATTATGATGCTGCTGCTGCTGATGATGATGATGATAGTGTTTGGATTTATGTATATGGCAAAAGTAAATGAACGATCCCGAAGCTGATGGTACGTAAAGAACAAAAAAATTCCGGGTGGACACCCTGATATATCACTATTGTAATGAAGGAGGCTGGCAATGTTCCCTAGAAACATCAGGGGTGGTATTCTCGTAACTGTCCCTTTTGAAAATGTCCCTTTTTAGTCCCTTTCATAGTGACATAACTTCCGGTTAAGAGGTGGACGTTGGCACCATGGAGGAAGGTTGGGAGTAGGCTTGCCGTGCTTGCGTTACGTCACTTTCGGTTGTTGGCGTTTAGCCAATTAGGACTCGCCAAAAGGGACACTTTTGAAAGGGACGGAAAAGGGACAAAACTCGAGAATACCGCCCCAGGTGTATCAAAAATGGCCTGCGGGTGACGTGCGCCAGTGCATCATCATCAGTAGCACAAACGGAAGTTCGAAGCCGCAGCGTCATCGACTAGAGCGACGGGGTTCCCTCGTACTCCCTGGTGCTTCCAGCGTCGACTGTGTTCGGAACACCTCCTCTTAATGTGTCGCCTGCTCAGCAACCTTCCTCAATAAACCTTTTTTATATACACATAGCAAATCAGAACGGTAAGCGATGGGCTCGTTGAATTAAGATAGAAATAAGGGTTGGTAGTCGAGAAAACCTCGGTAATCAAAGGGGAGAAGGGAGAATGGGGTGGGTCATTGAAACAGATAAAAAAAATTTGGAAAGACAGAAAGAAAATGCCGACATAATGCCCGCTAGGATGGATCCGAACCCACCACCTCTACAATACGAGTGTGCTACGATGACCATTACGCTCTCGGCGGGGCTATTTGGCCCTCCACTTTCTTAAGTATTTATGTCAAGGTAATTTTTTCCTGTGCTATATATGTATATATAATCCAGGGAGCAGTTAAACTTTTGAAGATGGTAGAGAACACAAGAAAAGAAAACTTTGAACAAGGTAAAAGCACGATTGTTGCCAACGTTTCAGCAAAGATACCTGACGAAAGCAAGAAGTCTCTTTGCTGAAACGCTGGCAACAATCGTGCTTTTACCTTGTTCAAAGTTTTCTTTTCTTGTATATATGTATGTATATATATATATATATATATATATATATATATATATATATATATATATATATATATATAGCGTGTCGAAATAAAAATGAAAAGAAAAAATATATAATGGTTACCGGGTCACGCAGAAACGGTTCGACCCCCACTGTTGATCATGCGCGGTCAACGCCATTCCGGGCTTTTCTTTTCCAGGGTTCATGGACTACGTAACTTCTCATTCCTTTTCGTATTCGTAAACAATATCAACGCTCTCTTCATTCTTATAAGATGTACAAAGGTAAGCCAACTACTGTTGCAATGATATGTTACTCTTGGTAGCGCGAGAAGAGTGCAAGGCTGGGTTATCGAAATATCTAACTCGCGGCAGCCTGAAGGCGATGTGAAACATCGATTTTGCCCTACCCCCACTGCGACTGCTTGAGAGACAAGCGGGCCGCTGCATTGCTGCACTGCGCAACGGCGAAGGACAACACCCGAAAGGGGCATGCTTGCTGTATTTCTGAATTTGTCTTAAAAAGGTCGCACCGCTGGAAGGTGGGAATACACGACAAGTGCAGCCCTCGAGAGTCGTTGGGTTGCTCAGCCTTTGGCTGCTGACCACAAGGATGCGGATTCGATCACCGTACCCGCCTGACGTTTTTCCGACAAAGATAGAAAACGAAGACTTCCATGTCTCCTGAATTCGACGCACGTTGAAGATCTCCAGGTGGTCTAAATATGCTTGGTTGCATTTAACATAGGAGGAGCTTCGGGGCCTCAAACGCGCTAGTACTTTTAAAGATGATAGTCTATCTTGGGATACTTAAACCCAGAAGATTTGGTCTGTTCGTATGTCTGTTTCTCTGTGTGTCTGTCTCTCTTGAAAGGATAAATTTTTATCAAGAAATCCTGCTATCAATGATGCAACGTAACAACCAGAAACAAACAAGTGCAGCGCCTATTACTTCAAAACTAATGGAGCGTGAAGGCTTTCACTTACAGACAACACAAACAGCTTCAAGTTGATTGCATACAAAAGATTAGCATACAAATAATTTAGAGTTGCTTACAACCAAAAGATTAACATGCGAGGTAAACAATGACACAAAAACATTCGCTTCATGAATGCGGCAATATACAGAACAGGGTTGGTTTTATGTCAAAACGGGCTCTGTACCGCACTAACACACAATTCTAACACTAAAATCAATTGTTACAACGAAAATCCCTCAGGACACAGGTCTGGAAAACTGGCATGAATATTAACCCTTTTGTTCGAAACCTCAATAAACCGGGTAGACCAATGTCGCAGAAACTGTTACTCGCCCAAAACGGCTAACTCGCCTTTTAAAGAGGTCACGAGGTGTTGTCTGAAAAATTACAGCAAGGGCCACTGCATACGTAGCCTGCGATTCTGTGCTACGGCCCTGCATCGATTACGCCATAGTATATAATCGCCAATTACTACGAGTAGTTTGCCTAGGGGAGTGTCAAGGCACTTTTCTCTCAGTCAATAACGTGCAAGCTCCAAACTTGGAGCGGCGCGGAGTATGATGCGCCAAAAGCAACGCGCAACAGTGCAGTTTCAGAAAGTGTGAGCCGTGGATTCTGGTTGACCGCAGTTGGGACAGGAAGAGTTCTGAATTACTCCCCAGAGAAATAATCTGT
This sequence comes from Haemaphysalis longicornis, assembly GCF_048455015.1. NCBI lineage: Eukaryota > Metazoa > Arthropoda > Arachnida > Ixodida > Ixodidae > Haemaphysalis > Haemaphysalis longicornis. The sequence goes on from NW_027526445.1 coordinate 168,311,327, forward strand.
CTTTTGTGTTCAGAATTCACCACGCTTTTTGCCAATGGATGTTTTGGCGTCCTTTGGCAGCCTACCTCAAGACAGCCGTAACCAGGGTAAATCTGGTGGATACACACGTCTGCCCGATCTCGCAGTAACTATTTTTTCACACAGCCTGGCAGGTTGTTCATTCACAAAATGGACATCAGCATCCAGAGCACGAATTCTCTTAGCTAAAGTAATCACGGCCTTGAACAGTCTTGACGAGATAGCTGCTCTGGGGTGCAGGTTTCTGGCCATAGTTGGGAAAGAACCCGTCTAGAAGGACCGAGAAAGTATAGCATCAACGGTCTGCCCGGAGCTTATACGTCACTGAGAAATGAAGAGACGACTCTAAGGGCCAACAACTGGCTCATGAGGTTGGTGCAATCTAGACCATAACCCCCAGAGCGGTGTGGGAGGCGCAGGGCGTCTCTCGCTAAACGCTCTGTGCTTCCATCCCAAAAGAGAGAAAAAATGTCGCGGGACACTTTGTGCGTGACAGGATTGGCAGGCAGCATAATCCTGGCGACAAAAAAGAAAGAATTTAACGAGAAAAACGCATTATCAGATTTGATTCCTCCGAAAAAGAGAAGTTGAAAGACATAGCCCTGGCAACATTCTTTTGAATATCATTAACTACCTCGGGCCACATGTCTGCAGGAGAAAGAGACAGAATATTTTATTCACAGGTAGAAAGCGATGAGGAGTTGTAGGGAGCGCTGCGAGATTCAGAGGCCTCGGTCCAAGCTTCTGCTGACTGCTTCTTGAATGAAGTCAATCAGCCCGCGTTGTACATCTTCTCTTGTTGGTGAGGTCAGCCACTCTCTAGTGTATTCTTTTCTAATTTGGATGTATTGAGGACACTGCCAAAGAATGTGGTCTTGGTTATTTGTAATTTCCCACTGTGAACATGATGGTAAGGGATGATCATGAGATGTAGCCTCACAGGTGTTTCGATTGTTCCGGCTTGTGCCTGTCGGAATAGGGTTTGCTGTTTTCTTGTTAGGTTAGGGTTGGGAGCTGCGAGTAGACGTTTCGCTGTTTGTATTATTTGGAGGTGAAGTGGCGGGTGAGTTAATTCCTGAGCTGTCAGATTTTGGCAGCCGAGGCTGGAAGCCCGGATGTATGCGTCTCGGGCAAGCTGATTAGCCTTTTCGTTTCCCAGTACCCCGGCGTGACCAGGAATCCAGTACAGCCTCACAGTTCCTTGAATATGCTTGAATAGGTGTGTCGATGAGCGGGATATATAACCAGAATCTACGAGTCGACATGCCCTCTTGTTGTTGGTAAATATATTAAGGGGACGGGCTGGTTGGGAGAGGTGGATAACATCATTGCCAATGGCGTATAGTTCCGCTTCTTCTGCTGAGGTGAACTGTTTGTTCCTTTCTTTATAGGTTCTGTTGAGCACCGTTCAGTACGCGACAGCCCACGAGGTGCCTTTTCCCGCCACGTCTGTGTATACATGCATTTTCTGGGGTCCTCTTTCCGGTTTCTTATTCAAATATTTACCCCTGATGTCTCTTCGTATTGCGTGTCTAGTGACATCCATATTACCGGGAATGGGTGCTATCTTTAACTGATGTCTGTCCATATGCTCTACCTTGCAGTAGTCGTGCACCGTTGCTTGGGAATCATACCCGATGGACGGCAGGAGTGGAATTCTGGCCTTCCTTTGCCTCAGTCTCCTAAGTTGGTTGTGTTTGTGGACTGAGATAATTTCCTCAATGGCGGTTGTGGTGCCCATGTCCTCGATGCCCTTATTACAGGTGGTTATCGGTAGTAATAACGGTATCGTTGAGGCTTTTCGTAGCAGGGCATCCAATTTCTGCAGTTGGGTCTTGTTGACGCTTGTATAAGGAATGGAGTACCTTATGCGCGATGTGATGAGTGCTTTCTGATGTCGCAGTAGGTCTTTTTCTTTAAGTCCTCTGTGCCTATTGGACACGTCTCATAAGTTGAAGTAATTGTTCTCCTTGTTTTACAATCCTGTTTACTGTGGTGTGGCCCCCCCCATCCTTCTGGAGGTGGTGGCCAAGAATCTCGATAGTTGGCGGGGTAGGGATGGCAGCGTAGCGTAATCTGAAGGGGGGTGGCTTCCACCGTCTGTTGGTGACCATGAGTAGTTCCGTTTTTTTCCGTGAAGCATGTCAGGCCAATTGTTTCGGCTTCTTCTTGGGTTTTATTGAGGGCCTCTTGAAGTTGTGTTTCAATATGTCCAGGGGAACCTGTCTTGATCCATATGGAGATGTCATCTGCGTACATTAGGTGATGTATGTCTTCCACCTGTTTTAGCGCCCTGTGAATTTTAAGGGCTGAATGGTTAAGCAGGGTGGGAGATAGTACTGCACCCTGTGGTATGCCTCGTTGCGGATGGGGGAACGGTGGGGTCTCATGTTCACCTATAGCAATCACGAGAGAGCGTCCTCGTAAGAAATCTCTGTCGTAGTGGTACAGGCTTGGTCCACAGTTGCTGGCGGCTAACTCCTCTAAAATGGCATCGTGGTCCACGCAATCAAATGCCTTTTTGTGGTCAACTTCGAGTATGGTCTTCAGTTTCGCCAAGCTTGGTTCAGCCATAACTTCTTCGTGGAGTGCTAGGAGGGCATCTTGTGTTGACAGATGTCTGAATCCAAGCATGTTGTACGGAATGACAGTAGCTTCTTCTAGGTGATCGTGGAAGTGCTGTGGCACCATACGTTCCATAAGCTTGCAGACGTTTTAGGTCAGCGTTATTGGGCGTAGATTGCTTGCCGCGATGCTTTTCCCTGGTTTAGGTATGAAGATCATTCGTCCTTCAGTGGCGTTTCCGCCTCCACACTTGGTGGAGTTCTACCAGCAGTGTCTGGCGGTCCATATCCCCTAAATTACGTAAACTGGGTGTCGTCATCATGTCTGGCCCTGGTGCTTTTTTTCCCGCACATTTGGTAATAGCTGCATTAAGCTCGGCAAGATTGAACTCTTCATCCATGCAGGGAATATTTGGGACACTGTATTCCCTATAGTTTGGTTGTGGACGGGGCGGGATATAAGTCTCACGGTTTTAAAGGAGCCATGAAGAGAAAATACAAGTTCGTTTTATTTGAAAGAACTAGGATTCAGCATCTCACTCAGCTCCACTAGAGCCACAAAAGATGTTTTTTAACGGAAAAAAAGCAAGAAGTATTTAAAATCTTTCAAATTTTGCGCCACAGTGACGTGTTATGAGCAGGAATGACGTCATAAGGGCCAACAATAAAACATAATTTTCAGTGCGTTAACTGCACGTTAGCATTCAAGTGATGCGGTCAAATGAAACTAGAGGCCCCATTACAGACGTCCAGTCATGTGTCGTCGCGACAGGTCAGTTAGGCGGCCGCCAATCGCACAAACAAGGTTCCGTGACGTCATCGAAAAGTTGCGGGAAATTGCCTAGGGGGTCGCCACGGCTTCACACGTTTTCTTTAATATCTACATTATTTGTTCGAAGATTGTGATGATATTGGTATCATTGTTATCGGGACGAAGCAGTCTTTCTAATAAACCCAACTTGTATTTTGTCTTCATGGCTCCTTTAAGAAATTCTTGGGGCTCGTCGTACTCTTTGATGAGTCGGTGTATTTTCTGTAGGGTTGAAGTTTTGGTGGTGGTTGGGTTAATAAGGGCTCGGCGTAGCGACCACGTTTTCTAAATACTCGTCATTCCGTGAAGTTTGGCGCAAGTTCTATGCCATTTTTGTGTATGTTTTTGTTGTTTACTCTTAAATATGTTTGTGGAGCCACATGTCTGGAGAAAAACCTTCTTCGGTAAATTTGACGCCGAGGTCTTCAGGTCTCAAACTATTTTGAAGTTGTGAATGGGGGCGAGTGTAGCGTTTCCCAGAAGGAGGACAGCACTTTTTGTGAAATTTAACTCGGCAGCTAAAAGTCGAGCATTGGACTTAAAACAGCCGTGAGGCTATCAGTGTCCCGGATAAAAATGGTGACGTCATCTGCGTACACAGACACTTTAACCGAGCCTTGTCCGGGCAAGGGGAGACCCGTAATTTTGGGGTCAGCAACGAGGTTTCTGATGAAGGGGTCTAGACATATGACAAAAACAAGCGACGACAAGGGGCATCCTTGTCTGACACCTCTATGAGTTGCAATTTCACCCCGTACCACACCACTCGATTCAGCCTCCCGGCCAAAGCAAAGTAGATATTGGGCAATAGTCTTATATACTTACAGCCAAATGTAAACGTCTAAGCCCGGGTATATGTTCATACTTGCCAACTTTATTGAACAAGAGCAAGACATTACGGAAATATAAGACAGGGAATTAGTACGCAAGTGATATTTACAGTGTTCCTTTATTAAAAATTGATGGGTGCTTGGTTTTTCCATAGCAAATGATATTCTACATGTACTGAAAACCGCCGCCTGCTGTTGCTCGCGCCACTTCCTGGCGGCATATAAAAAATCACGCAACAACAGCAAGTAAAGATGATGATGATTATGATGTCCTGAAACATTTAGGCACGCACCCACAAGAGGGGATTGGCCAGGGCTAAATCGGTTGTTCCACTAGCTAGGTTCCAAGTTCTGCTTGGAACGCACGTGGAGACGCCACGTGCGTTTCCAAGCCACGTGCGTGGCTTGGAAACGCCACGCAGTTCTATAAACGTTGAAGTCGGCTGCCTCGATTCAAGTGCGTCACCGCTGTACTGCAGCGCTGGCATCGAGAAACCCGGCCTGCAGCAGTGGAACGCGATAAATTCAAATCGCCTTGAGAGAGAGAGAGAATAAACGTTTATTTAAATCAACAGGGGGGGATTGTACTGAAGCTTGAAGGAAGCGTCCTCAGTCCAGGATGCCTTGAGCGCGGGAAGCACCGACAGTCCTTTGAGCCAGACGAAGCTGGTCGTTCAGGCTGGTGCTCGCCAAGGCGCTCTTCCAAAGCTCGACAGTGGAAAGTTGCAGGTTGGGAGGAACCAGTGGAGATTGGTCACATCCTCCTACCCTACGGCGTGGCATTCCGGGTTCTCCGCAAAATCGGCAAAGCGGGGAGTTCTGTCGGTCGAAAAGGTGAAGCCGGATAGGATGGGGGAATGTATTAGTCTGGAGAGCACGTAAATGACGTTCGTGCTCTCGGAGTAGAGATTTGTGTGGGGGAGCGAGTGTCTGACGCGACAGCCTGTAGTGCTGCGTGATCTCGGCGTAAGAGGTCAAGGGCTGCATGCGCTCGGGTTCGGCAACGCTGCTCTCGGCGCCCGCTAGGTGGGTCAATTCACGAGCGATGGCGTCCGCCACCTCGTTTCCAGGGATACCGTGATGTGCGGGAGCCCATACAATCCTGATTAGCCTCTTCAGGGGCTGGTGCTGAATGATGCGTAGAGTTGTTGTGTGAAGGCGTCCCCTAGCGAAATCCCCTAGCGAAGTCCCCTAGCATCCCCTAGCGAAATCCCGACAAGCCTGCTGCGAGTCGGTGACAATGACCGCTGCATTAGTTTGTACGACGGCGAGGGCGATTGCTACTTCCTCTGCTTGTATAGTATTGTCGCCGGCAAGCGAGAGGCTGCAACGGGGCTTGTTTTCGATGACTACGGTGGAAACCACCGCGGACCTACCCGGACAAGACGCCGCGTCCGTATACGCTGTTGTTGGTTGATTGCCATAGATCTTGTATATGGCTTTTTCTCTGCCTTCCCTCCTGTCGACGTGGTACACGGGGTGCATATTACGGGGCAGGGGGTTTACCGTGATGTTTTTACGGACTTCGTGCGGTAGGTTTCCCGTGAGCGCAGGCGGTTGGTCGAGTGGCGCCGAGAGCCTCAGGCGTGAGAGGATCGCCCTCCCCGTTTCCGTAACCCCCAGCCTCGCTCTTTGGTTGGTTAGATGAGCCTCAATTAGCTCCTCGGCAGTGTTGTGAATGCCGAGCCGAAGAAGTCTTTCGGTGGAGGTGGAGACCGGAAGTCCGAGTGGTTGTTTATAGACCTTGCGGGTCATCGTGTTGACCTTCTGTGTCTCGGTGATGTTGAGCAGAGCGTATGGCAACACGTATGTAATCCTCGACACGACAAAGGCCTGGACGAGCCGAAGCAGGTCCACCTCTCCCATGCCACGGGTTGTCGTGGCGATCCGGCGTATCATGTGAGTCACCTGATAGATTCTCTGAAGTCCGGCGTGCCTTGACAGCCTGGAATACAAGCAGCAAAGAACAAGAGCGGAAGAGATTTTAGTATTCATGTCCACATAAACAGCCTGTAACACCTCAAAAGGGCTCACTGCTCCGCAGTGGCAGGGCCACCATCAGCCAAGCCAGCGTCCAGGCGCGGAGCAAGGATAAGACAGGAGGGGGAAACGGAGCGTCCTGGGGCAGCCTGATAACGTCACAAGCGCTTGACAAAGTTATGTTTCCAGCATCTGCTGGCCAGCAAAGAAAGTGTGCAACCATTGCCACGGCTGGGCTACAGTGAACTAGAATATTCTAGTTCACTCTAGCTAGGTTAAAGCGGAGGCGCGCGTTCTGTTCGTGCATGCCCAGTTCAGCCCGGCTGTGGCCACGGAGCAGCCGTGGCATGTCGTAGGCATTTTTCCGGGCCGCTGAAACATTTCGTGGCCGAAGCGAGTGTGCGCGCCTTCCTGCGCTTACGTGGGTTGAAAGAGCCCGCCTTTGCGATTGTTTAGTTTTCGGTCTCCAATGAATGTGGCCAAATGCTTTAGCGAGGGAATGAATGGTGCTTTTTCTTTTAATGCCTAAGCAATCTCATCTTAGAATCACCACCAAAAAAGGGTACAGAGTATCGGAGCTCTTTTCTCCTATCGTTCCGTGCCGCCGTAGGTGCGGCAAATACGGAAAACAACGCGGGAATGCTGAAGAGCAAGCAGTCTTTCCATAATTTTCAGCAATGCGGCAGCCGTCAAAACTTCATCACCAAAAGTTGCTGCATCTTCCAAACAAACACAAACTCTATAGACTAGCAGTCTTAAACCATTGCAATTCAGGTTCTTAAACATTCTTAACTTTAGCGCTGTCCACTTGTACATGTTAGTGCAACTAATTGACACAAGACCACACCTGGCAAAAAAAAAACTGCGCAAAAAGAAAGTGTTAACACATGCTGGTTTGTTTTTGTGTCCCCTGCACTTATGGAGAACCAATGCATGCTTATACTTCAGAAAAGAGTGAATATTGGTATGTTTTGATGTGTTTACTGCGCATGGAAATAACCTTGGGAGAGGTGGCAATTGTATTTATTGTGCTACATCTCCCACTCACAGTTTGCACTAAAAATGAGAACGTCACTCCCCTGCCAAATGGCCGTGCTAAGATTCAAAATATCTTCATTTGTAGAGGAGGGTCACAGTAAGTATTGGCACTGTTCACAACATAACACGTTGTTCACAGATCAAGAAGGCCCCGTGTCTTCTTGAGGGGCCCTGCCTACTGTGCGTGGGCCTTCGGATTCCACTGGGGCTAGTGTATGGCTTGTAGTGCTTTCCTTAGTTTTCTTCATCCCGTACGTTGGCCCACAATATCTACCCCAGCGTTATGTTTGACCTCAAGCCACCTAGTTTTGGAAATAGGGTGTATTCACAGGGCCTTGGACCGCGCGGCGGCGCTACCTGCGCTCCACCGCGCGGCCACCAGGTTGCCCTCCGCCGCGCGGGCAGCGCGTTTCCCGATGCTAAACGTTGTTTGCGGCGTAGTGCTGGCAAGAACGTTCATGTGGACGGTGTTTTTCTCTGCGTGATTCGTGTGTTTGAGAATGCCTCATCGTAAAGAGTAGCCAGCATTGTTTTCGCTGCGAAATTCCGGATGCACTGTTCACGTCTCCTACAACCACAGACCCGAAGCAGGCCGAACGACAAAAGCAAGCGCGCCATTTTTCTTGTTTTTGTTGTTGTTGTTTCGAAGCAAAGGCCACGGCAGTGCTTGAAGACGGTATGATTTTGCGCGACGAATGCAACTGTCCGGTGGTTTGACAGGCGCAGCCAGCGGCGTGCATAACCCGGTCCGTTTTGACGATTTCGCGCTATCTCGGTGTCATCACCGTGCGCCGATTTTCTTATTTCCTCCGTTGCTTGAAGCGACCGTCGCGCGGGTTGAGAAAATTTCTTCACCGAAGGCTGCGAGGATATTTGATATGGTAGAGGCGTGTGAGAAGAGGAGCTGGTTTTACCGTACCACCCAGGCATGTTGCGTGCTTATTGAGGAGTATGAGAGAGGCTTAGGCGCTCTGGCGACAGTGTTCTGTGCGTTGAACGCACGAAGGTCGTCCAGTTTTGCTCCTAATGAAGCGGAAAAATAACGCACAGGGTCTGGGTGGAAACCCAGGCGAGGTAAGTACGTGTTAAAATTAGGTATGGTGGCGACGACAAAGATCCCACCGATGATTTTCAAGTCTTCCTTTCGGTAAAGACGAAGCGGAAATTATATGCAGAACAAGATTATGGAACACGCTTTGGCTTCTTCGAAAGTAGCGCAGAGACAAGTGACAAAGGCTGCTCTAGTTTGTCCCTGCATACGTTAACGTTTTAGCGTCCGCGCTGTTTTTGATGTAGTCAAGCTGTGTACCCAGCGTCAAGCTTAGTGTATGATCACGCTTGGTCATTAGAGAATAGTCGAAGGCGACGAAGAAGAACTGGATCAGTTTGGATGCCTGCAATTACCTAGGTAGCGATATTGCATGTACGCGTGCGTTCACCTCAACACTCGAAGTAGCCCATGTTGAGGCTGGGAGCCAAGTATGGTTCGTCTCATCCATAAAGTACGCCGGCTACCTTAATTTGTGAGCATTTTAAGTATGCGACTGTTTCAAACATGTGACGAGGTGCGAGGTGAAAGCTCCGACACCCATCGTCCCGGGACCCACCTGAATGAAACGGGCTTCAACAGATTCGGTACTGATTAGCCATATTATCGTTAATTTCTTTGGGAATTCGTCAAATGAAGACAGACAGCCATCAAGCACTGCCCTAGCCGTCGCATCGAAACAGCGAAAGGGAAAAAAATACACGGCGCGCTTGATTTTGTCGTGCGGCCTGCTTCGGGTCTGTGGTTGTAGGAGGTGAAAAAACCAGCGAAAAAGACGGAAGACGTAGAAGAGACGAGACAACACACACGCTGGACTAGCAACTGAAAATTTAATTGAAAAACAGAAACAACCAGAGAACGACCAAGCCTACGCATGCGCAACAAGTACGCACGTTCTGATAAAACGCTATCGAAATACACTTTTTTCCGCTCAGCTTTGTAGGAACGCGATCTCTTTATCGCTGAGGAAGATGGAAGAAACACTCACGCAATTTCCTTCTTCCTGTTGGCTGATGTAGAGCGATTCAATTATTTCCCTCTCTGTTTTTGTCCTGCCTCTTCCCAGAATCGTCACTCTTTGAAACTTGACCACACCCGTTTCATCAATCAGTTCACGAATGGCAGAGAACAGTTCGTCATGGGGCACAGAGTAAAACAAATCTTCGATGTCCACTGGCTCAGAGGCTAAATGCAGCGGGGTTTCCCAGCACAGTACTTACGGCAGTCGCTGAGTGCCTCCATGTTAAGCTTAAAAGGCAACAGAAAAGTGAACAAAGGCCTGATGAAAACAAAGAAAAAATAAAATTTCAAGTGATGCCTTACCTTCATAAAGTGTCACACAACTTAAAGAAAATTGCTTCGCGGCATGGTGTGCGATTAGCGTTTTCCGCGCCATGTAAGCTGTCTGGGTTGTGCACGCGCATTGAAAATGCGGGAAAAAAGAGAGGTGCGTGTAAAACGAAGCATGAAAAGCAATTCGTAAAGTGTGACGAAAGAGTCATTTACAACATTCCGTTGACGTGTGGTAAGGTATATATAGGCCAAACAGGTCGATGCATCAACGACCGGTTACGAGAGCACTGCGCGTTGATCAGAGGGCAAGGAGCCGGTCATCTTTCTTATCACTGTCGTCAGTGCAAACGTCAGGGCAAATGTGAGGCTTTGTTTGAAAGAGGGACGATTCTGGGAAGAGGCAGGACAAAAACAGAGAGGGAAATAATTGAATCGCTCTACATCAGCCAACAGGAAGAAGGAAATTGCGTGAGTGTTTCTTCCATCTCCCTCAGCGATAAAGAGATCGCGTTCCTACAAAGCTGAGCGGAAAAAAGTGTATTTCGATAGCGTTTTATCAGAACGTGCGTACTTGTTGCGCATGCGTAGGCTTGGTCGTTCTCTGGTTGTTTCTGTTTTTCAATTAAATTTTCAGTTGCTAGTCCAGCGTGTGTGTTGTCTCGTCTCTTCTACGTCTTCCGTCTTTTTCGCTGGTTTTTTCACCTTCAAAATGTACCAACTGGCCCAGCAAGCTGCACTTCTTCGGTTGTAGGAGACCAGCGCAGTCCGGATTTTTGAAGCGAGACCAATGCTAGCTACTCGTTACGACGAGGCATTCGCAAACCCACGAATCACGCAGAAAAAACACCGTCCACGCGAACGTTCTTGCCAGCAGCAGGCCGCAAACCACGTTTCGCGTCGGGAAACGCGCGGCCGGCACGGCGGAGTGCAACCTCAAACATGGCGTCCTCGCCGCCCCGCAGGTAGCGCCGCCGCGCGCGGCGCAAAGCCCTGTGAATACACCGCATACCTATGAGATGAAACAGAAGTCATGTTGCATGGTCTCTTCGAATTTTGTAGCACTGACAAGTAAAACTACTCACGAGAGTTTTCCAGGTGACCTATCTTTGCGGAAGCATTTTTAAATTAGACAAAATGTTTAGATTACAAACTTTCTTGCCCTCGAAGCATAACCATATCGTTCCACGAGTGCGTGATTGCTATAGTACTGTGATGACTTTTCTGGCAGTACTACCCCGTAAGTAGCAGAGACGTCGAGACGTGAAAAGATGACTTTAAAAGCACGCGAACATAATTGCAATGTCAGCAAAATGTGGAAGTATTACCTGTAGATGAAGATTCTTTTCTCGTGCTCCAGGTCAGCCACAGGGTATGGCCGCATCAAGTAGGGCTTCAAGCCAAAACCCTTCATTCCTCCCAATGACATGGGGAGCAGAAACGGGTGAATGAGGCAGTGGGGCCGGTGGAGGGAGATAATTTTGCTTCCAGCTCTTCCCACAGCTTTGTCTTCATTCACACCCCACTGTCGTTCAGTCGCCCATTCTTTCCCACATCAACAAAAATGAAGTTCAGTTCCGCATCTACAAGAGCCACCAGCACGATGCTGAAGGTGCCCTTGTAGTTGCAGAACTGAGCGCCACTCTGTGGAGGGGGCTGTATCACGACGTGCTTCCCGTCAAGTTCTCCAACACAATGCGGAAACTGCCACAGGTCCTCGAACCCTTGTGCCACAGCGAGCATTCCGCATGTGTTTGGGACACCTTCAACGCAAGCACAGCTGAGACCACAGCGCTGAACTTGTGACTAATTTATTGAAAGGCAAACTTGTACATAAATACAGTAGAACCCTGCTGATACGTTCTCGGTTCATACGATTTCCCGGTTATTACACTCTCAATTGTGAACACTAAAAATTCCCCATATACGTTTCTTACCGGATAGTACGTTTTTCTGGCTAGTGCGTTTCTCCCTCGTGTTTTTCTTCACATGTGTTAACAAGGTTCTACTGTACTATCACTAACACTGACATGATAAAACCCGCGACAATATACTGAAGTATGTTCTAAACAAAAGAATGCACAATACCTACAAGGCGTGAAAATTGACAGTTAAGTTGCCGGAGTGATTCAAAAATGAAAATTCACTCTCACGCGAAGCCACCAAGGGCACATGCTAAGAAAGAATGAAATGGAAAAAAAGGTGTGCTGTGAATGAGCCTGTCCTCGGTAGCTATGCACGATAGTCAGTTTCCATTTCTGCATCCCCCTGAAAAGTCAAGTCAATCCGCCTCTTTCATTGCGGTGTGCTGCCACCTAGCGTGCCTAGCGGAAGTTGAAGCTGTAGGGTTTGTCGGCGTTTCCTCCGGCTGCGTTCTCGTTGTATGCACGGCAATCCCGCATTACGGCGAGGAGCAGCCGAAGTTTTTCTACTGTGTTGGTGTTATAACGCCTTAAGATGACAGCCCCTGGTCATCACATAATACCAGGCGGCTTCTTATCACTGAATGAGGGCTGGCAGAGAAATCTCGGACAGATCCGTGTGCCGTCCGAGTAGCAGAGCGAGCACTGCTTGGAGTCGTCTGGCATGAAGTGCGATCGCCAGCTCAACAAAGGCCGGAAGTTCACAAAATGCCTTTAAGCGCTGCACACATGTACGATTGGTACACGCTATTCGCATGCGACTGATCGTTATGACTGTCACCACGACTAGTCATACGCGTGAATTGTGAATTTGAGACCGCCCGATGCGCGCATGAAATGCGTCGTAGGTGTCGCTCCGCCCACTGTTTTTGCTCCGTGGTCAACTACGATGATCGCTGAGCTGAATTTGTAGATTCTGCGCGTTTGTTCGCAAGAAATGGATAAATCAAGCAATCGTGAAGCGTTTTCTGCCTTCGGAAACAGTCCGCGCACACGCCGGCCGCGCCTACCAGCTCGGCACACTCAGCGGCTCGAACCGGCGCCGACTGCGCAGACCACGGTAGCAACCGCGCTTGTCGCTGCTCTTCTGAATCAATCTGATCGCTAAAAAGTTCCACATGCGAGAAAGTAGGTGTTAGTGTGGTGAAAAATTGTGGTAGGGATTGTTGTCAGGGCTTATTTTAAAAGCGGCGATCAGATATATCTGCCGCGTTGCAAGCCTAAGCTGACCGGTCGCCGCGGCGCGCGGTGCGCCGAGCGGCCGAGAGATGGCGATACCTGCGCGGAAGCATCCAAACAGGCTACGCAGATGACTTGGTCACCGATCGCTCAAACGGCAGTTATAACTTAGAGTTCCACATGCGAGAAAAGGGATGATAGTGTAGTGAAAAGTTGTGTTGCGGATTGTCATTCGCAGTTGCACAGATAGCAGCGATCAATCACCCGAGCCGACGCGAGCGACGCAAGCCGCCGTAGCCGATCGCGTGCGGCCGACGGGAAGCAATAGAAGCCGACACCGTTCCCTTTTCGGCACTCCGAGTTAGAGCGGAACGCAGCACAAGTTGTGGGCATTGTTCCGCGTACAACGAGCACACACAAAAAATCAAACCATGTAAATACAACCACGACCCCTTCCCGCTTGTGCGGGAGCTGTGGGGAATGTCGTCTGCTGCCCCTACTGGACTGCTTAGGGACTTGGCCGCTAGGGGATTGCGCATGCGCATTGGGGTTGTGAAAGAGGCGGATTGCCAAGCCTTGTAGGTTTTTTGTGCTGCTTGCGGTCATGATCCGAGTATGATGTTGGTATGAGATGATGTCGTGTTAATCGCAGTATTTATCAGGGTGTCATACTAGAACTGAACACCAGAACCAAACCGGTATTCTCTTGCAACTGCACCAGAACCCGAACCGTTATTTTTTGAGCACACTAAACCCAAACTGGAACTGTAGCAAAAGAAGAAATGACGATTTATTTGATTGATTGAAGGGTTTAACGCGCCGACGCAACGCAGGCGATGAGGCGCGCCGTAGTGGAGGGCTCCGGATTAATTTTGACCGCCTGGGGATCTTTAACGTGCGCCGAAATCTCGTACACACGGGCGTTTTTGCTTTTCGCCTCCATCAGAAAAGCGGCCGCCGCGGCTGGGAATCGAACCCGCGACCTCGTGCTCAGCAGCGCAACGCCGTAGCCACTGAACCACCGCGGGGGGTCGAAGAAATGACGGTTACCAATTCACCACGAAATGGTTATGGTTCGACCAACCGCTTTTAATGCGCAATCAACGCCATTCAGAGTTTTTCTTTTTCACACACCATCAATTTTTTAACTTCTCGCGCACTTTCCCCCTTAGATCAGTCAACACTAGGGGCATTTTTTTTATCTGAACTGGCGCAGATTAGTGCACTGTCGTGCAGACCAGTGTCGAGTGCTACAGAAGATATTGTTACGTGACGGCAGGACGCAGGAAATGAACCATGGAAGATGCGAGTGATGTATTTACACTATACTACACGATGTCGGCCATGAGGAAGCCCGCCCAGCGTGGTCTTCGTCTTCTTCTCTGGAAATTGCAGATTGCTCTCTAGCTGCTTCTTTCCGTGACAATATCAATAAGTAAAAAAATATGAACATATGCAGCACTGCTCGCACTGGCGCAGCCGGTCACAGATAAAAAAAAATACCTCTACTATCAACACTCCCTTCATCGTTACAACACGAGGAGTGGTATACGCACCAATGGTGCAATGGTATGCTGGCAGTGCAAGCAGTTTGAAAGGCTGAGGAAACGAAATGTACCACCCTCGGCAGCTGCATGCAAGGCGATATAAGACCTCGAGTGTGCCCCACCCACGCTGCGACTGTGTAAGGGCTTTCGGGCCGCAAGATTGCTGCACTGTGCAATGGCGAAGGCCAACACCCAAAATGTGCATACTTTACGCATTTAATTATTTAAAAAAAAAAATTGCACACCAGGAACTAGCGAATACTTGACAAGTGTTATCCTCAATAACTGCTCAGTGGCTGTTAGCTGCTGACCACAAGGATGCGGGGGTTATAACCTCACCCAGCTTCAGTTTTTCTTACGTAGACGAAAAACAAAAACTTCCACCTGTCGAGATCTTGACGCACGTTAAAGATATCCAGGTGGTTTAATTGTTTAGCTGGTCTCCAATATACGGTGTGCCTCATAGCACAATCCTGAGTAGCTTCAGGGTATCAAACACACCAATATGTTTTGGGAAGTGGGTTTCACTTTTAACCACAAACATTTTTTTCGCACTTCAATAGTAATATAACTCCCCGAAACAGTTCGCAAAGCTGTTTGGCTTGTGGTTTAATCAAACCGGAACTGAACCAGAGCAAATAAATTCACCCAAACCAGAACTAACCGAACTGACATTTTTTCCTGCTTGTTTTCTGAACTGGCCCTCAAGGCTTTCAAACACACGATATTTTACACAATGTGCAAAATATCAACACATGCATAGGTACAGTCGGTAAAACGCTTGTCTATAACAGCGATTTCAACTTCAACCAGCTATGCTCGTTCCAAACATGTCGGAGGCAAAAGCGAAGGGCTAAGACTTCACAATTCCGCAGTAGTTTTATTCAAATCCCGCTCCGGCGGGGCTGGAGAGGGCTGAGAGTACGAAAGCTGTGTTATAGACAAGCCTTTTACCGGCTGTACCTTCAAGAAATCCCGTGCGAGGACCGTTTACAGTGCCCGGTACACCTCAGACACAATCCCGGAAGTGGTGTAGTGGGCACGTAGAATGCGTACTGGAGAGACATCTGGCTGTCCCCTGTGAAGAAACGTCCATTGTTTTCGCAGTGGTTTCATGTACCTCGACATGGTAAAAAGTGCACTAGACAGGGACACAAGAAAAGACAGTGACACGGGACGAGCGCTAAACATCAACTGAGGCTTTATTGACAAGAAAGTCTATATACATACACACAAATGCGCAGAAACACTAAAAAGATACATAAGGCGCAGCTTTCACAGAACATGTGATTGACGCTGTAGATAGGCTTTTTCTTTTGCGTGCAAAGCCAGCGACGGAGTGCTTACGCATTCTTTTTCCTTGACAATGCAGAACGCCTCAAAGATTTCCCTTTGTAGTTGCGTCCTAAAGCTGCGCAGGACGCGTGTTTCCTGAAAGTCAGGCGTGCAAGTGCACCGCCGGCCGTGATCTGCCAAATGTCCTCCCCCCGCCAATGAGTTTACGGCTGCGCGGTGCTCTCTCAGTTTTTCATTAGAGAGTTTTAGCATAGCAGCTCCCGTACGCTACGCTAAGGTTAGCGGGTAGCGGGACCGGACTGCGCATGCGCGCGCAGGGAGTGCGAGGAGGTTGCCCCTCAGCGGAGGGAAAGAGCGGGCATGGCGAAGGCAGGCCGCGCGGAACTAATCCACCCCACCGTGACGAATTTGCTCTCCCCAGTCGCTCCCCGCTACCCGCCGCCGTAGCGTTAGCGGACGGAGCACGCTATGCTAAAACTCTCTGTTAATGCAGCGTCCGGTCTGTCCGACGTAGCATTTTCCACAATCTAGTGGAATCCTGTACACCACACCTACTTTACATTCCACACTTGGCAGATCACTGCCGGCGGTGCACTTACAAAGAGAAATCTTCGAGGCGTTCTGCATTATAGAGGAAAAACAACGCGGAAGCACTCCGTCGCTGGCTTTAAACACAAAAGAAAAAGCCTATATACAGCGTCAATCACATGTTATGTGAAAGCTGCGCCTTATGTATCTTTTTAGTGTTTCTGCGCATTTGTGTGTACGTATATAGCCTTTCTTGTCAATAAAGCCTCAGTTGAGGTTTAGCGCTCGTCCCGTGTCACTGTCTTTTCTTGTGTCCGCGTCTAGTGCGCTTTTTACCATTTCGAAGTCGTATCACCAACTAGCCCAAATTTCTGCGTTGAATAGTTTCATGTACCGCAACAATGCAGTATGCGGTGAACTTTTTTATTTGTTGGCGGCCCTGAATTAATTTTCAAATTTATCAACCGGCAAGATGCCCTGGCTCTGTTTAACGAAATCTTAGACAAGTAGCTCGAGCATATGTTGTTAAAGGTGAGCGCATGTGAAGGCGTTAAAGGTGAAGACGTCGGCTCAAAGATGGTAAAAGTGCACCGATGTTGCAGTTGATGTCATATAATAGCAGAATTACATGCCCCTGTGTATGTAGACTCGCAGTTTAAACACTAGATTTTCTTGTTCACAAAGGATGCGCGCTGCTTTTTCGCCAGCGAGGAAGAAGCTACCACTTGGTGCCCGCCGCACTCGCGTTAGAGAGTATTGCGGCAGACGTTCGAAACTAGCAAACAGCAACTGATCAAGCAGACAGAGGAGGTAGGCGTAGTGAAATTGCCGTACCAGCTCGGCAGTGCGCGGCCTGAACTCTGTCACCGTGAAACTTGCTAAGATTCCCTTATTTCGGTTCTTTCGCGTCAGGGAATTGGCAGCTCTTTGGGCTGCAAGTTTGAGAGGACATATGGATGGAAGACTGTGCAGTGAGTTCCCTAAAATAATATTGCATGAGATTACGTCGCAATGCGTGGCCTCTTTTAAATGCAGAGCATTTCTTTAACTCACGATGTCACCCGTTCTCGGCGTCCGTAGTAGTCCGCATCGCTCGCAGGTGCGCCCTCTCGGAGCGATCGTGGCGTGATAAAGGCGGGTGTCGGCGAGGCTGGAACGCACTCATCGCCGCGCTCTCTCGTCAGCAGTTGCCAAAAGTGTAACAACCTTAACGTAACGCAAACTACTTAACGTCGTGCGCCCCCGGAAATGCTCTGCATTTGATCGTGCCCCTCGCGAGGGGGATGTTTCTTCCATCAGGAAAACGGCTACCGCTGGCGGGAATCGAACCCGCGTCCTCGGGCACAGCATTTCTTCCACCCGTCGTCTTGTCATCATTCACTCAGTTAGAACGGTGACGCTGCGGAGCCCAGAAACGGCCGCCAAAGGACTGCGCCCTAAAATAACAGCTTCAAAAGAATTTTTTTTTTTTCCAATCTACTGTGTAACGTACAGTCATGGACAATTCAAATACGAACCGCGGAGCGCATGGCCGAAGATACTGGTGCCGTCACCTGGCAGCGGCCGTGGGAAACGCACGAACATGCGCAGATGAGATGTCGGGTGCGAGGCTGCGTGCCCCACTGAGACATGTCGCCCTCTCCTCGCTCGCGTGCTTGCTTTGTCGCCACGCCGAAAGAGTGCTGCAAGCACTGAAAGTACCAGCACTGCTGCAGCTGAAGGCATTGGTCGCGTTGAGAGCAATGCGGCGCGTATTTGCTTGCAGCTGCGGCCAGTGCTTGCGTGGGAAACGCGTGCACACTCTCGTAAAGCATGCTGTTGAGCTCATAATGCTTTCTTGAAGGAAACAATCGCACAGATATGGAGCAAAAATAAATGCATGCCGCCTAACTTCTGATGGCGATGCATTGTTTTGCGTTTGTGGTGCAGTGGCTCGGGAATTGAACAATGAACTGGCCGCTAAGAATGCGTCTTTGTTTAACGGAGTCATGGCTTAGTCATTTCGCGGAGTCGGTGCTAGTAGCAAACAATAGATATACCACCAGAATCCATTTGCAATGATGTAAATTAACTGCAAGCATTGTGTGGTCTGGGAAAATTACTAGCATGAATTCTAATATTAAAAAAATAGGAAGAGAGGCAGGTCCAACCATTCTATAGGCAAGTTGCCCTTGCAACAATTTTGGCGGCCTGCTTTTCTCGTTTTTTTTTTTTTTTTTAAGTGCGAATGCACTTTATAAGCGACCCCAAACCTTCCACCGCCGACGGCGGCGGCGGCGTCCGCAGTCCTCCTCTCTATATAAAAAAAAAACAGCATCCGGCGCCAGGTTTCGATCCGAGGACTTTGCGGCCGCAGCGCGACGCTCTACCGACTAAGCCACGGACGCAACTTTTTTTTTTTTTTTCTTTAATACATGGAAATTTTAGAGAGAAGTCAGCCAAGACAATTGACACACAATATAAACACTAACAGACAGAAAAGGGTAAGCCCGTCAGTCTAACAAAGGTCGGCACCAATTCAAAACTCAGGCAAGCAAACGCACGCATCCAAAAGATGCAGCCACTCTGGTGGATCACTCTGCGCGACGTAAACGCTCCGTACCAACGCCGCCTGTTCCCGAAAAATGACCTTGGTCGGCCTAGGGGGTTCAGCATGCCGATCAGTCATGCGGCACTTCCACAAGCTAAACAAACCTAGGAGCACAAAAACGTCATACGGCACCCGATTAACGTCCTCAAATGGCAAGAAGCGAATGGTGTATGGGGTGATGTCAATGTCCTTTTTTAGTGTCCGTTGCAAAACGTCCCAGAAAAACACCGCGTCACGGCACAGCACAAAACAGTGGTCAATAGTTTCTGGTTGGTTGCACAAGCGGCAATTGTCTGACCAAGGGATCGACATTCCTTTGTCTCGCAGCCATGTTTTAACTGGAAGCGTTTGCGAATGAAGCTTAAAGAAAAACGTTTTAGCATTTGGCGGCACGCACATACGCTTGACACGGTCTAAAACATTATTCGTATGGTCCCGCAAGTATGGCTGGCGATAAAGAGGCACGGGGAATAGATTATGAATTAAAGTGTTCGTCATAGCTGTCCTTGAAAGACTAAACAGGTACTCCAGAGAAAACCGCGCAGTAAGGAAATGAAAAGTATCTACAACTTCTTTTAGAAAACCCCATGGCGGCTTTTGGTTGACCTCACCCGTAGAAACAAGGAGAAACGGCAAATGGTAACTTATGCGCTCTTGAATTACAGTACGTAAAAATGGATGCTCCGCCGACTTGTAGAAGAAAAACCGAGACACAAGTTGGTGCACAAACAAATGCATTAACCCAACACCACCAGACCGTAAAGGAAGAAACAAATTATCTCTGCGCATTGGCTCCCATTCAGATCCCCACACGAAGGTAGCAAACACTCTGTGTAGAGCCTGGACTTTCGCCCGCGCACAGTGCAGTACCTGAAGCACATAAACAAGCTTTGCTACCAAGAAGACATTGCAGACTTGCGCACGGGCAAATACAGAAAGTTCTCGCCCCATCCATGCCTGCGAGGCACGCTTGACATGCGTGAGTGCTGAAGACTAGTGTGGTCCTGAGTTCCTTATTTGGTGCAAAGGTGCACGCCAAGGTACTCAAGCGGTGTGCTGTCCCAATTAATACCTGCAAATTTGGAAGGTTTGGTTCCCCACAGGCCAAGCCAAAACCCCTTAGTTTTCTCCATATTCATGACCGCTCCAGACACGTCACAAAACTCCTTAGTCAATGCAAGGGCTTCGTGAACACTACGCTTGTCAACACAAAAATAGGCAATGTCATCAGCATACGCAAGAACTTTAACTTCACATGACGCTAACGAAAAACCACGTACTCTTTGACTCTTTTGTATGCTAACACAAAGCGTCTCCTTATTGGCCGATGAAATCTTTTGCAGAAGGAGGTAGCAACGGTGATAACAGTGTTAGTAACGCGCCTTATATCTTTAACGCATTCAAACTACGTCGTCAGCGGCGTGCGTTGCCGACTCAGCGGCGTTATAGCGGCTTGATAACTGCGTGGTGTACACGTGATACTACAAACCCGATGGAAGAGATGGAAGAGAAGGCGGCGAGGCGGTGGGCTGCGGGGGCCGAGCGCAAGCGCCGCAAGCGGGCCGACAACCGTGCATTCGCACTTTCACATTCTCCCGCTCGGGGAAATGCGGGGGAATTTTTTTGGCAGGCCCCTCAGTACTTTCTGCGGAGCGTGCAGCACTTAGCTTGGTTTGGGAGTGACCCAGGTGTCCATCGTTATTTGTTCCAGTTACTGAACCCCGCATGCAAAGATATGTCGGCACTGTGACGCAGGCACACACCGCGAGCAGGCGCTCATGTGAGCCGAGCACAGTGACAGTAGGTACGATCTTGCGCCGCACCGCTAACAATTCTTTCAGCGCTCTTGCGGCATGGAAAGAAGGCAAGGATGCGAGCGAGCAGGGGGCAACACCATAGAATTTCTTACAATATATACTAGAGAGGAATCTGGCGCTAGCGTCTATGCGGCTCACATCAAGGCCGTCTGTGTCTCCGTGGGCCGCCATTATACATCGCGCTCGCCTTCGTTTCATGATTGGCTTGGATTGAAACGTTTTAGTGACCGAAAATTTAAACAAAGTGCCACAAAAACGCGAAGAATAGTGTGCAATTATGTAAGTGGAAAATAAAAACAAGCTGTTTTAAAACTAAAGAAAAACGAAGTAAAGCGTATTTTTGCCGGAAGAGTTGTGCCTCCTACCGTAAAAACCCGCATATAATACGAGGTTTTTTTCCAAATTTTACTATGTAAAATTTGTGCCTCGTATTTTATGTGGATCCCAAAGTTTTCAGCCGAAAATTTGCACTTTCGGTTTCGGTTTCAGCGGAAGGTGGGCCATCTTGCGGTGGCGTTAGCTGGCTGCTGCTTCTCTCAGCCGACCCCATTTTGATTGTTTTGACCACGCGAAGGATCGGCACGTTCACCGCAAGTCTATCACTTTGTCGGGTGCACGAAGGCAGTATTCAGCGGTAAATAAAAAAAAAGTTATTTTATGTGCCGAGACCATCATAAATTGCGCCGCAGGACGGCAGTTCGACGTCACCGAAGGCAGCATTCGCGGGTGGAGAAAGCAACTGGTGCTTGACCGGATAAATTCTGTGTGGTGTCGGCGGCCTGGAGCACTGTTGGGGGTTCCCGTCAGTGCTGGTATTGGACGCCTTTCACTGCCACCTGGCCGATTCCGTGAAGAAGTTGTTGCGCGAACCCCGCACCGAACTCATTGTCATTCCAGGAGGAATGACATCCCAGCTGCAACCGCTAGACGTTTGCATCAACAAGCCTTTCAAAGACTGCATCAGGTCCTGCTACCAAGAGTGGATGAGGTCAGGAGACCCGTAAGTGACAGCTACGGGATGACTGACGCGGACTTTTCCAGCGGTGCTTTGTGGCTGGATCGCGGATGCGTGGGCCAGTATCCAAGAGGAGCTCGTCAGTCGCTCTTTTAAGAAATGCGGCATCTCGAACGCCCTTGATGGCACTGAGGACCACTTTCTGTGGGAAGACATTTCCAACAAGGCAACTTCAGGAGACAGCGGCAGCGAACCTGACGATGACTGAACGGACGTCGGGAGAGAGTGCCAGCGAAAACGGACAATGACTGAAGGGTAACTACAGTGCAAATAAATGTTTTCTGTGCTGTTTACCTCGTATTATATGCGGATGAAAACTTTTTTTCAGATTTTGCTGTCCCCCGAATCACACCTCGTATTATACACGGGTCCGTATTATACGGGGGTTTTTACGGTATTCCGCAGGCCAAGGTGGTATTCACGAACAAAGTTAATATTTGGGGGGGAAACTTATTAGAGACTCTGATTTTAACAATTTTGACATTATTGCACATAATAAGTTGTTTGAAGAGTTTGGAAAGTTTTTTGAGCGTGCCTATTAAAACGTTGCCTGCGTGGTAAACCGGTGCACCGACCGCCAACTATAGTTTAACGAGAAAAAAGAAAACGTGGTGTTAAACAGTCGTGCACGATGACAAGATAGGACGCGTACAAGCGCCCGTACCTGTCGTATCCCCGTGGTCGTATCTTGTCTTCGTCTAAGTACGTTTTATTTCTTCTTTTCGTCGGCTACAAATTTCGCGGCGGCATATTACCCGCTCAGTCATGTGTCCTTCGACTGCGGCATGAGCAACGTCAGGTGCGATCACGCACTGCCTGCTGTTTCACCGAACACGGCTACCACAGAACAGGGAGGATTTCAGCTTCCTTGTAGCTCGTAAACGGGTTAATGCATAGTGAAGAAAGCAAATCTCCAAAACCGCTTAAGAATCCAATTGTCATGCCAAGCCCAAGCCAAAAAGGGGGGTCTTCTCATGAACCCCCACGACGACATGGCTTAGAAGGCGCAGTTTCCTCTCTAGTATACTTACTAAGAAACTCTACGGCCTATACCACCAGCACGGTCACTGGGCGAGCGGCGGCCGTAAGTAAGTATGATACTTACTGAGAAACTCTATGGGCAACACATCGCACTGGGACCCGCAGCCTCGCTTCCGACATCTCAACTGCGCATGTCCGTGCGTTTTTCACGGCCTCTGCCAGGTGACGGCACCGGTATCTTCGGCCATGCGCTCCGCGGTTCGTATTTGAATTGTCCGTGACTGTACGTGCCCGCCACCTATAATTATTACGCAGATTAAACGGCTTTCGGAGCGTCATTTCTTGCGGAGTTGGCATTCAACGTAACGCGGAGGCAAAGTGAGGACGCAGGAACAACACAATAAACACAACGACGCGCCACTGCCCGTTTCGCGCCGAGCAGCTGAGCAGCTCTACCCACCTGTTGCCAGGTAACGGAGTGATTGCCAGGCGCTCTCCAGCCACGATGGCTTGACGGAACGAGGTGTCCCGCTTGGTTATGAGCGGCGCCACCCGTTGCAGCAGGTCCTCAACAGTAGCTGTATCCATGCGAATAAAGAGGCGGTACGCTTCTCCAACGTCGAGCGCCAACTCCCGCATCAGGTTCACGTAAGCCCCCTGCTCGAGCCTCCCTTTAAGCCACGGAGAAACCCAGCACGAACGGGGCTTTTTCGCCGGTGGTTCATCTAGGGCCTCCAATAGGAGCAGTGCCGCAGTAGCAGCCACCGCGGCCCTCTTTTCCGCCATACCAAGGAGCTTCGCACGCGATCACGTAACACAGATCAGTGGCACGTAATCATGGTTTGAGCGCGGGAAAGCCCGGAGCCTGCCCGAGAGAGAAAGTCGGAGGAGGAGCACGCGAGAGGAGAGGGCGTTGCCCCGTCGGCGGCTTGATGCGATCGGCGACGGTTGGCTGACCGTCGGCGTCGGCGCGGTGTGACATGACCGCCGAAAGCTCGCCGACATCATGTCCCCCGATCAAAACGGCCGACGGTCGGGCTAGCGTCACTAAATAAGCTACGCTTTATTTAGTGACGCTAGGTCGGGCTAGTGTGACCGCGCCTTTAGCAATTGCCCCCTCTCGTGTTCCCTCGATCTCCTCCCTCTCAGCGAAAACGATGGTTGGGTCGGCTTTTGTTGCCGCCAAGATGAACAAAGGAGCCGTGGCTGCCCTGGGGTGCACAGCGTACAATGCCTGCTCTGCAGATGCCAAATAAGCTGTTTCAGAAGCGTAGGGCGCCCGCCAAGCTGTTGTTTCTCTGTTTCGTTGTGTTGCATCTGTAGGAAATTTGGTTCGGTTTGCCTTTGCAACGCATTGTAGTCTCGCTGGCCGACTTCATCTGTGAGGCGCGATGGAAACCAGGGGATCATAGTTCGAATTAACCGTTCTGGATACCGACGCGTTCGAATTATCGGGAGTTTTCCCCCTTTAAAATATACAGGGCTGGGCCGGGACCAGGGCGGGAGTTCGAATTAACCGGAAGTTCGAATTAACCGAGTTCTATTTAACGAGCTTTTACTGTACTACTTTTTCTGCTTTAATGTGCTTACATAGCACAGTGTACTGGGGTAAAAAAGGGGTACTGGGATGTACTGGGTACTGAGATGTACAGTCGGTAGAGCACCGTGCTGCTAGTGTCTGTGGAGACTCGGGTTCGAATCCCATCGAAACGGTGGCCATTTTCTTGACCGGACAAGAACGGCGCTTTTTCTCAGCATGCTTAAAATTTACAACAGCTAGAGCCGTGTGCTAAAGCCTTCTTTTATATCTTCCTCACTTTACTGGGGAGATCGATAGCTTTTGAAACGTAGGCCTTCGGTAATCCATTGTTCTTGACGGCTCAGGACACTTTGATGGCCAATCACCCTAAGCATTGCCAAATGGAGAAAAATTGAAAGCGGCCCTTTTTTATAACATCACGTGTAAAAAGCGAAATAAAAAAAATTGAAGCTTTGATCGAAAAACTTGAAGCCACTGCCCCCCCCCCCCCCCCCCCCCCCGCCCACCTCCCGAACACCATTTCAAGTATTACCGAAGTAAAAGACCTGACCGATCATTGTATCCTACTTTTAAAGTATGAAATTTCTTCGTACAATGAATAATTCATTGCGGGAGGGTTGCAAGCCGGGCTAGTTGGAATTTAGACATTCTTGGATAAAACCAGCGCGAATTCAGACAAAGAATTTGTCTGAACTCGCGCTGGTTTTATCTAAGAATAATTAATTCCCTCGGAATCGACAAAGCTAAGGAAAAAGTATGCATGGGATGATCTGGTGGTCATAATTGTAAAGAGTTGAACGTGAGGCCGTCACTGGTTTCGTTTTCGTTTGCCGTTTTGAAAATATCACAGCTGGAAAAACACTGGAAGTTAATACCACAGCAATTCATTCTGTTGGCAATTTCATAGCCTCTTGTAATATGTTACAATTTCGTCTCTCTATCCCTCCCGCCGATTGTAAACAGGCTCCGCAACACAGCGATGCTTTCCTACCGACGTACTTTACTGACTGATAAATGGAAAAGGTGGTCTGCTGATAATTTCGCTGTTTTTTAGTAGCCACGCAAGCGTAAAGGAGCCAGCCTGCCATTTTAATTAAAAGAGATAGCGAGAGAGGTGGCTTTTATTTTTAGCAGGAAGAGAACTGTAGGTCAAGTGGGGGAAGCGAAAGTTGAAGGGACATCTTGAAAGGTGGAATGCTCTTGGTTATGCGCGTTCATTTCGCCGAAATATTTCTCACGTGTTAATATTATTATTTTTTGAGGTGGGGGGAGGGGGCGTGTGTGAGACATGGCAGCAGCTTTGGTAATTTCGAAAGGTGTTGCCTATGCACACTTTTTTTTTTTGGCCAGGTGGTTGAATCCAAAACAAACACATAGACAGACAGGCGGAAATTTGAGCGTTTCGCCTGGCTCAAGAAAGAAGGTCCCGGTTTCTTCGGAACAGGTGGCTTGTGTGCACTGGCTTTTACCGAAAATATGAGAGCAGCGAGAAATACTGCGGTTAAATTGTACGAATAAGTTACACCACCGCGTAGTTCCAAACGCTTCACTGCACAGGGCCCCCACGTGACGTGTCGGTTCGCGCGATGCAGAACGGTAATTAAATGTCGTCATTGGCTGCGCCCCTTACCTGAAGCGACCTAAAACATTTCAAGCCACTATTATTAAAAAAGAAAATCGCACATTTGTGTTTAGAAACAAAATTAAATTTAGAAAAAAAAAGGTAAGCAATCAGAAAAAAAATGGCCGCGTATCTGCTCCTTTCGTTGCAAACGTAGACAAAAGACGATAGTCTTTATAGACATTTGACAAGTAGATACCCCCCTTCGCTTTCCCGCTCACCTCTCATGGCGTTCCTCTTGCGCCCCGCTCCTCCCAAGGTAAAGACGCCAAAGGTTTCCTTAAATCATTTTAAATTTGCCGCGTTCCACTGCTCCAGGCCGGGTGTCTCGATGCCAACGCTGCCGTACGGCCAAGACGCGCGTGAATCAAGGCGCCCTACTTCAACGTTTATGGAACCGCGTTTCCCTACTCCACGTGCGTTGAAAACAGAACATGGCACCTATCTAGTGGAACCTTTCGTAACTGTTGCTGGTTGATTCCTTAAAATGCCGCAAGAAGCTATAGTGGCGCGGGCGACAGCAGGCGACGGCGGAGTGAATTCTTTTTCTGCAGTTGATGAAGCATTTATTTTCGCAAAAATCAAGCATTTATGACGTTTTATAAAAGAACACTAAAAGTATCTCTTCTGTATTACATTGTTGTCTTATATTTTCGTAATGTCTTGTTCTTCTTCAACAATGCTGGCAAGTATGAACGTTACACCGGACTTACACCGGACTTAGATGGGTAGATTTAGTTGTGACTATATAAGACTATTGCGCCGGCATTCTTTGACTTTGGCCGGGTGGCTGAATCGAGTCACAGACAGACAGACATACAGACAGTCCAAAATTTCTGGGTTTAAAGTCTTTAAAAAAACTAAGAGATCGACTTGGTGGGGCTCGAACGCGAGCCGTCATCTCCAGTACTCAGTGCGCCACATCGAGGCCACAGAGCCCTTAAAAAAAAGTCACAGAGCCCGACCGTAAGGGTCCTTTTAGGAGGCGCTCAAAAGAATAGGGCGCGCAGTGACATCACGCATGTCACGTGGGTGCTCTGTGCAGCGAAGCGTTTAACGCGACACTGCCGCGAGCCGCGGGGCGAAAGGGATTTAAACTTGCTAGAAATGCTGGCCCGTATGGTTTCTGCTTCCCACTCCCTCCTTACTCCCCTTCCAATTTCCGGCCGCTACGACAGGGAAAGTGTGACCGACACGCCCGCCTCTGTCGAGAGGGCACGCGCTGATTGCGCCTTCTTTTGAAATTGCGCCCCCACTCGCTGCCCTTCACCGAAACCACCCCCTCCCACAACCGGACGCCGCGGCGAACTAGACAAGCCCTGGAGGGAGGTGAGGAGCTCCCGCGCCGTCTTTTCTTCCTCCTTCGTTCCCCCTGTCCAGGATTTTGAAGGAAGTACAAAAGGTAGGGGAAAGGCAGAAAAGCAGTGAAAGTAACGCTTTGACAGTCTCTGTTGGAATGGCTACTTGGAATAACCCCAATGTATTACCACTCTTTTGTTTCCTTTATGTTTACCATCCAGTGCATTTCGTACAAATTCCGCACAAAGCGGTCTTTGTGGCTCATAAGAAACAAAAAAGGACTGAGGAGAGGTGGGACGCAGCTGCCCTGTGCTTTTGAACGGGGAGAAGGAACCCATTTTCTCCATTCGTCACACTTGCAAGAGAAATATTCACTCGAGCAGGAGAGATGAGTGCACCTGGCACGCAGAGCATTAAACAACAAAAAGGACAGAGAGAAATTGGCAATATGGCATAAAGGTCCTATCTATGCAAGTGTTTGCTCAGCGGGCGAAAATGAAGTTGAAAGGTACGAAGTTATTCGGCATTTTCGTTATGTGTATTCAACTCCCTGGCCTGTGTGTATGCGTGTATGAGTCACACATTGTCGAAGGTCAAAACAGGATTCTCCCAGGAGCTCGACAAATGCTTGCAAGCGGCTTTTGTTAGGTGGCGAGGTAACCTGTTCACACATGTCCTGGAAGAGCGTTCCCTTGTCCTGCTGGCCCTTCGTACAGATGCTTGCCGTTTCAAAGACAAAATAGAGGGCAGTCTGATTCTTGGACGCCTGAAGCCAGTGAACCGATACCACTCGCATAGATCGGTTATACTTGTTGACCATCAAAGCCCTGCCTACCAGCATCGAAGCCGCCTATTTTTGCCTACTGGTTGCCGTGCTTTGATATTCCCTCGTTGTTGTCAGCCTTTGAAATACCAGAACTTTAAAAGCATCGTTCTTAAGATGCGGTTCACACAAAATACGGCACTACTTGCCTACTTACCCACTACTTACACCGTTTTACCTAATTTTGTTAATTTCCTAATCTACAATTCATCATTCTATTCAATCATAAATTATAGCGCCATTGTTTTGGCCACAGCCACTCAGGAAAATATCCGAAAACTTTTGCAACTGCAAAAACGAGCGTTACGCGTAGCATGCGAAGTTCCGTACCTTGCTCACACCAGAGAACTGTTTATGAACAACAATGTCGTAAGGATCGATAATTCATGTCGGTATAAGCTTTCCCGTTCTTTTAAAGCAGAGCTAAACAGGAAGGACACGCCCATAAAAAACCAGAAACCATCCATCAATATAATACCCCCCACCCTGGTTTATGGAAGGCCTCCACGTGTCGTACAAACTATACGGAAAACAAATGCTTAACAGTCTCCCTAGGATGCTAAATGATTTATATAATACTAACATTAACCTAAGCAACATTTCATTCAGAAATTTGCGCGGAATTTTTGTTGAAATGGAAATTTGGCTATGTGTTGCATATTTGATATTGTTTCACATTTTCCACTTCTGGCGCTTACTGTAGACATGCCTACTGCCCCCCTGTTTGTCGACACTGCCCATGGGTAATCAGGGCTCGCCAAGCTGTTCGCAGCTTATTTCCTGATTACCTGGTGTAATGTTTATTACGCAAAAAAAACTGAAACTGAAACTACTTCTTTTCAGCATTCGTTCGGAGATTTCCGCGATGATTGCTTCTTCTAAAAATCAAATGCTTGTTGCCGTTTTTTTTTCTTTCTTTCGTTTTTCGATGAGGCAATTTTAGTCGAATCCAACCAACCTTCGGATTATTGTCTTGTGCTGGAGGTACGAACAGTTTTAGGTGCAAGGGATAAAACCAATTCAGCCCAGTATCTGAAAGAAAACGAACACTTGTTACATTCCGTGGAAGTGGCTTCCCCTCAAACTGTTTTAATTTGCCAAGGTCAAGTTTTGCTCTTTTCACAATAAGGTAATAAAGACGTTTTGCAGGTATCACTCGGGATGACTTTTTATATACATGCGCATCTGTGGTAGGAATTAGGTCTGTTAACGCGTCTGGACTCCCCGTTCTTGTGAACGTAATATTTTAAAAGTTTATAACCTGAAACTCAATTTATTTTAGTCACAAGGACAAGCAAATTATTTCATTTAATTTGTAATATCGCATAAACGATTATGCACAAGCTTATAAGTAAGTGCGGGGGCAAGAACCAATTGCGACGACGACGACGACGACGACGATGATGATGATGATGATGAACCATTCCATCTGTTGCCTAGCTCTTTTGTCCAATCACATCATAAGAGCGATCCGATTAGTTTTTTCACTTGCCAAGTCTCTCCTTGGCATTGCGCGCTGTACCTCCGTAAAAGCATCATGGTTACATAAATAACCACGAAAGGCGGAGGCGGGAGAACAAATTACGCAAACCAGGGCAGATGAGAGTTAAGAATTGTATTGCGCGGTATCTGACCATTCCAAATGAGGAGTTTCTAAAAGTGTCTGTCTATTTACGGACACTCCGTCCAACGCCATTTCGTAGAAGCCGGTTCACTGAAAGCTGTTTCATGGAATATCGCCTCATCAAACGGTGTTTCATCGAAGACGTTTCATAGAACGCTGTTTCATCGATTATTTACTTGGTGTTGAAACGGAGAATTAGATCACACAGCGTTCGCGCACTCCTGCTGCCAGTGACGTCGAAACGTTTTAGACACAGCTGTAGCATGCTCGCATTCGCGTAGCCTTTCCCACGTGCGCATGCCTGTGCTTAAAAGGGTCCTGACCATATGATATGTAATTTTACCCGGGAATATTCTCTAGGGCTATCCATGCAAAACCGAAGCTCTACGGCGTTTGCACTGACGTTTGTTACAAGAACGTTCTACAGAAATTTTGTTAGACGTGCAAGCGTTACGTACTTTGCAAGGGATACGTCGGAACTTTATGATGTATTTAACGAGGATCGCTCCATTTGCAAGTCTTTCAGGGGAGGAACGTTCTCCAGACAGCACTAAAGTTGAATCGGTGAAGGCAAATCTAGAAATCAAGTGGGTTGCAGCAACTCTAGAATGCGCGCCATTGCACATAGTCCAGGCAAAACTTCTTATGCTAGTAATAGCCGTATGTCTGGCGCAACATGTTTCTCCGGTAGCCTTGCGCGTCACCAACATTTTAATGCGTAGCAATCCTTGTCGTGTACCGCGACAGCCACGACCATGTAACGCCCTGAATTACCAGAAGAATGGAGATTTGGTGGAAATACCTTTAATCGCTATAATGGCGTAAATGCAGATAACCGGTAGGTCATAATTTTGAAAATCCAAAAACTGAGAAAAATACAAAACTAAAAAAATAAAACTTTCACAAAAATGACCTAACACAATAAAAAATATGCATTTTATACATGCCCCCCAAAACTCAAGACTAAACAAAGAAAGTGTACAAAAGAACGTAGGACATACCAATAAAAATAGCGGAAACAGAACAACTCTACCGTATGCCTTGCGTCTTCGGCAAAAATGAACCATAATTAGCGAAGTAAAACCACTTCGTCGCTATAAATGTATGAATTTATATTTTTCGGCGAACGAAACGAAACTTACAACGAATAAAACAATCCAATGTCTTTCGCCACTCATAGCCGTACTTTCTGTAAAGAACTCACAACGTTGATAAGCGGCATTAGAATGCTACGCCTAGTATACAGTTCTTTTTATTTGTGCAGACTTTTTTGACCAGACCCCACTGATATGAGCAGCTTAGTTCTGAGCGATATGTTCAAAATGGTCGGCCGCAACATATATGGTTCTTAAATTTGGCGGAACGTCGCCTGGCAGAATGTGCATTCGGTCTTCGATGCACCCCAAAGCTTAAAGTTGCTTGTAGATGTAGGTCGTACCGGTAGGCGCCTATGCACTTTACTCAATGTATACATAGGTCAACAGTTTGGAAGGGCCGATTTGATTCACAAAATTTATTGCGCAAAAGTTTTGATGCACCAATAGCGAAAGGGCTCGAATTTCGATGAAACTGGCTTTGCCGATTCGATAAAATAGCGTTCGATGTAACGGTATTGATAACTTTCTTTCGATGAAACGGTGTTTGATAAAGTGGCATTCCATGAACTGTCGCGGACCTGTTCTGTTTTTTTATCAGGCAAATTAATCTAATGAGTGGCTTGATCTAAGCCGGCTACATTTTAAGCTACCGGCTAGCTTACTCGATTTTCCACGAACAGACGCTAGAATCCTGCGCTGTAATTTCATGTACTGTAGACAACGCCAGCTGACCCGAGTGACAAAACAAATACGCGAAAATATTTACGCACCTGCTCCCCTTGTACGTAGTTCGCACGCAAATCCCTTCCACGAGTTATACAGAAAGTCCCACCTTAACAACTGCCAACTCACGAATACCCGACCGTGTAATTGACACACGCGCTTTACACCTGTATACTGCTTCAAGCCACCTGTTCCGTGTCCGCGCGCTGGCATTCCTAAAAGTTTACGGCTCACACAATCACAGTGGCCTCCCAGCCATTATTCTCACCCCATGCTTTTCCTTTCATAATCCACGTCTGCAGGACAGAAAGGTTGCAAATTGTTGGAGGGAGGAAACGGCGGGAGAAGAGAGAGCAACAAAAGCTACGAAGGGCCGCACCATTCTTCCTCCTCCCCTTCCCTCAAGTAGGCGCCGTACCAATAGGTACGCGGCGCCTTTTCGGGGAATCTGCCTGGCAGGACTGGAAATGACGTCGCTTTGTCATCACGAGCCTATAAGGGAGGGACCCCGCCCGTGCGCTCGACTTTTTGTCGGTTTTCCCGCCAACCGTCGTTTGGATTTATTTCGTAGGTGAGTTTCAATCTCCATCTCTCCCGTTCTCTCACGCTTGCGTGGTTAATATTACTGACTTTTTTTTAACCGCTTCCACCAGTTTGTATGTAGTGCCGCATTGCACGGCAAACGCGCGGTAGCGTAGAGACAGCCATTTATTGGGCATGTTCGAGAGGTAAAGCGGGCATGCTCGCTGATTGATTGTTTGTGTGGTTTTACGCGCAGACGCAACGCAGGCGATGAGGCGCGCCGTAGTGGAGGGCTACGGATTAATTTTGACCACCTGGGGATCTTTAACGTGCGCCGAAGTGTCATACACCCGGGCGTTTTTGCTTTCCGCCTCCATGAGAAAAGTGGCCGCTGCGGCCGGGAATCGAACCCGCGTCCTCATGCTCAGAAGTATAACGCCTTAGCCACTGAGCCACCGAGGCGGATGGGCAAGCTCCTATGTGTGTTCAAAAGTAAATGATTACTCAACTGAGGCACCCAATTAAGGCGCTCTAAAACGCAAGGATGTCATCGAATGCAGCAAAATCGTCAGAATATTGTGATTTGAATGCTCCATATGCGAATTAATCAAATCGAGGTATAGGCCGGAACAGGAGGGTGTAGGAAAAAAGGGTCCTGGAGTTAATCGTCCAGGAACCAATGGTCCGAACTCCAAAGTAGAAAAACAAATGCCGCGGAACAAATAGTACGCAGGTAGACGTGGGAAAAAACATTCCCGAAAACCCATTCTGCTATGAAGCTTGCACAATGGTTTTTTCGGCTAAAAAAATCCTACAAAGCGATCCGTTCATTTTAATAGATATTGTAAGTGAAACGAAATTTCCACGCTTTTACTAATTTGGGTTCATGGGTGCTTAAATTGACAAAGGCTCTCCGGGAGGGGCAAAATGATATTTGCGAATTTCGAGATAGAATTAGGCATAGTGTCTATACTCACGGCAGCCGTTAGAAATGCCGGAGTAAATTTCTCACGGCATCCGCCTCTGATTGGCTAAGCTCTCCAGCTGGAGCTTTCTTGGGGCAAATACCGAAATTCATCAAGAACTCGCTCGCGCGGGTGCTTCCGTGGTGCCGGGGTGTAGTGCTTGCTTTGGAGCGGGACGGCTCGGGTCCG
Source organism: Haemaphysalis longicornis (assembly GCF_048455015.1). Lineage (NCBI taxonomy): Eukaryota > Metazoa > Arthropoda > Arachnida > Ixodida > Ixodidae > Haemaphysalis > Haemaphysalis longicornis. Next base: position 168,344,184 of record NW_027526445.1, read on the forward strand.
AATCCGCTTTAGGCCAATTGGGCTTTTTTTGCATTCTTCAAAGTTTTTGTATTCCGGTATTGGGCTAGCGCAGTTTTTACGCCATGCGTATGTTTGTTCCAGTCCGTTTCGTATACCCAGAGCAATCTTGCAAACGATGTTCAACCAACTAGTACCGGAGCAAGCGTTACTAAATTGTTAGTGAACTGTTTCACGCTTGTTATGTTTACAGTTTTGACGCAATCGACGAATGGGTCTTCCAGATTAGGTTGGCTTCAAGATAGCCTGTATGTAGATAGTTTGTGTACGGTATGTTTCAGGCTGGGTTGTTAGGCTGCGTTTGGTTTCGTTAGTTTAGTTAGGATAGGTTGTTTTATGTTGCGGTAAATCTGGGCCTCACTTTTGTCATTTTATTTATAAGGTAATCACAGTACGGGACTTTTATTGGTTAGCTGAGCAATATACAAGTAAATAAAGTCTGTGCAGCCGTGAGAATTGTCCCCGGGAAATTCTCACGGCAGTTTCCATAAAAACTGGCTGGCCTAAAATTTGCTGAATAATATTACCTCCCAACGTACCCTAGCATAACCTCACCGAACCCAGCGTAACGTAACCGAACGCGTCATAACCTACCCAAATCCAGCCAAACTGCAACAAATGTAATGTAACCCAGCCGAACAACACAGAACACAACCTTTAATGAAAGTAATTCAAGCCATTCTAGAAGTCCAGTGCGTCGATATCTTGGTATAGTAAAAACCAGAGTAAAAAAGTATTAACAAAATCACGATCACCGAAAAATTCTGAAAGCTAAAAAAAAAACATCGTTTAGTCGGATTCGAACGTGACCCTTCCGGTTTAAAACCAAATACCATACCCTAGCGCTACAGGGGCGACGGAAAAATAGGCTTTGTAGGAAATATTTACCCCCATAGAATCTCCACGCAGCGGCGACTGCCGTGAGAAATTTTCGATGGTAAATTCTCACGGCTGCCGCGAGAATAGACACGGTGTATTCCTAAATTACACATTAAAGCAGAACGGTCGGAGACTGACGCAGATGGCTTACACAATATTTTTGTAGAGATTGTGTGCGTCCGACATGCTCACTAGAGAGTTTTAGCACTCCGTATGTTCCGTGTTGTGCGTGCGTACCGTGTCGACCGGGGCCCGTCTGGGCGCTCGTCGCGGTAGGGTGGATTATTTCGGTGGGCCGCCCTCGCCATGCCCGCGCATTCGTCGTGGTGGGGGTGTCCTCCTCGCCCACCCCGCGCGCGCAGGCGCAGTGGGGTCCCGGTCAACACAGTAACCACGGAACAGTATTTAGTTGACTTACGTTACCCGTGGCAAGTTTGTCGCTTGCAAAATATGCTATGTTCTGTAAATAAGGTTTTAATATTTATAGAATAAACCCTCAATTCCGGTGAGACGTTGTTTGTCACACAACTGCTCCCCTTGTTCCAGCTTTAAAGAAAAGTACCCAAGTTTAATTTTCGGACTGGAAAAACAAAAATTGCGGCCCCCGAAAGCACAGGACCCAGCTAAAACGCGGAAGTCTCATTTAACGAGGAATGCCTTTCCACTCCAGACAACGATCAGCGGCGTTTTTGTTGCGGGTTCCGTGTTAACCGGTGAGGTACTCCTTGCAAGGTGAAATCAAGTTACAGCCGAGTTTACATGAATGCGACAGTAGCGCGTCACATTTCCTAGCGCGTCACGAGTAATGCAATGCGCTGGCGTTTACAGGTAGCGCATTACCCCTGCTGCGATGGCGGCGGCATACGGTGTCTCACATCGAAGGCAAAGCAGCGTTTTAACAAAACTTGTTGCTGAGCTAGTTGGTACATAGTTCCACGTTTTTAACTTTGTTAAAGCAGCGTTCTTTGCGCTTCCGGCCCGGCTAGTTCGCGTTTCTTTCTCGACTTGCTTTGATTGGCGTCTCACACAAGATTAAGAGGTTTTTAAATGCAAAGCTGCGTTTGCAGGCCTTACTGTTGTTTTTGTGGACATTATTCCTAATGCGATGCGCTCGTGTTTACATGCACTTAGAAGGCTGACTTCCGCATCTCAATCCACCCCTGTCTGGCGCGACGCGCTAGAAAGTTGATGCGATGCGATGCGCCACTTGTACACATGTAAACGCGGCTACAGATCGGCATTGAACGCTCTCAGTCATCGTAACATTACCGTTGGTGCGAGCGGCCATTTACTCAAACGTTTAGCTTCGTCTGCGTGTGTACACTACGAGGGAAGCGGTGCACACCTGACGCTAACCATTTCCCGGTAACCATTTCCCGGCGTCTTTCACCTCTCCGGCGGGCGACTGCCCCTCTTGACTATCCCGCTCTAACCCAAAAACCCGCGGCTTTCACTGTCCTCGGCGGATGCCATCACTCCCCTCAGAAGAACACGCGAGGAAAGCACGCCTCAATAGAGAGCTCTAGCAGTCCATCCTTTCCGTCGTGTACGTAGTTATCGTGTTGACCGGCACCCGTCGGGCACTTGTGCATTCGTCGCGGTAGGAAGCATAGCGGCTCCCGTACGCTACGCTAAGGTTAGTGGGTAGCGGGACCGGACTGCGCATGCGCGCGCGGGGAGTGCGAGGAGGTTGCTCCTCAGCGGAGGGAAAGAGCGGGCATGGCGAAGGCAGGCCGCGCGGAACTAATCCACCCCACCGTGACGAATTTGCTCTCCCCAGTCGCGCCTCGCTACCCGCCGCCGTAGCGTTAGCCGACGGAGCACGCTATGCTAAAACTCTAGTTCCGCGGGCCGGTCTACGCTATGCCGGCGCATTCGCCACGGTGGGGGGCGCATCCTCTCCCTTCCTCCTCACCCTTCTGCACGCGCAGGCGCAGTCGCGTCCCCGTCAACCCGGTAACTACGTGCAGAACGGAACGGACGGACTGCTAAAGCTCTCTACTGCAAGGACGATGTTCACTGGACTGAGCGCGCGGACTCGCACTGGACTCACAATTTTGGTTCTTGAACCTTTCCCCTCTCGAGCGAAGGCCACTCTCTGTGTGAACTTTAGTCGCGTCTAAAATGTACCGTACAAAAGCGCCACTTGTCGCTGTCTTGGGCCGCCACTTATGCTCCTCACTTTCTCGTCTGCGGCGCGGCGTTACTAACATGAAAGCTCAGGGGACAGCCCCAAAGATTGAAACAAATTTCGATTCGTTGTTTGGTTCAAAACAAAATAGCTCCCCCATCATCTCTTGTAGCTCAATTAACAATTTACCACTGCTTACCGAAGAAAGTTGAGCCGAACGCGAAAGGAGCCATGAAGAGAAAATACAAGTTTGTTTTATTCGAAAGATTTCGTGTTTTATATTAGCCCCAGCGCTTGTCAGGGTGCAAGCGATGTTTTATTCATTGAGAAATTATTCAATTTACGTCAAAATTTTGTTTTTCCCGCTAATTCGTGTGTTTTCGTCGTCTGCAATGACATCACAGGAACCGACCGCTTTGCAGCCGATGCGAAAGCCTTTGTTTACCGTTCGAGAACCTAGATTGCGCCAAAATACCGTGGCAAGCCGTTTTCTGCTTCTGGATTGTTTTTGTTCAGGGAGAAAGTAATCGTTTCGGAAAACAGAACGCTCCCTCGACAAATATGGTCACGTAAGCCACTCTGCTTGCGTCAATCGGCCAGTGTCGTCTGAGACAACCCCAAAGCCCCGCAGTTCTGTGCAGCTAAACCAAGCATAGTTCGCGCAGTACCAACAGCAATGCGCATAGGTACTTCTATGTTTGCGTGTGTTTTCGTAACTTACACTGCCCGTCCCACCATTCTTACTGCTTTAAGAAGAATGTGCCCTAAATTTAAGCACAAATAGCTCGCTCGGCAAGCTTATAAGCTCTGCCTAAATTTGCGTTTGCTTTTTCCGGCCTCCGCCAATCGCAGAGCTGGCTGCTGTGACATCATAGGTTGTGTTGCGGGAAATAAGCTAGCGGGTCGCATGGCCCTTCCCTTTTTTCCTAATTATGTAGCTTATTTGAGCGAAGTTTACGTTAAAAGTGGTGTCAGTATGATTCTAAGGAGGCAATATTTTGAATGAACCAAACTTGTGTTTTGTCTGCACATGGCCCCTTTAAAGTGCATCCAATCGATCGTCAAACTTCCGGAGACGGGGATAGCACACCTAGAACGAACACATGCGACTATGTTTCGTCGCGCACTAAGTACGCGTATCTACGAACTACCTAAATGAATACCAATACACGGTCCTTCTTCGTGATTGATGCGTGTACGTGTACCGCCTTATCTAGAACCGCTCCCCTATCTGGATTTTCGAGTGACCGTTTTGACACAATAGAAGCCGCGTTTCACGCATGCGCTGTGTGCCCATGAGATCTTATCAGAGCTTCTCGCTGGACTATCCGGTCTCTGGGAAATGCATCAGCTGCTGTAAGAGACTGAAACTTTAAACAGCCATTTCCGCTGTGACATGAACACACAAAAAGGAACGGTCGATCACGTTGCCTTCAACTTCATTAAAACATCATCCAGGGATCCGCACATTACGGTGCAGAACGTTCCGGTGCGGGAATTTCGGTGCGCTTTAGCTTTAATATTTTGATTTCTTTAGACGATGTGACTTTAACGTTCAAGATTTGTGTGCCTTTAAAATTTTACTTTCCTTAAACTTTTTTAAAATTTTTAGGCAGTGGCTATTTTGCCGGCAGCCGGCAGATTAGCCTGGGAGAAAAGCTGCTCGCAGTTCCTTCCCATTGGCTGGTAGAGACCACGTGATTCTTCTGCCGGCACATTTCCGCGAGGGCTACTTTGCCGGCTGCCGGCACATTTTCAGAGCTGATATTTTGCCGGCAGCCGGCCCATTAGCCCGGGAGAAAAGTTGCCGGCTATTCCCCGGCAATGCTGCCCCTGGGCGCCAATGCTGCGGCGGCCGGAGATGTGAACTTTAACCTGCTTTAACGTTGGGGACAAGTTTTAGAGCTTTGCCGAGCTTGAGGGAAAAAGAGTGACTGGTACTGTTCAGTGAATTACGTCGTTATAGAAACGAGTCGTCAAGATTACGGTGGGCAGTTGAAGTTTGACTTAGCCCCACGCGAACTTTGACACTTCTTTATTCTTTATTCTGATTCTTTATTCTCAGTGTTACTGAAGCGCTTTGATTTCAATTGATGAGTTTGCTGATAGCCCATTTCGAACTCTCTTCCCCCGACCCCTCAACCGTTACAAAACAAAAATGAAAAGGAAAGAAACCAAGCTGGCTTTTATTAAAAGCACGCGTGCATTCGCCTATCGTGATTTTCTCCATTACCCCCGTGGTCGTTCCGTTAGGTGTAGGGTATACTTTAAAATATTCAGCGATCACAGTTACAATGGCATTGCTAAGGTGATTGGCAGGAGGAGGGGTGCTGGGGAACCGGCCTCCTAAGTCGGGGGTTTGGGGTGGGGGGGGTGCCATTTGTACCTTTCCAATGTGCAAAGTGGGCGCCGAAAGCTGATATACGACTGTTGCAGCTCTCACCAGACCAGCCGGTTAAAATTTTCTTCCTAATAAAATGGAAGAAGGCAAGGAGACGTCTTTATCCAACAATGTCCTGAGTGTTAGTATACCCGGCTTAAAAAGTCAATCCGCCTCTTTCATTGCGGTGTGCTGCCACCTAGCGTGCCTAGCGGAAGTTGAAGCGGTAGGGTTTGCCGGCGTTTCCTCCGGCTGCGTTCTCGTTGTATGCACGGCAATCCCACATTACGGCGAGGAGCAGCCGAAGTTTTTCTTCTGTGTTGGTGTTATAACGCCTTAAGACGACAGCCCCTGGTCATCACATAATACCAGGCGGTTTCTTATCACTGAATGAGGGCTGGCAGAGAAATCTCGGACAGATCCGTGTGCCGTCCGAGTAGCACAGCGAGCAGTACTTGGAGTCGTCTGGCATGAAGTGCGATCGCCAGCTCAACAAAGGCCGGCAGTTCGCTGGACACATGTACGATTGGTACACGCGATTCGCATGCGACTGATCGTTACGACTGTCGCCACGACTAGTCGTACGCGTGAATTTGAGACAGCCCGATGCGCGCATGAGATGCGTCGTCGGCGTCGCTCCGCCCACTGTTTTTGCTCCATGGTCAACTACGATGATCGCTGAGCTGAATTTGTAGATTCTGCGCGTTTGTTCGCAAGAAATGGATAAAGCAAGCAATCGTGAAGCGTTTTCTGCCTTCAGAAACAGTCCGCGCACACGCCGGCCGCGCCTGCCAGCTCGGCACACTCAGCGGCTCGAACCGGCGCAGACCATGGTAGCAACGGTAGCAACCGCGCTTGTCGCTGCTCTTCTGAATCAATCTGATCGCTAAAAAGTTCTACATGCGAGAAAGTAGGTGTTAGTGTGGTGAAAAATTGTGCTAGGGATTGTTGTCAGGGCTTATTTTAAAAGCGGCGATCAGATATATCTGCCGCGATGCAAGCCTATACGCTGACCGGTCGCCGCGGCGCGCGGTGCGCCGAGCGGCCGAGAGATGGCGATACCTACGCGGAAGCATCGAAACAGGCTAGGCAGATGTTTCGGTCACCGATCACTCAAACGGCAGTTATAACTTAAATAGAGTTCCACATGCGAGAAAGGGGATGATAGTGTAGTGAAAAGTTGTGTTGCGGATTGTCATTCGCAGTTGCACAGATAGCAGCGATCAAATATCCGCCAGGATGCCGAGCCGACGCGAGCGACGCAAGCCGCCGTAGCCGATCGCGTGCGGCCGACGGGAAGCGATAGAAGCCGACACCGTTCCCTTTTCGGCACTCCGAGTTACAGCGGAACGTAGCACAAGTTGTGGGCATTGTTCCGCGCAGAACGAGCACACACAAAAAATCAAACGATGTAAATACAACCACGACCCCTTCCCGCTTGTGCGGGAGCTGTGGGGAATGTCGTCTGCTGCCCCTACTGGACTGCTTAGGGACTTGGCCGCTAGGGGATTGCGCATGCGCAGTGGGGTTGTGAAAGAGGCGGATTGCCGATGGGGCCACTGGGACGAAGAAGGAGTGATTCCTGGAGAGGGGTGCGGTCGATGTGACAGCGACGCGCGGAAGGGTGCAGCGAGCAAGCTTGTTCCTCCAGGTGGGCTACACTGGGGCCAACGAGACCGGATCCTTCGGTGGCTTTGTGTTGCGCACAAAAGAGATTGTGCCAGCTCATGCATTCGGCGACAGAATCGACTTCGTCGGGAGGGCCATAGCGGAGAACAAAATAGAACTGGAGGAAGAGGTTTCGACTTGAGTGGTGGCACATTCAGCGAACTTCACAATACCTCAATCACTGCCTTGGAACTCTCCCCTTTGTGTACACACACCGGCCGCGCTCTGCAGAGAGGGGCTTTGTGAGATACCTAAAGGCGCAACCACATGCGACGTTTTGGTCGCGTTTGGAGACCGTCCGCGGCGACGCGCGTGCAGCGCGCGCCACCAAATACACAGCAGCGCGCTCGGAGAGCCGGTGTCTGCGCATCCCAGATTTTCGGTCCGTTTTAGTATGGTCCCTAGAATATGTGCTAGTCTGCCGTCCGCGCGCTTTCGCTATGGGAAGGCGTGTCCGCGCCGCTGATGCACGCACAACGCTGCGCAGAGGGCGCTGCCAGCAATCGGAGCGCCCGAGAGGCGGGAGAGAGAGCCGAGAGAGCGGCCGCCGGCCGGCCTGTGCCGTGCGCTACTGCCGCGGAGAGCGGGCGCGCATGGGGGTTTTACGGCCAGTTAGAGCGGTGAAATCCAGCGGCTCGGGGTACATCAGCTCACAATTGAAGCTGCGATAGAACTACTATAGGTCCTTATAATTTCGGCGGCCCGAATTTTTCGCGAATCGGGCTACAAAGCCTAGGCTATTTGCGGACGATTACCTTCGCGAGTGAGACCGAAGGATGAAACCGCAGCAACGAGAGTAGCCGTTTCGCTACCACCGGTGGTACCATTATTTCGCGCATTGTTGAGACAGTGAGATCCGTTCCAGGAGAGCCCGGCGGCGCCACACGCAGCGTTTGTGCTAATTGTGAAAACTACGTGGTTATCCCCGAACGTCATGTATTGAAGGTGGTCTGCATGTACCCGTCCAGGCTGACTCGAGAAAAAAAAAAAAAAAGCTGTAGTGAAATGCTTTACCAAAAAACCAGTTTCTAAATACTTCTGGTCGAGCCCTCCTACTTCCCCTAGGGAGGGGGGATTTTAAAGCAAGGCATATGGTCATTGAAATAAATAAGGCTTAAGAGCTGATCTTTTTAATTTCAAACAGCCGCAAGTAAAATGATTGGACATAAAACAGATGTTCTCCCTTGTTGCTTTCCCTGCGTGCGTCTCGCGATTCACTCCGAGTATGCGGGCGATCAAAACAAAAAAAAAAGAAAGCCCTGTGTAATGAAGAATGCAAGCGCAGTTACTGTTTGGCAGCCTGATTCTAGTGAAAAAGTTTCCCGCACTCTTCAAGTTAGCGAATTTTCCAAATAGTGGAATTCACAAAACTTACAGGCGCGCAAAATAGAAGCTAGTACCACAGTTTCTGCCTGTTGATTGAAAGTGCCAAAAACATCATATGCGTGCGTACATTCTTATTACTTTTATTCGGCATTTACATTTAACAGATATTGCCAACTGAGGAGGCAGCGTTCGACATGCGATTTGGCCTAATTAATTAACGATGCGAATTGGTCAGATTCCGTTCAAGCTTCAAAGCGTATACAGTAATTCCTCGTTATAACGAAGTCAGTAGGACGGCGGGAAATTTCGTTATAAGCGGTATTTCGATATAAGCAACCACTCAAGAAGAGCTTAAGCAATTTAGCTTTAATTGCGCCACAACTGCAAGAAACCAAAACACAATGTGTTCAGAGAAGAACAACTTTATTCGATTTCAAAAAGGGAAGTGAGTTTTGGCTGTTTCAAGTTTTTGTCGGGCACGAGCAACCCCATCTCCGATTTGACCAGCAATGCATGAGGCCGTGGTCGTCGCCCATAAAAGTCGCAGTGGCTGTGGCCAATTTATAGGGAGGCGTGCGGGCGTCATGGAATGATATGCGAATTTCGCGCTGGAAACCGCCGCAAATGCCGTGGCTAGAGTTGTGCTTGTTGCGCTCAAAAAACGATTACCCGTTCCCTGGGTACACAGCGCAATCACGAAAACTGACGGTTTTCGCACCAGAGGCTTAGCATGATCCCTGGGCAAATTTCTCTCGAGGTGTGCAGCCGTGAAGTTTGCAAAACAAGCGCTTTTCGGCGTTCCCTTTTCAACGACACTGCTAATTCTACGGTTCGAGTGTCGGTGTTCGCACACCGTCGCGCCCACGCCAGTGACCAATGTCTAGGAACAAAATTTAAGGACCGTACCACGCAGTTGGATCGTTTGTATAAGGTCGGATGACACAAATCGAGCATGAACTGACTCCAGAAAATCGCGGCGAAAGACCAGATTGCGTTGACCGGCCATGTTGACCGCCTGACTTGCCGATGGGTCGCCGCCAATATGGGCGACGCCTCCGCTCGACACTTCGCTCTATGCGGGTCAGGCTCTTCGAGCGCTTCGAGTACTGCGGCCTAAAAAGCATGCGTTTGGGTTGGGACCAGAGGAAATATCGAATAAAGCGATCTCGTTATAACGAGGGAATACTGTATTTGACTCCCAAGCAAAGAGAAGTGAGGATGGTTCCAAAGCGCCTCAAAAAAAATTATGAAGCGCCCACACACAACACAAATATTTTCGCGGGTTCGATTCTGGGCCGTGGCGGCCGCTTTTCTAATGGAGGCGAAAAGCGAAAACGCCCGTTTGTACGTGATTTCGGCGCTTATTAAAGATCCCCAGGTGGTAAAAATTAATCCGGAGCCCTCCACTACGGCGCGCCTCATCGCCTGCGTTGCGTCGGCGCGTTAAACCCTACAATCAATCAATTATATATCCACGGCAGTGTACGGCGGGGGTATACACAAAAACGCTTCTTTGTTAGGTAACTTAGTCGAAATACCGCGTGATGTGCCCCAGCTAGCAAAAGATTCCGTGCCGACAGTGTTTCCGATGCCCCCCAGAATGTGTCGAAACCTTTTCCCTCGAAGAGGATATCGAGGATAGAGCGCAGTGACACGATTCCATTGTTTGGCGGCTCGATCGTTCTTAATTCGCAAAAAACGTACTGGCATTAATTCATGCTTCGGTAACAAACTCTTCGTATTCGTAGGAACCAATTTATTTGGCTAATCTGTTTCGTAGAGGACGAAAATGCGCCCTTAAAATCGGCTGAAAGCGCCCATACCTACGAATGCAGCACAGCGAAGCGCAGTCCTCTGCACTGCTCCCCACGCCAACACTGGCCGGCCGCGCTCCGACTGCGTGCAGCGCCGCCGCTGCATGCATCACGGAGGAGCCCCCTTCGCGGCAGCCGGACGGCAGACTAGCACATATTTCTAGGGACCATAGTTTTAGGCGTCTGCGCCGGATGTTGCTATCCTCAATTTCCGGTCCCCCTCCGCACGCAACATGGCGGCTCTTTATTTGGTGGCTCTTTAGCACTTTATTTAATAGAACATCAATTTAACGTGTTTTGTTTGTTGAAGTTTTGATTATTCTTCAGTTTATTAGGAATGACTTAAACAGAACGATGCTGCCTTTACCAAAGTAAGTCTGGCAACTTGGATCGGAGAAGCGCTCTTCGCGCGTCTCTTGTGGTTGCTCGCCCTCTCCAACGCCCGTTCCGCGTCGGCGCCAGGCGCCGCAGACGGCCGCAAGACGCGACCAAAACGTTGCATGTGGTTTCGCCTTAACACGTTGATGGGCTATCAGACGCTGCAGAATCTTGACCCCAGTCACTCCTGAGAAAAAAAGCTGGTGGTGAAACACCGGGTTCTCCGTTTATTGCACTGTTATTTGCAGTGTAATTACAGCGTTTCATTTGTAGCCTGCCAACCAGACAGATCGCAGCCAAATGTTTACCTTCATTGTATGTTGTGTGGGCCCTACTTATAGATTTGACAAACCAAATTACCCATTGGTTCCGCTGAATGACGATCATACTAATTTTCGACAACACAAGCACGTGTGCATACGCACTTTTACAGATATTCTAAGGCCCCTTATCCCGCGGCCCACAAAAAAGGAAAAAAGAAAACAAAGTACACGGCTTGCAAAACTGCGGACCCTTTCCTTCGAGTTTTCTGTGCTTGGAGTTAAAGGCTATTGACATCGGGCGTTTGCCTTAACACGGGAACGACTGGTATTTGTACGCACAGCCCATAGACGTTTTAGCAGGTTTAGGAGAAATAGAAGCTGCAGCTGTCTTCAAAAATGCCCATTCTTCTTCCATGACGATATTCTAGACTCTGTGAAAAAAAGCTGCCGACAACAGTCTTTTGGAAGTTTGTTTTAGCGTCACAGCGCTGCCCACATGAAACACCTTCAAGATTTTCTGCATTTTCGGGACCACAGAGTGTTTGTAAAACTGCTTCCTTGCGGAAGTGGGAGTATGCCTTTTATTTAGAGCAAATTACTTCAAAATGCACCATAAAGACCGGCTGAATTCCTCAGGTGATATGCATGCGGAAAAAAAGAGCGAATCTACATTAATAAAGTCTTGCCGTAAATAAGAAGGTCTGCAAAAAGATTTAACGATTTGTCTGCATAATATAAATGCTCAATTTATACTAATACCTGAAAAAAAATCAAACATGACATCAATGTTAATGCGCAAGCACTGCAGTAGATTGTTGTGCTCCATAACCCACGTCACGCGGAAATATAGAATGGCTGTTTAAGGGAAAGTTTTGCCTCAAGTTTGCACACCGAAACTTCCGTGCACCGAAATGTCCTGGACGTATAGTCGGACAGGGTATTACTTGCTGACGGTTGAAATCGAATAACAGGTTGGAAGATTGATTTGCTTCATTCGATAGAGATCTATTGAGAACGAGACCTGGGCCAATTAATATGAGGAAAATTAAAGCCACCAAAAAGAAAGATAGGACCATCAAGATATTCCGGTTAGGGAGTGGCTGAGCATCTCGCTAAAAGTCGGTTTACTGTCACGTGGTCTGTAAGATACCGTAAGCTACTGTAAGATACCGTAAGCTACTGTAAGATACCGTAAGGTACTGTAAGGAAGGAATTCGTACACAGGTTCAATTGGGTCGTCGTGACATGTAAGTGACGAGGTTACAGTGTTTTTGTCAGCGATGAGAATGCCTCCCCCTCTACGACCGATTCGGCCGCCGTGATGCAGGGTGAAGTAAGCGGTAATATTTCGCGGTCAAGAAAATCGTCATGTAGCCACGTTTCGGTTAGGATGACTATGTCTGCGTTCGCACATGAAACTCTCTAGGCGGTCACGTTTTGGTATTAGGCTGCGTATGTTTGTGAATGCAACACTAAAGTTCAAGTATGGCAAATGCCAGGGTGGTGGGGCGATTTACGTCATTTACTGTTTTCGATCAGGCGAGTAATTCATTCGTCGTATTCTGTTAGATTTTCAAGCGGGCTGGTACATCTTAGGGTGAAGTCGAAGGGGGCACCGTAATAGTAGCATTTTTTCCCGACATGCGGCCTTTCAAGTCGAAGTTTAACTGCACATTGCACCGGCGTGATGAGTTTGATAAGCTTTGAGCGAGCAAGACAAGTGGCAGAAGAAAAGTCCCCTCTTATTGCAAAGTTTTAGTTTAGTTTAGGGCTGCAGGACAGTGTTTCCTCTCGTCTTAAAGTTCATGAATTTAACGATTATGGGTCGCTTTTTGCCAGGGGAAGGTGTTCCGATGCGCTCCCTGGATACTGTTCGGAAATATGTTTAATGTTTATGTTTAACGAAGACTGGTCGTAATGCAAGGAAGATGCGTCTACAATACCTGATGTATTTTGTGTTTTCTACTTACCCCTAGGTGCTGATATACGTGTTTTGTTTTAGTTGCGAATAATTGTCCTGACTTTCTGATTGTTAACCAGTACTGATTAGGTTTCCCTGGTGTTATTAACACTGTTTGTTTGATGAGAATATGGCCAAAATAAAATTTCAGACCTCACTTATCCAATGTTGAAGTTTAATCACGCCGCCAATCGAAGGTTTAAATACACGTTCTGTAATATCCGGCGTAATCAATTATCTCATAAGCCCTCACCTCTAGATGTCTTTTTCAATTAACCACATTTTTAATAATGGAACCACGTGCATTAATTATGTTCCTGTAGAGTATTATTACATTAACGTTATTAAAATTTGAATGTTGCCTTGCAAGCGTATATCCTTTCGGCTGCTGTACTAAGGGTGTATAGTCCCGAAAAATTATGCGATAAATTTATGCAAATGTCTACACCTGACTCTTGTAGTGCCGCAATTAGCTGTGGCGTGTTTGGAGAAGTTTCTCCAGAAATATAACGGGCCACAGCCACGGGAATTACTTAATCAAAACGTTGTTTAGTGCTTGCCTTCCTCAGCCGTAGTTGCTCGAGCAATTCAACCCCGATCAGTATTAGGTTGCGTAATATAACTCTATATGAACGCTCGGTCTAACTTACTCCCACACCATTACATGCAGTTTCGGCAAACGGGCAGCGAGGCCGACACAATGCTCCCGTCACGGCTCATCATCGCTCTCCTCGTGCTTACCACTCTGGCGACGCTTCCGGCGCCGTCGGAGGGCACGCTGGGCGCCCTGCTCGTTCCGGCCGCCCTGTTCGGCTTCCCCATCAGCCAGCTGGCGTTGGGCCTGGGCATCACGGGCGTCAAGATCGCCATCGCCACGCGCATCCTGGGCTTCCTAGCCGGCCTCATCTTCCGCGGCCGCGGCGCCGACCGCGGCATCAGCGTCAAGAAGGAGTTCGTCCACGTCCCGTCGAGACATCTGGAGGCGCCTCCGGTGGTGGCGCCACCTCGCTCTGACACGGCCAGGGTTCTCGTGGCGCCCCCGCCGCCGCTGCAGCCAGGTTTCTTTCGTGCGGCACCCCAGTCCCCCTTCAGCCTACCTCGGCCTTACGCCGCTCCTGGCCGTACTGTGGTGGCTGAGCCACCACCACCGCTACACTTCGTCGCTAGTAGGCCTCAAGTGGCTCCGACAGCCAGCTTCTACGCCCGGAGTCGGTTCCCCCAGTTTCAGGTGTGTCTGTACTGCTGACGACGCAGTCCTGGTTTCTCGGGAACATTTGTGGTTTCGCCGTGACGAGATTCTTTTGCTGGCGCTCTATAGCCTGTGTAATTTAGCAGGCCATTGATTTAGATCTGACGGCGTAACTGAAGTGATATTCAATTCAATTCAATGCTTTATCTGTCTTTCATGAACAATGAAAGAAAGGAAGAACCACATAAGCTACTGCGACCAGTAGCTTGGCGAGGTGACTGTCCCCTTAGGACAGCAACGTTCACTGCGCAGGACGTAGCACATAATTTTTCAAAAAAGTTATCTTGGTAGGTCAGTCGGCATCGAGTTCAGCGATAAAGTAGATGTGGAACTAAAGTAACTTCCATATCTTACCCGCCGCGGTGGCTCAGTGGCTAAGGCGTTGCGCTGCTGAGTACGAGGTCGCGGGTTCGATTCCCGGCCGCGGCGGCCGCTTTTCTGATGGAGGCGCAAAGCAAAAACGCCCGTGTGTACGAGATTTCGGCGCACGATAAAGATCCCCAGGTGGTCAAAATTAATCCGGAGCCCTCCACTACGGCGCGCCTCATCGCCTGCGTTGCGTCGGCGGGTTAAACCCCACAATCAATCAACTTCCATATCTTAAAAGAATCTGTCTATGCCTTACAATCGCGGGGATCACTTTATGGTGAAACTACGAATAGAAGCCAACAGCAATATAAACATCCAGCAATGGAAAGCAAAACACATCACTTAGCGCATATAAGTGATAACAGCAGCAATAACAGTGCTAATGCCGATAGATATCACGACTCCGTGGGCAGTCCACACATGGTCATTTGAAGGGGGTGGGAGGGGGGGGGGTTCAAAATTTTAAATATGCCTGAATGTAGGGTCAGTGGTCGGAAATCGTGTCGTTCAGCGAAGGAGTTTGCGCAGGGCTACCTGCATTTTTTGTATCCGTCAACAAATTTGGGGCGACAGAAACGCCTTGCGGCAACGCCAGCTGCATTGCGAATGCTAATCAAAAAACGTCTGTAGCTCTCGTTTAATCAAAACTTTCCCGAAACAATTGTGACCATTAGCCACTAAGATGACTCCGTCGTTACTACGACTTTCATCAACTTGTAAGAATTAGTTCACAGTATTAGCGTAACCAAATTTTCGCCTGCCTACATGGCCGCCTACGGAGGAAGTATGAATATATAAAACGGCTGTAACTCTTTTTTGCTCGAGCGTGTGAGAAGTTTTTTATGATCTCAAAAGACCTCCGACATCACAACTATGAAGTCAGAGAATATTTGGTTTATTAAGGCGGACACTTTGGGCACTGGGAAACACTGGGCACGGGCTGCCCATATATCACTTGAACCAGGAGCTACCTTTATCAGCACGATTTATGGTTCAAGTGAAGACAATAACGTAAAGTGTGTATTGCTATCATTTGCAATAACAACGAAATTGCACCATTTCGGTTATCTGTCACCAGCCCATTGAGCCGCCCGGGCTCGATGCGAGTAGACACGCGTAGACAATATTTTTTTAGCGCACAGAAATACGTGCTGCCTTCTCTTCTTTAATTTTTGAAGGTTCGGGATACTTTGTCTGTCGATAGATGGGGTTAAATGTCGGAGAAATCACGGAGTGCGAGAGGAGGAGGAGCACGAGGCAAAACGTTTTATTGAGCAAAAAAAAAAAAAAAAAAGAAGAGGGTGGGTGGCATCCTCAGTTCAGGAAGCCGCGCTTCCGCAGCCCGGGTGGCCCGGTTGATCAGGCGTTGCTGGTCCTCCGGGTGCAGGCTGGTCAGGGCGCGTTCCCACCGCTCAGGGGACGGGGACCGGAGGGGATCGGGATGGTGCCGGCAAAACCATACAAGATGGGCTGTTGTGGCGGGCAGGTTGCAGGAATGGCCGAAGTAGGAGAATGTGGTAGGGGAGATGTGCGACAGTACGGTACAGTTGAAGTATGTGCCTAGATTAAAAAAAAAAATATTGTTTCAACCATTCACCCTTGGCAACCCAGGGCATCAAAGGGTTAATGCCGAGTTTAATTTACTTGTAAATATAGTCGAACCTCGATTTAACGAAGTCACCGGGATCCCCGAATTCTTTCGTAAATCGGTAACTTCTTAAAATCGAGAGAAGGACAAATTTATTGCCTAAAGCTCGTGATTTTCGCCTGCGCGCGCTTCGTGAGCAGCGGGAGCACATACTTCTCGTAGCTGGCCAGTGAAGTAAGTGTCCCCGGCACCTAGCGTCACTAAATAAGCAACGCTTAAGAGAACCGCCACTTCGCGCAACCGGAAGCGTCTCGGGTCCATTTTGTTTCTGGCCCGCAGTGTTGCCATCTCTCCCAACGAAGCCGCCGCCGGTTGTGACGGGCAGAGTGCGACCGTCCGCTCCAGCGTCCGCGCGGCAGGGAGAGAGAGAGAGAGGAGATCCGCCCAAAAAAAAAAACAAAATGGCTGCGCCCATATGTAAACAAATATCACGTGGTGCTGACGGACCAATGAAAATCCTGGCGGGCACATAACAATGAGAGAAAATAGTGCCGATACTCTAAAGCTTTTATTTAGTGACGCTTTTCGTGTGCCGAGGGGGCCTGGTGGAACTGACCCAAAGCCTGGAAAGAAATGCGCAGTCTATCGTTCCGTGCAATATCGGTTGGTAGTTTTGTGAGAACCAAAACGACAATGCCTCCGCTGCGTCGATTGTACCGCTCCTACGCTGGCAGCACACTGCCAGACATTCTAGACGCCATTAAGTCGGAAAAACCTCTTTTTATATGCAACTTTTCCCCCTAAATGCTTCGTTAAATCGAGTTTGGCGGCGAAGTTTTTTTCGTTATTTCGAGTTCGTAAAAGCATTAAGCTTATGGGAAACTGCTAGGGGAATATGAATGTGTTCGTCCATAAATTCGTAAAATCGGTTTTCGTAAAATCGAGTTTCAACTAGTTCGTTCCAGGTGAAGCTACCTTATGGAACAGCGTGTGCAACACCTGCACGGGCTTCCACGGGAGGAACACGGACAGCCCCATGTTTGTCTGCTGGGGTAAAACTCCAGTCATTGCAAATTTCATTAAGTAACCACAAAGTTGTGGTCACTACCCGTACAAATTGAGCAGGAAAACGACTACGTGTACAATCTCCAACAGTGTGTGTAATGTGTATTCTACAAAGATTCTCTCGTAATCCACCTCGTAATCCACCTTTGATTGGCTACTATTTTTTTTACTCGCACGTTTGGCTGCATCTGTTATTTTAGTGTTAGGTGATTGTGCCCATCAAGCAATTTCTGTGGCCAGCACGAGTACTTGTCACGCAAGAGCTTGTACATGAATGCTATCAAACCAGGGGCTATAAATGCGTCAATTTTCTCCCGCAGGCGTCTTTCCCGCAGGTTATACCGGAACAAATCCACTTCGTACTGCCACCCCCTCCTGCGTTGGCGATTCCGGCACCCCCCGCATCAGATTCAAAAGCCTCATCCAAGAACCCGCTACCCGGCGCACAGCCGGCCACCGGCGGCACCTTCGACCAGATCCTGCGGATCGCCCAGTCTCCGGCCGTGTCCACCATCGTGAGCAACAACCCCGACCTCATCGTCAGGTTCATCCAGGGCATCGCCGGCGTCAAGCCCCTGCCGCACACTCCCCTCGGGACGGCGCACAGCAATGCGGGGCTCACAGCCGCCAAGGTGGGCAACGGGGACGTCGAGGCCCTCCTCAACTTCGCGCGCCAGGACCCGAACCTGGTGCGCAACATTGTCAGGGCCGACCCCGGCTTCGTACCGAGCATCGTTAACAACATCCTGGGTATTTCCGGCCAGGGTGGCCAACAGCCGACCCCCGCGCCACCCGCCAACTTCTCGGACTTCGACTTCAAGGACAAAGAAAACGACACTGCCGACAAGTCTTCCGACGTTCCAGCTCACGTGCCCATCGACGAGACCTCCGAGACCCCGCCACCGTCTGAACGCAAGCCAACAGTAGCCAATCCACCACCGCAAGCGTACCTTCCACCTGTCGGTAGTCACCCGTTGCTAGGATATCCGTCGACGTTCTACACCATTCGCAACTACCAGCCGTCGCCGTACGAAGCTTACGGGTTCCCAGCCGGGGGCACCGAGACAGCAGAGCGACCAGTTGTTTTCTCGAGCCTGCCTTGGAACACGGCCACGGTTCTCGACGTTCTTAACATGTCTAAGCTTGCGGCCCACCTGAACCGGGGGTCACAAGGCCCGTACACCAGCAATGGTGTGGCCGAGCAGCTTCCAAGTGAGCCGGCTGCACTTCCGGTGAACGTACCGAGTACGAAGGATGAACCACAGCCTTCTTACGGAGCGGATGTCACCAATGAGGCGGCGGAACCCCCGGCAGTCCAGGCGTACGGCCCAAGTATAACAGAGAAGCCGGAGCCTTCCTACGAAAGTGCAAGTGAACAGGGCCCTATACAACCGGAAGTCAGCCAGGACGTCACAGCCGTCGAAGAACCGTTGCTCGAACCAGATTTACCCAACGCAGTGGACGCCGAGGCTGACGTCTACTCATCAGTCCAGCAGCCTTCTCTCTCTGTCGACCAGTCGCAGCACAAAAGTCTGCCCGCCGAAAAGGAAACGGCCGTTCCTCCTCCCGTGAGGTTCGTCTTCAGGCCAGTCACGGGAAAGTTGGATGCTGTTCACGAGAGTGGTCGAGCGGTCAACATGGGCAGCTTCCCCGCCGGCGTGTATGATCCCACAGCTCTGGCCACGGAGATCAAGAAGAGCAAGTGAGTTTGCACATGCTTTTATCGTTAACTATGCATTTATATGTATTGTACCACATGTTGCAGTTGACACTCTATCGATGCAAGGGGCTACTGCCATTAACTTAACGTTTCGCGGAGAACTCGGGTGGCACTTCATTTTTATTAAAGGCGGTATGCTTCTGGTTCAATTTGTCACACTCACCAGATAAAGCAAGCGATTGCCGAATCGCCTCGCGGTCCCTTCACCTTACCCAGGATTCCTTCGCGATGCCGTAAACAAAAATAGTTATCGCTACACCTGGCCGTG
Source organism: Haemaphysalis longicornis (assembly GCF_048455015.1). Lineage (NCBI taxonomy): Eukaryota > Metazoa > Arthropoda > Arachnida > Ixodida > Ixodidae > Haemaphysalis > Haemaphysalis longicornis. The sequence continues at coordinate 168,363,260 of NW_027526445.1, forward strand.
TGAGAAGGGTATTTTTTTCTCGCATTCTCTTGCCTTACTGTACATGCTCGAGTCCTTGGCCACCTTCCCTTCCCTTTCTGATCTTTTACAATTCCCCTCTGTCTTTTAGGGGCGAAGGCTGTTTGGGGCTCGGGCTGTCGGCGTCTCCTGTCGTGGTCGTTATGGTCGTAAACGTCGTCTCATGAAGCCACGGTACTAAAACACCGGAACAGTTGTTACGGCTCACGCTAAAACATAGCCCACACTAAAAAAATAAACACCGGGACACTCGTGTAGGCCTCGCGCTGAAACTCTCCGTGCTTCAAAGACACGAGACTTCTGCAGCAACGCTGTATGCCTCTACTCTCAACGGTTTCATCTCCGTTGGCGAAAGCGCCAAGGCGCCAAGAATACACTTATACACTGCATGCTTTCCCCTCCCCAGGTTTCCCGTTATTGGAGATGGCTCGGGATTTTTCATTCATTTTGAGCAACGGCTGTTTTCGCATAGTGTACCGTATACGCAACAAGTGAGATGCAACGATGAGCGTTTATGCAATGTAATATTCTGCTCTTTCCAGTGCAAACAACCAGTTTTAGTCCGGCGCATCATTTTTTTAAACAGAATTGTGTTTTATGCCCGGGTACACCAAGATCTCACCGCTGTCATATCCGTCGCGGAAATGACATCACCACAAAGAGTAGCATTGATGCGGCTCCGACCGGATTCGAACTCCGAACCCGCTCACCGCAACGGGACGTACACCCTTGGTGAAGATTTTGTGGGCCAACCCTAAGCCTCCTCGACCACAGAGAATTCAAAGAATCGGCTTTACCTTGAAATGTGACAAATATCTTAAGGCAGTGAGAAAGAAAGGTGTTTTCTCTAGCTTTCCTGCATAAAACGTTTCAGCCTCGCTCGGGACGTAAGCTTCTACATTGAATTTTTGCAGCCTGCGCGTTTCCGGCTTGGCCCACAAAATTTTGACAAAGACTGAAGATACCGATGTGCCAACTGCTCTATGAATTCAAGCGCAAGAAGGCTTACGAACGCTCCTTATATATTTCCCACTAGCTTGCTTATTCTGATGGTACTGCCGTCTAGGAGAGGCGAAGCGATGTAGTTCACCATGATGCTAACAAGCCCCGACACTTAGCTCCTCGATGCCAGCGTCTTCGTGTACGCGGGACGCGGGTGAACTGAGGCACCCTCCGCCACCTGCTGCTTTCGGTTTCGGTTTTGGTTCCGTTTTGTTCGCATGCTTTTCAAGGGGCTGTGGTTTCACTCGGATTTACGCAATGTTCCGCCGCGTGGAATCCAGTGTAACGTTTATGCGTCTAGGGGTGCCATACCGACGTAATATAAATAGCGATGGGCAAGTTCTTATGGATGAACAATAAACATTTAAATGCTTCTGTGGAGGCACATTTAACTTTCGTGTTTTACCGATTCCTATGAAAGAGGCATATGTCACTTGATGCCCTGTGTGATGTCAGCCTTGATTTGCGTTGCGTATTTGTGTCTGATCTTTTTCTTTGGTTCTGTTTTCGCGTTTTCAGTTCGACCAAAGCTGATGCGCTGGAGCCCATCTTAAGCCGCAGGAGGCGCCGCACTGAGGAGAGCCCGCTGTCCCAGTACCTCAACACCATGCGCACGGTGGACTCCCGCAAGTGCGTCTTCAAGATGGTCTGCTTCATCGGTGCCAACGACCAGTCGTTTGGCCGGTACGGAGAGAACGTCTCCGGCCTCTTCAGGTACCTCGCCCGTTTCTTCTACCGGTATTGACGCTCTCGGAGGCGAAACCAAGCTCCAAGAAAGTGCAGATACATGCTGACATAGATGACAGGGTTCGGCTACGAAAGGGGGATCGACTTGATTGTTGTTCGATGACACCGTGGAAAGGTTGACTCCCTGATGGGTATTTAGCGTCTGTTTTGTTGCTTGTTTTCTGACCGTCCTCGAAGAGTTAGCATGAACATGGGCGTCTTAAAACAGTATCGGAACTAATGTGTGCACAGAATACTATTATTACGATGAAATCGCTGTATTAGATTTCTCGATTTATTCGAATTTCAACTGCGCGGTATGGAAAGTAAATCATCACCTGTTTAAATGAAGCACCGATTATAGCGTAATTAGTCTCTTGACCCAAATTCGTCGTGGCGAGGGTTTACGACACCTGTGAATGTATACAGCTAAGGGGATTTAAGGAGAGCTGCCCAACGCATACCTCTAAGGCGATGGCATGATTTCAAAGTTGTGCATAAAAATATCGCAATATCGCTCGCCATTGCGATACCTAATTCTGTTTCTTCAGAGAGGGTAAACAGTAAAGCAGTTCACTTTGTTTTTTGTCTTGAAGTCTTATTTACATGTGAATGCAAACTCCGTCGCGGATTGGATACCACCACAAGCGTCGGGAAGAGATTTTCCAACTGCGATGACAACTTTCCCCCTCCAGTGTTACTCTCCGCTTCCCATGGGGACTTAAACGAAGCATTTGAGGTGTTTGCATATATCGCGCGACACGAGTGCAAGCTACGAATCTGCACCTGGCCGTTGTGAATCACTATATCGGTGTCGTGTATAATGGAAATAATATAACAGGAAGAGCCAGCAAGGGGAATATGCACGACGAAAAACGTGGCGACAAATGCTGCTTCCAGCTATGGTACAGCGTTATAAAACCACTGCTACACGATAGTTATTGCGCGTGCGAAATTAGCCCATGGTGCCATCTCGATGGGCGGTCATCTTGGTGCCATCATTGTGATAGATGTTGCGCAAGCATTTCTATTCCGGTTGCGTACCACTGGTTACTGAAAGCCTTAAAAAGGACCCTGCAGCAGTTTCGATAAACGCTTTCATCCTTTCCTTCGCGTCTGAGGCCACTGCGAAAGCTGCCGTTATCGCCAGCACGAAGAGGCGCTGCGTGATTTGCTCGTCGCACCAGATACGCCTTCCGTTTCTGCTTTGTTTTGTGGCTTTATTTTTAAAGTATCTATCAAAAAGCGTTCATTGCTGCAACTGAAGGAAAACCATTCATCTGCCGCTACATGGCCTCAGTGACGTAATTCGGGCAGTCGAAGAACGTCAAGACTGGGAAAGAGAGAAAAATTTTTTAGCGAGTTTCCAAGTTATCTGATGAGCGCGGAGCAGTGATTTTTGGCTGAGTTACTTTTCAGCCCCCTAATCTAAGTACTGGGTGTGTTGGGTGACAACGTTCAGCAAGCGTTTAAGATTTTAAAAAAAGTTAAAAAGAGGGCTGCAGGGTGCCTTTACTGTACTTTCCTCACCCTCTTGCACTACCACCCCCAACCTCTCAACCCTATTCAGCTTTTCCTCTTCCCCTCCCTTCAACCACGCCCCACTTCCTCAACTCTCCTCGTAACTGCCATCCTGTAAATATCGCCCTAAGCTTCACACACAACTGCCTCAGCTTATCACGCTGGACGCGCACGTTTCATCCTAGTCCTCTTGTGCTTTCTCGTACCATCCCTCCATTCCCTGAATCCCCTCTGTCCCCTTATCATCGTGTCCACTTTTTTAAACAATGGCGTATGAAACGGCGAGGAAGAAGGAGGCGTACTGAACAATCGCCGACTTACAACTGGTTTATGCGTCGATTTAACAAAAAGTATAATAATCAATGTTTGCAGACTGTGTTGAATGTACGTATAAACCTCTTGAGTCTGCGCTTGTTTTCTACAATTCCTTCATCCGTGTAGTTAGGTTTAAAAACTTCGTGCAATAGACATATGGATAAACCAGCTAGTGGACGCCCGTTCGGTACACTTCCTTCTTCCGGTGGGTGGGGCTAATCTCGTCAGCATTCCTTAAACGAGCACTGACACGAAAATTTTATGTTACACTTTTATTGCTTTTATCGATGCTTAATGGTCTGGCGAACCTGAAGCAGCGCTTCAAATACTTCAGCGCACGATAGTTAATTACATTGAACGGCCTGAAAATAATTTGTTTCAACTTCCCGCGCTTTCATCCCGAACGGCGCATATGACAGAATCCCGGCCTGACCTCACCGCTTTGTGCGGACGTCACCGGCGCCCGCTTGAGAGGGTGTTGCACCCGCTCGCCGCTCGTGGGGTCGCGCGCGTGAAGTGACGTCACGAGTTTTTGACGAGCGCTGTCGCGTCACTTTTTCCTCTCCTGGTGTGATGTCCCGCTGATGTCCATTTGCTGAGTGCCGCTCCGCGCGCTGCTCCATCGGCGCAATGAATGAGATCCAATTGAATTATGTTCTTCGCGTCGCAGGCCGCTCATATTTCAGCCAGGGTATTCTGTTGAGTGAAGGAAGCAAAACTGTGCAATAATATTAACCCCGAAAATTGATGTCAGTGCTCCTTTAAACATTTCGCCCTCTCTTCCTCCCCGACTTTTTTTTTTTACCGTGAAGCTGTAATCCTCTCGTTGAAAGAAATTTTTCGCGCCATAAAAGAAAAAGACAGGCAGGACCCAGCAGTTCTTGCCCAAGAGGTTGAGCGCATGCGTCAGGATAATCCAGCACGCAGCAGAAATCTCAGTATGTCTGCAAAAAAATACAAAACCACGTGATGGATCATAAGGCGCCTGTGAACAATGGGACCCCCCTCCCCCCTATGTGTTCCTGGTAAAGATTAGGGCTGCAGCCGCTCTCTCAAAGGGGTGTTGACATCATTCGGTGGGGAGCGCATGCGTCAGGCTAGGCAGGACCCAGCCCTTGCCATCAGAGAAGCAGAGTGCAAGTGACAAGTCCGCCGAGACGACGAGAAACATTTCATACCCTGCACTATTACCATGTGTAGTGGTTCATAAAAGCTTTGCTCCACATCCACTTTCGCAGGGCGGGATGGCGGGCATTTTTTAAATGCGAATGCATTTCTTAGTCGAGCCATGTCAGGCGCCGTGCGGCGTCCACGCGCCCGCAGGTGTTATCTCTCCGCTCTCACCCCCTCTCCCATAGCAACAGCTGCGAGCGCGCGCTCCTCCTCTCCCCTAGTAACCGGAGCAGGTGGTGCGGGCGGATCAGCGGCGAGTGAGTGGAGAGGAGGAGCGCGCTCGGGCGTGTGAGGGCGCTCGCATCGCGGGAGCTCGCCGGAGCTCCCGCGTGTATGGGAGAGTGTAGGCGAGGGTAGGCGCGGTGCTTCGGTGCTTCTCCTCTCGACGCTCGCCCCACTCTCCCGTTCGCTCAGTCGATCCTCAGGTGAAGAGGCGCGAGGCCGAGACCAAGCGGCAGCGGCAGCGGCACCGGGCCGATCCCGGTGCATTCGCATATTCTCACGATTCCCTTCGGGGACGTGGGGTGAATTTTTTGGCCAGTGTTTAGATGCCACCGTACGAACTTGGCCAGCTAACCGCACTGCTTTACAGTTCATCGGAACCACTTTTACGGACGCATCTCGCACAGATGGCTCAATGGAAAAAACAAGACAGGGCAAAGCTGCACTGTACTGGTTCTCGTTGTTCCCATTTCTGTTTATTAAAGCGAGAGCTTTCTTAGTGGGTACGATGGGTTCCTGTAAAACAACTAATGCAATTCCCCAAAAACCGGTTGGTCTACCAAAAAGCTCTAATCAGCTCTGGACACATAGCGCGTGCGTGAAACCAGACTTCCATCGTGCCAAATCGGTCAGTGGAAAATCGTGACTAGGGACTGTTCTAGGTAGACAATGCACGCTTCGATTTTGAAGGAGTAGAATGGTACACCTTGATTTCATAGAGCAGGTAGCGGTATACATTTAGATCATTCGTAGATGCGTTTACTTAGCGCGCGAAAAACCCGCACACGTGTTTGTTCTTCGTTTGCGAGTAGGGTCTTTGACGGTTTTTAGATGGATTGGACACTTTCAGCGGAGGACGTTGGGCTCACCTTTAGCGAATGCTTTTACGCAATTTTGACGAGTTGTGTCTGTTAGGCCGCTTTGGCGCTTCTATCAACGTTCTTTAGGAAGGGGTGGCAAATTTTTGGCGTACTTCGCACACGGCGTGCGGATTGTAATGCAGCCTCTTTGTTACAGGACGAGCACCTGCACGCGTTAGTTTCGCGGATATTTTCGCCAATGCGGCTTTCCCCGGAAGAATGAGTTGATGCCCCTAATAAAATCAGCTGGCTTTTGTCGGCTCGACTGACTACTTTGTACAAAAGAAGGATAACCTTGACGGACTCTGCTGTTGCACCGTATTGCAGAAACGTCGACTCGTTCTTGGGCTCCGTGCTGGCAGCCGACTACAGCGAAGCCTACCAGGTCGGGCGCACGCACGGTGGCGACGGCTGCCGCATCAAGTACAACACCTGTCCCATGAGTGTCGTCGACCTGGTCAGCTTGTCCGCCAACTTCGGTTGAAACACGTTTCGTCATCGAACCGCAGCGGAATGCACAAGGGCTTCATAATATTACATATGGTAGAGGAAGCAATCGTGTATTTTTTGCAGAACGCTATGCCGCCGTCTTCTTCTGTGATGTTACCGTGAAAGCAAACTCAAGAATGCAGCAGTGAACGTTTGCGGGACTAGCTTATATAAATTATGACTTAAGATGGTCGGAGCGCTATCTGCTGGCCATGATATATTTTTTGTGTGTTGACAGAAGTGGTAGTTGCAATGCGATGGCATAGTTCATAGTGCCTTCCATGATTTAAACATTTCGGCAAAGCAACTTCTAGCCCAAACTTGCCGTGACAGTTCAATGGAAAAGCGGTCAGTCGTCGCTAGCCGTACTCTTCCAGCGAGTACTTTGAGGAAGGAAACGTTTATTAGCTTTACAAACCACCCCTATCTAACAAAGGCAAGACCAATCGCAATTCATGCCTGCGATGGCTTGGTGTCCTGTCGCCGAGCTCTGGGACTGACAAAAGTTCCATATTCACACGAAGTGTATGCGCTGAGCAGCTCCGACCTTGCCCTCATCTTGTAAGGCAGCTTGAAGATTTAGACTGGTTCAGTTATTGTGATCACTGTACTGCCGTGAAGCGGGAAGTTGTAACGCATATTTATTTGCCTCATGACATGACTGCCACTCCTATCTGATTTGTCATGTTTGTATATAATAGTCAATAAAATACATATGGGAAATCTCTTGTGTTGTTGTTGAGCCTTGAATCCTGTTAGGGGCTCCTATTAACCCCAAAGTAGACTGGCTAGAAAATCTAAATCACTTGTGGACGTCACAAAAGCCATCCACTGATAACGCACCAGTTTCTGCAAAATATTTTTGTTTGGTAACAGTGGTAACGAAAGCAGCTTTCACCTTCTTCAATATTGCTGACACAATGCCTTCACATTGACTGTGAGTGTAGTCGGTGGAATTACGTTTTCTTTTTGTCTTTTTCTAGTTTCTAATAGAATGGAGCGCTTTCAACGAATGAGCCAAAATTTCTACGGTCTATGTATTTGTGTGGATTGGTATATTTAAACATATAAAACGAAATATTAATTGAAAAGCCTCCAAAGTTCTGTGTCACGACCATAAGTGTGCTCGTAACCCGTGTGCTGGAGGTGGACCTCTATGTACCCGTTTTCAAAACGTGAATTTCGCTTTTTTGCCTAAATTTACCGCCCACACAACAAATTATATTCCTCTGAAACAGGAACTGCAGCAGTTACCTCGATGGACATGCGTTGTAAGCGTATACCAAGGCGCACGTACTTACGTCGGATAGTTTTCTTCACATCTTTAGTAGTGCAAGCGCAAACCGAGGAGTGGTGTGATTTTTCTCTCTTAAAATGCTTCTTTTTCTAGAAAGTCGAAAGCAGCTAAAGCATGCTTTTTAGTGTCACCTGAAGGTACTAACTTGTGCTTTCTAGTACGTTAGGCCTATGATTTAGTGCAATCATCTTCGATTTGTAGCATGCAAATATCTTCAGGTTATCATTACTCATCCAATTATTTAATCATGCCACGACAGCATGCATTAGTGGAGGCACGTATCAGCTCAGTAATGAAACAAAGTATGTATAGAGCAACTCAGTATAGTGACACGTGGCCGAGGACGACGCAGGTTTCTTCATGGAACAAAGCTATGTTGGAACGACCTTGCGCTCAGCTAAGAGCTCAAAAGATTACGCAGCGATGTAGAAGTAGTCACCAACGTCATGTACAGTCGGTAAAACGCTTGTCTATAACAGCGATTTCAACTTCAACCAGCTACATCCAAAAACTTCCGAAACATACTCGTTCCAAATATGTCGGAGGCAAAAGCGAAGGGCTAGTACTTCATAATTCCGCAGTAGTTTTATTCAAATCCCGCTCCGGCGGGGCAGGATAGGGCTGAGAGTACGAAGGCTGCGTTATAGACAAGCCTTTTACCGGCTGTACACAGGCGAGTGTCGCCGAATCAAATGCCGTGTTTCTGTTCTGCGGGCAATTATCTCTCGGCGTTATTGTTTCAAGAACCGTCAAATTACATCGAGAACACTGGTGATCAAAGATTATTCTATACTACTAACGACAGGGCAAACCAATCTCCCTATTAAATGCGATAACTCATGCGGCATTAAAAAGAATGGAACACGTGCTTTGCTTGACACAGCGAACACAGCCTGGTGCGGCCAGGCGGTAAAAACAAAACGCATAGATAAACAAATCAAATGCGTGGTTCGCGGTAATATAACGAAAATCTGTAAGCATTTTGCAGGACATGCTTCGCGTGGAATGTTATACGAATGAGAGTATGCAGTTTACAGGTGGTGAATTAACTTACAAAGCCGTGGTGCAATGCCAGGGTTCTGGGCAGCTCCTGTTGTGGACGGGCTCTACAAAACCGCGCTGTATGTTGATTTGCTCGAGATTCGGGGCGCACGTTGAATTACCGGTACATTTGATCGAATAGTCGTCATCTTCCGCTTTGAGACCCCAGTTTAGCTGTTGTGATTCGCAGGCGCAGCGATGTTCGCTAATTAAAATGTGGTACAAATCATACCTCTTGGTTAACAGGCGCGCGGATCATCGCGGGCGTTTAGTATATAACATAATCCGGGGAAATGACTAAGCTAGAAGAGTACGGGCGCTAAAAGTTACCGAGGAAGTTTAAACTACAACCGTGCGGTATAACTCAATTTAAACTAGTTTCAAGCCTTGCACGCGCGAGTAAGCTCAGAAAGGGGACTTTTTAACATCGAAATTAGCATATGAGCGCGCCGTCCCGAACTGCCAACGTCAGGGCTCCTGTGATGGAAAAAAAAATTCCCGCGCCTTCCCGCGAGGGGAACACGAGTAAATGCAGAGCATTGGGGCCTCAGTACTGGTTGAAGGAAGTGTTGCTTCCATCGCTTCTTCCGTGATGCTGGAGTAGCAGACACGAGTAAACGTGGGAGCGAGCGTCAACCAAGGAAGGAAGGAGCAACGCAGTGACTGAAGCACGAGCGACCGCTAGCGGCTTTATATTAAGTACGAATGTACTTTATAAGCGACCCCGAACCTTCCGCCGTCCGCAGTGCGCCTCCTCCTCTCCCCTAGCAACGGCGCGAGGAGCGGAGGGGAGCGTCTGTAGCAACGGCGCAGCGACGTCACACCCCACGTGACTGCGCGCGCTCCGCCCTCCCGCGCCGTAGCTGCGCGCGCCCCGCACCGGCTCCGCACCGCTCCTCGCGCCGTGACGTCACACTCCACCCTCCCCCTCGCGCCGTGACATCACGTGCTCTGCAGCTGGCGCGCCTCTCCCCCCGCTAGGTTTGCACTCATCCTCGGCGCGTGCCTCTCCCCCTCGCGTGACATCTCCTCCTCGCCGGTACTGCGCCTTCGCGCGCGTCTCTCCCGCCGTCCGCGCTCCCCCTCTCCCCTAGCAACGGCGCGGAGGAGGAGAGAGAGCGTGCGTAGCAACGGTCTCGGCGTAGCAACGGTCTCCTGCTCGGCTTAGCTGCGGGCGGCGCGCCGCTGTGCCGGTTCGCTTCGCGTTCCGTCCGCGTGAGGGCGCTCGCTCGTCGGCTCCGCATTCCGACGCTCGAGGGCGCTTTCCCAAGCATTTACCAAGTGAGAGGTACGTAACGTGCGAATGCCAAAGACTTTAACATAGCGCCCCTCCGGATCAAATCGGGTAACTTCGGGTAACTTCGGGCAAACTCGGGCATTCGTACTTTGCCATCTTCCCTCTTACTTGGGAAATGCTTGACTTTTTGCAGCGCGCGCAGTAGAGGGAGAGTGGTACGGGGGGAGAGCGCGCATGCGCAAGCAGCGCGCGCTCTTCTACGCCCCACCGCGCTGCTATCACGCACCTGTTACGCCGAGACACGGCCGGACTGGAGGAGCGTTCCGGGGGTGACGAGCGAACGGGCTGACTACGACGCATGCGCGCACCTGCTGCGGACGCGGAGCTGTGGACGCCGTCCGACGCAGGAAGAGGCGAGGCTAAGAAATGCTCTGCATTTAAAAGGTGGCTGATGGTGGCGCGCGCTGCTCCGCCTTAATTGTCCATTGCCTCACAGGCCTGGGACTGGCGTTATGCTGCCCGCGAGCGTGGAACCACTGCCGCTCTGAACGCACGCATGCGCGTCCAAACTGGCCGCTGTGTGACGAGAAGGGTGATGCCATGCGCGCCTTCCCGGCAAGGCGGCATCCTTGGTGCTCGTATCGTTGAAACCATAGAGTTTCTTAGTAAGTATATTAGAGAGGAAACTGCGCCTCCTAAGCCATGTCCTCGGGGGGGTTTATGGGAAGACCCCCCTTTTTGGCTTGGGCTTGGCACGACAATTACATTTTTCAGCGGTTTTGGGGGTTTGCTTTCTTCACTATGCATTAACACGTTTAACAGCTACAAGGAAGCCGAAAGCCTCCCTGTTCTGTGGTAGCCATGTTCGGTGAAACAGCAGGCAGTGCGTGATAGCACCTGACGTTGGTCATGCCGCAGTCGAAGGACGTATGTACGACTGACCGGGTAATATGCTGCCGCGAAATTTGTAGCTGACGAAAAGAAGAAAAGAAACGTACTTCGACGAAGACAAGATATGACAGATGCGGGCGCTTGTAAGCGTCCTATCTTGACATCGTCCACGACTGTTTAACGCCACGTTTTCTTTTTTCTTGTTAAACTAGCTGGCGGTCGGTGCACCGGTTCACCACAAAGGCAGTGTTTACATAGGCACGCTCAAAATACTTTCAAACTTTTCAAACAACTTATTATTTGAAATAATGGTGAAACTAATAAAATCAGAGTCTCTAATAAGTCAGCCCCCCCCCCCCCCCCCCCAAATATTAACATTGTTCGTAACTACAACCTTGGCCTGCGGAATAGCAGGCACAACCGTTCCGGCACAAATATGCTTTACTTCCTTTTTGCTTAGTTTTAAAACAGTCGGTTTTTATTTTCCACTTTCATAATTTCACACTATTCTTCACGTTTTTGCGGCCCATTGTTTAAATTTGCGGTCACTAAAACGTTTCAATCCAAGCCAATGATGAAACTAAGGCGAGTGCATGTTATAATGGCGGTCCATGACGACACAGACGGCCTTGATATGAGCCGCATAGACGCTAGCGCCAGATTCCTTTCTAGTGTATATTGTAAGAAACTCTACGGTTGAAACTTGAACTGACACAAATAAACGAGGCTGCAAATAAATATAAACGCTGCGATTGACCATCTAATGTGCCGTTCTATGATTACTGGCTGGTAGGCACTAGTATAGCAGCAAAAAAAGAAAACGTAACACGAACATTTCCTGTCAGTACACTGACAGTACTCCTTTAACCCAAAGTCATTTTTATAATAGCGCAAATGTTCTTTTTTCTGTCGTAGGAAGAAATCACACAGCAGTGGCGTAGGAGTTCCTAGGCATTACTGGAGAATTTCAAGAACTCCACCCCTTTACGATAGCAAACAGAGTGGAAGAAAGCGCTCTTACAGTGTGAATCGAACCTGCTCCTTCGACGCCTTCGGTGCCGTACCGATTGGGTTTTCTGGGAGGCTGTGTTCTCCCCCATCTTCCGTGGTATATATGTTTATTGCAACTGTATGTTTTGCTTGTGGGTGGTAGCGAACGCAGCTTCGACAACTCGGGGTGAAAGGGACCTTTAATATAGACACTGGGGCTGGATAGCACCCTCAAATATAATATTTAAGAAACTAGCCGTCAACACAATTGCCAAGATACCTCATTTAGATAGGGCGTCAAAGGAGTAATCCGAAGTCGTAGGTTCGGTATCCAATATTAGCGTGTGTTTTCCCACCCTTTCTTTATTCACAATGCAAATTATTGAAAATCTGAGGACTGTCTAGTAAAGTTTGCTCATTCTTACACCGCTTGTTTTGATTTAACGTTCGTTTTCTACCATAGCAGGTGTTGCAGATGCAGCGCTATATTTAGTTTGCATTGAAGCCACTGCGGCTGCAATGTTGAAGAACTACTGGCGCAGTGGAGGAAGACTGTGGACTTATCTGCCGCTTTTATCTCGGACAGCACTGCGGAAGCTGACAGCAGTACACCAGAGAGTGCTCTGTTGATGTAAAAAATGCAGGCTACGTATAGTCGTGGTACATGTGCTGCTGCGTTGCCAAGCGGTAGTGCCTACCTGATCGGCGGCTGGAGGTGCAGGCCGTGCAGGCCCTTCGTCTTTCGGATGCTCGCGTGGTGTTCTCTCTCAAAGCCAATGGTGAGGCGCTCTCGTTGACCTTCACCGGCATGCGTACGGCTTCGCAGTGATGTTTTGCAATGGAGAGAAAAGTCCCTATTTCTAGGTTCTGAAATTCCCTGTTTTGTTCCATTTTTCCCCACAGGTTTCTCACGAATTCCCGATAAACCCCTGAATTGTCTTTTTGTAACTAATAGATCTTTACGGCGGTTCCTGTTCGGTTTTGGGAGTTAGCCAGCGCCAGCCATGCCTAGTTTACGTAGTCTTCAGGTCGCAGACGCCGTTCAGAAAATCAGTTTCCCCTTAAAAAAATTATACTACACCTGTCACTTAGCAGCATTTGACTGCATTTCACCTTTTATACCAAACAGCTTCCTAACTTTGCATTATAAAGCTCTAAGGTAAAAGCGCCCACCAGAAAAGAACAAGACATCGTTGGGTATGTAAGCTAACTTTTGCTCAGCGCCAGGACTGCGTGTCACCATCTTTTGTTGACAGCTCACGGACTACGCCGCACCCGAAATACTTCTTCTGCATATTGCGCAGGAATGCATGTGAACAGGCTTCAGCCCTACAGCCGCAGCCGCTTCACACTATACATTAAAAACTCGTTAATTTGAACTCGAAGGGGACAATAAAATTGTTCGAAGTAAGCGGAGTTCGAATTAGCGAGCGGGTGCCAGAATGAATGGAAATCGCGCCACACTGCGCAGGCAGAACACAAATGAGCCACCTCTGTATTCGTTATCGCGAATTAGGCGCTACTACAGGTTTGTGGCGGCTTATTTTGCAAATAATGTTTCGTAAATAATAATGGCATGCGCCGGAGCACTGGCGCCGGTGGCGCGGCCCCCTCTGTAGAAAAGAAATAATCTGTTGCAGGAGCGTAGCGTGCATGCCACGCTGTTATTTTTCTGTTTCGTTGTTGTGCATCTTGGTAAATTTGGTTTGTTTTGGATTTCCAACGCTTTGTAATCACTCTGCGCTGACTTCTTCTGCCAGGAACGATGCAAACTATAGGGGGTCATAGTTCGAATCAACCGTTCTGGATAGCGACGCGTTCGTATTATCGGGAGTTTTTTTTTTTTTTTTTCAATTAAATATACAGGGCTGTGCCGGGACCAGGGCCTGAGTTCGAATTACCGGAAATTTCGAATTAACCGAGCTCGAACTAATTAGCTTTTAGTGTGATAGCTCTTTCTGAGGGCATATTCTTTCCTCTGTTCTGCGTATTTTATGAACTGGATTGGAAGCGGTCTTGGATGCTTGTGGCTTGCGGGAGCACGACTACGTAATCCGAACGTAAATCCGACGACGTGTTAAAAGAATTTTTAAAAATAAAACGACGTAACCAATGTCGCAAGTACCGGTTTACTGACATTCTTTCTCCTTTTTACTCCACGACTCCTCAAATTATCTTCATCGAATAAATATTCCCCTTTTTCCCTTTCGGCCGAAATTACAGCTAAAAGTTCTCCGAAAAAGGCGAAATTCCTCGCACGGAACATCACTGCAGCTGCTTGGCCCTTTTTTGAGACTAAAATATTTCTTGGGCTGCTTAGACTGTAAAATTTTTGTCTGCCTGTGTGCATGTCTGTGACTCAGGCTTTGGGCCAAAAGTTAAAGAATACTTGAACGAGAGGTTTACATAGTCAAAACTTTCACAAACTACAAAATCTTGGAAACACACTTCCTATTTGTTAACACCGTCCAGGAAAAAGAAGAAATTGGGTATATTGGGGGTGAAACATCAATACATGAGTGGTATTTGCGTTATATTCCTTTAATAAATATGCATTGGCTGCTTGACTTTTGGCATAGCAAATAAGAAATTTGCGTTAAGGCGATTGTCTTGACTGAAAAAGAAAAACTGTGGTTGATTCTTCTGTGATAGGAATCGGTAAAACACGAAAGTGAAATGTGCAGCGAATTCTGCGGCTGCGCATGATTTGCGGGTCCGCAGTGTCTTGTGGCTGTGCTTGGCGAGTGACGTCCTGCTTGCGGGTCGCTTAGGCAAAGGTGTACTGGTATCATTTCCGTGACGGATATGACGTCAGTGAAATCTTATTGTATCCCGGCATAAACACTTTCGTGTTAAAATATAAAACCAGAAAACAAACAGCCCTAAGTATAACGTACTGTTTAGTACTAAACGTTGCTTCCCGCAAGAAGATCCTGTGTGCAGGGGTGCACCCTTTACAGGCCGATTGCTTCGTTTACTGCCGTAATCTGAGTGACAGATATGACGTCATTGAAATCTTTGTGTATCCGGGAATGAAACACTTTCGTGTTAAAATAAAAAAGCGCTCTCACCCATGGCTCCAGCCTTGTAGCCGCATTCCAAAAGGTCCCACAGCAACGAAATGTTCTAGTAGATGCCGCGCGAGGAGTAAAACGCACCAAGAGTACAAAACATAGGTATATAAGTCCTTTTGGTCAGATGACTTGTCATCACCCCACAAGAAAGGGGAAACCAATAGCAGTCATCACTATCTCCAGCGGTAAAATAGAATCGACTGGCGCGAAACATCACCGTGTTTACCATGAGAGGAGCGAGACGGGAGCGAAAGAGCGTAACAGGTGGTAGGGGGAGAGGGGAGCCGTTGAGGTGGCAGTGGTGGCACAAGATCTTTTTTGTACTTTGCACCAAAGGCAGCACATATGCGGCGAATGTTTTGCTTGTTTTTTTTTTTTTTGCTTTACGGTGGAAGGCGAACGGCTGCATCAAGTTTTTTTCTCTTCGCTGCTATCTCCTTTCTGCACACAGGTGAGGCAAATAATCCCTATCAATGAGATGTTAACCGCTTTGCTCTAAAAAAGACATGGAGGTAACATGTCCGAATACAACTCAGCGGTTTTGCGCCATGTCTGTTATTAGGCTTAACTTCAGGTATACAGCTTAACGTAAAACACTGTACGCGAAATTGCGGTATCTGTTCACCTCGTTAGTCCTCAAAGCCTAACATTTGGCGTACGGTCAAGTTGTCTCATACCTGCTACAGCGAAACGAAAAAGACCAATGGCAAGTATTTGCCGCACCAATTAGCTTGCATGTGGTGAGCACGTTGATAATATCGCTTTTCGCACGTACGAAACAAAGAAATGCTGTGCTTAGAGTTGCATCTGACATGCTATAAGCACTCCACTCAAGTGACGTCCACCGTCGTTTCGATAAAAAGATGACGTGTACCGCGCTACTTCGCCCCCCCCCCTGTACTCAACGTAACGTTAACTAACCTAACGGTCAAGTTGTCTCATACCTGCTACAGCGAAACGAAAAAGACCAATGGCAAGTATTTGCCGCACCAATCGGCTTGCATGTGGTGAGCACGTTGATAATATCGCTTTTCGCACGTACGAAACAAAGAAATGCTGTGCTTAGAGTTGCATCTGACATGCTATAAGCACTCCACTCAAGTGACGTCCACCGTCGTTTCGATAAAAAGATGACGTGTACCGCGCTACTTCGCCCCCCCCCCCCTGTACTTAACGTAACGTTAACTAACCTAACATAACCTAACGAACAAAAAACAATCATTTAAAACACAAAAACTTACCTAATCCATGAGAATTATAACAAAATCTTCAATACGCAAATAAATAATAAAAAAGGCAAGTGCCGGACTCTAACCACCGCCCTTAGTAACATGAAGCTAGCTAGGACGTAAGCTCTACACCACCAGGGCGGACGCTCTGGCCTATGTCAGCCCTGTATTAAATATTCGAGTGTTGTTGAACGGCGCACTATAGGCATGGCTATAGCGCTAAGCAAGAGTGCCGTCGCACGGCATTCTAGACACTGCAAACAAAAAATCCCGGGCTTGGGAGGCGTGTACCATAGGGAGGTATATTGTGCGATTCATGCGATTTCTCGCTTTTGCGATCATTCCCCGGCATTTCGCCGGTATCAGTTAGTTTTTTCAGGGGCCATTTTTCTGTTTACTTGCCCCCTCCCCCCCCTGCAGATAATAAAGCCTCCCAAGGCCGTTTTCTCATTTTTTAAACCTAAAGCTACGCCCGACGCCGCGAACAATGCAATATGCTTGAAGGAGGAAGCAGGGAAGCACATGTTTTCTCCGGTGTTGCAGGTGTTTTCTCCTAGAGACGGTTCATTCTAAAGGCATGTTATTAACAGCGAAGCAACTTAGCGATTCGCGGATTCCGGCGTTTCACAAAACTCAATATAACAGTGTAAAGAAAACAAACCACTGGCGCCGCCAGTATCTGGCAGATCCACGTAGTTAGAGTCAGTCGTCTTACCCACTTGGCTACTACCGTGAGTTAGTACTCGAGAGTAAAACGGCTTACTCACTCGGCTGTGGCTCTGTGGAAAGAAATCACGCCTACTTCTAGACACAGAACACGTGATAGTGTACACGTTGCACTTGCGGGTTCCTAGTTTATGCGTGCGCGTTCCGTCGTTCGTTCAGTTTCCTCGATTTGCTTCTTCTTCGCCGTAATAGCAACAAACCTGGAGTAAAGGTCGTTGCGGTGACGAAGAAGAAGAAGAAAGCGGCTGCTATGCAAAACTCAGTTAAAAAGATTAAAAAAGCGTCGTAATCTTGGTAATATCACTGGTGTAAACGAAAAGATTTGAGAGATTGCAACTAAGCTAAAAGAGCAAATCTATATTGACAAAGAGCGGTATTATGGCGATAACTACCAAACTTTATTAAAACGTGCCCTGAGAGATTTCGGTGGACCATTAGGCCTACATCTACTGAATTCAGTGTTTTTGTAGTTGATGGAGTTTATGTTCATGATGGCAGGTTTATTTCGAATGCCTTTTAATCAACAATTCCAATCGGTTTTCACCATTGACAACAATGTTCTTACCATGTTTCATGAAGATTACCCGCCTAAACGTGGCGTTGTTGTCAGTGAGCTAGGCATTTTCAACATGCTTCTTAAACGCAATGTTACAAAGATACCTGGTCCGGATAACATTCCAAACGCATTCTTAAAGCGACATGCCGAATGGATCGCCAAATATCTGTATGTTTTATTTTCAAAATAACTACGTGAAGGCCGAGTACCAGATGATTGGAAGGCCGGCAGAGACAAGCCTCTTTATAAGTCTGGTAAAAAGCAACTCATCTCGAATTATCATCCTATTTCATTAACGTGAACTACCTGTACGCTTCTAGAACACATCGTTCATACGCATATCTCTGAGTTTTGTAGTAAGCATAACATGCTAACAAAACAGCAGCACGGATTCAGAAAAGGTTATTCAACCTGTACTCAACTTGTGGAGGCAATACACGATTTCGCAACTTCAATTTACAATGAGACGGAAACTGATGCCATCTTTATGGACTTTGCAAAAACGTTTGACAAAGCCTCACACAAAAAATTACTTTTTGAATGAGAGAAACCACTTAAAAATCCGCGCCTAATAAAATGGATAGCAGACTACCTTATGAACCGTATACAATTTGTTGTTTTTAACGAATACTGTTCAGAAGAGGCAACCGTTGACTCTGACGTTCCACAGGGTATTGTTCTGGGACCCCTTTTGTTTCTCGATTGATTGAGGGGTTTAACGCGCCGACGCAACGCAGGCGATGAGGCGCGCCGTAGTGGAGGGCTCCGGATTAATTTTGACCACCTGGTGATCTTTATCGTGCGCCGAAATCTCGTACACACGGGCGTTTTTGCTTTTCGCCTCCATCAGAAAAGCGGCCGCCGCGGCCGGGAATCGAACCCGCGACCTCGTGCTCAGCAGCACAACGCCTTAGCCACTGAGCCACCGCGGCGGGTCCCCTTTTGTTTCTCATTTTTTTCAATGATAATGTGAATGACGTTCCTGCAAAAATAAAGTTGTACGCTAATGACTGTCTGATATATTTTGAGATATCCAATGTAACTGATCAAAACGTTCTAAATAGTGCCTTTCATAGAATTTTTGAGTGGTGTGATTTACGGAAGGTGTCAATTAACTTCGATAGAACAGTATTTATGGGAATAACCCACAAGAAAAACCCTTACTATTTAATTATCCCACCACAAGCTTCACCCTTTCTGAGGTAACTAGAATTAAGTATCTTGGATTTAGATTACCAATAACCTTAACTGGAATAAACATAATAGGCAGTTTTAGCATAACGGTACCGTGTTTGCGTTACCGTTTACCGTGTGAGTGCACAGTGCGAGAGTTACCGCGAAAGGTAACTTACCGGCACAGCCTTCACCATCGCCAGCGGCTTCCGGTAAGACGGTAAACGGTAACGCAAACACCGTAACGATATGCTAAAACTGCCTAATGACTCCATAATTACAAACGTTAACCAAAAACTATTCTTTTGTCGAAGAGCATTAAAACATTCTAATTCCGCTGTGTGGACTGTACCGTACAAAACTATCATTCGCCTAATGTTAGATATGGAGTGATTGTTTGGCACCCCTTCACTAAAGTTAACATAACTAAATTGAAAAACGCGCGGACGCACCTCTATAACTTAACTCTTACATCCCGCCAATGAGCCTTACTGGCCGAAAGAAATCGTTTGTTACGACTAAAATGTTTTACCAATTAATTAAAGGGCATTACAAGCCTAATGTTTCCGATATCATTTCATTTTCATCTGAATACGCCACACGCCAAAAGGCATCAACTGACAATAACCCTTCTCGGTCGTGAAATAACTCCTTCAAATATTCCGTTTTTCCGCCCACGGTAACTCAGTAGAATGAACTAATAACCAAGTCATGGATCCATCCTTATTGTCGTTCGCAGCAAAGTTGACCTGATTATTCATAGCTTGTTGTTGTATTTGTTTTTGTTCGCTTTCTGGTATGTATTCTAGAGTGCCAACATTGTAAAAAATTATGTCTGTAACCACACTGCTAAAATCCCTGTAATGGGGATTGCAGTATCAGTAAATAAATAAATAAAATCTGTACTTAAGCAGTCGGGATGGTCGTAAAGCTTGCGTATAGCTTCGCTACCTTCAAGTCTTACGCGTTAGTGTGAGCTCCCTTCATTTCTTTTTTTATTCAGTCCATTAAGGCCCTCACCATTGTCTTTATCCCAGACAGAAACACGACACTTCAATACTGCCATTTTATTATTGCCTATTACATCGTTTCCGTGCGATTGTGAACTTTGCAGGTCAGTCGTTAGCCAGTGTGTGAAAGACGATCCACGGACCCCTCGTTGGTGTCGAGACAGCGCCGTACTGGCTCAGCTCCATTGTTCCCTAGAAATGGGAACAACAAATAACAGTGTTTTTTCTGATTTCTAATGTGCTATCAGTCATTATTAGCGACGATGTTTTACTGCTAAGCACGTACAAAGCATTCCCGAACAGCAGTTAAAAGGCTGTTATTTTAAATACAAGAAGCTACAAAGTAGGCCGTGTAGTCAGATAGTTATTCACCAGTTTAAAAATTTGCTAATGCTTCCTCAAAGCTTTTTTCACTTTCCTTCCGCGTCACGCCCGTCGGCATTCCTTTCCGGAACTTAGCCTGTTTCTCCCAGTGAGCGTGCGCTGGCGCCAGCCGGTTACCCTTTCCATGTACACCGGTCCTGTGGAAACTGAGCTACGGCTATTTCGCTGGCAGCCAGTGCATGATGTTAGTGGCATGCTTACTGGTTCGCAATAAATTTTTGCCCTGTTGTAATGCCTTTAGCCATAGTATCACCTGTGAATGCCTTCATTTCCCGTCTGTGTCTACCCTTCCCGTAGGGAATGCTGCACACCCACAGGCGACAACCATACATAAGAAGGAGGCAATAAATTGTGTCCAAAAACAACCCGCTTCAGAAACTTTACCTGTGAAAGCATTGAAAAGACTTGTAGAGCAACGCAATAAAACAGGTGCCTTTGCAGTGCACAGGGTGCATCAGGATGCTGTCTGAGTTGTTGGAAATCTAGGCTGTCGCTTATACGGTAACTATTACTTTGGCAAACAGCTTGTTTAGGACGGAGAGCCGTGTGAGAGGTCTGCAATTTTTTTGCTCTTTACTATCTCCCTTCTTGTAAATCAGAATTCTGTCGGCGTTTCTCCAGGCTACGGGCACTTTTATAGTCTTTAGGAATCCTTAAAATAGTGCAGCAAAGATTTCCAGTACATGTCTCCTCCCTCTTTTAAAAGATCTGTGGTTATGCCCAACGTTACTAGCTTATTCTAGTAACGTTGGTTATGCCGTCGTCACCTTACGATTTTTTCTTTTTTCATGCCCTTGAGAGCCTTTCCTACTTCTTCCGCTACTAATTGGACTTCGCGAGCTAAGCATGCACTCTTAGTTGTGTCCCCTGGTGTAACGTCGCATGCACATAGCCTGGTGTAAAATCGGTGTGCTACTTCGATTATCTGGCGCTCTTTGCCCCAGCTGGCCTTGCGCCAAAAAAACTCTAACCATCATCATACTTCGATTATCTGGTACACGTTGCGTGTAATGTTACCCTGCGCGTCTCTGAGTACGCATATTTTGTCTATGCCTATAGCTAGCTTATTTTGATTTCCTGTTAAGCTTCATCCTACTTCAAGAGTTTGTTTGATCACTGCGATGTGGCCAGGCACGAGTGTCGTTCGTTTTAGTTCTGCTAATTTCGACATCTCCGCTAATTCCTTGTGATCCATCGTACTGGATACTTTCATGTTTTTATGTTTCGCAGCCTGTTTGTTTTTGGGTTAGTTTTTCAGTGTGTTCCTGCATTCTCCTTCCGCCACAGCTGCTGGAGACTGTGATTGCCGTTGCTAGGTGGTCATATAGCGTGTCTACACTACCCTCCTTGTCACAGCGAATATGTTAGCAAGGGTTATTTGAAACGCCTGCGTCGTGACCCTGACTGACAACATGCCAGGTTTTTTTTACGTTTCACGAGTTTAATTTTTTCTCTTTGAACATTCAGCCTTACTTTTCACCTAACCAACCTATGTTAGGCACTCCTAATTTTTCCTAGCACCCCCACGTTCTGCGCAATAGCTGGGTTGTCACTTCCACCAATTCCGTTTTAGAGCGCAAGCTTTTAAGCGCCCACTCCTGTGGTTTCGCGGGGCCGTCGGCCTCGTAGTTACCAAGCGACCGAAGAGGACACCGAAAACACGACCTCGAGTGAGCAGGAAAGCGGTGGATCAAAGTATGAGAGAAAGTATGGCGAAAGTTTGAGCGGGAGTATGGGATATGTCGAGGCCGCACGAGACATTAGCGGCGATTGCAAGGAGGTGCGAGATAACACCAGGGTAGCGCATTGCGTCGTGCGTAGATGTTGACGCGATCGCTTCCTGAGACAACGGAAATGCTTCGTCTGCCTCTGCAACCATGGAGGAAAAAAAGAGAGGTGACGGCATGATGTCATGCAGCCAGCCTACCTAAGACCACCTTCGTTGACTTCGTCCCCTCACTTTTTGTTTTTACCGGGCTGCTGCAGAGTCCTCCCAGCATGTGACCACGCATGTGACCCGCGATACTTTTTTCTTGTACTTTTACGCCGGTGTTTGGTTAGTTCGGTTGGAGCCGGCGCGCGCCGTCAAGGCGGGGTCACGTGGTGGCGCAGTGACAACCACGAGGACACTGATTTTACTTCTTATGACTATTCTTCCCGCTTCTCCGGTTGCGCCGTCTCCTGCCTTGTTTTCCGCCATGGCTGCAGCTAAACGAGCCACCGAGCGAAGGTTCAGCACCGCCAACGCCAGAATCCAGAAATGAGCGCCGCTGAAGCAGCACTTCTGCGTGTCGCAGAGACCCCAACAGAGCGGCAGAGTAGCTATCTACTTGCGTATAGGGGTCTGTTAGCAGCGCCCATTGGAAGTTTTGGTACGTCTGATGAAGTTGGCGAGCTGTGTGTCGCCAAGGTGCACAGCGGCTTGCTGGTAGTATATAGCTGTCTACTTCTTGCCTACTGCGCTCATTCAAGACGTAGTGTAGTCGGGGACTTTACGGTAGACATCAAGACAAACAGTTTTTGCCACAACTTGTGCGCAAGGACATCCCGTTACTCTCCGTCGTAACACCTCCCAAGACTGCCACCACCCCGTGAAATACTTGCATAGACACCGTCTGTTGGAATCAGGATTTGGTGCAGCAAGTTTTACTTATATGAACCCTTCTTCAATGCTGATTCAACATGTTCGCAGAAACTGCCTACGGCCTTACCATCGTAGCGGGCTTTTGGCACTTAGGCTTGCACTATCTTTAACCTGTATCGCTTGTTTAGAACGACTGTGACTCTTTCGTCAAAACTGAAGGTTCCCTCCACGTACGTTACTATTTCTCTGTGGATTAAAAATAACGCTTTGTGCTCTTCTTTTTCTTTAGGTCCTCGGTTGTAGATAAAAGGACCGCTAGTCAGCGCTATCAATCCTTCTTTTCTCCTGACCTCGTTGATCCCTATAATATCCCACTTTATGTCTCAGAGCTTCTCTAATAGTACTGTTTAACTTCCTTCGCTACACAGGTTTTGCGCGTTGAACGTTACCATGCTCAGGTTCCAATGGCGGCCTGTCCGGACCCAGAGATTCTTTGCACCCTTTGCTGCATCGCTGACCTGGCCGTCGCCGTGTTTGGGTGCTCTACAGCTGCTGGGGACTGAGGGCCGAGAGTTTCATTCGTGAGTCATGGAAGGTGGCGACAACTACTACATGAAGGTGACCAGATATTTCTTTCCTGAGGGAGTGCTGTTTGCGTCCCAGAGAGCCTTCCTAGCATAGCTGCACCTATCTCGTTTAGCGTCTGAGGTATCCGGGATTATGGTTACTCAAGGAGCAGACAGCACTCGATATCTGCATTCGTTATGCTCGGGGTGCCGAACGAAGAAAGGGTCGCACACTAATCTTTACATTAAATCTATTTTTAATAGTAATTTTAAAAGCGCAAAAGTGTGTCGTCGTTTCTGAGATCTGGTTAGTCTCCCGATCACCCAAAAACTGGAGGTGTGTTGGTGGTGTCATTTTAAGACCCTTCGTGGTTTAACAGTTAAAATAGTCGTACCAGGGCCCATTTAACGGTGACCACGGGTTAGTGCCAGCGAATAAAGTGAACTGACCTGAAGAAGCGCTGTGGGTATATTTTTATACTGGCTGATTGAAAGATGGTGCGTGTAGTCCTTGTACGGAGGCGATGGGCGTATCGCTTTGAGATTTGTGGGGATTTTCCCCTGTGAACTGTCGCGTTGCTGCGTTCGAATTACCGCGCGCTACCTCTCCTGCCATGTAGGGACAAACTGTGAAAAAATTGTGCTATGGAAGGGGGGCGTGGCACGTATACTTCGGACATTAAATAAGGGCAGCGGCGCTTAACCAGCGCAGGCAGTCGCCAAACAGGACCGCCGCCAGCCAGGAGAGACCAGCCGTTGCCAGCCACCTTCAAGGAGCCCGGACGACAGCAAGCGGACAGCCGTTCATCCCGCCATGCCGTAAGCCTCCAGACATTGAAGTGGTGTGGCGAATGCCTCTCCTGTGCCGTTTATGTTTTGTTTCCACTGCTCAAGTAAAGCCCATGTTCCGGCTTGCAACGTTCTGTGCGGTAGTGTTTTGGCAAGGCTGTTGCCTGAACCCCGTCGGTAGGCAGGAATGCCTTCAGATTCTACACTACGTTGCAGCACGAAAGAATACTCAACAATGGATTGTATCCGTGTCGTTACCGAAAATGTAGAAAAATTCCGTGTTAATAAATCCCTACACATGGCGTTTCTTGACATTAAAAGCGTTTGATTAAGTAGACCATGCGGCGGGGCAAAAAGCATTACGAGAACAGGGAAGAGAGCAGACCTACGTAATACTCCTAGACTACGTGTGTAAGGAACGTATGGACAGGATAATTCTTTACAAAGCGACAAATTCTCGATCCAAAAGGGCGTACGACACGGAAATAGCATCTCGCCAAAACTGTTAAGAACATGTCAAGAGGAGTTATTCGAGAAGCTTGACTGAGAAAACAATACCTGAGCCATTTGCGGTTTGCAGACGACATAATCTTGTTAAGTGAGTCTACACAACCCCTGCAAAAATGCTTGGGAAATACAATCAGAAAACTTGTCCGTGGGACTAAAAATAAATATGAATAAATCTAAAGTAAGGATGAATACGCCTGCCACAATCTCCCACTGTGTCGTGTGTGCCGAAACGCTACGAGTAGAAGAATTAAACTACCTCGGACAGGATGTTTGTGCTGATACCAACCACGGAAAAAAAAGACGCAGAACAGGCATGGGCAGACGTGCAATCGGCAAGTATTCCAAAAGAATGAGAAGTACGCTACCTCTATGACTTAAAAGAATAGTATGAAACCAATAAATCCTGTCGGTGGTGACACGTGGAGCGGAAACTCGGCGCCTGTCAAGACAACTGTAAAGCAATCCTAGGTCGGCTCAAAAGGCCATGAGGAGATGGGAGGTAGTACTATCACTTGGACAAGAAACGACCTTCCTGGACCATTGACAAACTCGAGCAGAGGATGCAGTTCAAATAAAGAAAAAGAAATCGACTTGAGCTGGCAATATACGGAGACCAAATGACAAGCGTTGGGCTACCAGGGTAACAGAAAGAATCAAGAAAGACTGGTCTAGAAGAAGGGTAAGGGCAATATCTCGATGGAGAGACGAAATAAGAAAACCTGGATGCAAAGACTGGATTCCAGCAGTTCAGAACAAGGGAGTCTAAAGGTCACTGGGAGAGCCTTTCGTCCTACAGTGGACTTAAATTGGTTGCTGCTACTGCTGCTGCTGATGATAATGAAGTTGCGCGAAGAAAAAGCAGTCACAGTAATACGCTGGCCATCTGATAAAAACTTGAAAATGCAGCCTGGCGAGAAACTGGGAGTTTGAAATCTGGCCCTAAGTTCACTTGGCATCTTTTCTTTCAGGTACCACTCTTTCCTACCACGGCTTTACAAGCTTCAGAGCGGCTTTACGAGCTTCAGACAGGCCCACAGTTACGTAACCCTACCGTTTACAGCAACACGAAGCTAATTTATTCGGAGCTATCTTAAGTTACGTGCTCAAGCTCATTACACAGTGCGCAATAAAAACTGCCGCGGACACTGCGACCCTCCAGACTCTTCTGAACGTTTCTGAAAACAGCTGCGAGTCTGTCCCCCTCGTTCATTGTCTTTCCACCCTCTACTACACGGATTTTCACTGTTCAACGGACCATGTGCACACCCGAACACCATGAAGGCACGTGCATGCCGGTTAACCGGTCCTTCGCGAGTGGCCTAAGTAGATTTACGTTAAACATTCAGTGATCTCAGTGGTGCTGCCAGCATTTGAATTTTATTATCTGGGATGGTAACACCTACTCTTCTTGTAACAATAGCCGACAATGGTGAATGCAGTTTAAATTTCGCTTTCAAGGCTGTTCCTTTACGTTGTTATGTACCTACTGTAAGACAAAAGTAGGTAAAATTTAAAGGGTTCGTGTAACGCTTACCATCGACTACTCGAAATGTATTTTGGGGTAAAGTCTAGTGTCCAAGCAATCTCCTCCCTCAAGAATTATGAAAATTTGTTCTCTATTACCTACACTACGCGCGATGAAAAATCGCGCATAATTGCTCTCTCTCTCAACTTGACCGCGGAAAACACGATGAAAGCTGCGCGCTCTCTTCCAGAGACGGGGGCGGATCGCGGCGTTCTCTTCAGCTGCCTTCGATATATCACATGCCGGGGAGTTTTCTCCTTTTCTCCGCAACGTAGAGGGGTCTATTTCTGGTTTGGTGCAACAAAAAACAAGCATGGCTGCCTGCTCGCAAGCGCGCGCTCAGGCTAGTAGGGCGTTTTTGAAGCAATAAGCGTTTTTTGTCGAGTGGTCTCGTTGAAAGAGGAGTATTAAGTCCGTCATTCAAACTCCACGCGCACTCAAAACAGAAAAGAAACAGCAAAACTGTGCGTAAAGATTCAGACAGAGAAGATGGTTCGTACACAGGCAGACGACGGTGGATGGTCTCAGGGAGTGAGAAATAAGCCGCGAAGTTGACCAGCGATAGCCAACAGGACAGCGATGGCCCAAATGACGTCGTTTAGGCCATGCTAGGGGGGCATAATGAGGAGAATTGAAGAGGGCGCAGTTTGTTTTATTCGCGTCTTTCACAGCGATTTGCGCGCTAACCGCTTCAAGTGCACGTGTTACATTTGGCTCAGGTATTCCTGGTAGAGAAATCAAAACCTCGCGCAAGTTTACTTGCACTGCACAAAGAGTGGTGCAGGGCCCTTTAAAGCGGCAATCCTAAGCCCATTGCAATCAATCCCACAACATACCTTTTGAGACGGTCCGAGCTCCAGGCGGTACTTCAGTAATAATCTGGCAATCGTGTATCTTATCTTCAACAGCGCCAGCCTCATTCCTACGCAATTGCGTGGCCCCACACCGAACGGCATGTGCCTCACAATGGCATCATGTTCAACAGAGAACCTGCACATAGGTAAAGATGCAGTCAGTTGTGGCGAAAACTGGGTAGATGTATAATACACACAAGCGCTTGGTGCATAGATACTCTGCTAGAAGTTAGGGGAGTGCCTAAAAATTCATTAAGTATGCAACAACATCGTATAAATAGCTAACCTCAAATTAGACACCCTGACGTTGGTGACCCAAATTAAACGCCGTCTCAATAACGTTGCCTGTCGCGTTAGCGGAAGACGACTAAAACAACGCTTGCATATTGCTCTCCTCTTCCCTTTTCAAGGCTATATATAGCCTCCGCTTGTGCTTCTGTATCATGCAGTCACTAGGTTGGCAACGCCGCTTTCTGGAAACTATGCGAAACAATCTGCAGGGCTTGGTCATCCTTTGTGAGGTGGAGCTCGTACGCATCTGTGTTATCTGGACGCGTACTAGCCTCATACGAAAGCCCACTTCCACCCGCCACACCACGGATGAGCCGCTGAACTAGGCGCCTTTATTATCCAATTGGATAGCGGGTGACGTTAACAGCAGTAGTATAGAGGAGGCGTTGTTCAAGTTATTGCTTTACGCGCCGCTACTTTTCTAGTTACAATTTTTAAACCCGATAGTATTCTTTTTACTTAAGGCGATTTTGACTTGCCTTTCATCCAATAAAAAGTCAGTCTCCCACATTCGCACTGCCCGCGCTCGGCAACAGCCCAGATGGGGCAGAGAGCAGTAAACTGAACGGGTGTGGCAGATCTGGTCTGCGGTCAGCCCCAGCCGCAGGGACTGTGCCGCATCGCGATGCAGTATGGCAAGCTACCGTCACGTGGAAATGAGACACCACTGTTGAGGAAACAGCATGGTTCAGTTGCACTATCTCTTTTTATATCAGTATGTCCCATTCACCGCTCTACGTAGCAATGATATCGCATTTTAGGACACCACACCTAGCGGTTCTGCAAATCATATTTTATTGGATGCTAAATGAACAAGCCTGCAGACGATAAAGTCAAGACGTCAGTAAATAATTAAGTTAGTTTCCCCCAACACTGGCTGGCTCACTCAACCCCCCCCCCCCCCCCTATACTTTTTCAGAAAGTAAAACACAGAAAAAATACTTTGTACCTCTCCGGATCAAAGTCCAAGGGGTTGGTACAGTATCTGGGATCCCTCTGAACGTGGTACTGCGGCACAATAAAACAGGTCCCCGCCTGGAATTTGATGCCGTTCCATTGGAAATCTTCTTTCGCGCGCCGCGTCGAAAACCTGTGGGAGAAGCGTATTTTCAACGAAAAAAAATGCTGCTCTAACAAGTGCGTTTTTGTGATCGCTAAAGACCGAATTTTAGGAAAACGTCCATTTTGTTTCATGCGCTACTATCGCCTAACTTTGATATATGAGCAGAAATTAGAGGCTAAAAAGAGCTGTTGTGGTGTTTTTTGTAGTGCCTATAAATACCGATTTGGAGTTTGTGCCTAAATGTCTATGGTTCCCTATAAATGACTATTTTCGAAGGCGGCGCCATTATGAATATTAATTCGCCTCAAGTTTCACTTATTAGGCCAGTTTGAGATCGTTATTCATGTTACCAGGCAGCACTGGCTGTTTGGAAGTCTATGCGGCGTAACCTATATTCCTCTAGTTAAACCTAGATCCGACCAGAAAAAGCTACTGTTGCCACGAGTGGGACCGTTTCCAGGTCGACTTCAGTGTACTCCGGCTAAGGCAGGATTCATGTACACCTCTGCGGCTTCTTCAGCCACCTGGGCTACTGAGTCCTGGGTCGGGTCATGGGGTCTGCAGTGTGCTGAGCAGCGCGGCCTCCCACTGCTCCTAGTTCGTAATTGGTAACAAAATGGGGTGCTTTTTAATAGTTTTAGTGAGTTTTCTTCGCAACACCAAATCACGTGTGGTGGGTCTGCATATTTGTGGCAAAGAGGGCATTGGTTCGAGCGCGACTCGGTGTAGTAGAGTAATAGGAGGGCAGGTATGCGAAATGTGGGTGTTTGAAGCTGGCGCCATACAACAGCGTGGCGGCGGGAGAAAGAGGGTTCGGGCTGTGGGAAGCGAGCTCTGGACAGTCGGTAGTGATTGAGTACCGATCGGTAGGTCAAGAGGCAGTCCCTGTGGAAGAACTGTTGAGGAGATTCTGCAGCGTCACTGGGCTCTCGGATTACCAGTTCTCGAGCCACCCCTTGCACCGATTCATTTCCAGGGAGTTCAGAGTGGCCCGGTGCCCAAACTATACATATTTCTCGTTTCGCGAATTGGCGTGCCTGCAGGAGTAGGCGACTCACGGGAAACAATCGCTAGCAGCAGAGTAATGGGACGCCCATTCTCAGTGGCAAGACTCACAATTTGGAATCCAGACATCTGGAGGTGGTGCCACTTTGCTGTTGATTCGCGCAATTTTTCGCAGTGATTCTTCGATTGTTTTCCGCGTGCTCTTTAAGAAAATTTCTTCAAACAGGCGTACGCGCATGCGACGTTTGATAATCAAACGCACTTTCGTTACCAGATCTTTACTATATTTAAGGGCCAGCGTCGAATCGTAACTGCGGAGCAGGCTTGCCTTACAGATTAAAATTCACTCGGCCGACGGGGTTTACAAGATGCTTTTCTATCAAAAATCTGTTCGGCTGATAAACACCTTTTGAAAAGTGCATTAGAAGGAGGGACAGCTGGGCGAGTTGGAAGGGGTTCATATTCAAAATTTAACTGCGCGAAAGACGGATACAAGAAAGACGGATACAAGCGCTCGTCCGTGGCCTTTCTTGTATCCGTCTTTCGCGCAGTTAAATTTTGAATATGAACCTTTTGAAAAATTCTCTTCGAATATGTGGACGTGTATTTGCTAGCGTTCGGACGTCTTGCCGGAACGAATGCGATATCATTGTATATAAGAAAATTTGTAGACATTTTCGTGACAGTCCTCGTATAAGAGCATGTACATTTCTGGATAAATAGTTGTCTCTCTTGCGTTTATTATGTACGTTTGTTTTTTTCTTGTGTCGTAATTGAATTGATAAAACAAAGAAGCGCTGGGTATATTAAGTATTCCCAGCCTTGAAGTATTCTTTTTATGCATATTTCACTGGATGCGACGCTTGAACAATCTAAAGTGGCCATTGAACATGTATTTCAGCAGTGCATTCGTTGAATTCACGAGTGGGTAGCCATTAGTCCAGCAGTATCACGGGACAAATTCACGACTATCTTCGACTGTTGGCGCCTTAGTGCTATCATAAGCGATAACGTTTTTGCTTTTCCTGTCATTGACACAGGGCACGCACGCCTTCGTTTGACATTATTTCTATTTATGTAAATATCTATCGTGCCAATATTTGAGACACTGTTGGCTTTTTTGCTGCCTGTTTTTTGCGCTTAGAGCTCGCCTTTTTAATGCTCAAATACCGGACCTCTTGCTATCATTAATATTAATCTTAAAGGTCGAAGATTCCGAAAATGACGCAACTTCGTACGTAAGGTTTCCTCGCAGACTTACAATGTAAGGGGCAGAGCTAGATGCAGTGCTTAGTTTACATCAACCTTTCGATCAAACGGCTGTTCATTAACACACAAAAACACTCTAACGGTGCTCTCCATGGTCGTGGTAAAATTTGCAAGAACCAACTAGTCGGATCTACGCGTCTTCCAGATATCGCAGAATTGCATGCTCGTTTCGATAAACATTGCCTTTGGATCAACGGAGTTTGTTCATGCCGGAACCTTTGCACTACGGTTTATCTTTTTAGCGCTGGTCATAAAAACTGCATTCCTCGCCACACGTACTTTACTGCTACTCTGGACGTGACGGCGATAAAACATTAGGAGCGCAACCAGGTGTTTTACCTGGTTCGAAAGACCCTGCGTTGGTTTAGCCAAAGCTGGCCTGCATCTCGTCGCTATTATTTCGAAAGCGAATAATGCGTGCCTTCCGGGCTCCGTGTGGCGATGTAATTAAAACCCCTCGAGAGTTTCCGCGGCAATAGTGTAAACACTTTGGCGATACGGACGCCCGCTCTTCCCCCCAGAGCCCAATGGGGCAAACAAAAACCCTGGGTGGTACTGCCGGTTGTGCAAAAAGGGGTGGAGCACACCGTCACAGAGGGTTTATGCATAGGGTGTATTTACTCGGGTATCAGCGTGGTGTTGGAGATGTTTGCGCCAAATATGGTATGATCGATGTGTTCCAGCTTCACAAGCGCCAGCTTGCGATGTACATGTATTCACACATAAAGGAAAGTCGGGAGGAGTTTGAAGATGCATATCTAACCAGAAATCAGTTTTTCGAATTAGAACTAGTAATTATAAAACGCCGAAGATCCGCACCAATTACGGCTTTCAATGTTTACACCACCTAATTCCTGTCCTCTTGAATAAAAACAAGGACTTAATGGACATAATTGATCAGTGCCCATCTCTTAGTTGCTTCAAGAAATCATTGACTTCGTTTGTATTTTCTGTGTGATGCTGTCTGCTTACGTTTTTGTTTTGCAATGTAACCGCGATTTTGTATATTAGATACGTTTTTTTCTATATATAATGCCTAGTACCTATTCATACTGTGTGTACTTTTTCTGTGCTTCTATTGTAGTTGAGCTTGTTTCTGTTTCCCTGTTATGCAGAATGCATGGAGTCAGGAACCCAGACAGGTGCAGTTTGGCACCTTTTGTTCCTGTTCCTTTAGTTTGCTATATGTAAGAAAGTGAGTGTAATTTTTCAAAAACCCGTTGATTACTGCTGGAAGGCACTGTGTAAGTTAACAACAGAAAAGAATGGCTAGGAGCGTAGAGGCAGAGTTTCATACAATAATATTGAACTTTATGGGTAGAGTGAGTGGAGCGATGGGGGAAGTAAGGAGGTGTAGGAAACACGGATGGTTACCATCTACGTGAAGGTAAAGTGGGGAACTGAAATTTCACCACGTTCAATACAAATTTGATCCATAGCCTGAATATAACTGCTGATGCAGGACATCCGGATTTCTTCAGTAGGATCACCTATCAGTTTATTGCTTAATTCCCAGGTGTCCGAAATGTGTAACAGCCGGTACCTGAACTCAAAAATATACGTTGTTTGGGCATTTCAATGTTATCCGATCGTACATCGCATGTGACCATGATTAACCGTTGTTTTTCACAACTGAGACCAGTCGAAGAACACTGGGTCTTACATTTACAGGGACAATTTGTCTGGCCATCACAAGCGACAACGCCCAAAGGACCAGGTTTTGCATTATTCACGAAAGATGGAAAGCAGCGTTCTAAGTGAGAGTGAAAACGATGGTGGTGTGGCAGTGTTGTCAGCCCTGTTATGTTTATTTATGAAGCGTCGGACCGGCGCGTTTACCATGAAACACGAATGTGTCCTGTTTGCTAATTGCATTCCGCTGATCGTTTACTCACGTGACCGCTGGTGGGTAAAGCCGTAATGCCTCGTCCACTACTTGTGCCAAGTACTT
Organism: Haemaphysalis longicornis; assembly: GCF_048455015.1. NCBI lineage: Eukaryota > Metazoa > Arthropoda > Arachnida > Ixodida > Ixodidae > Haemaphysalis > Haemaphysalis longicornis. The sequence continues at coordinate 168,395,601 of NW_027526445.1, forward strand.
CGTTTTCTTCATTGTTGTTTCAAAGTCTAGGACGCCCTGCTAAACATAGAAAACCCCAGTGACGCAAGCGATGTTAGTTTGAGCCCTAGTTACCCTTGAAAGGCTGTACTTGTCACGCACAACGTGGAATGCATTTGAAATCTGGGTTTAATCAAGGTGTCAAGAAGCAAAGGAGAGCTGAGTGGACACCTGCAGGCAGTGGGGACTCTTTTCGGAATAGTCAAGATAACAATGCACTCGCGATTCCCCATGAAAGATCTGCTTGGTCGTTGCATCGCCCTACAATTGAATTTAAAGGCACATATTATAGCTGTGGCTGTAACAATACAGCTACAACAATACAATACTTGTCGAGTTTTTTACATTCACACATTTGGATTATTGACGCTTCTCAAGTGGGTTATTGATTAGGGCGAAAGTAAACGTTGCGCTTGTGTCTTAAATAAAATTTTGAGGGAACTCTTTTCTTACTCAGAACTCAGAACTATGTTTATTACATGAAAAACAGGTACAGAAAATGGGTGAAAAGTCATCTGGATCCTTAGCCGACATGGCTAGTCATGGATCCATAACATAATAACTACAATAAACAAAAAAACAATCCAAACAAATTTTTTTACAATAATTACATATAATGTGAGCTAGGTTAATATATTTAGCTATGTGTTAACAGGGTGAGGTATAATGTTCAGACATGAAAAATTCTCTTAAGGAACGAGTGTTATTTGGTTTCATTTTTATATTCACTGGCACGTTGTTCCATAGTTTGGCACTTAGGTAAGAAATAGTGCGGCGACCGTACACATTATGTATTTTTGGTAAATTACGATTACATTTGTGAGCATGTCTGGTGTTTCGTTTAGGTTCTATTACAACGGATGATCGATTGGATTTATTTAGTGCTCTTTGAACTAGTAATGTTGTTTTGTAGTCCCTTGCTACATTAAATGGCATAATGTTAAGGTCTGAAAACATTGGGGACAAGTAAATAAAGCAAAACCTCATTTTAAATATTTAGCATTTCCCCAACCAGGGTGCTCGATCAACGTGTACTCACAAAATGCCCATTTTGGTTTGCATGCAGACACATATTCGCTTACGTTAGCAGCGACTGCATCCACAATTTCTCGTCGAAGTCTTTCTTGCACTTCCGGGTACTTCGCCACGACAAATGTAACGTAGCTTAGTGCAGTTGCCGTGGTTTCAAATCTACAGTGAGAAGAACAAAGACTGCTTTCAAAAACAGTTACAACTTTAGAAGAATATATTGCATTACCTTGTTGAAGTGCTTTACAAGGTTTCGTAAGCTTTCCTCTCGAAAAAGTTTTCTCCAGAAAAGAACACTACCCCGCCATACAGTTGCAAGTAGCAAATAATGCTTAAAATAAAAATGATGCTATTCAGCGGAATAGTTGACTTACAACTAATTTATACATAACGCGGCCCCTTTGGAGTTATGGCAGGATGAGGAGGGGGGGGGGGGGGGGTTAAGTAAAGCAAGAACTCGGAACACCACTGGAAAAAATTAGCTGGGGGACATTTAAAAAAAGAAAAACCGAGAAAAAAGAGCCCAGACGACGTGTAACCTAAATTATTGAACAAGAGCCCCGAAAAAGTCAGTAAGCAAAGGCTTCGAATTAAGATCGTACTGCCTCATAAGCATCGGCATGAAAACCTTAATGCGTGTTAAGCTGGGTGAAAACCCGAGAGTTATTCAGGCAGGAAGTAGGTCGAATAACATTGGTATGTCTGTTTCATCCTTTCATGACGCGTGTAAAAAAGTTGCATTTCAATGTGTTCGCGTGCGCGAAGTGGAGGATCCTATTTAACAAATGATTACTGAGCTGTTGGAATATGCCGACAGCTCTCGCTGGATAGCAGTGTTTTCTGAAAGATATTTCAAAATTTAGGCTCAAATATACCTTTTTCGCATCAGTGTACACTTCTAATAGCAAGGTTTTTGTTACATGTGAGACTAGCGCCATCGGTCGTCATGTGGGGAAGCTTCACGAGAGACTGCCGCGCGAAGCAGGGAAGAGGACATCACGGGACCATAAGCTACAAAAGACAAACTTGCTCGCCGAGAGTTGAGTAAATGTTTTAACGCGCAATCTGTAACTATCGCTAATAAATAGAGTTGTTTCCAATCATCTACTGCGCCATCATGTGCGTGAACCACTGACATGGAGACGAGGACCTGTTAACAGCAGCAACGCGGACAAGCGATCGGAAATTGCCTGACTCAATGCGAGTGAACGACTACGGACATGGCGACTGACATGGTGGGCCCCCAGCCATATCGCGATTAAGCCAGTACCGCTGATGTAACAACGGCCTGAGGACAAGTTGAATGATGCAAGCTGAAAACGAGGCAAGCTGAACGACGCGGGATTCGGCGAATCGGAACGTCCCTGGCCTCCACGGTATCAGCGAACGAAGAAGACCCATACCCGAAACTTAGCACGGCGCCCAAAAAGCGACCATTAACGGCCATGGCGGATCGAGACGACTAACCGAAGTCCTCAACGCTCAACAATGAGTACAGGAGTGACGATTCGCACAGAGACCCGCGAGGAAGAATTTCTCCCGAAACGCCTACGATAACACCAACGGTAAAGTCTAACGGCACAACAGAGGTGGCACTGCTCACGATGACGATGCAAAGGATGCCGCAGCTGCTGGAACGACAAATAGTATCGCAAGTCAATCTGGTCAACGCGGTCAACGCCGGCGGCACTACACAACCGGTCAACGAAAGCGCTGAAATTCAGGTCACCACGATGCCCGACCTCACAGCAACTCTACCGACATCCTCCGGAAAAGACGAGATCCAAGGCAAATGAACCAGTACAGTATAGACTATGCGTGACCGCTGTTCATGAAGCGACATGACTATGCTGAATGCAGGAATTTCCAAATTTCGTGGACTCGGAGCAGCTTCTCATCATACGGGCGGCGCAAACCTCAAGAGTTCGACAACTTCGGCAGCAGCCCTACGGAAGGAGTTCGACAGGTTTTAGGATGCACGACGAAGGAAAAAACTTCAATGCATGACGAATGAAAAAAGACGAGACCGATACTGATTACATCTACAGCCCACATCAATGTATAAACCGCGGAAAGAACACCATAGGTGACGACCATATCATGGACTGGTTGATTCAAGGTGTGCAACCGGAAGTTCAAACACTGTACTACCGGCTTTCCGCGACCTGAGCAAAGGGAGCGTGTCGGAATTCAACTACACTCGACAAATCGATAGGCACATGACTCCGGCGAAAATGACAGCACACACGTGAAGCCACAGCCTCCGAATGAGGCTCGGGAAAGTGGACTGAAAGGCGCTAGCCGGCAGCAAGGCAAGCCCACGACACTTCTTCAGAAAGTCTTCGCTCATTGCTTTCAACAGGGGCACCACGCAAAAGGTTGTCCGAAACTCGACACACGCACTAAGGAGGAGAAGGTATACCCACCGCGTGTCGGAAACAAGAACGAACGGCAGGTGAGCAGCGCACCAACTCAGGGGCGTAGCCAGTAAGGGGGAGCACAGCGGACACCTGCCGCCTCAGTGGACATGTCATTGTGTACATGGATGTATGCATCTTCACTAATGACATCGAGCAGTATATCTGAACCCTGAACGACGTTTTTAGGATACTGACAGACCTGAACCTATGAGTGGGCTTCGGGAAGTGCCCTTTGGCAGCTGACTGCATCATATCAGCCTACTAAGGCACATAATTTCTACAGAAGGAGTTGCCATAGACCCAGACCTTATGAGTGCCATGAACAAGTGCGGGAAACCACGCTCCAAGCGGCAGTGCGGTCATTCGTAGAACTGACGTAGCACTACAGGAAGTACATCACAGATTACGCGAAAATTACTCATCTAGTGACGAAGCTGACGCAGAAGGACGCACTGCTCACACGGACCGCCGAAGGCCACACAGCAATGGACACGGTGAAAAAATGCCGGGCCATTCCCACTAACGTGAAATTTAGGGAGGGGCGAAGCATGCACTGTATGTGTTTATTCTTTGTGCCTTGGCGCTTTTGCCAGGGGAGATGAAACTTCTGGGGGGTTGAGGTATACAGCTTTTCTGTAAAAGTCTCGTGTCTTTGAAGCAAAAAGCGTCCTTGCGCAAGGCGTTGAAAAAGAGTGTCAGGGTGTTCTTTTAGAACGTGTTACGATCTAGCGCGAGGCGTGAACGATTCCATGGGGGCAGATGCTTGTCTTATCCGGCAACCGCAAACAGACAGCCTTCCAACCCCGCACATACTACATCGATTAGAAAGCCATCGCAGCCCTGCACGGTGCTCATAGTGTTCTGGCTTTCCCAACACGCCGCATGTTCTTTGGGACTTTTCTGCTTCGCAACGATCACTCTCAGCTCATCTTAAATCCTTTTCACCTCCTCCCTCTTCTCTCCAAGACTGGCTCGCACCGCCGGAGAAACCGGACCGAGCGGCCTGGTAGCGAGCTCTGGCGGCTCACATTCATCAGGTCCTCCCGTTTGTATAGACAATTATTTACTCCTCAGAACCCCGGACTTTGGAGGTCTTTTTTGCGTGTGTGTGTGTGTGTGTCAATAAAGTTTACCAACAACAATACCGTCACTACATTTACGTTGAGATGAGACCCCGATGACGTCCTAGCGCGAGGATAAAAGATTGTCCCGGTGTTTAATGCTGTCACTACACTGGCGATAAAATTAGACGACTACAGTGTTCTAGTGTGAGGTGTAAACGATTATCGTGGAGTTTTAGTACCGTCACTACATCGACGATGAGATGAGATGAAGACAGCCCCAGCCCCTAGGGGGCTTCGCCCCTATAAACGACTGACTAAAGCATTAGCACTCACATTCTGCGACCCAGCTATTGTAACACAAGTTCACGTCGATGCGTCATACACCATGTTGGGGGCTGTACATTCGCAGAAACACTGCGACGAAGTACGCATTGTGGAATACGGAAGAACCAAGGAGCCCGGGTCGGATAAGCACAAACAGTGAACTGACTTGGAGGCAATTAGGGGCACACGACCCTAACAGACCAATTTCGCCAATACCTCCAATGGCTACAACACTACAAAAACACTTCAAAATATATAGAGCCACAACTGAGTGGTAGCGCTCACCATTTCGATGAAGAATCCACAAAGGCTATTCGTACGCATAGAGCTCGACCTGATGCCGTACAATTTTATAATTCCTCACACACCAGGCAAGATCAATGTCATCGCAGATGCGCTATCGCGAGGGCCAGAGAAGACGCAGCCCATATTCGTTCCGAAGGCTGAGTGCAACCGACTCAACAGTGCACAAAGAGATGATCCAACCATTGCTCCGATTATCGATCAAGCTCAAACGGAAACAATGATAACAATGTACAGAACCGTACAAGTCATACTTGTATACGTAACCACCGACAGAGAACGAAACAAATACCAGATCGTAAAACAATAAAGCTTAAAGCAGGCTGTTCTGACATCGTGCCACGATGAGGATGGCCACGGCAATGCTTTTCAGACGTGTAGAAAAATCCAGCAGCGCTACTTCACGTAAAGCCAGAAGTGTGGTATTGAGTGCTCGCGAGATGCCAAACGCGTTAGAGGTACAAACGCGTAGACAGGAAGACAAACCGGTTTGCTATACACTCGCATGCCAAAGCAGGAACCAGTCAACACCATTTTCATGGGCTACTTTTGGCCAATTCACACGGAAGACACCAACAAGTACTTCATAACGGCAGTTGATGTCGCCCCGAGATTCGTCAATACGCGCGCTGCACCAGACAAGTCAACGGAACACGTAATACGCTTCCTCTACGAGGACATGTACTTCCGTTCGGGATTAGAGAAATTGAGGCAACAGACAACTCCAGAGTGTTCAAATTCGTGAGTTATAGCACGTTACTTCACATAGAGAGCATCCTCCACAGACTGACTGTGCCCTACGCGTACAAAATAAACGGTCCTTCCGAATTTGCAAAAATGCAAAAAACAGTTTCAGCGCTCAGAAAGAACCTTAACGCCAACGTGAACCACTGGACTGTATACCTCAAGCGAACAACGTTCAAAGTAAACAATCAGCTATACGTTGGTTAGCCAACGTCACCATTTTAACTTTTGCACAACTACGCGCACCGTCGGCGTGCCAAGAACGAGCTGTCAGCACCAAAGGAACCACATGACCATTCAGAAGCAAAACGCGAAGAAGTAAGAACTACGCTAAGCAACTAACTGCAAGAGTTCAAGCGCAAGTACGACGCCAAACACATACCACCATCTTTTAACGTGGGACATGAAGTTTGGTACCCCAAGGATAAGACACCAACAAAAGTAGGACCAATGTGAGATGGGACCCCACACATTTCACAGCGTTGGAAAAGGAAACATACACCGTTTTGAACAAGTGTACAGAGAAAACAAATGCTTCCTACAGCCAGACAGCTAGAGCCTCTACAAACGTAACGTAACTTCGACGAGACACAGTTGCGAGCCGATTGGGAAGAATCAAACGTGGACTCTAACGAACGTGATCAAGACGTTCCAACGCAATCTGAGGTGCGCCAAACTAGACGTAAACAAATGTGAAGAGATGCCGCTCCAAACTGCTCACGACCAACCACGTCAAAGTTACCGCTGCCGCCACGAAGGCTCGAAGATTACCTCACGGATATAGCGAGGACACAATAGAATGAAGACCTGACCGTGTAAGCTGAAAGGCTAGCGACATCTATCGTCAAGAGGAGAAGCAAGAGTGGCGCACCAAGAGGGGAAGCAGAGATCATGTGAATACGGGCGGCCGAAAGAGAACGCACTTGCTGACAGCTGAACGAATCTTTTAACGTGCAATTTTTAATCATCGTTAATAAATAGTTGGTTTAAATCATCTACCGCGTCATAATGTGCGCCAACCCCGAACAGTTTGCTACTCAGTCGCCCTTGAGAACCCTTTTTTTGGGTGAGGAGGCTTTTCAAATTGTGCTCTTTTTCTCTATTCAAACAGAAACACTTCGGTAAAGACCGAGGACTGCAAAGTAACGGTATTAGTAGAACGTAACGATGAAAATCTGCCCGGGTCATGCATCGTTATGTCCACTAAGCGTTCTCAACGGGGGTACATTTTTATCCTGACCTTTCCATCCAATCCGCTTAAGCGATGTGGTTGGAGAATCATGCAAGGCATCTTCAACTTCATAAACCTTGCCCGCTAACACGGTACTGTAAGCTGTAAGTGCTACATCGTCGGAGAACAAGGAGCATGTCAAATTCCCTACATTATCATTTTTATTAAGCTAACAGAAGGGTATACCTTACCCCGCAACGAAGAGTGCTGAAGCAGTGGTGATAATTTCTTCTGTGCTTAGACCTCTGGACCGGGTAGCTCCTGCCAAATAAGGACAAAGTGGATGCCTATACTCTTCCGGAGGCAACCAACCACATCAAAGCTGCACAACAGTGGACACCACTCGGAAGGACGCACAAGCTGTTTCAAGATTCGATTGGTATCGCTACCGGTGACATTCCATTTTCGAGTCAGTGCAGACCGGACACTTCACGGGCTATGCACAACTTAAATTAGAAATGGCAATATCCTCCTCGGTGCACCTTAACCGACCTAAAAAATATTAAGCCACCCTTATTTACGAAGCATTGTGCCGAATTATCTAAATACCTTTTTTTTATAGAAGAAATTTTGGAAATATAAAAATTGAAAGCACTTCCTTAAGACAAAGATGGTTAGAACGCGAAGCTATATTTTATGCAACTTGAATCAAAGTCCCAAATCTAAACTGCTTCGAATGTGTCGGAACGGGCAATCGGATAGACGTCTGATTCATAAAGCGTGACGCACACGATGAAGAAATCCAGTTTCTTTGGCCCGCGGAGCACGCTCACGCGACCGGTTTTAGGCTCCGCCCCTCGGCTGGGAAGGCCGGCGGAGGTTCCGGGAGAAAAAATTCCTCCGCATGTTTTCGCTCGACCGCGGCGGCCCGTCGCGGGGAGTGGAACGTGTTTTTCGCATTGCGGCCACGCGGTTTTAGGTTGTACCAAATGCGAGGGCGGCTTTTCCGACGCAGTGTGGTCGACACGCGTGGAAGTGAAAACTGCCGGCGCCGGAGAAGCGTGCCATTGCGTTTGGGGGGCGCTGTGGGCGGTCGAGAGCTGGGGTGCCTGGATTCGTGCCTGTGAAGAGCCTCCTGGCTTCCTCCGCTCTGTCGTCTACTAGTCGCTCCGCACGTGTGGATGCGCCGCCACGCCGGACCATCCGGTGAAACGCTGTGTTGACGTCACATATCCGTCCGCTTCCGCAGGCCCCCTCGTCCGTCGTGTGAATCACTCTTAAAGCGGGATTCAGACGACGGAGGAACAGGCGCGCGGAGGCGGACGGATATGTGACGTCAACAGCACGTGACCAAATTATCCGGCCTGGCGGCGCATCCACACGTGCGGAGCTACGCGGAGTGACTATACTCGGACTCTCGGTGACAACTTAAGAACGGCACCGGAAGTTGCCGCTGTGCCATCACCGTAGCCGGATGTTTCTCCGCGCGGTGCAAGTAGGGCGTTACTGGGAATATTTTGAACATGGTGTGAGGCGTTCCCGTGATTTTTTGGACTTAATATGCTTATAAACGACTCCAGTGACGACAAAAAAACTTCGTGAGACAAGGCAGACGATATCACGCATTCATAGTAAACCCCTTTCAAAACACGCGCGCACTGACGTCACGGGTCCGGCGCTTTGGCGGAGTGATACACTACATGAGGTGGTGCCGTTCTTGAGTTGTAACCGAGTATAGCAGACGACAGCGCCGAGGAACAGGTTCCATTCCCCGCCGAGGGCCACCGCCGTCGAGCGAAAACATGCGGAGGCCTTTTCTTTCGCGGAGCCTCCGCGGGCTATCCCCACCGAGGGGCGGAGCCTAAAACCGGTCACGTGAGCGGGTCCCGCGGGCCAAAAAGAGAGGGTTTCTCCGTCGTGTGCATTCCGCTTAACGCGAGCACCCCGGATCGATTCCGGCCACGGGAACCTTTTTAATGCGAAGTTTTCTGTGTCTCACTTATGGCGCCGTTGTCCCTAAATGCAGTGCAGGAAAGCCAAGTTTCTCTGTCGATGACTATGATCGTGGGTGAAGTAAAAGATGGTTGAAATGCTTACTCTGGTCAAAAGCCAATATCTTCAAAGTCTAAAGTCAAAGTCCACAATCCCAATAGTTACTACAAACTTCAGGAAGGCCAACTTGCACAATCGGTTACCACAAAGGCATGTCAAACGCCTAAAAAAAATCGGCCGCGTATCTGCTGACGTCGCTGCAAATGTCGCCGGAAGACAATAGCCTTGTGCCGCCACTGCATGCAAATGCCCCTCTGTCCGGATGCGCCCCCTTTCACGCTCGTCCCATGGCAAGCACGGACGAGATTTGCTGCATCCAATTCATTATCGCGCAGTCCACTGCTGGCGCGCCATCTACATAACCATTACGTTACTGTTGAACGTGGAACGCTGCCACTAGGTACACGCTCGTCGCCTACTTTCTTTCTGTTGTCGCGTCAAAGTAGTGTTTTCCGCAACGTTTTCTTAATTTTTTTTCAAACATAAAGCAAATATTTATTTTTACCAAAAGAGCGCTACGAGTTGCAGTTGTGTATTGGTGTTTTGCCTCCATAAGCTTGTATTTTATATTGCTTATAATGTTGACGAGTATAAATTTATTTTCAGATTTAGTGGTTTAGAAATGCTTTTCCTATATAAACCTATCATTCAAGTATTCCTCTAACTTCTGGCAGGAAGCCTAAATAGAGGGACATACAGAAAAAAAGACGTAACTTGTCGGGTGCAAAGCCGACGCCTATCCGAATGGGCCATTCTGACTCGACAGGAGCGGTTTGAATTTTGGAGTCACTTTAACTCAGATTGCATCATTGAACAACTCTTCGCGTTTTAACCATGTCTCTCTCACTGAAGAGGGCGTGTTTTCTTGAGGCATTTCATGTTGGTTGATTGATTGTGGGGTTTAACGCGCCGACGGTACCCAGGCGATGAGGCGCGCCGTAGCGGAGGGCTCCGGATTTATTTCGACCACCTTGCGATCTTTAACGTGCGCCAAAAATCTTGAAACACATGGACGTCTCTCCTTTACGCCTCCATCAGAAAAGCGGGCGCCCCGGCCGGTAATCGAACCGGCCGGGGCTAAGCAGCACTACACCTAAGCCACCAAACCACCGCGCCGGGTAGCGCTTGATGTGCGTCTGTGGTAAACCATTTTTTATGTTGGCTTTTTGTAGCGTGAGCTACACTGGCCGAGGTGGAGCAGTTTCGCGTGATTCCTGGAGAGCCGTGCTGCACATGCGTGAGGAGCAGTGACGTCACACGGCGCACAGAACGTTGGTCGCTGCCCGGCATCTCTCACACACCCCACGCGCCCAGCGTCTTCGCCGACCTCTGTTCCGAACGTGGCGGCCCGGTCCACTTGATGATCATGCGAGGGTTGGCCGGGTGTGGAACCGATGGCTCGTGCGTGGCAGAAACACCGGCTTGCGCCTGTGGAACCAACTTAGCTCTGGGGCGATTGGTTACGCTTCGCCGGAGCCGCTTGATAAATATGCATGTGTCACATAATGCGTATACCTTGCGTGTGTCATTGAAGCAGCAGTAAGCATGATAACCAAGCTAATCCTAGACAACCCTGAAAGCTAAGAATAACTAGATGAACCTTAGCTCCCATATATTCCTGGCATAGCCGAGTTAAGCCACTGCTAATTTTTTTTTTTTTTTTGCAGAGCATTTTGGGCGTAATGATTTGCATTTTGGATTTCAAATTTGGACTTCGAAGGTATTGGCTTTCGTCCGGAGAAATTTTCCCGTTTCAACCATCTTTCACTTCACTCACAATCATCATTGTCATGGGAGAAAGTTGGCTTGCCTGCAGCGCGTTTTGGTGTGGACGGTCGCCATCAGTGAGGCGAAGAAGGCTTCGCTTTAAAAAAGGGGAACTGTGGGGTATCGAACCCAGCATTTATGCGTTCAAAGCCGTGACGCAACCGGCTTGGCGAGAGGTCGAACACCAGCCTCATCTTAGCACTTCATCATGAAAAATGCGGCAGCGTTCAAAGCTAACCAGCAGACGGCACATGGTGTAAGACGTGCCTGGTTTGCTCTGCCTCGAAAAAGAAAAAAAGAATGCCGTGGCCTACGAGATTGCTATAAGGGCTGTGTATAACTCAAATCTGCAACGAACCCAACAGTTGCGGCTGCTGGTTTATCATACTACTGGACTCCCACAGAGTAGAACATACCTGCAATTGTTGCATTCGGTAACTTTTTTCTCGTACGTTTGATAAAGCCGTAAACGAAAAATAATGAGGCTGACAATAAAAGGGCACATTCGCCAATTGGGCAAAATGCCTTCTGAGTCACATAATAAAGAATGATTAGGTTTTAATGTTTTTTATACATAAAAAAAAGTGTTCCTTTCGAAAGCGAGTAGAATAAATCAGTCATTTTTTTTAAACGGAGTAAGGGACGAAAGTATATGGGGGTAAAATTCTTGCATGACATTGAAAGTATTCTGTGCGGAGATAAACCAGGTAATATACAAAATCTGCAAATTTAAGGATAACTGCATATACAAAAGATGCTAATTTCATAGTAAATACTGAACTAACAGCCCATCTTGAAAGTTTGCGAAGCAAGTCTCGACGGCGAAGATTTCGTATATCAATAAATGCCCGTGTTACCGTCTGACTGGCTTGATTCATCGTTGTGTTCCGTCTCAACGTATTCGACGTCAAGAAGGTTTTGCAAGATGTCCGGTTTTCGAAACTAAAGAAGAGAGAAAGAAAGAGAGTAAAAAGAAAGAGCAAATGGTAAGTCTGTTTTAGGCAGGTCAACAGATTCATCGCGACCAAACAGATGAGATAGCGTAGCAACTTCCGGATAAAATGTCTGCTGTAATACCAGCCTAACATTCCCGACCTGTTTCTAGGTTATATGTTCGATTCCTTTGCAACTAGGCATTGTCAGTTGAGCTCAATCTAGAATGTAGTGGTTCAAATTGGAGGCGGCTGCGCTTACCGAAGGATTTTGCTTTCGCATTTCAATGACCTTGGCAGTCTGGTCGTTAATCGGTTGGTACGAAGATTCTCCGAAGTGCACTGACAGCCTGTAAAGTGGCTTCATAAAAACTCCAAGCGTGCTTGTGCACTCTAAAAGAAGAAAGAAAACAATCAGCATGCGTTTCAGGAAGGCATTTTAACTAGGCCTCTTGAACACACGCTTCTAGTTATAAGCAAGGCACAACATCAGCTCGACAAGAAGCAGCCCCACAGCTTCTTAGGAAGATGTAAGATAAAGTCGTACGTACAAGCAAATCACGGACGGACTGTGTGCCTTCAACAAGATCAGAACGTGGAGTAGTTTGTTAGATGCCCTGCCATACGGTATGACAGCAAAACCCAGATGATGAAACACATGTCACTGACAAAGTCAAAATAAAAAATATGTTTATGGATCCCTCCGTGTTCCTTGTTCTCAATCTTAAGGTCTTCTCTTGGTCGCTTACTGATTTTGCATATTTCGTAGGATTACAAAGTAGAGGTTGAAGGGAAAAAATTCAAAGAGAGGCAGTTTCTCGGGTGCAAAGTAATTTTTCTCCAGCATGATCTCAGCAGCTGTAAGCTGTTCGTACTGGTGTAACACCACTCGTTAATTATGTGCAAAGCAACGCATATACTAAGCCGTCAGACGGCCGAAGCAATCATTTTAACAGTTAATGTGGACTTCTGCCCCGGACTTAAAACATCCCTCTTGTTATTCAAGACGCGTAAAAATCTGTATTGACAGTAAAACTGGCCATCTGCTAGCCAGTTCTACATGTTGCACTTGTTGCAAAAGATACTCCGGCAGGTTAGCCATCAAAACCAGTTCGGCCTTGGCTGTTTCTTCCCCCCCCCCCCCCAACAAAAATATGCAAAAACAATGTAGACGCAGAAAAAGTCAGAAAAAAAAGTAAACTCGCGGGGCAGAATGCAGTCCTTTTGAGGGACATCATCTCAGACTGAGGACACCGTCGATTAACCGAGAAAACTGTAGGAAAGTGACGGGGAGTTGCATAAGAGACAAATTATGACTGCCAAGTGCCGTAACAGGGAAAAAAATCCCGGGCCATCTCCACTAACGTGAAACCTGGGGAGGTGCGAAGAACTCAGTGTATACGTGGTCTCTTGGCGCCTTGGCATTTTTGCAAACGGAGATGACACCGTAACGTGAAACCTGTGTAGGGGCGAAACATTCAGTGTATAGCTGCATTATTGGCGTCTTGGCGTTTTTGGCCAGGGAGATTAACCGGTTGTTGGGTAGAGGTATACACATATGCTGTAAGTCTCGTGTCTCAAGCACAAAGCGTTCTAGCGCGGGGCGTTGGAAAACGAGTATCTCTGTGTTCTTGTAGTTCGTGTTTTTTACACGGAGATGAAACGTTCTAGCGAAAGGCGCTGAGAAAAGAGTGTGCTGGCGTTTTAGTACCATGACTACATGATATTACGACGGCATGAGATGACGATGACGACGTGAGACGCCGACAGCCCGAGCCCCTAAGGGGCTTAGCCCACAATAAACCCTTTGCAAAATGGCCAAATCGTTGGCGGAAAAGCAGCAAGCCACTCTGGCAACGCTGTGCACCCACTGCGCCGCCATCAGAAAGGAAGCGAAAAGGCTGCGAGCGCAGAGTTTCTTTGGAGTAGCTACCGTCCACCGTCCACGTAATTGCATACGCGTCCCGCGAAGTGGTGTTTCCCACTGCAGGATGGGAAAATAACTTTGACGCCCTTCCTTCGATAGAAGAGTGGCATATTCAGGATTTTTATCCTTCGAGGTCGACCACTGAAAGGTCCTACGAGTACGAGCGATCATACGTCAGCGTGGAGTCCTACGTTACGCCATCGTCAGTGTTGACAAACAGCAGCAAGCAAAGGTAGGATTTGTTGCTAATAAAGAATAGCCTTAGCGCTGCCTCCTTGTTGGTTGTCGAGTTTTAATTGTGTTTAATCGATGCGCCCTTGCCCCGTGGTAGCGGTGGCTGGCCGCTATGAACGGGCTATGAAGGGTCCGTCTCTGCTGAGCGCTCACTTTGCGTATGTTCAAATTTTCAAAACTATTCGCGAAAATGACCAAAGCATGCATAATGAAACTGATTTTGATGTCTCTGCTAGAGGCCATGTTTGCGATTCCCCGCCTCTGTACTTGTGGCGCTTAATTTTTCCGTCGGTGAATGCGGTGCTAATGCGGGAGCGATAGGTCGCACGCGTGCGTCAGCAGCGAGCAGAGGCAGTCGACCTGAAGGAACAAGCACAGAGGAAGGAACAAACACAGAAGAAATAGGAGAAAAGAAGGGCACGTCTCTACTCGCCCCAGACGAGCCGTTGTGCAGCGGGGTAGATAAGCGGAAGCGATTTGACCAGCGTTAATCTTCGAAAGGTAGCGCAAAACACCACTTTAGGAGAGAAACATGACTACGGCGATGGGGCAACAGAGTCGTGAAGCCGTGGGCGAAAACGTGCAACCGCAACGTCGTTGCTACGACCTGCTTCCTTTCTAATGGCGTCGTCGCGTTCACCACCAGTGTTACCACCGCTGAATTCTCAGTGTTGTCCGCCTTTTTGCAAAGGGCCTATAGAGACGCTCTTTTGCAACGCAGGATAAGATAGCCGGGTGCGGCGTGGCGCTGGTAACAAAACGTAAACAAATGGGTACAAAAGTATGGTTCACAGCCAACATTGAGCCGATGTTATAAATTTAGGACTGGGAGCTTCAACACCAAATTCCTTTCTACAGCGCTTCAAGCATAGCGTGTGTTTTCGCAAGGGTAACAGTCGCCGAATTGAACGTATTGAACGCGACCGAATAAATTTATAGCAGCGCATTAAGTGCAGTTGGTTGGTGGTGCCTGCGGCGTTTCCCTCTAACGGTGTGCAAGTGTTGGCTAGAAAACTTTGGTATACTGTTCGAGAGTACCCTACTCCGTTTACAGTTTCATCAGGCATGAGCTCATCGGAAAAAATGCTTACTTACGGGCTATCATGTGCAAAGGGCCAATCATGGCACCACGAAGTGTCGCTTTCGCAACAGCCATTGCGGGGTGGTCGGGCTTTCCCTGGAAGCGCTCATCAATGCCGAACGAGCCTCGAGCAATGTAATCCATGGACAACTCTTCGAACTTTCGCAGCATGTGCACTTCCTCGCCGGAGTTGGCATACGTCTCCAAGGACTTCATGAATATGTCCGCATCTTCTTCGATGTGGGGCATCATCTATGAAAGGAGCTGCGAGTTCATTTACTTGTATACCGGCTCGTGAGCGTTAAGGGTCCTTGAATACAAAATACAAATTAATTTAACTAAAAAGACTGCCTTTTCCCCGTCACAACGATACTAATTTTACTGCAGACCTCAAAGGGTCTTTCTAGACATTAAAGAAAAGACATGAGGCATACATGACTCCCACCCCCCTTCCTGGCAAGGTCTCGATGACTTTGCAGAACCTTGTTCGCGCAAATGGCGGCTGAAGGCCAAAGCCGACGCCAAGAAAGATGACTGGGCTCGATAAAAATATCGTAGCTGATCTGATCAGGCAAAGCCAACAAGGCCTCCAAAAAATCCTTCGACATAACTGCGCAATTTTCGTTTTGTGGTACTGCCGTGCAATTTCACCCTGATAACTATGAGTGGTTTCTTCTACTGCGTCACTGGTGACTTCGTGCTGCACGAAAGTTGAGTGTTTTTGAATTTTGCTGTTGTTTGTATCGGTTAGAAGACTTCTTTCGTCACTGGAAGTTAGGTTAATTATTTGCAAAAGCCTGGTCCTTACGAATTGAACAAGGTTGTATTCTTTCTTCTTGGCCCCTTTAAAGAAATCGCTCAGTTTTTCCTTCCAGCCCATAACGATATCTTGATGGGGTTTTGAATGCGTAGCAAAAGCACGGCAAGGCGTCAACGAACTAAATTGGCTTGCACAACGACAGATAGAAATAACGCCCGCTTATCAACCTAATAAATATACTTGCGGCTTCCGCATGCGTTTATATGGAAACTGTGATAATTGCATGGAAATTGATTGATTGACTGCGGTGTTTAACGCGCCGACGCAACGCAGGCTGCGGAATAATTTTGAACACCTGGAGATCTATAACGTGCGCCAAAATCTCGAACACACGGGCGTTCTTGCTTTTCGCCTTTATCAGAAAAGCGGCCGCCGCGGCCAGGAATCGAACCCGCGACCTCGTGCTCAGCACCGCAACGCCTTAGCCACTGAGCCACCGCGGCGGGTTAATTGCATGGAAATGGCACTTGGTAAAAACGTACGAGTTTCAGCTTGGTTGCGCTCATCCCGTATGCCACAGCCGTGCGGATATTTTTCCACGGATATCCAGCAACGTGAATTAGGGAGTTCTTGAAAACAGGATGCATCTGGTCATCCAACATTGTGAACTGAAAAGTAATAAAGGTGAGATTTTACAGCAGCAAAACAAAAGCCTACAACTTTTTAAAGCTGGAAGCATTCGACAATGAGCTTATGGCCAAACGGTTCAAGCAGCCACAAAAAAATGTTCGAGGACATCTAGACACTTTGTATGAGTTGCGAATTTGAAAGCACGAACGTTCACTTGAACAGCTGAGACGCCTTGCCTCCTCCGGCAATTGCAGTGCTTTGTAATCTTGCGGCTTGGAAAATTTTGCTGAGTTTTCAGTCTTATGGGTTCAAATTGCTTCGATCCGTATTCTGCGGGTTGCGCCTCTGGTCTCTCCTCCCGACGTGTAATGCAAGAGCTGGCGACGGGGGTGCATATCGCTGCTTGTCTGTTCTCTCGTTTGGCTGCGTTCTTCCCTTCCCTTCGTCGGTGGTGTAGTGTTGTGGTGTGGTACGCCGCATTCCCAAGGGTTGACGATTGGGCGATGCTGCGTGACGGCAGTTGGGTGATCCGAAGGAATTTATTATACTCCAGCTCCTTTCCTTGTATTTGTGTACTGTCAACGAGCACATACAAATGGAGTTTTAGGTCAGCTCTGTGGTTGCCTTTTCCGTTGTATTGCTCGCGTTTGCACTGCTCTGATTTGGCACTTTTCGCTACTGCCGACTTCAGTCTCGCGTTATGACACGTCTGGCGCTACAGAATGTCGTGTTCTATAAAACGCCTCGTGCTATTAAGCACTTCCCAAGGAGCCGTTTAGCTGTACGAGACGCCGACGCCAAGGTCTGATTTTTTAATCGCCCATTTATATTCCCGGCACTGCGTGGGCTGTAAAGATAGCTTGTTGACTATCGCGTTCTCCTGTATTAAATTCCAGTCAGTTTTCCTGGCTACTCCACCGGCGATCGTGTTCTCTGTGGCGTCGGGTGGCACATTGCGCTGGGCGCTGTTATGGGTGAACCGCATGGCGCGTTTTTGCACGCGATTCGTGTGCGTCGGCGTTGAGCGTGCGATTTTTTGACGCCCGCGTCGACGATTCCGCGCAGGGGCAGCATCTGCCTCGCTCAGAAAATGACGCGCGTCGTGGTTGGCAATGGGAGGAGCCTGAAGACTTGCGTCAATGGGAAGGCGCGCGCCTCATGGCGGCAGTTTCGAAGCGCTCGAGACAGCCGGCTGGCTCCGCTAGGAATGGTTACTACAACCCCGGCAGGTACTGCTTGGGCGCTTTCACTAGCGGCGCGGATTATGTTTTCTAGTATCGTTTTCGCCTACATTATAAGCTCCTTTACCGCACAAGCATCTTCGTGCGTGCCTTGAGCGCCATTTGAGAGAGCGCTAACAAGCGGTCGCTCCAGCTCCCAACAGCACTTCGCTGCCGAAGCCTCCGCCATGTTTGCGCAGTCGGCCGCGCCGCGCGCAGCGTGCGGGTGGTTCCGCGGCAGCGTGAGCGGCGTGTTTTCGCGAGCAGAAAAAGCTCCATGCGGTTCACGCGTTAGGGATGACTGTATACGTGTTGCTGGGCGAGTTGATTCATATTACAGAAATAATATTTAGCGCAGCGAAAGACACGGACTGTGAAAAGGACGCCCGTCACGACCTTTTCACCGTCCGTGTCTTTCGCTGCTCTAATTCTTATCTCTGTAGGGATGACTGTGTTTCGTTTAAGTGCTGGCGATGCATTAAAAATGCGCAAAGCGATTCGCCGCTGCCCGGTAGTGGGCGGAGACACGCGGAAGACGGCTCAGGCCTGTGTATACTGTGGCGAAGACCGCAGGGCGACAGCGTCCAGCTTATCATACCCAGAGTCCTTCAATGCTTCTGTGGTCTTGAAACTCCCGGCCAAGTTTAGTACGGGGACAAAGGCGACCGCGAGTGGCGCTACCGCAGATCTGAGGGCATCGGGCGGTCGCCGCTGCTCTGTAGCCAGACCGGCAGGCAGGAACGGAGTAGCAGCACGCCCGTTCGCACCAAATTTTTTCGCCAGTCACAATATGACAAGTCCATAAAGCGAGAGCGCAGTGTTGATAAGCCGGCGAGCGTCTGTTTTATCTTACTCCGTGCTCCGTTCCCTGCCAAACGCGCGCTGACCACGCCCCCGGCTGCCCTCCGATCAACACCAGCGCCGCGGCGCGGCAGCGTACGAAGCTCTTCCATAGCGTGATGGCGAAGTTTCATGACCAGAAAGGCATTGAAGGACTCTGTCATAACGCGTCGCCGCACGCAGTGGCTCTTGCCAGCGAAACGAAATACCGTGCTGATCTTGCGCGCTGTCCTGCGCGCCTGCTCGTGGCCGTTGAATTAGCGGTTCTCCGAACGAAAATGTTGTTTTCCGAACTGCTACTTGGCACTCCTTTAAAACCTTGTTCGGCGTTAATTTTTGGAGTTTGAATTTGCGCTCAAAAAAAAGAAGAATGGCGAAATGGGCTGCTTAGAATACAAGTGCTATTTGACAGAACTCGAGAGTTGGGGCTATGCCAATTCGGGTTCGTATGTAGTCGCGCCTCAGTGTGGCTTGAAGTTATGCTCTTCACCTCGCCATGATACAATAGTCTTAATCACTCCAAGTCCTCCTTTTTCTATCGGAGGCAACCCGAGACTGAAAGCAGCCCGCCGTTTATGATACCTCGACTCGGGCAGACATCGTCAGCTTTGGGTGTGGGGTGCCACGACCAAAACAAATAAAAATAAAACACATATGCTCAGAAGAGAGGGTACGTTATATTGCAAACGCAGACTACCTTGCTCACACTGAAGGACTGTTCACTCGCTAACACATATCGCTGATTAACACTGTGTACGAATATTGTTCAGCTGTAATATATAAGCGGCGTATCCATCCCAACCAAATTAGTTTTGTTTGAGATAACCGGCCTCAGACAAAACCTCTCGAAATATTCTTTTCGCAAGAAGGAAACTTGACCAATTCCTTTCAATCGTACAGTCCTGGGACAACAAATACTTGAACAAACCCAGCCTTCTCCTTGGAATTAAGTATTACCAAGGGGAGCAATTCCCGAAACATGTTCACTAGTTGACCTTGGAAGTGCATTATTTGTCTAATCCTTGCATTTTCAATGTTGTGTTTGCATATTTTTTCCATTTTGCCATGCATGCTTGCTTTGAGTTTTTTTCAGTGTTTGTTTTATGTTATGTTGTTGGCTTGTTTATATGCTTTGATTATATATTGTGTTGTTCTTGTAAATACTGAGGATAATGATGTCATATACGCACTGTGCCAGGCTTCCACTTTGCTTGTGGACCGGGTTCTATACCGGCCGTATTTTTATTACGACTCATACAAATTTTTCCGAAAACGTAAGCTATGACTACACAAACACGGTCATGAAAACGACCGTGCTGCTAATGCCACTTGGTCAGTGCTGTGTGAGACAAGCCCAACGCGTCCGACGGCTGTGTTAGGCAGTGTCAGTCGGCAAAGTGCCGCACTAACTGCTTCGGCGTCTACTTGTTCGTTCGTAACATTGATTGTTCTCCCCCCCTTAGTGCTTTAAAAAGAATGTGCTCTAATTTTAAGCGCGAAACGATCGCTGGGAAAGCTTATAAGCCCTGCTTAATTTGCGTTTACTTTTGCGGGCCGCCGCCAATTGCACAGAGGTTCGGTTGCGGGAAATGAGCTATAGTGGGTCGCATGGCCATTCCTTTTTTTTCCTAATTACATAGCTTATTTGAGCGAAGTGTGCGTTAACAGTGGTGTCAGTGTGATTCTAACGAGGCAATCTGTCGAATGAACCAAACTTGGGTTTTGCCTGTATGGCTCCTTTACACGGGAAGAAAGCGGCCTGTTTTCTTCACTTTCACATAGATACCTTGAAGACGCTGTTCTTGAATGTTTCGTTTGGTTCCTGTACCTTTTTTGTGTGCTCCACGAGCCAGGACAATGTCGGAGACATCGCAGTAGCGTTCATTTTTAGTTTCGTTGTCTTGTGAGAAAATATATTGTAAGGACATTTTAACAGCCTTCAGTTTCCCAATGCCACATAGTTCTCTGTCCTGTTGTCTTGAACGGAAGGCTTACACAGCAGACAGTGTGCGAAGTGGGCGTAGTATTCTTCTAATCTTACGAATTTCGAAAACGCCATATTGCAGAGTGCATTGGCACAAGTTAGAAAAAAAGAGTAAACAAAAACAGGCAGCACTCACGCCTCTGTCAACGAAGTTCTGGAAGTTGCGGACAAAAACCTCTTCGATAAGTTTGAGGTCACTGACCACCACAAAAGGGACGTCACCGTTGAAGAACCTATGGGAAACAAATACATCACCATTGTTAAGGGACGATTGTACTTCCAGCACTGCTTAAGAATTAAAATGTGTCCACTTTGTGTTCTTCTCGAAAAACATTAGGTATAAAAGGGTTTAAATTACAACATTCCCTTCTGGCTGTTGTCTTACCCAAATACGTCACCGTACTGCATTCGCCATTTTCCGAGCACCTTGTACAGCTCCTGTTGGGAGAAAACGGCCTCAAATTATAGGTAACGTTGTGTTCTGTAAAACGTAGCAGTTTATGCAATATTGAGCAAAGCATTTCATTTCTTATTTTCAATTTTACCCTAGGGCCCCTCGACCCGGTTGCCATTTGCTATTCACTGTGCTCATCGAAACAGTTTTCATAAAACGTATGGCCTACCTGGAGCGTCTATCCACAACGAAGACTGGAAGAAAGATCCTAGAGGAACTGGTGTATGGAGGTGTACGGAGCGGAGGTGACAACAAGCTCACCATCACGGATGAGATACGTAACCGGATCTGGGTAGATCTTCTACCGGAAAACATGCACCCCGACTACACCAACGGCAGGAGGGCGGCAAGGGCTGAAGCCCTCATCGACTTGCACGCCCAGAATACGCACGCTCGCTATGTAGATGCGGCGGAATATCAACCTGAAGCCTTCGCTGCAGTTGTCATAAAGGCAACTACCGGAGACACTGTGACGGCGGTAAGCGCGTCAAGGGCACCGAGGCAGAACGCGCAGAAGAGGTTGCCATCGCCCTGGCCATTACCCACGCAGGCTGCCAGTCGGTTATCAGCGGCTCACGAACGGCAGTTCGGAACTACGCCAAGGGACGCATCTGCAAAGAAGCTTTGCAGGTGCTACGCAATGCGCGTCTAGAAGGTCCAAGAACTGTTCGAGTCAAGTGGATTCCGGCGCATGCGCGCGGGCAAGGACGCGCCGAGTAAGAACGCAAACCACAATGAGACGGCCACGCGGAGGCGCGAGCACTCACAAAGCGCGCCCCCGCAACTGACCGTCCAAAGTGGTTCGGTGCCAAGGACCGAATGACAGACTATAGCGAAATCAACTAAGCCTACCGCCTGGCTCGTAGGACCTTCCCACCTCAGGACCCGGGGTTGAGCAGGGCGGCGGCAGTGCTACTAAGGCAGCTTCAAACCGGGTCCCTACCTACCCCGGCTCTGATGCACAGAATGTATCCCGACGCGTAGCCGACCGACAAGTGCCAGCCTGGCTGCAGGGAGACTGCAGACCAGAAGCACATCTTACTGTGTCACGAACCCTGTGGAAGCGACGGCAAGAACCATCCCGCCACGGCTTGCAGAAGCCGCAAGGAGCTACGCCTACGAACATCAACACTGCGCTGTCAAGCAGATCTTGCGGGTGCTCGAAAGGCATGAGACTCGCGAGTCGGCAACGGCGAGCTCACGTCTCCAATGAGTAGCCACCAGGACGACGCCGAGGCCCACGGCGCGGCGCGTAAAATCGTCGTTCTGCCGGCTTAAATAATGTTAATTCAATCCAAATTCAGAATAACGAGACCATGCAGTTTCATAATGATTATAACTCACGGAAAATTTTTTGCTGTAGTCACATGCGCTCATTGATGCTGCCTAGCAGATGGAAGCATTGTGTGCGTACTTGACTTGTCTTGCAACATACCTTGCGGCCTCATAGGCTAACAAAAACGGCGCCATTTTTGTTCTGGTTCAAATTCTTAGAAGCTCTCAATATTTTTGGCGAGAAAGTTCTGTTGCTGTGCCTTTACAATGTGCAATAACTTCACCAATGCTTTAGAAAAAATAATTGCGCTTGGCGCAGCTTGTTGGGGAGCCATGCATGGTAACGATGGAGCGCTTCTCCGCGGTACATGACCACAGGCGCGTAGAAACGCGGCTGCCGTGAAGTGGTGCCAGTGTTGTACGGAACGGCGTTACAAGGAACGGCGTTCCTGGAACTAGTTCCTTTTTGGAGGAACGGAGGAACGCCACCGTTCCATTAAGGGTAGGTGGAACTGTAACGGTAACTCGTTAGGTTTTTGAAGCACCGGCAGGAACGGCGTTCCTGCCGTTACATCGCTAGGATTTGGCTGTTTTTGATGCCAAGGCTCGAGTACAAAAATCCACAAGTCGCTACTGCGTTTCTCTTTCTATAAGCTGGTAAATTTGCCCGCCCTTCAGCCGTAAGTGCTTCTTCGAAGGTCAAAGGCAGACGAATAACCACGCAGCAGGCCGCAGCTTGTGCTTGCTTTCACGCTGGTTGAACTTACGCGGCGTTCGACGGGTGAATAGCGTAGCCGCGAGAATGCTTCTTACCTTTCATCGTTTGCCTGGGGAGGCCAGGACACGCGTCTGGCCGATAGAATTGGTCCCTGGCGGGGAAAGATTGTCTAATACGGGATACGGAGATTTCGGTGTCGGACCTTTAGGTGCAGGACGTTTCGGTGCGGACATTTCTGTGCACGGACATTTTGATGCACGACGTCTTGGCCCAGACATTTTGAGTCACGGATGTCCCAGGCATTCTTTGAACATTTTAGCTTTAATATTGTAATTTCGTGACTTGATATGATTTTACGTTCGAGTCTAGTGCTTGCGCCGCCGTGCGTGGAAACTAACGCTAAACCCTCGCGGAGCATTGTCACGTAAAACCCAATTTCTGTAGTAGATGGTAAAAATTAACGTGGTTAACTTGCGTGCGTTTAACCTTTTTTTTATTTTAACATTCATGGTAACAACCCTACTACTTTAAGTGTTACCGAAGCGCTTTGCTTTCACTTCAGCCAACGGTGCAAGACGCTGCTGCTTTTAGTCCCCCTCCCCCTCCACACACACACACACACAACAAAACATCCGCGAAAAAAAAGCAACAGAAAAACGAGGTAGATTAAGCGCGTGTGCATTCCGTTTAATTATTTTCTCCATCAATGTCGTATTCGTTGCATTCGGTGTCGGTTCTACTTACAACTAACCAACCAACGATCGCACTTACCGTGGCGTTACTTAGGGGAGGGGAAGGCTGAGCCCCGCCGGCTACAAGCCCCCTTGGTAGAGAGAGAGGGGTGTCACTTGTGGTTCACCATTGCGTCAACGGGACTTCGAAAACTTGAAGACGACTGTTGCCGCTCTCGTCACACTACCATATTCAATTTTTTCGCTCCTTATAATGCAAGAAAGCAATGTATGCCTGGGGTGTCCATGATATGCGTGACTTGAAGAGTTGATTCCCAATGGGGAGACTGAAGGCGAAGAGAGAGCGATTCCTGGAGTTGGGGCGCCATCGGTATGACCGCGACGCGCGGAAGAGCTTTTTGGGTGGCTTTTTGTTGCACAATATAGAGGTTTCGTGAGCTCCTGGTGATTGTAAAGCTTTTTCCTGTAGCACTGCGGTGAGGCTTCGGAGACCGTGAACTCCGCCATGCCTGTAGGATTTTCAGGGGAAATTGAAAATAATGTGACTGAACAAGAAGTGTGGTCGAGATTCGAGCGTGCAGGCGAGAAGGGGGGGGGGGGGGGCTAGGGCATAGAATTAAAATGTGGAGAATGTAGGCATGTAAACATAAAATGAAGGTTGGTTTGCCCGAACAGGATGGGTGGAATTTGTATGCACAACCCGTACGCCCTTAATCAATATTTAGGACATTAGAAGCTGCGGCTGTTTTCAAAAAGGCCCGTTCTTCCTCCACGACAATATCCTAGACCAGTGTTCGCAAATTCATTTCAGCAAGGCAGCCCAGCCTACGTAATACCCTTCATAAGGTTTTCTGCATTCTGGGGGGCTAGCTAATGTTTAAGTTTTGGATATTGAGAGTGTGCATGTAATTTATGTAATTTTGGGGGTGTTTAATTTTTATAAAATACAAAAAAGGCATCGGACCATCGTAAACACCGGTCTTCGATAAAAAAGAGCGAATATAAATTAACAACCAATGGTGAATGAAAAAAAAAAACGTGTTTTAAAGAATTCAATCGGCTGCATAACAGGTGTCCCCAGGAATAGGTATTAAACAAAAAATATATAAATGCAGAATTTCTAAAAATACCTTGCAAAGAATAAACATGGCATCAGTCAATTAATAATTTCACTGTTCCAGATTGTTGTCCATAACCCACGTTAAGCGGAAATAAAAATATAACGGTTCTCGCAAACAGGCAAGCACCGGATAATTTGGTCGCCGAAAAGTTTGCGCACCGAAATGTCCGTACACCGAAATGTCCGAGCACGGAAACACCCGTACACCGATATGTGCGTACACCGAAATTTCCACACCAAAACATCCTGCACCGAAATGTCCTAGCGCCGCCTGCAGTTTGTCCGGTGCTCTCTGAAAAAATTCGCCTAGGTGATTTTCTTTTGATTATTTTTATCTCCAGATAATCTGCTACCGGCGGTGTTATTATTCGTATAATATACGTAGTTCGATGTGAGTTTTAAATTTCTCACTTAATTTCACCCCAGGATTATTCGAAACTATATTTTAATTTAAAAACCTAATTGTAACGTTAATGTAACGACACGTTCCAATTTTCGAAGTGGAACTGGAACGAGTTCCTTTCGCAATAAATGAACTTGTAACGGGAACTCGTTTCAAAATGGGGAAGGAACGAGGAACGAGCTTTCGTTCCTATTTTAGAGGAACGTGTACAACACTGAGTGGTGCCTTATCTGCCTCAGCAAATATTAGTGGGCAACTCTCTAGCGGATAGCAGTCAGAGCGTACACAATGTTTTGTTCAACCGTTTCTAATTAGGCTAAACTTGAGCATAACCAAGGAAAGGGTAACGAGGAGGATGAAGTGGGCTGAAGCGCCAGATGACGTTTGCAAGAAGACATAATTTAAGCTCTAAAAAGTCTGATCGCAAAGACATGGCGTTGAACCAACAAAATTTGTGCACAGGAATAATTGTGCAGTCTGTATTCATTCTTGCCGCAAAGGAGTGGAGATTTTGTTGCTAAAGATAGTTTGCGCAGGCGGCAACAGACACGAAAGACTCAGCTGTTATAAAAAGGCAATCACACTCACTATGGTCGAACCCGAAGCTTTCTCGTTAGGGATTCCTGGTGTGTCGTCTGAGTTTGGACTTTGAGTTCGACTATCACGCCGTTGGGACGTTTGATCAATGCTGGTTTGACTTACTCTTCGATTTCCAGAGAAGAAAGCTACGCGTTAACCCGTCGTCTTCATTGGACATGTGGTGCATGATGCTTTCACTTAAAGGCGTTGCGCTACTGAGCACGAGGACGCGGGATCGATTCCTGGCCACGGCGGCCACTTTTCTGATGGAGGCCGAAAGCAAAAACATTCGTGTCTACTAGATTTCGACACGCGTTAAGGATCCCCAGGTGGTCAAAATTAATCCGGACCCCTCCACTACGCCGCGTTGCGTCGGCGGGTTAAACCCTACAATGAATAAATCAATCGATCGATCTCTTCACTTAATTTTGCACGTCCACGCACCACTCCAAATCCGAACTGCTTCAAACGTGCGGCAGTGCAGCAATCGGATAGACGTCGGCGGCATTATGAGAGGGAACCTGGTTCGATTCCAACCGCGGGAAGCGTTTTTTTTTTATTCACTTCAGTCGCGATCATCCCCCCATCAGATAAATTTGGCTTTCCTGCAGGTCGCTTTGGACGGGGGATACGCCATCAATGAAAAATGAAAAGTTTCGCTTTAATAGAAATATTGCATCAACTGCTTGTTCCAGAGTAATGATTATATACCACTGGCTATATTCCCGGTTACAAAGACAGCTCCCAGTGGTGTGCACCAGGTCTCGTTTGAAATTTTCAGCCCTCTAGCGCTTGAGAGCTGGTGATGGCGTTCGAGAACTGGGTCGTTCCGCTGATTGACTGCGTTTTGCTCGCCGATGGTTCATTGTTACCTATGCCCAAAGATGCCTCGCTGTAAAATGAAGCAGGCTGGTATGAACGAACACTAATCGTACCCATCATATGCGTTTTACCAAATGGGACTAAGGACGGCTGACCGCAGGTGTCTTTACCCAACTGAATAAGGCTCTTGCCAAGAGGTCTCTGCTGAGCAACCATTGGCAAGTCTAATTCTTACAGTTGCTCTCCTCCGCTGCTAGATTGTGTTGCCTTTTTCATGCGTTAACTTAGCAGTCCTTCCAAAGCAGAAATACAGCTTTTAACAAGCCACTTAACAAGATGGCCACAGCATGTCCGGACCCTGATGACGAATCACATGAGTGTACCAATAAATAAAACAATAACTAAAACATTACACACAGCTGATTTTATTTGTTATATTTTTTCAATCGTGGTGGTTCCCTTGATGCACACTCATTTATTTGCAAATAGGACATTGTTTTGACCATGCATGCGACCCACGTTTGTTCTTGTTAGTGCCGACCACCACCTCGCGTTGAATTCTGTATTTGCAATTTAAAACCTTCGTGTAAACCTCCCAAGGAGCCCTCTACGCTATAATAATTGAGGGTTATTATAATAAGGCTAAAATAACCAACTTTGACAGACAAGGAGGATGATGCTCACCTTAGAGTGGTACTCTTTAATGTTCCCCCAGATGAGATTCGGCTTAGGGCCTGGGATGCCAATTCTTTCGAAGTAGGAGAAGTGTCGACGCCGCCATCTAGTGGGAGAAGACAGAAAGGTTTTCGCATTTCATGAGAAATTCAGGGCGAGTACCATGCGAACACCATTGCATGTACGGGTGCTGTCTAAAGCAAATTGAAAGCAGTATTATCTGTATATACATATTTCTCCCGTCTTTTCTGGTCTAACTCTTTTTACGTCAATCGAGGACAGTCCTTCCTAACGAAGGAACCAAATCGAGGCTCACTTATGGTACAGACATCATGGCACTATAATACCATAGTTGCACGTTCACACTTAACCATGGTTAAGTTAACAAACCGCGGTTAGACCAAACCGCAGTTTACAACGTAACACGACAGAAGAAACTGCGGGTATTCAGATAACCATCGTTAACGGAAACCGAGCTTTGCATGCTCAGTTGCGTCACGCTAACTGCAGTCGCCGCAGCCGCTGTGTTCAAAGTCCCGCCAGTCAGTTCGGACACAAGTGTCGGTGCATCAGCGGAGGCGAAAAAAAGAATCACCTGGGGTGCGGAGGAGACCAATAGCCGCGAAGAGTCGAAATAGCGGGCGCCCCAAAGCTGGCCCCTAGAGAAGCTTGAGGCTCTTGCCTTGCTCTCGAAGCCAGCGCGACTGGACGTGACCACGACGGAAGCGAAAGCTGCGGCCCGTTGGCCGGTCCACCAGATCAAATACTACAATAGCTATGCTAAATTTATAAATATCGCGCGTCGCTCGCAAGAAATGTATGAAGCAGGAGCGTTTTCAGCACTCGGAAGCGTTTTCAGCACTCGGAAACGATCCGAGCGCACGCGGGCCGAGCCGGCAAACACTCCGGCATGCCTTCCCGCCCCGCCCACGAAGCGGGTCGAACTGCCCCAGACCACGGCAGCAACAGCTTGTCGCCGCTCTTCGAAATCAATCTGATCACGTACGGGACTTCCACATGCGAGAAAGTGGATGCGAGTGTGGTGAAAAATTGTGCTATGGATTCGAATTCGCACTTGTAGAGATAGCGGCGGTAAATATCGACCGCGATGCTAAGCTATAAGCCTAAAGTTCCTAAAACGAGCCGACCCGCAAGCCGGTTGCGAGCTGTTGGGGAAGCCCCTCTCCTGAAACTTGCCGCGCGCGAATGCGTTGCGTTTGGGTCTATAGACTGACTATACACTGATATGACTATAGACTGGGTGTGTTGTTTATGCACGTTGTTCAGGATAGCATGTGTAAAACAAAGTGTATGCTCATTGACAGGGCCGAAATAGGTTTATATTAGGGGTGTGCGAATATTCGAAACTTCGAATATTCGATTCGAATTTTTTGGTATTCGATTCGATTCGAACGACACTTTTATTGTTCGAAATATTCGAACCACCCAAAACTAAAAAAAAAAAAATTCAGAGCATGTCTGTATCGGTGTTTATGTACAGTGGACTTTCGATGGTACGAATCTGGGGGTGCGAATTTCGGGATGATACGAATTTCCGAAAAGTCCCGGCGAAATTGCATCGTTTGCAATGGGAAAAATTTCGGCTGTTACGAACGGACCTGCGCGGCCCGGCGGAAGATACGAACAAGCCGGCGAGGCACCCGACTGCCGAACGAGCAAGTGACGGCTCTCACTCCCCTGTTTGTCACTCTTTCTCCAGAAACGGCCGGACTGTTGTTTTCTGCTCGCGAAAACGCTCTGCGCACGCCCAACGCGCTGACACCGCCGCGAAACCACCCCCACGCTGCGCGCGGCGCGGCCGGCGGCGTCAACATGGCGTCGGCTCCAGCCGCGAAGTGGCGCGGGCGCTCGGGCGACCGCTTCTAACCGCTCTTTAAAACGCGGCTCAAGGGAGACACGAAGTTGCTTGTGCGGTAAAGGAGCTGATAATGCATGCGAAAACGGTACTATAAAACATCATCCGCGCCGCTAATAAAAGCGCCCATAAAATATTTGCCGGGGTGCTAAGCCTAACCATCTCCGGCGGAGCCAAGCTGGCTGTCTCAATCTCATCGCAAGTAATCAGGCTCCTCCATTCTGCCGCGCGCATCGTGCGTAATTTTCTGACCGAGGTAGGCGCTACCGCGTGCGCGAAATCGTCGATGTGGGCGTGAAAATACAGCGCTCGCAGAGCCGAGGCGAGCGAATCGCGCGCAAAAACGCACCATGCGGTTCACGCTTGACTGTTGCTTCGTGTAGCGAGCTTGGGTACAGCGAGTGAGGAGACGAGCGCGAAGCTTTACGTGCTCCAGAAAGGGCTGCTTTGCGACATGGGGGTTAAAAAAAGCAGAAAAAATCACGAATTTCTTCACGCGAAAGTAAGAAAAGAAATAAACGAAAACTTTTTTTCAGCGCCCAATTTTTTGGTCTGTGTTGGCTAATAGGAATTTCGGATGATACGAATATTTTTCGCGGTCCCGCGAGATTAGCATCATCGAGGTTTTACTGTATCAGCGTGCGGCAATGTGCACGGGCTCGGGCATGCCAGCCACTAGTGTCTCAAGTGAGCGGCTGTTTTCGGTATCTGGTGGAGTCGTGACGAGCAGGAGGTTGTCACTGCTCCCCGAACATGTAGAGCAGTTAACCTTTCTCCATGTTAACATTTAAGTGAGTGCAGACCTTAACCTGTTGAGTGCAATGGTATTGTGTAATTCCTAATTTTACTTTGTGTGATTTGTTGTGAAATAAAGTTGCAGTTTTTGTGTCTCTAGATGGTGAAAACATTAATTTTACAAAAAACAATAAGTATTCGTATTCGAAAAATATTCGAAAAATATTCGATTCGATTCGAACTTTGTTTTTATTATTCGAATTCGCTTCGAAATTAAAAAATTGATATTCGCACACCCCTAGTTTATATCTGTCGCTTCGCCGGCAATAATAACTCTGGGTCATCTCACGCGTTGACGCTACCACGAATAATCTCCAGGCGCAATAAGGCGGATTTCCTTTGCCTATTCAATATTATTCAGCGCTTAGTGCCTTGTGAAGTGCTTCTACAGCATATTCTACTCTATGTGCCACAGAAGTTCACCAAGGAACATGATGCTGTTTGCATGTTTTTGCATAGCGCATTTGTTTTTTGTTGAAGTTGATTTATTTGTTTTTGAAGTATTTTTTTCTATGCTGAATTTACCATTTGTGCGCTGTAACGCTCACTGCTCCGCGAGCGAGTTCGCTGAAACCGTGCAGACTGGCACTAACCCGCTGGTGAGTTCTCGTTGGCGCGCTGTTCACATAAGCCCCGACGGCTTGCGGGCACAACAGTCCCGAATCAGCCGACCCTTGGCCTCGTCAAAACACGCCGCTTACGATACCGGCACGCGCCAAGCAAGCTTCAAAAACTGCGCATTTTTTTGCAGGGTATCTTTTATACTTTCTTTTCAATTTTTATTTGTCTGACATTTTGTACGATCAATTGCGTCCATTCACGCTATAAAGATGAATAATTAAACGCGATAACTCCATCAATTACACATTTTTTTTGCAAATCCCTGGCGTTGAAGATTGGTCAGCTTTCACGGTTTTTTGTTCATGGTTTTTTATTTTAGTATAAATAATTTTTGCTTGTGGGGCTTAGCGCGCCGACGCAACGCAGGCGATGAGGCGCGCCGTAGTGGAGGGCTCCGGATTAATTTTGACCACCTGGGATTCTTTAACGTGCGCCGAAATATCGTACACACGGGCGTTTTTGCTTTTCGCCGCCGTCAGAAAAGCGGCCGCCGCGGCTGGGAATCGAACCCGTGACCTCATGCTCAGCAGCGCAACGCCTTAGCCTCTGAGCCACCGCGGCGGGTTTTTATATATTGTGAGCGTGAATGTCGCGTCACCATGGCCTGGACACTCCCAGGGACTGTTCATACACTCTGGGCAATCTCCCGCATTCCCTCCTCGCCGTAACATTATCATTCTCATTAACATTACCCAATCCTCTCCCCTCGTGCATCATCATCATCGCTCTCGGTACGGTGTTCGGAACCCACTGGATCGCCGAATAAACGTCCTGGTTCACCCGTTGCTCAAGGGCCTTACAATATTATTGGTGTTTCCTTCACTAACTTTTTCGCGGTTTTTTATTCTTGTCTTCGCTTTGAACAGGAGATGTATTGGGGGCATATTTTTGATTTCGTAAGTTCACTTCTTCAAATTATCTAATAAGTCTTCACAGTTCGTTCTGGTAGCTGGTGGCTAACTTTGGCCTTCACTGATAGGGTTGGCCGGCGAACACGCCGTGCCCTTCACTGCCAGCTTAAGGGTGGATCGAATTTTCCTCAGAAGGCGGCTGAGCTTTATTGGTTACATATGCACCATTATTTTCCCCCTATCTCGAAGAGTTGCTTAGTGTTTTGTAGCCTGAAAACTTTATTTTTTAGAACGACTGGATCTCTGCTTACAACGAATGTCCCTATACCGAACTACCGTACACCACCAATTGTAACCAATTACCAAATTACGAAATTCCCTATTAGGAATTGTCTTCCGACGAACGGCGCGAATCCCAGTGCTTTCATTGCACTCAATAAAGCGTTTTGTCAGATGTAGGATGGCAGCTGCTGAAGTTGCCTGAATTAGGTCCCATGTAAAGCGGCCGTACTTGTCGCAAGCAAGTCCTTCTCATTTCGTAAGGTGTCCCGCATCTGCATTTACGGTGCGTGTTATTATTTTTGGAGTGGAGGCAATGCCACCCAGGCACACGTTCGCGTGTTATACACAAGCCATATGCGAGCCATATCGCGGACCATATGTGAGGCATATGCACATGAATCAAGATGATGCAGTTAAGAAAAGCGAACGAAAGAGAAGAAATAAAGTTAGGCAGACACGTGGCTTGAGACAGACAGACAGACAGAAAGACAGACAGAAAGACAGACAGACAGAAAGACAGACAGAAAGACAGACACGTGGCTTGAGAGACCAGGTAAAAAATGGTGGGTAAAAGGTACGGGTAATTCGCTCCCGCTGACGAAAGAAGATGACAAATAGCAAGACCGACATTCATTTTGGATTGCACCATAGCCAGCACATCCTAATTATACATGGCAAAGAATAATTTTAAGCTTGGAGAACGTCAAGCTTCCACATTTAATGCTAACTTGCATGAAGCGGGGTAGATGATATGGCTTTTCGGCAGTTAGGCCACGATAGCAAAGCACAGCGACAAGGATTCCAAGAGTGACTAAGACGGTAGCAAATACGAAATAGGCCTACACAAAGCTCCACGACATGACAAGTTTGCCAAATGTAGAAGTGGGATGAAAAACAATTTCAACCACAAATGAAGATGATCTGGTTTTTTTCCGCGTGGCTAACCTTTTTGTGTTTCATAAATATTCTATATTTCATGAATGCAGCGTAATATACAATAAATTATAAGAGGGGCGTCAGGAAAGTGGTTGAAATGTTTACAAAGATGTGCGCTAAAAAACCACTTTGGGGGATATCAATAGTGCAAGCTAGGAAAGTATTGAGCTGCGAAAATGGAGCTTATAATGAAGCTTTCACATCTTGGCTGGTTTCAGCCCACCACAAGTTCCAATTCTTTGTCAAGTAGCTGTGTGACCTGTGCGCAAGTACCCAATTGGCTCCAACCCAAGCTGTTCAGATGTGTTTGGACCAAAACATAAGTGAGCGCATCCCCATAACCCGTTCGAACGAAACGTCGAATTGAAGCGTTACGCGATCACTAATTCGTGAAGGCAAATAATTGTATGCATGCTTGATTAAGCGGCAGTTTCGTCACAGCATCAGGCATTCTAAAAAAGACAAGAGAAACTGGCTGCAAAGTCAGCTCGCTGCCATCGCGCACTAATATGGAGTATATATGCAAGCTGACCTTGGTTAATCAAACCAGCGCCCCCAGGAAATGTTTAGCTTTCTGTCGTCCTTTTGCTCTTTCTCCGGTAACACTTTCACACATATGGTACGAGTGAACCAGGAAAGATTCACTTACCCTTGGAACGCGGTCAGCGTTGGAAAAACACGGTGAAAGCCATATACTTACATGACCAGTGCCAGCAGCAGCGACGTGGATAGAATTAGGAGAGCACTCGTAAGCAGCACCATGTAGTCTCCCGTTCTGATACACAGCTGCTCGCGACTACTTTCGCTATAAGCCACCAGGGGTGAGGCTACGGGCGTTACTCTATGGTGCCTGATTGTTCTAGGCACCCTCACGCAACTCTGCGGGTGGTGCTCTTCTCGAAGCTCGCGACTCCGTTTTGTGCGCTCGCCAATATGCGGCTGTCGCGAACGCATCCGGCTTTGTAGATAGCTGTAAAACCGGTCGTGGTCGCGAGCACGGTGGTCGCGAGTGTCGCGCTTATCCGGTCCGGTTACAGACTTCTCCGTGGCACAGCGCGCTTGTTTATTCTCGTAACGGCGTAGCCATCGAGATGCCGCCGAAAGGACTGCCAAAGAAAAAAAAAAGCGGACGTGTAAGGAGTTTTCTTGCGTCTTCTTCTGTGTATCGGTATGATTGAAGGACAGAATTGTATCTCTTCGCAGCATCCTGCGAGAAGCAGACGACGCACACCACAGGGCACTGCAGACATGGAACATACGGATTTGAAAAAAAGTGACCATCACGTGAAAGTTTTCTCGAAGGGCTTCGCTCAAGACGACTGCTTCGTTCCAAGTCAGCAGCCACTTCGTTTTAGAAGAAGTTGTTGGGCGAGTTCGTGCATCTTGGTGGATAAACACGAGGTTTGCGCGAAAAATATATAGCCAAAAGAGAAAGGACGGGACAGAACACACAAATATAAGTACAGTTGTTATCAGGTCGCTCAGGCGCACCTCCTATAACCATAGCAACCGCTATGGTTGTAGGGAGTGCGTATGGGCGACCTGATAACAAGTGTACTTATATTTGTGTGGTGTGTCCAATAAAAGTTATTTGAGAGTTTGCGCTCGTCCCGTTCTTTCTGGTTGTACTGTTTTTTTTTCGCGCAAAGCCCGTGTTTATTCACAAAGCCATGTTTTTATTATTATAATGAAGCCGCACTGCATGCGCACGGCGTACATCCTATAGTCCCGTTTTTATCTCGTGCTCTGCTCACGCATGTACAGGCGCTCCGAAAGTTAACCAAACAACGGGAGGGCGGGGGCTGGAATTGGCAAAGCTGCGTGCCAGCGTAATCTGAATAGATAGCCGCAGATAGTGAGGGTGGCGAGGGTGCGTGGGCACATCCAGCTGTCCCAACACAACGTTCTTACGATCACCTTATCGTCGGCTGAAACGAAGCCACGGCCGGACTGGAGGAGCGGCGAGCGCAGTGCGCGCTCGCCGCTCCTCCAGTGCGCGCCCGCCGCTCATCCAGCCCGGCCGTGACGAAGCCGCGCTGAGACCATCCCTGCTCACCGGGGGCGCTTCCGATGCTTTACGCACGAATCGGTCTGCCCGACGCGCTTCTGGGGAGGTCTAAAAATCATAAGTGTAGTTTTTGATGGATTAATTATTAGGTTGCTTACGTAACTGCAAATGTATCGTCAAAAGTAAGTCTTGTGCCACCGCTGTCAGGTAAGTGCTTCTCTGTTCTCCGCCGCCAATTTGTCCTGCTCTTCCCTGCCGTCTCGCTCCTCCCGTGGTTGTCTGCTCCAGTCAATTCAATTTTATCACGTTCCACTGCGCGCGCATAATTGACAGGAAACTTTGCATTTTCGTTGTCTTCTCGCATAGTTTAGTTGCTACACTTTCCGTCGTAGCAATATGAATAAATCGTAAGTGAGGATGAATAAAGACGCCCACAGCACCTTTTCAGTATATGCAACAAAAGACGATAACAAGTACAACAATATAACTACCTCGGACATGTTGTCGGTGATGAACCCAACAACGAGAGAGAAATCCGGCGTCGAATACGTACGGGCTTAGGTTCACTCTGCAAACACTCCAAATAATAAGAGGTATAACTAGCTCTTAAACTGAAAAGAATCGTATACAACCGATGAGTCCTGCCGATCATGACATATGGAGCAGAAAGCTCGCGTCTTACTAGGCAACTTGAAAGCAACCTTAGGGCGGCTCAGCGGCCCATGGATAGAAGAATGATAGGAGTCACGTTAAGAGAGAGAAAACGAGCTTCTTGAATCCGAGAAAAAATTATCGGATATCATAGTTCAGAGTAGAGGATATCATAATTCAAATAACGAAAAAGAAATGGACTTGGACTGAGCACGTGGCTAGGCGAAACAGCAACCGGTGGACCACGAGGGTAACAGAGGGGATAGCGAGAGACCGGTCTAACAGAAGGGGAAGCCAAGTAAGTCGATAGAAAGACGAAATAAGTACCGTATTTACCCGATTCTAACGCGCACTTTTTTCCCGAAAAAATAGGCCAAAAAATCGCATGCGCGTTAGAATCGGATACAAAACCTAAACTGCCGAAACAGCGGAAATTTCATCCCACCCATCGCCGTCGCCATCTCAAGATGGCGCCAAAGCTTTTAGCAACAATTTTTCGGACGCAGTAAGCCTAGGCGCCTAGGCTTTTCTATCAGAGTTCACACAAATCGTCAAATCGTTTCACTTGCGCGCTTGATAAGAGAAATGGCAGCAGCGGCTCCCACGCGTTCAAAACGAGCGGTCGGCTGAAGCGTGCACCTTTGGAGAAGCTCTCGGGATGGGCGTGCGAGGCGTGGGTCACGATCCCACAGACCATGGTTGAACGTTCGTTCAGAAGTGTGGCATCGCGAACGCGCTTGAAGGCACCGAGGCCGAGATGTTGTGGTCAGCGGAGAGCGACGAGGATTGAGATGAGTGAGATTACTTCGGGAAATAAATCGCCCGTTTCTCTCTCATTCATTTGTCTGGGTCACAAAGTCCCGTGCGCGTTACAATCGGAGGTGCAAGTTTTTTCGGTTTTTTAGCCAGGAAAATCGGGTGCGCGTTAGAATCGGGTAAAAAATAATGGACTTGAACGGCGCAGGAGAGGCGCGGTTGGAGGTCGATGGGAGGGGGCTTCGTCCTGCACTGGATGTAGTGTGCAGTTGATGATTATTATGATGATTCCTTTCCCTTTATGTGTTTTTGTCCTGTATTCGTTACTACAGCTTAGAAGCTTGGCCATTCGCCCTTTGTGCCCAGTTGTCTTAAATACACTTAGGTAGCCATTTAATGGCTCTGTCTCTTTATTCGCTGGGTGACATTGTTGCCGTAGGCCGCAGTACATTCAAAGTGGATGTCCACAGCCAATTTGTAATGCCGCGCTTTATTCTGCTGGAATCATAAGGTGTAGTGGTACCTGGATTCCCCGCTCGTTCAGTATTCGTGAGGGCTCTGGCTTTAATACCACCGTGAGCTACGTATACCCATTTTTTTTGGAGCTCTATTATTTAATTCGATTAATTAAGCTCGCCTGAGATATATGCCATCATTTCGTACATTCATTTTATTTTTTAGCAGTGGGCCATTCTCTGGGCCATGGACGCTATATTTCCGCAAACATAGTTATCATGCTTTAGCATTAAAATGCACTGCTTGTGCTTGGCAATCTGGCATTAATGTTTCCTGCCTGTAGCAACATCAGCCTATGACGGCCAAAAACCTGTGAAATTACGTTTAGATGTTCCTTCCGGTTTCCGTTCTCGCTCTAGTGGCTGCGTAGAAGGCAGATTGTGAGCCTCAATGGCAAATTTAATCAAAGCTCAGGCGGCCTTTTTTAAAACGATAGTCTTTCTTGGGCTACTTGAACGCAGAAACTTTGGTTTGTCTGTCTGGCTGTCCGTCTTATGTCTGTCCCTTTATTCATCCACTCCGCCAAAGTTAAGGCAGTTGGTGAACGCGACGTTTATACAGCCCCATTGCCATTTCCAGACATCTATGTTCCCATTTGTTCTCACCTATTCCCTTTCATTCTCCCTCTCCCCTTCCCCCGGACTGGTTGGAATGCTGGTGAACTCCCAAATGAAGTCAAAATATCCCCAGTCCTGAAAGGATAAATTTATTATCAAAAAATCCTGGTATCAATGATACAACGTAACAACCACAAACAAATTAAACAAGTTCAGCGCCGGTTGCTACAAAACTAATAGAGCGCGAAGGCTGCAAGTAACAGACGCTTACAGAAACACATAAACAGCTTCAAGTTGATTGTAGACAAAAGATTAACATACTGTGAGGCCGTAGATAGCAGGCGACCAGACCGTGGCTTCGTAGCTCCTTTATTCGGAGGCGAGTCGACTAGAACGCAAGATGGCGATCAGGCCCCAGCACTGATGATGATCTCTGAAGAAGCGGGCTCGTCGATGATGATGAGTTTGTACAGGAAATGAAGAAGTTATCACCTCAAGCCGGTGGTGATGATAGTGGGCAATTGCTACCTATGGTGGCATACAGGCTGTAGCCTCAAACAAAGCTCACACTAATGCCCCCTCTTGGGAAAAGCGGCCGCCTGGCCGCGGATTAGGCAGGATCACGGCGAGTGAAGGCCTTAAGCCGGGACACGTGTACAATCTCTGTACCGCGACGACGACGGTCCGAAGTTCCACAAACTGGGGTGACGCGATAATTGACGGGTGAGGTCGCCTCGAGAATCTTGTAAGGACCAAGGAAGCGGTGTAAAAATTTCTCGCAGAGGCCGGGAACGCGGACCGGTGTCCAGATCAAGACTTCGTCACCAGGGGAGAAGTAAACAGATCGATGAGCAGTGTCATAGCGTTGTTTGCGGTCCTGTTGACTAGCTTCAGTGCGCGTGCGAGCAAGCTGGCGGCAATGTGCGATGCGAGAAACGAATTGTTCGGGGGACGATGCAGAAGGGGAAACCGGAGCGGTAAAGAAGCAGGTATCCAAAGTGTGTGAAGGGTGCCGACCGTACACAAGGTAGAATGGGGTGTATCCTGTGGTGCGTTGAACTGCGGTGTTGAAGGCAAAAGTAACAAAAGGTAGGATAGTGTCCCAATTTCTGTGATCAGGCTGTATGTACATCGAGAGCATGTCGGAAAGAGTGCGGTGAAAGCGTTCCGTAAGTCCGTTAGTTTGAGGATGGTAACTCGATGTCATCCTGTGAGAGGTGTTAGCAGCTTGAAGTACATCGGAGAGGACCTGCGACAGGAAGCTCTTGCCCCGGTCACTAAGGAGGACGCGAGGTGCGCCATGGCGAAGTAAGATATTGTGCAAGAAAAAGTGAGCGACGTCAGCAGCGCTGGCCGAACGAAGTGGAGCCGTCTCCGCGTAGCGAGTTAGATGGTCAACGGCCGTGACGATCCAGCGGTGACCAGTGGCCGTCATAGGCAATGGACCGTAAAGGTCAATACCGACCACTTCAAACGGTGTAGCTGGGCATGGAACCGGCTGCAATAGACCGGCGGGTGGAGACGTAGATCTCTTGCGCTGTTGACATGGCGGGCAGGAGGCGACGTATTTGGCGACACTGGTAGACAGTCCCGGCCAAAAGAAGCGACCTCGAATGCGCTCGTATGTCTTGTGAAATCCAAGGTGGCCAGCGGTTGCGTCATCATGGAAAGCTTGCAAGATGCTTGAACGAAGGGAACGAGGCACAACTGGAACCCATCCGGCACCATCGGTGTGGTGGTTGATACGGTGAAGCGCGCCATCAACCAACCGGAAATTTCGTAGTTGCCGACGTAGGCGGCTATTAGGTGGTTGCGTCGAACCGGTGAGCCGATCGATTATGTTTCGGCAGTAGCTGTCGGCGCGTTGACGGGCAACCAAGTCGCGGAGATCAGCAGACGTGACATCTATGGGTGCAATGGGCAGGTGGAGCTCATGGGTGGGTGTCACCAAGTCGTCCGACGACTGCGTGAGCGGGCACCGTGAAAGCGCGTCTGCGTCGAGGTGCTTGACTCCGGACTTGTACGTAACCGTAAAGTCGTATTCTTGCAAGCGCAGCACCCACCGACCAAGTCGCCCAGACAGGTTCTTCAATGAAGACAGCCAGCACAATGCGTGATGGTCTGTAACGACCGTGAAATGTCGGC
This sequence comes from Haemaphysalis longicornis, assembly GCF_048455015.1. NCBI lineage: Eukaryota > Metazoa > Arthropoda > Arachnida > Ixodida > Ixodidae > Haemaphysalis > Haemaphysalis longicornis. The sequence goes on from NW_027526445.1 coordinate 168,434,833, forward strand.
CGTAGAGATATGGCCGGAATTTTTGTACAGCCCATACAACCGCCAGACACTCTTGCTCAGTGATTGTATAGTTCTGTTCCGATTGTGTCAGAGAGCGGCTCGCATAAGCTACGACTCGTTCACGCAACTGGGCATCTCGCTGTAGCAAAACGGCGCCGATGCCTTGCCTACAAGCATCGGTATGGAGTATGGCGGGTTTTGTGTCATCGAAATGACATAGTACTGGTCCGGAAGTAAGTGCCTGCTTGAGGTCTTCAAAAGCTTTTTCGCAGTCATCAGTCCAGACGAAGGAGGTTCCGGAATGCAGTAGCTGGTTGAGGGGCGAAGCCAGAGTGGAGAAATTACGGACGAAACGACGAAAATATGATGCTAGACCGAGGAAACTGCGAAGGGCTTTTTGGTGTTGGGGGCGAGGAAAATTGGCGACTGCGGAAATTTTGTCTGGGTCGGGCCGGATACCATCCTTGCTGACGACGTGACCGAGAACCTTGATAGATTTTTGGGCGAAGTGACATTTTTTGGTGTTCAAAGTCAGGTTGGCGTTAGCCAGACTAGTCAATACTTCATCAAGTCGTAGGAGATGTTCAGAAAAACTCGACGAAAAAATTACGATGTCGTCAAGGTAACATAGGCATGTCTTCCATTTAAGGCCGCGAAGGACTGTGTCTATCATGCGCTCAAATGTAGCAGGGGCATTGCACAACCCAAAAGGCATTACGTTAAATTCGTATAAGCCATCTGGAGTTGCAAACGCTGTCTTCTGTTTGTCAGACTCGTGCATGGGGATCTGCCAATAGCCAGATCGCAAATCCAAGCTCGAAAAATATTGAGCGCCTTGCAAACAGTCGAGCGCATCATCTATGCGCGGCATCGGGTAGACATCCTTTCTTGTGATCTTATTCAAAGCCCGATAATCGACACAAAAACGTACTGAACCATCCTTTTTCCTCACCAGGACGACGGGGGAAGACCACGGGCTGGAGGACGGACGAATAATGTTGCGTTGAAGCATGTCCCCAACGTTTTCTTCAATCACTTTTCGTTCCGACGAAGACACGCGGTACGGGCGACGACGAACGATTTGTGTCCCTTCCGTCTCAATACGATGTGCTGCCACGGATGTTTGTCCTAATTTGCTGGAAAAGCAGTCAAAGGAGTCCTTGTGTTTTTCCAGGAGCTGAAGAAGGAGTTGTGTTTCCCTTTCTGTGAGGTCTGTGCTTATAGTGGCCGCCAGTGGGGAAAGTGATTGTCCAGAATTTGAAGGCCGTGAAACAGGGAATACCGAGCAGAGGGGAAGAAGGGACACGGCTTCTCCATTCACAACAGAAGCAACGTTGGTGCCTTCGGGGAGCCTAATCGGCTCGGAAGTGGCATTGGTAGCTAACAGCGTCGCCGAGCCTTCCGTGAATCGTACGAGACACGTTGCGATGACGACTCCTTTGGACATAAAACGCGGAGATGGAACTATCATCACGTCACCGTCCCTGATCTGCGCCGAACGAACACAAAGTAATGTTTCCTGGTCTGGATATAAAACGCAGTCGGCACTGGCTGTTAGGTGCATAGTAGGTTGCACCTCCGAAATGCTGGGATGCTCAGTATCTGTCATTGCAATTTGGGGTTGGTGACAAGAAATGACGGCGGAGGCGGAAGACAGAAAATCCCAACCCAAAATCAAATGATAAGCACAGGGAGACAACACTGCACACGGAATATGATGGCGAAGGGCACCGATGAAAACCCGCACCGTGCATTGTCCGGAGGGCCTAATCACACTGCTGTTGGCTCCTTGTAAAGAAGGTCCGTTGTATGGTGTTCGTACCTTGCGTAAGCGTGCACACAATTCCGCGCTTATGACTGAAACACTAGCACCAGTGTCAATTAGGGCATCGATGCGAACACCTTCCACTAAAACAGACAGCAAGTTCGACGGACGCTCTGGAGGACTTGTAAGATTCGCAGGAGATGCAGTTTTCCCTCCCAAAACTGCATTAACTAGTTTTCCGGGCGGTGGTCGGAGACGTAAGACGCAGGGCGAAGAGGCGATACCGAGCGGCGACCTGGTGAAGGCGAGCGGGGTCGTTGTCCACGGGAGTTGCGGGGAACGTCGCTCGACTGAGGCGGAGACGGGGAACGGCGGGAAGGCGACAGGTACGCACGCGGCCGGTAGCCGTAGTAATTCGGCGCCAGGTGTTCGCGTTCATAGGCGGCGTAGCCACGTCGTTCATCCCGTTGGCGACGTCGGCAAAACCGGGAGACGTGACCTCGAATGCCGCAATAGTAGCACACGGGGCGGTTGATGGCGGCATCCTGGCGGGCCGGAAAGTAGGGCGGCGAGCTCGGCACACGAGGCATGGCCGCCACATAGCCAGACGACGGGTGAGTCGTGAGTTGGGACAGCGGCAGGGGTGTCCGTCCAGCGACCTCAGAGTAAGACGGCGTTGAAGGAGCCACAGGATGAACAGGAGGCAATAGCACCGGCATGGCGGCAAGCTCCTCTTTAACCATCTCGCGAAGGCCAGGAGCAGGAGATGTTGAGGGGACACCATGTGTGCAGTGAGAGACGTCGCCATACATTTCCTCGCGAACTATAGCGCGAATCATCGCACGAAGTTGTTGTTCGTCTCCGAGATGATGAGTAGACGCCATGTCCCGTGGAAGGCGGATCGACTGACGTTCGTCGAGACGCTGACAGGTAGAGATCACGTCAGATACAGTGTCCAGGTTCTGAAGGACAAGTGCGTTGAACGCGAACTCGCCGATCCCCTTCAGAATGTGACGGACACGGTCGGACTCCTGCATATCATTGTCGACGCGGCGGCACAGTGCTAGAACATCTTCGATGTACGAGGTATAGGTCTCGTTAGCTTGCTGCTTGCGGACATCCAGTATCCTCTTTGCGTTGTCGCTCCGAGCTTTAGTGGAGCCAAAAATCTTTCGCAGCTCCGTAGTGAAGCCAGCCCAGTCGGCAAAGTCGTGTCGGTGGTTTAAATACCATGTCTCAGCGACTTGCTTAAGAGAGAAGCCAACGTTCAACAGTTTGTTGTGATCATCCCACCTATTGAACTGGCTGACGCGGGTGTAACTGTCCAGCCACTCCTCCACGTCTTCTCCCCGAAGACCATAGAAGTGGGGCGGGTCGCGCTGGGGGCTGGTCACGATGCAGTGCAGGGGCGCTGAGACAGCGCCACTGGGAGTATCTTGCGACATGGGCATTGGTCCCGAGGGCAAGCGGCGACCGGAACGGAGCTCCAGGGGTGTCGAAGGAGAGGTACAGGTCGGGATCGAGTTGCAGCTCCACCACTTGTGAGGCCGTAGATAGCAGGCGACCAGACCGTGGCTTCGTAGCTCCTTTATTCGGAGGCGAGTCGACTAGAACGCAAGATGGCGATCAGGCCCCAGCACTGATGATGATCTCTGAAGAAGCGGGCTTGTCGATGATGATGAGTTTGTACAGGAAATGAAGAAGTTATCACCTCAAGCCGGTGGTGATGATAGTGGGCAATTGCTACCTATGGTGGCATACAGGCTGTAGCCTCAAACAAAGCTCACAATACAAACAATTTATAGTTGCTTACAACCAAAAGATTAACATGCGTGGTAAACAATGATACAAAAACATTCGCTTCAAGAATGCAGCAATATACAGAACAGGTTTGGTTTTATGTTACAACGGGTACTGTACCGCACTAACACATAATTCTAACACCAAAATCACTTGTTACAACGAAAATCCCTAAGGACACAGGTCTAGAAAACTGGCATGAATGATAATCCTTTTGTTCGAAACCTTAATAAACCGGGTCGGAGAAACTCTTCCTCACCCAAAAGGGTCAACTCGCCGTCAGAAAGGTCACGAGGGGTTGTCTGAAAAAGGAAAGCAGGGGCCACTGCATACGTAGCCTGCGATTCTGTGCTACAGCCCTGCAGCGATTACGCCATAGTATATAAACGCCAATTACTACGAATAGTTTGCCTAGGGGAGTGTCAGGGCACTGTTCTCTCAGTTGATACCGTGCAAGCCCCAAACTTGGAGCGGCACGGTGTATGATGCGCCAAAAGCAACGCGCAACACTGCAGCTTGAGAAAGTGTGAGCCGTGGATTCTGGTTGACCGCAGTTGGGACAGGAAGAGTTCTGTGTTACTCCCCGGCGAAATAATCTGTCTTTTGTGGGAAGAATTCGCCACGCTTTTTGCCACTGGATGTTTTTGGCGTCCTTGGGCAGCCTACCTGAAGTCAGCCGTAACCAGGGGAAATCTGGTGGATCCACACGTCTGCCCGATCTCGCAGTAACTATGTTTTCACACAGCCGGGCAGGTTGTTCATTCACAAAATCGAGATCAGCATCCAGTGCACGAATTTCCTTAGCTAAAGTAATGACGGCCTTTAAGAGTCTTGACAGGATAGCTGCACTGGGGTGCAGGTTTCTGGCCAGACTTAAACAAAGAGCCCGTCTAGAAGGACCGAGAAAGTACAGGATCAAAGGTCTGCCCGGAGCTCCTACATTACTGAGAAGTGAAGAGACGACTCTAAGGGCCAACAACTGGCTCATGAGGTCGATGCAAGGTAGACATAACCCCCAGAGTGGCGTGGGAGGCGCAGGGCATCCCTCGCTAAACGCTCCGTGCTTCCATCCCAAAAGAAAGAAAAAATGCCGCGGGACACTTTGTGCGTAACAGGATTGGGAGGCAGCATAATCCTGGAGACAAAAGAAAATTTAGCAAGAAAAACGCATTTAATCCGATACGATTTCTCCGAAAAAGAGAGGTTGAAAGACCTAGCCCTGGCAATATTCTTTTGAATATCACCAACTAACTAGGGCCACATGTCTGGAGAAACACCTTCTTCGGTAAATCTGACGCCGAGAATCTTGAGGTCTCGAACTATTTTTAAGTTATGGATGGGGACGAGTGTAGCGTTTTCCAGAGGGAGGACAGAACTTTTTGTGACATTTAACTCGGCACCTGAAAGTCGAGCATAAGACTCGAAGTCCCCCGCAGCCGTGAGGCTATCAGGGTCCCGGATAAAAATAGTCACGTCATCTGCGTACGCAGACACTTTAACCGAGCCTTGTCCGGGCAGGGGGAGACCCCTAATTTTGGGATTATCAATGAGTTTTCTAATGAAGGGGTCTAGACATAAGACAAAAACAAGTGGCGTCAAGGGGCATCCTTGTCTGACTGACACCTCTATGAATTGCAATTTCACCCTGTACCACACCATTAATGACCAGGTCACTGGATAAATTATCATACAATTCTCGGAGAAGCTGAACAAATTCAGGGGAAACCCATATGCCTGAAATATGGCAAGCAGGTATGAATGATTGACCCTATCAAATGCCTGTTTTTGGTCTAAAGAGACACACAGGCCAGCAATACCAGCTTGGTGCGCATAGGCTAGTATGTCTCGGGTTAGGCTAAATGCCGAAAAAATATTTCTGTATGGGACCGAGCCAACCTGTTGGAGTGAGAGGAGGTCCGGCCAAAAAAGAGCTTTAATTCTGGACACCAAAAGGGAAGTAAAAATCTTGTATTCCGAATTCAAAACGGCTATTGGTCTGTAAGAACTCGGTAGAAAGGGGTCTTTTCCTTCTTTCAAAAGTAAGATTAGGGACGGCCTCTCTTGAACGAGTTTGGAAGCTGCTGATCTGCTAGGATTGAATTTATAAGTTGCACTAAGGAAGAGCCTAATTCTGGCCAGCAACGCTTGTAGAATTTCGTTGGCAAACCATCCGGACCAGGCGCCGATCCGGTTTTCATTTCTCTTAAAATGTCGTAGAGCTCGGAACAGGTTACGTCCTTCAGTATTTGGGAGTGTATGCTTTGTGGAACCTGAGGTAGGGAATTTGAAGCAGAACATAGTTGTGCTACCATGTGCCTTTCATCTACCTCGAGCGAATCTCCTGCAAAGACCTTGGAAAAGAATGAAAGAAACCCTGATTTTATAGCTGATGGCTCTGTGGAGATGGTGTTATCCGGGCAGCGCACACACTCTATAATGTCTGGAGCTTTACGCGTCGCCAAAAATCTTTGAATTTCTAAACTACCGTTGCAAGGACCATGAATATTGTAGGAAGCGGATGGTTGCATTGTTTCATTTATTTGGCGTTTGTACCGCTCCCTAAGGATGCCAAGATATTCGCTCATTAAAGGCGTTAGTGCTTTATCATATCTAACTATCCGGATACGCTTGAGCGTGTTGTTAAGCTCAGCTGTGTCACGGACCTTTTTTTGTTTGCCAACTGTTTGAGCTAGTTGCCTCCATATGGATTTTAAACTGTCCCAGTGTTGTATGCTAACTACGACCGGTAGGGAAGAAGAAATATCTGTTTTGAATCACAATAAAGCAACATCATCTTGCAGTATTCTAGTATCAACCCTCCAGTGTCGGGCGCCATCAAGTCTACGGTGACCTGTAAATAAAGACAGGAACACTGTGTAATAGTCGGAAATGTAACCGGCCATACTAGGGAATTGATTTACTCCTATGTTTGAAACAGCGGTGATTAGGTCTGGAGTTATATAAAACCTGTCTAGTCGGGACATTGAGAAACCGCGCTTCCACGTGGGAGAGAAATAATTCCCGCAATGGAGCAGCCATACATCCTCCATGTGAAAGTCTTTCACTAGGAACCCAAGTTCGCGTGCGTTCCACGTCGGTCGTCCCTGACCCGGCCCGCGTACATCACGCATACTATCAAGGACGCAGTTGAAATCTCCGCAAAGAATTGTGGACACGCGCTCCAAAAGGTAAACCCCTAGGCAACGAAAGAAGTTGTTTGTAGCTGTGACGTGTCTGACTTCTTCTCCACTTTCCATTTAAATCCCTCCATACTCCCTCACTCACTTCCTCACTCACTCCCTCACTCACTCCAGACATCTAGATCTGGGGCCCAATTCTCTAAAATGACGGGGCGTCGCTTTGAAACGACGGGGTAGCGCCATGCAAATGCATGTGTTCTGGGGTCGGGGCCGTCGCTTTGAGCTGTTCCAGGACGGGGAAGCCTACACCCACTGCCCCCGCCGCTTCGCTTGTCGCTTCGTGACCTTGCCACAGTGCTTTTCTGCAGGGCTTCTCCGTCCTGGAACAGCTCAAAGCGACGGCCCCGACCCCAGAAAACATGCATTTGCATGGCGCTACCCCGTCGTTTCAAAGCGACGCCCCGTTGTTTCAGAGAATTCGGCCCCTGGTGGCTGTGTTTCTACTTGTAAACATTTTTGATCAAAAACAACGTCACGCATATCTGAGGCACAACATCATTACATAAGTGGTATTTGCAGTGTTAATATAAAAATACACGGAGGATTGATTTTGAAGACCCTAATGTATTATTTTTGTGCTGAGATGACAAATCAAATTTAAGCCCTGTAGGGATGCGAAACGCGGAGCTCTGGCGGAAGGAATAGCCCTCCGAGGTGGATATGGTGCCGCCACCTAGCAGTTGCCCTGGGAAGCAATTCCGCACAAATTTCGTAAAAGTACTTTCTTTTTATTTTGACATTATTTTTTATTTATTTTGTTTGTATTTTTTTGGCGAGGCGATTGTACAGGGGCGTTGCGACTAAGACCGCTGTGCAACGCCACCCCGTTACAAAGGGGAAGCTACTAAGCATCATCATCATCATCACCTACGCGCTGGAAAGAACGGCACCAGTTGATACGGCTTTCCGCCCTTCAGTGGTCAGTGGTCATGAAGTTCCAGATGTAGACGCGAAGATATGCCAAGACAAGTCTAGGATGCTGCATTGGCGGCACAAGACTATTGTCTCTCGACGACATCTAAAGCGAAGCGAGCACATGTGCGGCCAATTTTTCTGCTCTATTTTTTCCTTCATGAACCAGTGTCAAGGAAACTGCGCGAACAAAAAGGAAGTAATCCAGGTGAAAATGTGTTTTTCTCTAGCTGGAATTTTTAACCAGAAATGTCCTCTAGCCAGAAATATTCTAGCCAGAAATAGTAGAATTTCTGGCTAGAAATTCAGTTTCTAGATTATTTCTAGCTGGATTCAGATTTACTTAAGCTAACATTTTCAGTCCAGCTGAAGAAAAAAAAGCAAGCTGGAAATAACCGTCTCTAGCTAGACAAGGAATTTTTCTAGTTAGATACTGTCGACTCCAGCTAGAATCTAATAATCGAGTCAGAAATCAAGCAGGAAATTATGATTTCTTGCTAGAAATGCTCTTTCCATTTTGACGGGGGAATATCTTGACTGAGACATGTATCTGCTCAGATCTCAAGTGTTTTGTACAAGAACAGCTCGGGTGAGCCACCAGATGCAAGCACTTGGGGTTCTGTTTTCTCATGAGGCAGAAGCGCGATTTCTCAGTGAAAACATGGCGTTCGGTCTCGGCAACAGATCAATAGCTGGCGCCTCTACCAGAAAACGAAGCGTTTCATCTTCATCATCTCCCGATAAAAACGATTCATATGCCGATGTTTATCTTGCGTTCGGAGGTGAACAAGACCGCGATGACGCCTGGAAAAGCAGTTCTGTAGCTGGTGGACATCTCTCAAGCAAACCTTGTGAGTGCTCGTCAGCCGCTCTGTGCCATTCCCTGCTTTGAAATTTAACATACCGATGCGACCCAAGTGAAATAGCGAGCCCTACACAAGTGAAGAATGATGAAGCACTTGCGGCCGTTTTCTCTTGTGGTTTGTATGGGCAGCTGATTTCCTGAGCAATGTCCAAACATATACAGCACCGCGCTGACTTAATTTCGTATGTGGCCTATACTCATCGTCATTCGGTAGTTACTTCTCAACACAATAAAAGTCAAAATAAGCAATAAAAACTAGGAGTGGCTTAGCTCGGCCATGCCGGGATGTACGTAGCGTGAGCTAAGGTTCAGCTGGTGATTCCTAGCTTTGCTGGTTGTCTAGGATTAGCTTGACTGTCATGCTTAATGCTGCTTCAATGACACACACATGTGACACATGTATATTTGTCAAGCGGCTCCAGCACCGCGTCACCAATCGCCCCAGAGCTAAGCTGGTTCCAGAGGCGCACGCCGGTGTTGCTGCGACGCACCAGCCATCGGTTCCACACCCGGCCACCCCTCGCATGATCATCAAGTGGACCGGGCCGCCACGTGCGGAACGGAGGTCGGCGAAGACACTGTGCGCGTGGTGCGTGTGAGAGACGCCGGGCAGCGAGCAACGTTCTGTGCGCCGTGTGACGTCACTCCTCTACGGGCATGCGCAGCACGGCTCTCCAGGAGCCACGCGAAACCGCTCAACCTCGGTCAGTGTAGGGGGGCGCTGCGGTCGCCGGAGCGAGCGTTCGTGCCTTGCATCGGCTCCGTGAAATATGCCAAATTTCGGCGGTCCATCTCACCCCACCTGGCCCACTTCGACACGTGAGTGTTCCGTTTGATCTCCGGAACCCGTGGACACCAAGTTTGGGCCATTTCGCCCATTTTTGGCGAATTAGCGAGTGTTTTCGTGTGTGAGGCGAGGCCGGCCCGACTAAGCCTAACGTCGACACCGGCCACGGCGGCCACGTGTACGGTCGCCGCCGCTACCGGGGAGGCCTCGCGCCTCGCCCCGGCGGGCTCCGCGGATTTTCGCGGAGCCATGGAGAACGAAGACAACGAGTTCCAAGAAATGGACACTACGCCCGCTGCCACGACGACGACGGATCCGACTCGCAAGTGTCGCCGCGACCCGACCGGCCGCGACGACGCAGGCAACGCGGCGAGGAAGACGGTCGCCATTACTGCTCCTACCTCTCGCCGGACCGCTACCGGGGGTGCCGCCAGCGTCGACGACGACGACTCCGTTGCCGCCGCCGCCGTGACACTCGCCGACGACGCGGAAGGTGGGGAGGACTCTGTGGTGTTGTGTGCCGGGTGGACTCAAGTGGTTTCCCGCCGCGCAAAGAAGAATTTGAAGGCATCGGGAGCCCCGTCGCAGCAGGGCTCCTCGCAACCAGGTAAGCCGAGCACCTTGGGCTCAGCTTCGAATTCTAATAGCAACGCGCGCGCGGTCGGAAGACAGCAGCCCACGCGGGCTCAGTTCGCCGCTAAGGTGAATGCCGAGATGGCGAGGGCGGCTCGCATGCCGAGCTTCGCGTCTCGCGACGAGATCCGCGTGGTCGTCCGGCCGCGCGGCGGGTTGGTTATCGCTAAAACACCGATGACTGCGTTGCGGGGAGCCATCTTCGCCGCGGCGGGAGTCGGTGAAGAGGAGGCGGACGAGGATTCTGTGTCCCCGAATGCCGCCCAAAATATTATCGTCATCAGTACGCCCAGTGAGAAGCGGGCTAACCAGTACGGATCGACCCGAGCGATCACAGTCGGGGAAGTGATGTACGAAACGTACGCGTACTGGGCCACCCCCGAGAACACGTCCCGCGGCGTTATACGCGGCGTAGGCCACGAGGAATCGGAGGAAGACATCCGGCGCCGCGTGGTCAATGCTCACAACCCCACGGCCATGGCCGCGCACCGCCTGGGTGGGTCCACCTCGGTGGTGATTCTGTTTGAAGGCCAAAAGGTGCCGCATTACGTCAAGTACGGCGGCTTTATTACCAAATGCACCCTGTACCGCCAACACCGAGAAGTCTGTAAGACCTGCGGACAGGTGGGGCACAGAAAGGACGTGTGTCCTACGCCAAACGCCCAGGTGTGTTTCGCCTGCGGCAGGAGAAATCCGGGCGCGGACCACGCCGAATATTGCCGACCAAGATGCAGACTGTGCGGCGGCGCGCACGTTACGGGCGCCGGCAGCTGCAAGAACAAATTTAAGACGCCGCTGCAGATCAAGAAACGGCAGTGGGCCCGACAGCAGGCCGAAGAGCGAACGACCACCAAGATGGCGCCGGCGCCCTTGCAACCGGCCCTGAAGGTCAGACTTTCCAGAAGGGACGAGTTCCGGAAACTGGAGAGGAACCACAGGGACGGGAGCAGGGCGGAGAGCCGCGATTGGCGCAAACTGACACCAGGAGAAGGCGGCCCCACGTGGGCCGACATCACTACCGGAGGGGCGGCGATGACTGCGACCGCAGCGCCGCGACGGCAGCGCTCCGCATCGCGGCGGCGGCAGCAGCAGGGAGCGGGGAAGAAGAGCTCCGGCGGCACGGCTGCAGCTGCGACAAGAGCAGAACAATGGGAAAGAGAGAGGTCCGCGCCGAGGGGAAGAGGCGTCAGCAGTTCCGGCCCGACGTCGCGCCGCGCTGGCAATAAAAGCGGCGGCGGCGGAGGCAGCAGCAGCGACGAAGACCACAGAGCAGCCATGGAGGAGATGCGGGAAGCCATGAAAGAAATGCGCGCAGCCATGCAGCGCCAATAAGCGAAGATAAACACGATGCAGCTGACGATCAATCAGCAGCGCAACACCATCACGCAACTCAAGGCGGGCAAGAGCCCGGGCCCAGCCGTCGCAACGACTGCGGCGGTCCAACAACAACAGAAGAAGCCGGCGATGGCGGTTGTAACGAGGGATTCTACCTCGGGTGCACCGTCACCGCAACCGACCACGTCAAGGGCCTTCCAATTCACCGCAACCGTATCGTCTTCCAAGAAGAAGGAGACGGAGCGGGAGGACAGGAGGAAGGTAGAAGACCAAGAAGAAGACGACGAGGAGGTGTTCAGCGCAAGCGACGACGATGGCGGGGACGCCGCTGCCAGGACGTCGACGTCGTCGGCAGCGATGGCGAAGACTGCGGTCGATGCCGCGGCCGCGAAACAGCCCCTGGGCTACGCGGGCCTGAACAACCGCATCCGTCAACTGACCAACATCACAAACTACTGGGGGAAGAATCTCGAGAACCTCGAGCACCGTCTCCTCAACAAGATCACCCAAGTCATGCAGCAACAGCAACAACAGCTGCAACAGCAGATGCAACAGCAGTTCCAGCAATTCCAACAGCAGATCCAACAGCAAATTAGCCCCGAGAGGTTGCAGGCGCTCGTCGACACCGCCGTGCAACGTTACTGCAACGCATCCGAGTCTCCACTGCCATCGCCATAATGGGGGGTCGCCGTGGAGAAGGAGTGCTACGCGTCTGGCACTGGAACGCCAACGGCTTTCGGTGTCGGAAGGCAGTACTGCAGCAGCACCTGCGCTCGCTGGATCCGTCGGAGCTTCCCGACGTGATAGCGGTGCAGGAAACGCACGCCGAAGACCCGAAGGTGATGACTTTGCCCGGCTACCGTGCGCACGCCAGCCCGCCGAGCGCCCGCGCATGCGGGAAGGGGGCGGCGCAGGGCGTGTGCACGTTCGTCCGCAAGGGCATCGCCTGTATCAAGCACGAGAAGTTCCTGGGCAACAAGGACACCGCCATCGAGCTCTGCGTCACCGAGCTGGTGCTAGCCGGCAGGAACAGCAGAGGTCGAGACAAGAACGCTAAAGGGAGGAAGACGACGACGACCACGGTCTTCGTCGCGAACGTCTACAGCAACCCGCAGCACGGCAAGCAGAAGTTCAAGACCCTGCTGCACAAGATCAGAGACGCGGTCCACCAGTCCGGGAGAGACGGAGTGGGAGGAGGAGACGCCGCGGCGATCGTCTGCGGCGACTTCAACGCGCAACACATGGAGTTGGGCTACACGCGCACGACGGCCAAGGGCAAATGCCTGCTGGACGACGCGAGCGAGGCCGACTTCACGTTACTGACGAACCCGGCGCACCCGACGCGCATAGGGACGTCGACTGCTCGGGACACCAACCCGGACCTCGCCTTCGCGCTCCTGCCTGACGGCGGCGTGGCGCGGTGGCGGAACACGGGCCACAACCTGGGCAGCGACCACTACATCGTGGAGGTGACGGTGCCGCTGAGCCATCCCCGCGAGGGCAGTGGCTACGGCGGTGGCGCCGGCACGAACATCAAGCATCGACTGACCGACTGGCACAAGTTCCGGGACGCGGAGCTGGGCGAAGTCGAAGACGTGGAGAAGTGGACGGCTGACTTGGTGGCCGCGACTGAGGGCGCGACGACCGAGATCGAGACGTCGAACGACACGGAGAGCGTGGACCCTCGCCTCGCGCACCTGCTGGAGGCCAGGCGTTCGCTGCAGCGCCGCTGGAAGCTCCAGCGCCACAACCGCACGCTGCGCAAGCGGGTGGCGGCTCTCGGTCGCGAGATCGAGCGTTACAGCCGTCAACTGAGCGCGCAGCAGTGGTTCGCGCTGTGCAGCGAGGCCGACGGACAGCTCCACCGCGGAGGCACGTGGAAGCTGTTGCGCCACTTAATGGACGAGAGCAAGAGCAAGGAATATCAGCGCAACCGCATGGCGCAGATCTTACACACGGCGACCAAGCAGCTGGGCGAAGAAGAGATGCACAAGCGCCTGAACGAGCGCTACCTCCCTTCGACCCCGCACGAAGACCACCCGGAATACGCGGGCCCGCCGAACCCCGCCCTCGACCGAGACATCGAGGAGTGGGAAGTGAGGCAGGCGACGCAGTCCCTGAACTGTCGATCGGCCGCCGGCCCCGACAGGGCGACCAACAAGGCGCTCCGGAACCTGAGTGATGCGGCCATCTCGTCGCTGACCCGGTACTTCAACGAGTGCTGGCGCAGCGGCCGTCTCCCGCGCCAGTGGAAGACGGCCACGACCATCCTGCTACCGAAGCCGAACAAGCCGCCGGGCATCGAGAACCTGCGCCCCATCTCGCTCACGTCGTGCGTGGGCAAGGTGTTGGAGCACGTCCTGAACACCCGGTGGCAGAGGTACCTGGAGCAAGAGGAGTTGTACCCGGACGCGATGCTGGGCTTCCGCGCGAAGCTTGGCACCCAGGACGCCATGTTACTGCTACAGCGGGAGGTCCTGGAGCCCCCCGGGGGACTCCCGAAGAAGGACAATCGTGCGATTCTGGGCCTGGACCTGCAGAGCGCCTTCGACAAGGTGCGGCACTCTGCGATCCTGGCTCAGGCGTCGCGCCTCGGTCTGGGGCGCCGTTCCTACGAGTACATCCGTTCGTTCCTGTCCCGGCGCACGGCGCGGCTGGAGGTCGGCGGAGCGAAGCTGGAGGAGCGCGAGCTGGGCAGCGTGGGGACCCCGCAAGGCTCGGTGATCTCGCCGCTCCTCTTCAATCTAGTCATGATCGAGGTGGCGCGGCGACTGGAGGAGCTCGGGCCGGCCATCAAGTACTGCATCTACGCGGACGACGTGACTATCTGGGCAACGGGCGGCAGCGACGGCGACGTCGAGGCCGGGCTGCAGTCGGCGGTGGACGCCGTGGAGGCCGCGCTCTCGGGCACGGGCCTTCGGTGTTCGCCGCAGAAGTCGCAGCTCCTGATCCTGCCCCCGCCCGGTCGGTGGAGGAAGCGGGCCGCCGAGGAGGCGGAACGCACCATCGTGGTTCGTGCCGGCGACGGGGCGTCAATCCCGCACTTCTCGGGCCTTCGGGTCCTGGGCATGTTCGTGGACGCGCACCGGACCAACGGCACGGCGGTCAAGCACATCGTGACGAAGATGGGCATCGCGACGCGCCTGGTGAAGCGGGTGTCTTCCCGCTCGCGAGGCATGCGGGAGGCGAGTCTCCTGCGGCTGCTGCAGGCCTTCGTGGTCAGCCACGCGGCGTACGCGGGGGCCTTTCACCGCTGGACCAAGGGGGAGCGGCAGCGCATCGACGCGGCCATCCGCAAGGCCTACACGGGGGCCTTGGGGCTCCTGAACGGCACGAAGACGTCGGCCTTGCTGTCTCTGGGGGTGCACAACACCCTGTCGGAGATTAGCGAGGCGCAACGAGCATCGCAACTGGCGCGCCTGGGCAGCACTGCCGTGGGACGCCGTATCCTGGCACGAGCGGGCCTACAGCCTCCTGACACGGGTGGCTGCGGAGGGCCCACGGCATCATCGGCTGCCGGCGGCGTTTCGGAGGCGGACGAGCTGGTCCCTCTTCGGGACGAGATCGCCAGAAGTTTGATCGTGTACCCGCTCCCGAGGAACGTGGACCCAGAGAGGGATGCCGGCAGACGGGCCGCGCGCGCGCGCGCGCTGGCTCACCAGTACAGCGAGGACGACGGTGCGGTGTTTGTGGACGCGGCCAAGTGCCGTGGGCGACCGTGCACGTTCGTGGCGGTGGCCGCGCGGGCCTGCACCGGTGAACTACTGACGGCGGGCAGCGTGTGCGCCCGGTCGGCGAGCCAGGCAGAGGAGGCGGCGATCGCCTTGGCCCTGGGCCTGCCCGGTGTGCGCACGGTGCTCAGTGACTCAAAGACAGCCATCCGCAACTTTGCTCGCGGCGTGGTGTGTGGTGGCACTGCGCGGCTCCTGGAGTCCTGGCGGACGACGGGGGCTGCAGCGCAGGGGGTCACGAAGACTACGATCATCAAGTGGTTCCCGGCCCACGCGGGCCGGGAGCTGGCACCCGGACTATGCAACCGCAACGAGGAGGCGGACGCTGCGGCCCGTGGTCTGGCCACGTGCCGGGTCGCGACATCCCGTCCGCTGTCGTCATCCCTCGAGGACTGCGGTGAAACAACTGTCATCGACGATGACGAAGAAGCGGAGCCCCTCACCGACTACGGCGGGGTGCTTCGTTGGCATCGGGACCAGAGGCGTGCTTTTCCGCTCCCGCACCGGGACCTGTCTCGGGCGGAGGCGGTGAAGCTCAGGCAATTACAAACAGAGACTGTTCTGACGCCGGCGCTCGCGCGGCACGTATGTCCGGACCTCTACGAGAGTGCTCGGTGCAGTGTGTGTGAACGCGAAACTGCGACCCTGACCCATATCATGTGGGGCTGTGACTGTGCAGTGCGCGACGGTGGGGGGGATAGACAGGACCCACAGGACCCGTACCCACCGGACGTGCGCGAATGCGTGGGCTCTGCGGAGCCCCAACAACAGAGGAGGGCCATCCAGCGGCTCGAGGCGGCTCTGGCTCTGCAAAAGCGAAAGGGGGCCCCGCGCCCGCCCGTCCCTCCCGGCACTCCGCCCTCCCATGCGGGAGGTGGGGGTCGGGGGCCGACGGTGGCGGCCGGGAGCGCTCCGAGTAGCTCGAGCGGACGCCGAGACCAACCGCCTCGGGGTCTAAGCCCGACGCCCTAGGACTTTTGCGACTTAGGGTGGTTAGATAGAGGGGATGCGACCGAGCCCTGCGTGGCCGGGAATCGTGTCCTTTGCACGCCGGATGCCTGAATAAAGTTCCATCTCTCTCTCTCGGTCAGTGTAGCTCACGCTACAAACATTCGCACTTTGTTGAAAAATCAGGATACCTTTGGGCTTACCGTATGCGTTCAACATATCTGTTTACAGTGCAGAACCCATGTTCATTGATTTTAGGTTGGCAGGAGTGCAATGGATTGCTATCGAACTTTTATTGAAGTTTTTTTTACCGGTAGAACGAATTAAACTGGACACAGGTTGGCGAAGTTTTGGCGCTGACGCTATGGTTGGCGCTCTGGCCCCGAGAACAATGCAGCGAAGAAGCCCAGGACAGTGGTAGTGATGGCGACCTAGACGGCTGTGACTCATGAGCCCAACCCAAGCTGACTGGCGACGAAGCCAAGCAGGTTGGCACGTATGATGAGAGCACGAGCATTCCATGGTCCAGCGCAGGTATCGTCACCACGGTGGTGAGCACGATGAGAGCGGTGATGAGCTGTGAGGGGCCCCGCATCGTCCCGCCGGAATTCGGGTCTATGAAGATAGCACAAGTAACTGTAAGGAACGTGCTGCTCAGGTGTCGCACAATAATGTATTGCATAATTATTCGTGGTTTGTTGTGTCATAACATTTTTTTGTTCAAGAAACCTTTTAACCAATATTTAGGTTTAATATTTCTCGAAATATTGGTCGATTGTCCGTGTTTTACGTGCCTATAAGCTACACCAGCACTAAGCGGAATGCCATTGTGGAGGGCTTTGGTTTATTTTGGCCCACTTGAGATCTTTTTAAAGTGAGCCGAAATATTGACACACGGGTGTTTCTGCTTTTCGCTTAGCTGCCGCCGCGGCCGGTACATTTTTCTACGGTGGTTGCGGTGCGTGCTTTGAGGCATGTGATTTGCTGCTGTCCGGGTGTTTGACACGCCTGAAAACTTCACCGCTGCTGTTTTATTGCAAACTTCATCAAAACGTTTACGTTTCGTTATATTGCGTGATTGTTGCATTGACTCATATACGCCGATGTGCGTACCTTTCGCAAGCAAACGAAGTAAGCTCGCCTTACCATCACCTCACATGTATTTGTCATGATGACTCGCCAACAGCACCCCTTCGTTTAGTTCCCTGTCTCCCTCTGAAGTTTGTGCATCCGTTAGTGCAGATTCACAAGAACCGTACGTTATGTCTGACTCCTCATTCGCCTTATCGAATCGCGGAGTTCGAATCGTTACTGTTGCGTGCATTTTGTGAAATATATATTTCATATCTTCAGATCGCGAAAGGTAAGATACTCGCTGTTCGCGCTGCTCTGTTGTCATCGACTGTCATTTACCATTACGCTTGTAAATTTGCCTGCCCAAGTTGAATTTGGGGCCTGGGCTCCCGCATTTTGCTTTTTTTTTTTCATTCTGTCCGTTCACGGCCGCCAACCAGCTAGTTATGAAGGAGAAATTGCTTCTGGTGCTTTATTTTCGTATTTAGCGTTATGGTCAGCCCAAACACTGTAGTCCCCGTCATGCTTGCTGCGCTGATTCGCTGAAAAGGGCTTCGCAGTCTAGTGTTCCTCATATTTTGTGCCGCGTATGTAGATCGTCGTCCGCGTGCCGATGGCGCGCAGACTAGCGGAGGGGTACTGTGTGCACCTGTGGGGTGTGACGACTAGTACCCGTTCTCGGCAGTCGGATAGTGTAATTTGTAAGTGGGTGAGTGAGTGAATGAGTGTGTCTGCGTGCGTGCGTGCGTGCGAGTTCGTATGTGTGCGCGTGCGTGCGGGTGTTCAAGTGCGTTGGTGTGTGTGTGTGCGTGCATGTGCGTTTGTGTGCGTGCGCGCGTGTATCTGTGTTGCGTGCGTGTTCGTGCTTGTGTGCGTACGTGTGCGTGTGTGTCCGATGACTCCATTCTCCCCGTTATCTCGTATAAACTTTCGACGTGACCTTGTCTCGGTGCCCGGTGCGGGCGCATGACGGTGTAGTTTAGGATCAAGCTGCGGTTTTGCTCTGTGGCAGGTTGGCGCCATTTAGAAAGGGGGCGAGGAGGGAGGCGGGCGCCAGGCAACTCGTCTCCATGAGGATGTCCGCGCTGAAGGCAGGCCGCGCCGTTTTGGCGCGAAAACGCGGCGCCGCCTCTCTCCCTCGCCTGGTCTCTGCCAAGCGCTGAAGGCCAAGCGCTCCAAGTAGCCTTCCTCCACATTGCTTGCCGTTTTCAATCTTTTCGTGGCGGTGTTTTGTTGGACACTCTCGCTCTGCGCCCTTTTCACCTGAAATTACTCTTTAAATAAACCGTTTGGAGGGTTGTCCAGAGCGAATTGAGTGCGCAATTTTAGTGGCTCGGATAGCGCGCTTCGAGATATGAATATTTGCGCGCGCTAGCCCGCATTTTGATAGATGCAACAGCTTTTCTAAGCTTTTCTTCCGAACTGGACTATTTCTTTTATTTTTGCCACCACTATCAGAATTTTCAGTGTTCCTTCTGTTTTGTAAAATCTGAGCGAAACAGCATAGACAATATTAAAAAGTTATGATGAATGGCTTCAGGCAAATTTGCGAGAATTTGTTCATTTCGTGAAAGAGTCCAGCGATGATTACCGCTTTGAAAGTAACATATAAAGACATGTGCTTATAATAACCTAATACATACTTAGCGAAAATTGAGACCCCATTTCTGAGAAAGGTACATTTCAGGTAAAATCAGTAAGTATTTCATGCCCGAAAATATTTGTACTGCCGACAGCAAATACGACGAATGCCGCTCATAACAAAATCGACGCATAATTACTTGTAAGAATCATAACCTACTTTAACGCCGACACAATCAAAGTACGGGAAAATAAAATCACGGCCTATTGATGACCACGCGAGGTAGGACATGACAGATAGGACGTGACGCTTCACGTAACATAATGGTGTCTGTGTCAATAGGGCCGCATTGAAGATTTCCGCAAAATGGAACGGTTCATGTGGTTTACAATAAAGGCGAAGTTTAAACTCCCGTGCTGTAAAAAAACAAAGTCAGTTGGAATGTGAATTAGCGGTGGCTGTGAGTGAGCATGAGTGGGTGACGGGAGGGGAGAGTGCGTGTGATGGAGGAAGCGAGTGAGTGTGAGTGGCCATTGCAAGTGGTGAGTGCGAGGGAGTGTAAGCGGCGAATGCGAGTGGTGAGCGTGAGCGCGGATGAGTGCGAGTGGTGACAATGAGTGGTGAACGTGAGCGCGGATGAGTGCGAGTGGTGACGATGAGTGGTGAGCGTGAGCGCGAGTGAGTGTGAGTGGTGGGGATGAGTGGTGAGCATGAGCGCAAGTGAGTGAGAGTTGTGACGACGAGTGATGAGCGTGAGCGGGAGTGAGTGCGAGTGGTGAGGGCCGAGTGGGCAGCGTGAAGCGAGTGAGTGCGAATGGTGACGACGAGTGGTGAGCGTGAACGGGAGTGAGTGTGAGTAGTGAGGCCCGAGTGGCGAGCGTGAGTGCGAATGATGGGGCGGAGGAGTGAGCGTAAACGTGAGTGAGTGCGAGTGGTGGGGACGAGTGGCCAGCTTGAGCACGAGTGAGCGGGAGTAGTAAGGGCGGAGTGGCGAGCGTGAGTGCGAGTGGTGAGGACGAGTGGCAAGCGTGCGCGGGAGTGAGTGCGAGTGGTGAGGGCGGAGTGGGGAGTGTGAACTCGAGTGAGTGCGAATGGTGACGACGAGTGGTGAGCGTGAACGGGAGTGAGTGTGAGTAGTGAGGCCCGAGTGGTGAGCATGAGTGCGAGTGAGTGCGAGTGATGGGGCGTAGGGGTGAGCGTAAACGTGAGTGAGTGCGAGTGGTGGGGGCGAGTGGCCAGCGTGAGCGCGAGTGAGCGGGAGTAGTAAGGGCGGAGTGGCGAGCGTGAGTGCGAGTGAGTGCGCGTGATGAGGGCGGAGTGGCGAGTGTGAGTGCGAGTGAGTGCGTTAGGATAAATACATTTTTTTGAGTGAGTGTGAGTCAGTGGCATCCACTTTTGCCGAGCTATGGTGACAACGCTTCGATACGCCAGCGTCGAACAGCGGAATCCTCGCTTCGAGAACGAGAAGCCGCAAAACGTTCCCCACTACTCGATAAATAACGAAGACATTTAATACGCTACTACACGTGTCCTTACTGTAACAACCAATTAACACGCTACTACTCCACGGCTTTGCATCCCCTCAGGGTTCCCACGTGGGAAGATGGTGTAATTTCTTGCTTAAAGGGGTCCTGAAATACCTTCCGCCGATGCGTGGATGTACATGTAACCAAATAAAGCAATGTATTAGCAATCTCCTCCTGCAAGAATTTTGTTAAAGCGATGAGTATTAGCTGAGAAATCGTAAATCAAAAACCGCGCATTATCGCCGAGCCGCGTTTCCTCCTCGTTTCAACGTACTCTCCGCTGTTGACGGCACGCGAGGCTTCCCTCCCATGATGCTGCGCTCCTCGGCGGTGACGTACTTCCGCTATTGCGCTGCTCACACTGCATGCCGTCTGCTACGGGCAAGCTTTGTTGACAGCATGAATCCCGCACTACGCTAAAGGCTGGAAAAGCGAACGAAAAATCTGGCCGCATGTGTGCGGCGGCCTGGCCTTGCCCTTTCGCGGTGTACGTTGCTGCAGAACTTTGCTATCGGCGGCACGTGACTTTTTATCGCGGCGAACTCGCAGCCGCACGGGGGGATCGTGCGCTCGCTCCCTTGGATGAACAGCGCACTGTTTATCCAAAAAGCGCCGTATCAGATGTGGCCCCGCTGGTGCCGGGTCTTATTTTGTGGCGGCGGTAATTCCTGACGGCGGCATGTGAAAAAGACATTTTAAACCGATACAGAACCCGTGCACAAAACGCCAGTTCAGCTTGGGGCGACGCGTGGTGGAGAGCGGCAACGTTGGCAAAGCATGCTCTGCCGCGGCTGTGAGCTCTTTAGCCATGGAGGAAAGAATTTTCCTCCTCCATGTTTTTAGCGCTGGAGCCAGCGCCATTTATTTGACAATATCAAACATCGGTTGCCCTGGCAACAAGGCACAAACCGCTCTAGAAGTCAGTTACGGTTGCGTGATCCCGGTTCAGCTTGGGGCACCACCTCGCGGCATATGGGCACTGCAGGCATACTACCACCGTGCATACTACTCACTCTCATTTGGAAGTGCGAGATGCGTTTGGCATTACAGGAGGCGATGGTGTGTGTGTTGTGGACGCCTTTGTTTCGCGATGAAATGCGACGTTGTGCTTCTGCGGGTGGATAGTGCTTCCCATGGTTTGGATTATCTTTCTCGAGCGGCGTACGACTCAACCTCGCATGGGGTATGTGCAGTGTGCGTGGCTAAAAGCCATCTCGGCTTGCGCGCCAGAGTTAAGTGACTTGCTGTTCGTCCCCGCAAACCGCGCGCGAGGTGAGTGCCGAATTTACGACGGGCAGGAGGAGGCAACCTATCGTCTGTCAATCGCGGTTCAGACTTGCAACGCATGTTGTGACGTTGTGTTCGTTCGAAACACATCTCTGGATTGTTTTGAAGTGGAATAAAATGTATCCGTCAAACCCGGGCATTCGGCTCAGGGCGTTCTCTGCGATTGCACGAAAGAAGTGCCACGGGGCTTCAACGCTTTCTTTACGGAACGTACTCAGGTAAGAGAATATCCATGTCGTGTTATGGCCGTGTTGCATTCAATACGAACGGTTAAGCGTTTGTTTACACTTGTTTCGTTTGTCGTAAAATGTCCAAGCACTCCGGCACTCCGCTGGCAGATCAGCCGGCGAGCCGACGCAGAGCAGACGACTCATCTCTTTGCCGGAAGTGCGTGAAAAAGCCGCCCAATAGCAGGATGTCTAGCTCATGACGAACATCTGGGAATCGATGATGTAGACATGGGAAGATGGCGGCGTCCAAAAACTCGAAGGGAAGGGTGAGAAAAAAGCGACAAACTTTGCAACGAAAGTGTGAGCTTTCCGCTGCGCGTAAAAGAGTAATACTTGGCCCAGATGACCTTGACGACCCAATCTAACGATTGCGCTACTTCATTTAGTGTGCTCAAAATGCCTTTCAGGGCCCCTTTAAGCTAAAGTCTCGATAATTGAAGTTCAAGAATCGACAATAACTGCTCATAAACGACTTCACCAGGATGGCATACGTGTCCAGCAACGCCCGCCGACGCAGCGACTGGCGAGCGACTTCGCCGGTCTCATGCGGTTACTCGCCCTTCCTGCGGGCCCGCGCGTTGAAGCCGACGCTGGCGCGACGCGTGATTTCGCGTCCATGTGGCTAGGGCTTAAAACTACTCATACAGCCGGTTACCGGGACCCGAGTGCGCATGTGCGTAGAGGGAGGGCGAGGAGGTTGCCCTGGGCGGAGCGAATGCGCGGGCATGGCGAAGGCCGGCCAGCGGAATTAATCCATCCTACTAAAACGAATCAGCAAGTGGCCAGTCCAGTACGGGTCCCCGCCGCCGCTAGTAGCGGAGGCTACCCGCTGTGCTAAAAACTAGCGTTTTCAGTCTTACGGAAAGGGTTACCGCTCACATTCCCTTGCGTCGGTGGAACTGCGCATGCGCAGCACCAAAAGTTGGTTTTGCATTAAGTGGCCTAGACGAGTGCGCGCTATTTCAGCAAAGTAGCGTGCGTACGATACCGCCCTTGCGTGTCCCTCTGTTTACAACATGGCGGCAGGTAGAGCGGAGCACCTAAACGTTTTCGTTCCTCCGTGTGCAGCAGTTTGCGTCTTATAGAATAAGTGTTTTGATCCTGCACCCTAAATAGCTCCGGTTTGTACGTTGCTTTCGTGGTGAGCGACACTAACGTGACGTCGCTGACTACCCGAACAAAGCTCCTGTAGGCCGGCGTCGGATGCTGTGTGTGTGCTGTTGCGAGTTCTTGTGCTCCTGTGGGTGAAATGGGCTTGCTATGCTCGAAATTAGTAATCACTAGCGGCGCCTCAACTCAGTGTGTGTGGTTAAAAGCTTTCTGGGTTTGCGCCAGAGTGACGGGACATGCTGGTCGACCCCGCAAATCGCTTGAAGTCAGTGCGATGTTTACGACGGGCTGGATGCAAAAGATCGCATTTTATTATTGTGCCTCCGCCCTGCAGTGCAATCGTTACGTCGCGTGTGTTCGAAACGGATTTATGGATTGTTTTCGAGTCGAATAAAATGTATACGTGAAACCCTGTCCTTTGGTTCTGTGCGTTGTGTGCGATCGTCAAAACTAAGTAACCTCGGGGCTTCAGTGCGTCCGCTATAGAGTGTGCTTATGTAGAAGAATGTATCGATCATGTTGTGCACGTTTTGCATTTAATACCAAGGGGAAGACTTTTGATTCAGCTGGTTGGGTAGTCGTGCGAAATTCCGGGTGCTCACTGCTCGTTCGGCCAGATGAGTGCCGCTTCGCATTCAGTTAATGCTAGGTTCAACAGATGGCGCCATAAGCGTTAGCGGGCCGCAAAGCAAAACTCACGAAACGCTGTACTAAAAGTCCCCGTTCGGTGCCGACCTAGCGTGCCGCAAAAATTTAACGTTTAACGTACGCAAAGGCAGAAAACGCTATACTAAAACTCTCTATTATCTCTACCTAGCAATCGTGCGTATCCTTCGTCTTGGACGTAGAGATAAGGACACTCTCCTTATAATTCAGTATAGCAAACACCCAATATAGCGATACCCCAACGTAGCGAATCCAACCAGGGCGCCAGATCCACTGAACTTCCCTCTGCAGAGGTTAAAAGGGCTCAGATTTTTTTTCTACTACTTGCATCTCACAGTTACCGCGAAAGGTCAATCATCGCTGAGACGGCCGAGACACTTAGAAACGTGTCCAGCCGGGCTACAGTGTCTTCTCATTACCGTCGTTATGCGCTACCTTTTTCCCTTCGCGTCGTTTCGTTCCCTCTGTGACTGGGAGGGCTAGGCTTAGCCGACCATCCTTGTTACCAATACATAGGTGCTTTTTGCGTAAGCATGCTTTGCGAGTTTACTCCGGTCAAACTGTAGTGGGGAAGTAAGGCAATTCTGTTATGACCCTCGTCTTCTTTTCTCCCTTGCAACAATTTGTCGTATTCTGTTTTCGTCCTCACCCATAAGCGGTACGTATGCGCTATTAGCGGGGACTTGCTTTTCAACTTCTGTTATTAACAACCTCGAATTTCTGCTGTACGCCTCAGTATATGTCTCGAAAACCCGTCTCTAAGCGGAAGGCCACAACGCATCCACTAAATCAGCTTTCTGTTAACAACGTAGGCTATAATGAAGGTTGACGCATGTTGGTCTGGTGTTCATTGGGCCCCAGGTCCAAAGACCGCGCACAAATAAATACACTTTGCTTTTTTTTTGTACTTCGCTGTCTGCCATTTTTACATTCACCTTTTCGTCACAACAACGTCGGACGCCGTATGTTCGTGTAATGGGGCATTTTTGAGATGGGAATAATATTTTTATATTTTACGCCCCGCCTGGAATCACGTGGACTGATCCTCCACCACCTGTTCCATTATTACCAGTCAGTGATGCTTTCGTGTACGGCGTCTTTTCTGGGAACACAAGTGCACTCTCGGGGCATTTTGTACGTAATATTTCCAAGCTGAATGCTTCTTACACCCGTAAAGTATAGCCGACAAAAATATGTATACATACGATTAGTGTTGCACGCGCAGTTCGGTCCTTCGCAGACCGTGACGTTCCCCAGGTTGTAGCTGGTATTGCAGTCGTCGCCGCAGACGCTCACCGTGCATGAGCTGAGCAGCCTAGAAAGCGGAGGAATTTTCTCAAGTCACCGATGTTAACTGATGTCTGGTGCGCAAATCACGCGGTGTTGTATGCGAGAAGCGTCACTTTATGTCAGGTCGAGATAGCACTGTGATATCAACTTGGCATTCAGTACATAGCGCTTCCAAGTAAAATCGAAGACTGCCAACGCAGCGGTACAGTTATAACGCGCACCTTCTGACGCGAAAACTCATCCCGAGTTTCTACCTGCGCTGAAAGCGCTACCCCATCCGAATGCCCCGTATGCCCTACGCATATTATGGTGGCAGTGGAAAACGGGTATATGGTGTCGGGGCATGCAACATCGAGGCTGCACAGACATGGTCAAGCGACAAATGTATGGAAATTTATCGTTTTCGCGGATATCACATAAAAAAACTGTGGTTGATTGCTCTGCCATAGGAATCGGTAAAACACGAAAGTGAAATGTACAGCGAAATCTGCGGCTGAGCATGATTTGCGGGTCGGCGGCTGTCTTGTGGGTGCGTTTGGCGAGCGATGTCATTCTGGCCGGTCGCTTCGGCAAAGGTGTACTGGCGTCATTTCCGTGAAGGATATGACGTCAGTGAAATCTTGGTGTATTCCGGCATAAAACACTTTCGTGTTACAATATAAAATTAGAAAATGAACAACCCTAAGTATAACGTACTGTTAAGTACTAAAGGTTGCTTCCCTGCAAGAAGACCCTGTGTGTAGGGGTGCACCCTTTACAGGCCGCTTGTTTCTTTGTAATGACGTCACTTCCGTAACGGATATGACGTCACCGACATCTTGGTATATCCGGGAATAAAACACCTTCGTGTTGATTAAACGTCATCTGAATGCTGCTTTCAATATTGAAAGGACCGTAGGAATGCCACAATCAGGCAAGGATATGCTGTTTTGGGGCCTCAAAATGGCACGGAAGAGAACACAGACCGCGGCGTCCAATCAAAAGCGTCCGCCTGAGTCATCGTATGCGATCGAATAAGCTTTCTGCGCCTCACCACTGCAACAAAACTAAAGTTATTTCTAGCTGCATGACTCAATTGCGATAATCACGCATATCGTCGATCGGAACACTACCCAGGATATAGGCAAATTGAGGTGACGAACGCAACATTTGTGGCAGCCATTCAGTTGTGTGCGTCTTTCTAAACTGAAAATTTAGCAAGAATCGAGCGTAGGAATGTTTTGTGGACGACTTCACAGATACACCTGCCTGTGTGGGTAGCTGTCGACATGTACGGGACGCGTAAAACCAAAGCCCTTTCACGCAAGGAAAACTAGCGCACCTGTATGCGTCATGAACACGTATTTCAGAGCGATTTTGCTTCCTTACAGAACGCAGTCGCTGGTGATCACATATTTGTGAGGGCAAGGAAGGGGGAGGGCTATTCACGAAATACTCAGCCTTGCAGCTGAGAGGGCTGATATTATAACACGTGAACAGCAACGTACGTCATGACGGGGTAGTCTTTAGCGTATATAGGGTGTTCAAAATTAAGTCGACAGGTTTTTTGAAAATACGTGCTGAGGTTTACATGAAGACCACCTCTACAGTCAGATTTTGCAGCCATGGGGACACCGAATTAGGTCGTAATTATTGATGTGGGTGGCTTGAATAACAAAAATTGAATAATGAACTTTTTCGTGGGTGCAATCAGCAGGCATGTTTATATTGGAAAGTTAGACGCAATCGTGTTTCTACGCAGTTTCGTTCGGCACAATTCTCCTAGCGCATCCCCACTCCGAGATATCGAACTGCGAAGTTCAATTGCCGTTCGCATGATTACGCATGTCAGACAGTGAGGCCAGACGCAAAGCTCCTCCCTTTTGTTCTGTGTTTTGATAGCGGTTCCAAGTACTGCAGATTGCGATAATGCCAGCCAAGACTACAAGGGTGCCAGTTATCACTTCTTCCTATGCCTCCACCCTACTGTCCAACCACACACCGTACACAGCAGGCGCGTCACAAAAGGGAGGAGCGTTGCGCCGGACTTCACTGTCTTACATGCGCAATCATACGAACGGCAATTAAACTTTGCCGTTCGATATCTCAGAGTACGGATGCGCTAGAAGTATTCTGCTAAATAAAACTTCGTGGAAACAAAATTGCGTCCACCTTTTCAATACGAACATGCCTGCTTTGATTGATTGTAGGGTTTAACGCGCCGACGCAACCAAGGCGATGAGGCGCGCCGTAGTGGAGGGCTCCGGATTAACTTTGACCACCTGGGGATCTTTAACGTGCGCCGAAATCTCGTACACACGGGCGTTTTTGCTTTTCGCCTCCATCATAAAAGCGGCCGCCGCGTCCGGGAATCGAACCCGCGACCTCGTGCTCAGCAGCGCAACGCCTTAGCCACTGAGCCACCGCGGCGGGTGAACATGCCTGCTTACTGCAGCCACTAAAAGTTAATTATTAAATCTTAGTTATTAAACCACCGAGATCAATAATTACCACCTCATTCTGTGCCCCCCTGGGCGCATAACCTCGATGTAGAGGCGGTCTTCACGCAAATCTAAGTGGCATAATTTACAAAAAAACCTGTCGGCTGAACATTCATCACCCTGTTTATAAATGCTATTGCGGAGTGGTTTTTCGGGATGGCGTATCTCAGTCGTATGGAGCACTACGTGAGTAACATCTCGGTGAGGAGGACGGGGGGGGGGGGGGAAGGGGGGGGGGGGCGTCAAATTTTGGGCAGGGTTTCGTTGGCCTCCCAAATGGTTATGCGCCTCTCGCACTTCTGCCCACGAGCCTGTTATGAGCTGGCGAGTACTGCATAAATGAGACAGGCCTGCCCCGGAAGGCCTCCCTGTTGAGCATTTCCGGTAGCGCAGATTACGGTCAGCCACTGTAAGCCTGCGTTCATCCTTTGGCGATGTATGATATAACATTTGGTCGCCCTCAGTGGGGCTGGAAGTCTTACCCGGCCCATTTCTGCTGCCAAAAACATTGCAACGGTGGGTCATGCCGATTCTTCAACAATCGCAAATTCGCAATTAAAGACAACTTTTGGAACCTACGTACGGCCATGTTGCTCACAACCGAGATCAAAACTGGTTTGCACGGCTCTCCACAAATTAAACCATAAGATTCACATCCCAACACATATGCTTGTTCCAAATAGCACACAAGTCTCTCCCAAAGAAAAAAAAACACTGCGTGCACTGAAATACAAGTGCGTACGCAGGAATAATCAGGTATTGGTTATCGTCCTATCACCCCGCCATAGAAGTTTGTCATCTCACGTCAATATTGCAGCTGCAGCTGCAGCCGCAGTCTTTGTGTGGTACTTCTTCTTTTTTCGAGGTTTTTATAATCAATACTGGTTTAACGACCTGGTTAAACCATGAGAAGCATGTATATTTGAACCCGTCTACGCAATGCAAACACACGCGACAGGTTCGAAAATTCTCGTCGCTTTCATAAGGCTGCATACATACTTAAGGTTAACGGCGCTTACTTTTCGTCAGCGGCGGCGTTCGGGGTAACGGTGACCTGGAACAAGACGAACGCAGAACGAACGAGACGACGAAGCATGGTGCGCTCTGTGGGCGTCGTTCCTTCTCGTTCGACTAGACAACTGCAAAAATAAAGTAATTAGCAGTGGCTTAGCTCGCCTATGCCAGGATATATACGTAGCGTGAGCTAAGGTTCAACTGGTTATTATTAGCTTTCCTGGTTGTCTAGGATTACCTTGATTATGATGCTTGCTGCTGCTTCAATGACACACACCCGGTATACGCATGATGTGACACATGTATATTTTTGAAGCGGCTCCGGCGCAGCGTCACCAATCGCCCCAGAGTTAAGCTGGTTAATGCAGGCAGACGCCGGTGTTGCTGCGACTCACGAGCCATTGGTTCCAAACCCGGGCACCCCTCGCATTATCAAGTGAACCGGACCGCTACGTGCTGAGCGGAGGTCGGCGAAGGGGCTGGGCGCATGGGGCGTGTGAGAGGCGCAGGGCAGCTTCTGTGCGCCGTGTGACGTCACTGCTCCTCGCGCATGCGGAGCACGGCTCTCCAGAATCCACGCGGAACTGCTCAACCCCGGCCAGTGTAGCTCGCGTTACAAAAGAATCGAATATGAGCCCCGAACCGCCGCGGTGGCTCAGTTGTTAAGGCGTTGTGCTGCTGTGTCTAATGACGCGGGTTCGATTACGAGCCCCTGCGGCCGCTTTTATGATGGAGGAAAATGCGAAAACACCCGTGTGTTTGAGATATCGGCGCTCGTTAAAGGGACGTAGAACAATTTTTGTCGAGCATATTTTCTCTCCCAAATGAAGGGGCACCACATTAAACACGTCAACACGAAACGGGTTTACTCATAGCGCTGTAGAGCTGTCGGAATCGGGATTTTTTAGCCATTCGTGGCTTCCAAGAGGAATGCTGGCAGCCATGACAATAAACCGAGCGGCAACATACTTGTAACAATACGCGAGATGAAAAAAGGTCTTTAAAACCTTGCACCCGGCTAAAATAAATGTAATGTACAGCCTTCCCTATTCGTTTTGCGATTTTTGAATCATGCGTTGAAACTGACGGCGTTGTTGTAACATGTACGACAGTGTCACGTCTAGGCACAAGATGGCGCTACCTTTCGGGCTTTAGAATGTTACGCGTCAAACGAAAATTATTTCTGCCTGCTAATTGAGAATTTCCTTGTGGGTGCCCCAGTATATAAAATGCTGGCTCTCGTATGAACTAGAGGACATACGCTCCACAAAAATCCGTTCTCTGTAAAGGGGACATGCGGACCAAAGGCAAGTTTGTTTTATTAGAAAGATTTTGTGTTTTATAGTGCCCCCAGCGCTTTTCCGGTAAGAAACGATGCTTTATTCACCGAGAAAAAATAATCAATTTAAGTTAAAATTTCGACTTTCCCCCCATAAAGTGTGGTTTCGCGACGCCTGCAATGACATCACAAGAACCGCTCTGCAGCCGATTGTGGAGCCTCGTTTACCGTTAGTCAAGCTATATGGCGCCACCATACCGCGAAGGGCTGTTTTCTGCATTTGCTTTGTTTTTTACCGTATTTGTACCTGTCTTGTTTTTGTTTAGGTAGAAAATAATCGTTTCGTGGAACATGGTGTTCGCTCAGCAAGTATGGTCACCGACCAGATTTAGGGAAAATGCCCAAGGTGGAGTAAGTTTTCTGCGAAGGTATTTTTACCATCCGCCTGAATGCAGCCGTACGGCTCAAAAGGAAAACTGTACAGCTTTCTCAGAAACTGCGCAGTTGAAGAAAAATGTGTTTGGTTCTAGCGCCTAACCGGATCAGTCGCTCTACCAACTGAGCTAACCAGGAGGCCAGCAGTTAGTAGCGCGAGAGCGAATTGATCAACAACTCGACCAGAAGGACAGGTGATCGACGAGATTTAGGGGAAATCCCCAAGGTGGAGTAGGTTTTGCATTCAGGTGATTGTAAAATTTCCCTGTAGTTTTCTGTAGTCAGTAAGATGACAATAAAATGAGCTCCCGACAACATATCGCAAAGATGAACGGCGCCGTTGCGCTCGTAAGCGCATGCCGCACGCTACCACACACCGCCAAAAATCGTGCCGCTCACTCGGAGCACAGAGCAAGGCGCCGCCGCGTGCCAACATTAAAAAGAAACGAAGCGCTGCGGCCGAGATCGAGAAAACTGACATGCATTGACTGGACTGGAACAGGCATTCGCCCTCACCTATCTCGAAAGCAGGCGCTCGGCCCGAAGGCGTCGCGCCGGTAGTTATCGGGCACCGCTCCCTTGGTCCGGTTTATTTTGTGAGTGACAGTGCGTCCAACTGCGGCTATAGGTTTGGGAAGTTGGGCCTCAAAGTTGCTGTTATTATCCCAGCAAAGTGGGACACATTACAGAGTTGTCCACACCATCTGCTTTTTATTGTACAACTCCTTAAAGGAAGACATGCGCGCAGCTGCATCAGCGCGTTTCAACGGCCAGGGCCGCCGTATGGCATCCTGGGGTACGCTCTGTGGCGTTTTCTTGCACCGGATAGAGAAATAGCCCGGGGAAAGATGAGGACGAATCAATGAGGACGCCCTGGGTAGAACACACGAACGAAGAGAAAGGAGGCGAGGAACCCTCGGAAGGCATGCTTATAGTATCAAGGAATTTAATCTGATGGGAATACAGTTGTATTTCTTTCTTGGGCCTTGAGACTCCTTTTTCTACATGCTCTAAGTAACCAATAAATCAATCAACGAATTAAAGCGCAAATTTTATGAGTGTCGACCACAAGACAGCTGCAGGGCTGTCTGCCGTGTTCTATGCATACTGCATGTTAAGTCTAAAGCCGACCACAGTTTTACATAGCACTAGAGCAGCACAAACCCGCATCGGAGTATTGTGTAGCACTTTATTTGCATACTGCTTTCGCACAATATTTCATGGTCGTCGCAGACCAACGTATTTTTTACGTAGTTTCTATTATCACAGCGACCGTGAGAATTACCGTCAGAAATTTCTCACGCCAGTTTCTTCTTAGTGGTTAAGTACGCCACCCAGAGATTCTCTGGGACGAATATTCCCTAAAAACGTCTTCCTGCAGCTGCTCCTGTGGCGCTGTGGTACAGCACTCGCTTCGAAACGAGAATGCTCGGGTCCGGCATGGTGGATGATTTCTTTCAGCTTTCGGAATTATTTAAGTTTCTGCTCATCCTGATTTTGTTATGCTTTCTTTTTTTTGTTACGGGTATTACTATATCAAGAGATCAGTGCACTTCTGGAATTTGGTCGGAGTGGCTTAAAGGGGTCCTGAAAAAGGTTTTACCAGCACATGGTGTTCACATTTTCATGTAACTCAATGTCCCATTAATCACCTCCTTCAAGAATTTTCTTGAAGCGAGGAGTATTAGTGCAATGATTGTCAATCAAAACAGGGCATTTTCGCCCGCGCCGCAATTTCCCTTCTTTTCGTCCACCTCCTCGCCCCGCGCGAGCGCGACTGCCCATGATGCCTCGCTTCTCGGTGACGTCTGCCAGAACACCCGGTGGAAGCGTCGCCTGTTGCGATATTCTGCGCCGCAGGATCGCTTTGGCACGAGCCGCCTGACTTACGGCGTTCCGTTTGGGCCGTCTTTTTATCATTGTATTATTCCCCCATTTCGCTCACGACTGGAAACGCTGATGGAAGGAATGGGGCGGTACTTTTACTATTCCACAACACGCAGAGAGACCACGCGAACAGTTAACGAGCCTTCCACCGCGCGTTCACGGCGACGACGTGTCTCGGTACATATTGGAGTCTAAAATGGGTGAGCGAATGACGAAAAAAATTACGCCCCCCTCCCCTCGCGGGAACCCTGGTGTGATGCGACGCTGAGGGGGGGTTCAAGCGCAACGGAGAGCAACCGTCGACCGAAAGGCTGCCGGAGAGCGGCACACCGGTTATATGCGCAGCGCGGCCGAAGGTGAGGAGACCGCGGAGAGAGAGAGAGTACTGCACATGCGCAGCACCCCACGCAGCACCGCCCACCGGCGGAGTGAGAGCGCGCTGGGCCGCACACCCGCAGATTTGAGAGAGTGTGTTCGCTCTTACTTGGGCACGCGCCGGCGCCAGTGTGTCTGCCACGGCTATGACGCAACACAATCCAACACAATCCACTTTAATCAAATCCACTCCAAATCCAAGCCAAGCCAATCCAATCCAATCCAATGCCCCTCGCGAGAGAGTGGAAAGGCTGCGGACATGGAGGAAAGAAAAGGTTAGGAGAGGCCCTGACGTCACATTTGTGAAGCCGAGTCCCGCCATGACTTGAGCCCACGGAGCCCAGCACTCTATCCCATCATCCTTTGCTATCTCCGGTTTGATATGACTAACATGGCGTCGCCCTGCCCTCCCGCTTCGAAGCGAAAACAGCTTCGTCGCTAATTCCTTGGTGCGATGTCATGTTCTAAGCTGTTGATTTCGCCTTCAATTTGCCCATTCTAACCCTCAACCAAAGTTTCAATCGAAAAACAGCCTTCGCTTTTGAGATAGAAGGACGATTTTTCAGCTCTTAAGCCTGGCAAAGTAGCGTTTGTCGTCGCCATAGCGACAGGCTCGCGGGATGGCGAACGCACACGACGGGAGCATTGTTTGGGGTGGTACATCACTGCGGACTTTGCGCGCTACGTCTCAGCAGCGATAAATTTCACTTCACTTCACAACGAAGAAACACAGTGAGCAAAGAACGAACTGTGGCTCTCGCCAACGCTGAGCGAAGGGAATTTTCCCGGCACGTCGCCGGCGGCGGCAGCGGCTCGCTCCGCCGATCTCGACGCGACGTAAGCGCCGCTGCGGGGTATGAGTTAAGGCCGCCTCCGACGGCGGAGTTTTCAAACTGGCCTAGTCTAAAAACGTTTGTCGTAGCGACTGCGCTAGTTTGCAAGCGTATCGAGGCAGCCACATACCAAGCGCCTTAAAAATTTGTCGGTTTTATTCGCCCAAACTTGGCCGCCACAGTTGTAAACAAGTAAGCAACATTGTCCATGGGCTCAAGAAAAATGACATCACTTCCTCCACACTTTTCGCAATGCATTGGGATGCTAGGGGCCTCTCCTGAGTATTGTTTCCTCCATGGCTGCGGACAACAACGGACGCACGCAGGAAGGACGAACAACAACGGACGCACGCAGGAAGGACAGGGCCGCCGACAAGAGATGCTCTCAGCGTCGCATCTAAAATCGCCCCAAAATTTGGTACAGTAAGCACGTTAAGAACCGACTTCGGTTTGTGCATTTCCTCTTTGGCCGCTCGTTCGCGCCAATCTCGAGCTTGGTCGTGCTGTCGCGTACACAGGCAGTCGTAGTGTTCCATTCCGTTATTCTGGCGGTTGTAATTTAGAACCGTAAAAAAAGCAGCCGAACGATTTCACTGGTGCGGCAGAGGGACGTTTCTTAGAGTGCGCCATGCAAGTTCCCCCCTTCCCCCTTACTTTGCGGGAAACTTCTGTGCGACCTTGTGTTTATCAACTATTGGACAAGTACAGCGTAACAGATATTACGAGCGGTCCTGGAAGAGTAGTGTGAGTTTTGGGGCTGCGTGCCCAGCCTCTTTGTTCTACTATGCAGATGATAGCACAAAAAAATTATTCCACTCGCGCTTCTTGCCCTGATTGCCTGAAGCACCCTTTGTCTCTATAAAGGTTCCTCGTTAGTTTTCTACGTGGTCAGGGGTTCCGACCGACATAGGTGGATTGTTTCGTTGCAGGCCGCTGCCCTATATTTCCTCTTTCCCCCATTTCCAAGCCTACCTTGTGTCTTGTTTAAGTGAATGGGAGGACGCTTTGCTTACTTTATATAAAGAAAAATCATTTTGCAAGATACACGCACTAGTATTTCGTGCTCAGAAAGTGCAATTGCCCTGTTACATATACAGCACGAGTTTAAAACTGAAGAAATAGTGGCAATGACTTCAACAATGCATTTAAATTTGATATCGTAGTTCGACAGTTCAACCAAAAAGGTTTGTTTCGGACTCGCGAATACGATTCGCTAACTATGCCCCTTGGAAGCCAGAAAAAAAAAAAAATTGTTCCACTCACTGTGAAAGCTGTTGGAAGTACAGAGCAGTGATTCGCCATTATGGGCTGCAGCGCCGTCATCCGCTCACTGCTGCATTCCAATTTTGCCGCCTTCGCAGGGGCCGCGCGCCCCCTACCTGAAACTGCGCCAACTCGAGCTCTGTTCATTTTGCGCTTGCTTTAATGTCGCATGCTGGAGCTTTTGTGCGTCATTTCGAACGCGCAATTTTGTTTCTTGCGTGGCTGGAGCCTTTCTGCGTCATTTTGAACAGGCCATTTCTTTCTTTCGCTGCCGCTTTTTTCGCTTACTATCGCAGAAACTAACCCAACGAGCGTTCCCAACTAAAAGAACGTGGGGGCTGCCGGTTATATACACATATTTTGCCTGAAACATCCCTGCAGTTTTTTTTGCACTAAATAACGGGTATATGTATAACAAGCGCCAGCGGTTCACGAGGTTTGAACGGTTAGGACTATTCAAACCACGTGGTTTTCGAAGCCTCCCCGCGACTCCCTGACGCACATACAGAAGGCTCTACTTGGGTCAGTTATCTCGCTGCGCTGCCTGATTCCGGCAATCGCATCTACCGTTAGCGAGCTAAGGTGGCTGCGGCGACAAATCTAGCCCTGAACTTTAAAAAATGACACCATCTTCCCACGTGGGAACCCTGAGGAGATGCAAAGCCGTGCAAACTCGGGCAAACTCGAGATGCTTTGCATCTCCTCAGGGTTCCCACGTGGGAAGATGGTGTAATTTTTTTGTTTTTCGCCTCCATCAGAAGTGCGGCCGCCGCGGCCGGGAATCGAACCCGCGACCTCGTGCTCAGCAGCGCAACGCCTTAGCCAAAGAGCCACCGCGGCGGGTCACTGCCAGGATCGTTGGCGTCCATTGTCAGCTCATCGGACGGCGCAGACCGAAGCAGCAACTGAAGGGAGCAGCGGCGCGAACCTGATTTATCGGAAGTGGCGAGCATAGGTCGGCGTACTCACTCGTGAGTACACTCATTTGTACTCATTTGTACTCAAACTCACGAGTGAGTACGATGATGAGTGATCACACACCCAGAAAAAAACAGTGAGTACGATGACGAGTGAGTACAGGGGTAAGTCCACTACTCGTGAATACAGTACTCATGAGTACACTACTCATGAGTATGAGTACTCATGAGTACAGTATTCATGAGTATGAGTACTCATGAGTTTGAGAACTAATGAGTATGAGTACTCATGAGTACACAGTACTCATGAGTACACAGTACTCACGAATACACAGTACTCATGAGTACACAGTACTCATGAGTATACAGTACTCATGAATACACAGTACTCATGAGTACACAGTACTCATGAGTATACAGTACTCATGAGTACACAGTACTCATGAGTACACAGCACTCATGAGTACAATACTCATGAATACTGTGTAATCATGAGTACTGTGTATTCATGAGTATATGCACTCCTGAGTACAGAGGGGCAAACAAGTTTTATCACGAGCTCGAGTCCGGACGCGCGTGTACGAGTCGCAAACATTTAGCGGTGCCACTGTGCAGCTTAACTGTCAAGGATGGTAAAATTAGGCAACGAAAACTGCACCTCCCTCCTTTCCCGGTCCCTGTTTGGCGCTGTAAGCGTTTTTCGGCGGTCGCTCGCAAAGGGGTCACGGTGAAGAGGGAAAAAGGAGGGGGTGAGGGCCCGGCGGGAAACGCGGCCGCAGTTGCTCTTCTCTGATGGGACTTGTTGACTGCCGCAGTTATTTTTGTTGCCGCGGCCTGTGAACGCGTGGCGGCTTCATTGCGCTTGCTCCCTTCCAATTGTTTTAGGGGAGAGGCGGTGGAGGCTGCTAACAACGCACGAACTAGGCGTACTGAAGTCCCTCTTTTTCGGTCTTCAGAAGTTTCCGTAGACGCATGTCACGCTGTGTAGTCGTTTCGTGAGCCGAACCGCTCATTTCAACAGTCGCAGTTAATTTACGTAACTCGCGTCAAACCGACTGCGTGGTTTGTAACGTTCGCTGTGCGTATTCAAGCGACAGTTTGGCTGATGTACGTGCGCCCATATGATTTTATTAGGTTCCCGTTTTGAAACATTTTTCTCAGGTTCGCTAGTAATGTGGTCTCGTGTAGTGCCATTTACAAGTGAGCATATAGCCCCACCGTGCACTACGGCGTGCAGGCGCGGTGGTGGAATTTGCCTCAGTAATGGAAATAAAATATCCGAGTACACCTAAGCACGTTTGTGAGTTGTGAATCGGACATATAATATCCAGTTCAACGCGTGCGGCGCCTTGTTTAGCCTCGCATATTTCGTCGAAGAGCTCTGTCATCTTGCCGCTGGAGGAGCGTTTTGCTTTCGAATGGCTTTACTTTCGAGTGGCAACCCGATTCGCCGCTTCTCGTTTATGCCACTGTGTAATGAGGGCGCTGACGATGATGGCGAATTTCGGTGGTTGTTATTCCCCTACCTTCACTACTGTTTACAGGCGGGGCGACCACCCCTCGCTTGCAACTATACCGCCGAGTTTAAGCTCGCACTGTGAGAGGCCTCGAGAAGGAATTGTTTCGAATTGATGAACGCCACCGCCAGACGCCGCTTAAGCTCGCTTAAGCTCGCATCTTGGAACGTCTCGTAAAACATGTAGATTGCACATAGTACGACGTCACCGCACTTTTTGATTGATCGCTGTCAGCTTCATCCGCGTTGCTCGAGATAAGAGCTGCAGATTTCCACTGTGCAACCAACCCACCAACACGGCAATACAGTGACGTCAGTGCAAGCTATCACGCCTCCGAAAAACGCGTCTACAAACTTTGTTCTCGAGTACACAAAGCACGGCAGAGCAGTTCTACGCTGCGCTGCTGTACCGGCACCAACTGGGTGCCCTGCGGCCCTCGACTGCGACCGATACCCTCTTCACGCCCCCCCCCCCCCCCCCCCCGAACACACACACACACACACACTGTTGGAACTGGGCCATTCTAGCTCAGTCACCACTGTTCGATTCACTTCACTTTATTTCCTTAAAGACCCCTCAGGGGGGTGTTACATAAGGGGCGCGTTGTACAACATAGATACAAAAGCCACAGGTTAACAATACAGATGCATAGGTGTTGCGATGTTGCCCTGCTCAGTCCGCCATCGACGCGGCGCAGAGGAGAGCGATGAAGTTGTCGAGCCGACGGTGATTTTAAGCTGCATTCATATACAATATATACAAAGCTAGCAAGAGCGTTACATGGCTCGCACAAAGGCACTTCTCAACTCAGTGCCTCCGATGAAATGCCGCCGCACAGCCGCTGCTTCAGAGCTGGTTTTATACCCCCGGGGTTCCGCCGCAGCCGCGTGCAGTTCGAATCTTTCCAATCAGTACTATCACTGGCCGCAGTTTGAATCCGGCGAATGCAGGCGAAGTGATTGCGTCAGCCGAGCCACGAATGGGAAAGGGGAGGCGACTCAGCGGCGCCGTCTCCAGAGTCAACTCGTCGCTGCGTGTCTTTTGCGGGCCGGTCGTCCCAAGCATGATTTGGTGCGGCCGTCTCGATGGGAAAAGGAGAGTAGACTCGGCGGCGCCGTGTGCCGCCAGTTGCGGCACGTCTGCCGCGGGCTGGCTGACCGAGGCGCGAATCGGGCCCACCGTCGGCGCGTCACCAGGTGCAGCAAATTTGTGTCGGGTGCTCTGGGTAACCGCACACACACGAATAGAAAAATTAGTAAGATCAGACCTGTGTGGGTTTTGGCCTAGCTGTTAACGGAAATAGACACAACGACGCGTAGCGCCCGTGCTGTCCCTTTTTCGCGGCGGGACCTCCCTCTTTGGCTTTTCGCGCGCTAGCCGGTTTTCGCCTTTCTGTTTATCTCTTAATTTGCGGGCTGGCGGCGGTTGCGAGGGGTACGGTTGCGCAATGTTCGCAGAATTCGGAACAGCGGCGGCAGCGTCTCTTTCCAGATGGTTTTAAAGACGATAGTCTTTCTTTGGCCACTTGAGCGCGACAGTGTTGGCCTGTCAGTCTGTCTGTCTGTGTCCGTCATAAAGATAATTCATTATTGCAACTTAATATCACGCCCCGCTGTACACATGGGCGCTACTGGGGTCGCCGTTAAGTAGCTTCATGTACATAATGCGCCCTCTCTAGAACTGGCCAACTGCCCCGCGATTCAGCCGCGATTCAGCCCCCGATTCAGAACGCGAGTGCGTACGCCCCGTTTCGCTCTCTCCCGTGTACGTGCCTTCGCGCAGTGGGAAGCCCTACGACAACGCACCGTGTAAGACGTTTTCTTCTCGGGCTCCTCTGTCCTGATGTATATGTAATCTCAGTATTTCTAATTAGTTAGACATCTGTTTAGCCTTTCATTCGAGCCACGACCTAGCTAAGATGTTGCAGTCGACAGGATCATGATTTAAGGCCACGGGAGGACGAACGGACGAACCACCTGGACGGACCGCACCACGATTACGAGAGTGCAGCACGCAGACATGGGGCACCGACGCACTCCACGCCAGCGGTGGTCGACACAGTGCTGACTTCAACGGAACGCTACGTCCTATGCTCTACGAAGAAACAGCAGTTCGTGAGCGCACTACGATTACGAGGGCTACCCTGCTCTGGCCGTAAGGACGACATCCTCTTGCGTCTTCTAGAGGACAACGAAGAACGTCGCCATCTCTCCAAACGAACGAATGTGCCAACGCTACTTCAGGCTGCCTCCGACAACAAACGGCAGAGGACCCTGCAAGCGGCGCTGTTTGAGAGCAGAAGGCTGCGTGATGAATGAGAAAGTTTTCTGAGACAACTGGCGAGAGTCGGCCGCCCGTTTTCCACGGTGCCTGGACTGCACGAGATCCGAGCACAGGCAGAATGCACGACGCACGCACATGAACGAGACGACGCATGCAAAATTGTGATTGCGTGCTCACCGGACCTTTCCCAGGTAATCGCCACGATTACGGAGACGCATCGAAGGTCAGTGCGTTTCTGGCGAGATTACGAACACACGTTGCTCTGCTACATTGCCCACGAGCTACATCGCCCACGCGCTGATCATTCCAGCAACGAGCAACGAGACGCGCAACGTACGCAGGGCGCACGAGCCAGAAGGCACCACGTTCCTGGCACCCGCTCTTCCGCTACAGACGTACACGAACGGAACGCTGAGAGCAGGGAACGCAACGGAGCCGGTACGTACATTTTCCGCACGTGCTCTCCCGGCGCGGGTCCACGCAACCAACGACATCGCATCCGGATTGGTAGATATGGCCACGACAAGCGAGCAAGACGCACGGCGCCCGAAATGCACCATACGTGGCGAACGACCGCACCCCAATTATAGGGAAGTTTCCTAGATAAAACGAGACGCACAGCGCACGAAACGCACCAGAAGTGACGAACGACATCCAACTTGAACCAGTGGAGCTGACCACGGAGAACGAAATGCACAACGCACGGAACGCCACCAAGCCGCAACACACACGGAGGAAACTGCTGTTCGCGACATCCTCCGCTCCCACTGCAGGTGCTATCCGGACTTGGCCAGCGAATGTTACAACCGCAGAAATCACCTGGCCACAAGCAACAAAAGACCCAGCGCACGCGGTTCAACCCTACCGGAAAGTACGAGCTCTCCGACACCCGCGGCTCCCGCCCGAGTCCAGCGGACGAACGACATGACACTCGTGCAAGTAGGTCCGTCAACGAGCAACGACACGGCCACCGCATGCGGCATGTCCGAGCCAGAATTAACAAGATCACCGGCACCCGCGCTCCGATCGAGACTCACACGACAAACACCATTTCGTACAAGAGGACGCAACCGCGAGCAAGCGGACTCGCGATAAACGGATCCTGCTTGTATGGGAGACATAGCGATTATAGCATTCTCGAAACAACGGGCAAAAGACGAGGTCTTGAGCGACGACACGGACACGGTAAGAACGGCAACGAATGAACCTGATCCAGACGAAGCATCGAATGCACTGACGATGAAGCCACGCTTGCGACGCCGAGGAATGTGGGACCGAACGGACGGCACGAACTACGCCCGCTTCCCCACCACAACGGTTTCACTTCCGAAACAACCACGGCGACTACGAGCACGGAGCCGCAACGACTTTGACCGATCAGCCATGTCACCCTACGAAAACGCCCCGCTACCGCACACTAAACGAAAAGCCAAACGGCTCCCGCACCATACGCAACGCACGCGTCAATTCAAGCAACGTCCTCAACGCGCCGAACTATGCCATCCCTACACAGCGCAGCTCGCCACCGGACAAAACGCCCCCACATGCATCAAGCACGCGACGAGCTACACGAACACAATTGCCGACGGAAGCGGCGCAATCAACGCAACGCCGTAAACACTGTCAAGTTCAGGTCTGACGAAGTGAATCCCACGGCACACACACAATGAAAATCAAGTAGATTTGAAATTCACCGAAACTCAACGAGACGAACACCCTCTTAACGAAGTTTCTAGTATCTGGAACAACAAAAAACAAACGCCAGCATCCAGCATCTACGCCAGCATCTACGAACGGCATCTACGAACGCCAGCATCTACGAACGGACGTCAATCTACGCGAACGCTTCATCGTGCCTGGGGGCAGGCGCATTTCGGATTCAGAGCAGGATTAGAATACGTATCAGCGCGCCCGGAAACAAAAACGGACGACAAAAGCTGCCACCCGAAGACACACAGAAAAACGCAGTTTACGGCTTAGGCCGCACCGACAAGCCCCGAGCTCCCCTGAGCCCGACCCGGCCTGAGAACAAGACGAGACGCCAGGCGCAACGCGAGTGCTTACGTCCCGTTTCGCTTTCTCACATGTGCAGTGTACTTGCCTTCGCACAGTAAGTCGCCCAACGACAGTGCACCATGTCAGACGTTTCCTTCCTCTGTCCTGATTTATATGTAACCTGTGTTTTTCTAATCAATTAAACAATTTATTTTTTCTACTTACTTTCATTCGAGCTACGACCTAGCTAACAGTGCAGATAAGTTGATTATTCGTGACTAATACAAATTGAGTACTCATGAGTACTGATTGAGTACTCATGAGTGCAGAATGAGAGTACTCATGAGTGCAAAATGAGTAGTACTCGTGAGTGCAGAATGAGTAGTACTCGCGAGTGCAGAATGAGTATTACTCACGAGTAGTACTCATGAGTAGTAGTACTCATTGAGTACTCATGAGTACAGAGTGAGTACTCATGAGTACAGATTCAGTACTCGTGAGTACAGACTCAGTACGAATACTCGTGAGGACAAATGAGTTTGAGTACAAGTGAGTATACTCATGAGTACAGATTAAGTACTCATGAGTACAGAGTGAGTACTCATGAGTACAGATTCAGTACTCATGAGTACAGATTGAGTACGAATACTCGTGAGGACAAATGAGTTTGAGTACAAGTGAGTACGATTACAAATGAGTATTTGATGAGTGAGTACGAGTGATTTTGTGACCAGACGAACTTTTTGAGTCTGAGTTTGATTGAGTACAGCGTAAATAAAAAAAAGTGTGATTGAGTTTGAGTGAGTTCTTTCTGTTTTGCCGACCTATG
Source organism: Haemaphysalis longicornis (assembly GCF_048455015.1). NCBI lineage: Eukaryota > Metazoa > Arthropoda > Arachnida > Ixodida > Ixodidae > Haemaphysalis > Haemaphysalis longicornis. The sequence goes on from NW_027526445.1 coordinate 168,476,681, forward strand.
GTGGCGAGGAGGAGGGGAGAGGAGGAGCAGCGCACACGGCTGTTGGGGAGAGGAGAAAGTGACGTTATCGCAGCTGGCGTGGAAAGGGGGAGAGGAGGAGCAGCCCACACAGGTGGTGTGGAGAGCATCAGGGGAGAGAGTGGCGTTATCCAACACCGACTAGTCGGTGTTGCGTTATCGCAGTCGGCGTGGAGAGGAGGAGAGGTGCGGATGGACGCCGGAAGAACAACGGACTTACCTCCGAGCAAGAGATGCTTTGCATCTAAAAAAAAAACGCCGAACATGCCGGGATTCGAAACCGTGACTTTGAAAGAGCAAGCGCGAGGCGTTAGTCCACTGCGGCACGGAGCAACGGCGGACGCGCGGAAATGACCTGTACACTGTACTTCATAGCTGACCGCTAGAAACGGCAGTTTTGGCTGCAACTGCGATTTCGCCTGGCGGGAATAGAGCTCCCCGCACTTTTGTTTTACGCTTTCCGCTAAAAACGCCGGTCGCTATTGATTCCTTATTACCTAATAGAAACCTTCCGTTACTCCTCTTCTGCTCTAACTAAGCTTATATTTTCTACAAGCTTTGCTTGTCGCACACGAATATGCAGTTTGCAACTAGAGGAAACGAATTGTTCAAAGCGAACGGCCGAAGCGTCGTAAGTCGAAATACGGATTACATTAGCGCTAGAGTGAGTTATATGAACTTCGTGAATCTTACTATGTCTATCAGTATTTATTTCAACCTAGGAACTAAGAGAACAGAGCCGCATTCATTACAGCACGAATGTTGTCGGAACGCATGCAGAGCGGTCGTCGGGAAGCATGCTCGATCGCTTCCAGACGACCGCTCGGCCGATCGGTACTGTCGGCGTCTTCGGTCAGCGAGCCAGTCACACCACGCGGGGTTGCGATGGGCCGACGTGTGCGTGTCACCGTCGGCGTCATATGACAATTGGCTTCCTGCGAACTTGGAAGTCGTGTCATCCCCGTGTCGGCCTAGCGACCGCGTCTTAACGAGATGCGTGGGGATAGAGCAAAAAATTAGCGGTGGCTTAGCTAGGCTATGCCAGGATATACGTAGCGTGAGCTAAGGTTCAGCTGGATATTCTTGCGTTTCCTGGTTGTCTAGGATTGGCTGATTATCATGCTTACTGCTCCTGAACTATTTCCAATCCAATCCAGTCCAATACAATCCAATCCTGTCCAGCCGAGTCACTGCTCCTCGCGCATGCGCAGCACGGCTCTCCAGGAGCCACGCGAAACGGCTATCAAGTGGCTCCAGCGCAGCGTCAGACTTTGCTATTGCAGGAGGCGCACAGCTGGGCACGCGCCAGCGCCAGTGGGTCTGCCACGGCTATGACGTCACTGCTCTGGAATGCACAGACCGGCAGACTCATCTCACAGAAAGCAGACCCAATTCTCTACACACCCGTACTCCAAATGGATTATCCAATCCAATACGATTCAATTTAACCCGATCCAAATCCAACCCAATCCAATCCAATCCAAGCCAATGCTCCACGCGCTTGCGCAGCATGGCCCTTTGACGTCCACGCGAAACTGCTAACCTCGGCCAGTGTAGCTTACGCTACAAAAAGATAAATATTTGCGCACACGATAGCGTTGAGCGTGCCGCAAGAAGCTCTGATTAACCAAAGGCGCCGCCGCAACCCGTCGACGCTGAGCAGGCGGCGCTTCTCTTAGCCGGAAGTGAGAGAAAAAGCCGCCCAATTGCATGATTTCTGCTGCGTGACGCGCATGTGGGAATCGATGACGTACACGCGGGAAGATGGCGGAGCCCAAAAAACACGCAGGAAAGGATGGGAACGTGGCAACAAACTTTGCAACGAAATTGTGAGCTTTCCGCTGCACGTAAAAAAGTTATACTTCGCACAGATGACGTTGACCACCCAACCTAACGATTGCGCTAGTTCATTTAGAGGGCTCAAAAGGCCTTTCAATGAATCAATCAATCAATCAATCAATCAATCAATCAATCAATCAATCAATCAATCAATGAACCGATCAATCAATCAATCAATCAGGGCCCCTGTCAGGGCCCCTTTAAAAATATTTTGTGTTCTATGTCGTTGGGCTGGGTTAAGTTAAGTTTGTTGCAGTTGGGCTGGATTTGGGAAGGGGAAGTTACGTTGAGTTAGGTTCGGTGAGGTTAGGTTATGTAAGGTTACCTTGCGAGGTAAGATTATCCAGCGAAGTTTGAACAAGCCAGCTTTTATGGAAGCTGCCGTCAGATTAGACGCAGCCTTTTCTTTAAATTGCTTTATTTTCAGTTGCCCAATCATCATGCAGTAATTGTGCAACCATATAACCTCAACGACAACGGTCTAATTAGTGTCGCACCATGGCGGCGATGGGAGTAGTCCCAGTTGATTTTAACCAACCGGCCGAGCCGCTTCCGCTCACTGACTAGCCAGAGTCACTTCTAAATATTAATAATGACTCTGGCTAGTCAGTGAGCGGCAGTGGTTTGTCCGGTTGGTGAAACCAAGACAGATTGATCAGTTTGCAGTTGCGAAACGACACCAGCGAGGATTGCTGTAATGGATGCTGTACCGGCCGGTTGGGTTAAATCAACCATAACTACTCCCATCGCCTCCATGATGCGACACTAATTAGACCGTTACCAGCTCGACGCCCTCACAAAAAAAAAAACATCTAGCTTGCAAGGCTCCTGAGAATAAGCGGCCGTCAGGAACTCCGCTTGGAGAAACTTTATTTCACAGGAGCATGTCGACGTCCCGTCACGTTAACATCCTTTAGGAGATATAAAAACCACCGGCTTCGTATACTAGGCGTTAGCGATTGGCGAATTAGTCTGTTATCAAAATGATCCTCACCTAAAACGATAGTTATGGAGAACAAAAGTAGACCAAGCGCTTAATAAAAAGCTACGTGGTAATGAAATAAGGGAAGGCAGCATACTGGGTGGCCAATAAGGCGAGGTGCACATTTTTAAGTGGTTCATGGACCAGAAACATTTCTATCCAACTCTAAGGCACCAATAACGCTGCATATACGCTGAACTAGTGTCACTAGATAAGATACAGAGTACTGTCAGTGCGGCGCGCATGTGAGCAATGGGGCCATTTTGGTGTTTATCAGTGGTGCCAGGTAGCCGCTTCTGCGACCTCACTGCCAACTTTGACGAGGTCATTTGTAAGCAACTCTGCCGGAGAAGCAGCAATCCGGCACCTTCGGACACACTTCTGCCGCTGCCTTGCTGCGAGGCGCGTTATCTTTGATTCGCGTTCGGGACGACGGCGGTCGCGCGCAGGCGCAGAGCAGGGAGGAGAAGCTGAGACTACCACAGTTGACCGACAGAAAACGCAGAAACAACAAAATGGCGGTGGCCTAGAACCGTCGCAATTTAAACAAATGTCGCGTGATGCGAACTGACCAATGATCACGGCGGCGGCATGGAACAAAAGGAGAAAAGAGTGCCGATACTCTGTGACCAAGTGACACTACGGTGATCCAAGGGCAAATGCAATTGATTTGATTGATTGTAGGGTTTAACGCTCCGACGCAACGCAGGCGATGAGGCGCGCCGTAATGGAGGGCTCCGGATTAATTTCGACCACCTGGGGATCTTTAACGTGCCCCGAAATCTCGAACACACGGGCGTTTTTGCTTTTCGCCTCCATCAAAAAAGCGGCCGCCGCGGCCGGGAACCACACCCGCGACCTCGTGTTCAGTAGCGCAGCGCCTTAGCCACTGAGCCACCGCGGCAGGAGCGAAGGCAATCCGATCGCCGCGTTACGAATCAAGGTAACACGAAAGCGTTGGGACAGTCACGGTCACAGAAAATCTTCAAATGAACCTGCTCCCACATGGGAAGACTGATTATTGGTTCCGCCGCATCTGAATGTACGTATGTGCGGCACTGGGACATCAAAACACTCGTATTTTACCCCCGTAATACCGATACAAATGTTGAATGGAGTCAAAGAAAAAGTGGGAAACGTACATCTTCGTTGGGAAGTACACAGCTCTTCAGGAACAGGACCACGAGGCCGCTTTACAAGCGAGGCTGTACTAGGCGCTGCTTCCAAACACTCTTCTTTCTCGGCCGTGCTGTTATTGTTGTTGTTCCACGTCTTACGGCGCTACCCACGCGGGGAATTGGCCAGGAATCGAGCGACTATAGGGGCTTATTCGCGCGCTCACAACTTAAAAGTAGATACCTATCCGTTGACATCCAGTAACAGCGCGAGCGATAGGAAACACGCAGCATGATGGTGATGTCGAAAATGCCGTGGCGCCAGTGTTACCGACTGAGATGGCGAATTTTCCCGGGAGTGAGATTGGCCAGAAATTGGGCTACTTTTGTTTCCTTCAAGGAACTATGAAGAAAGCGTGCAACATTGTTTTATTCTGAAGATATTTTTTTAACACAACCTAAGCGCTTGTTTGGCCACAATGCATGCTTTATCCATGCAGAAATTGGAGGATAAGAACAAATGCTGCTGCTTAGCTTGGCTAAGCCTGGATGTGCAAAAAGAAAGCTTTCGTTAGCCGTGCAACTAAGCCCGCTTCCGGCCTTCGGCTCGATTTTCTCCAGTCTCCGTTGGCATTCCGGACCCTCTTCAGTGACGCAGCTTGTCGGGCGATATCTGCGGTGTTGTCAGACGCCGCAGAGTTTCTTACAATATACACTACAGAGGAATCCGGTGCTAGCGTCTATGCGGCTCACACCAAGGCCGTCTGTGTCGTCATAGAGCTTCATACTAATATATACTAGAGGGAAATTTGTCGCTGCAGTCGCGGGCCGTTGTGGGCGGCGCCATTGCCGCTATCGGCGTTACTCGCCTACTTGGCTCGGTAGCCACAAGGCTTCTTTTTTGTCTTGATGCCAAAATCAACAAGAAAGGGTAACATTTTTTTTCTTGTTGATCGTGCATGAAGCTTCTACATAATCGCTGACAAATTAATCTTTTTGGAGGTTTAATTTTATACTAACAGAACAAATGTGATGCACCTTCTAGAGTAATATTGTTGCTGTTTTGAAGCCACAGCCAACATTTCAGCCTGTTCATGAGCCATGCCAAGGACAAGTGGAACATGCCTGCCCGGTACATGACGGAACGATCGCCTATGCGCAGCTCCCCTAGAGAGTGGCGCCAGATTTCCCTCTAGTATATATTAGTATGAAACTCTATGGGTGTCGTCATGGACCGCCATTACATCATGCGCTCGGCTTAGTTTCAACACATGGCTTGGATTAAAATGTTTTAGTGACCGCAAATTTAAAAAAAGTGCCACAAAAACGCGAAGAATAGAGTGCAATTATGTAAGTGGAAGGTAAAACAGGCTGTTTTAAAACTAAGGAAAAAGGAAGTAGAGCGTACTTTTGCCGGAACGGTTGTGCCTGCAATCCTGCAGGTCAAGGAGGTAGTTACAGACATTGTCAATATTGGTTGGGAGGGGGGGGGGGGGGGCTAGAAACGAATCAGAGATTCTGATTTTATTATTTTACAGTTATTTATTTTTATAAGTTATTTGAAGACTTTGAAAAGGTATTTGAGCGTGCCTATGAAAATGTCGCCTTCATGGTAAACCGATGCACCGATCATCAGATACAGTTTAACGAAACTTGCTGCTGATTGAGTTGGTTTATACTTGAAGAAAAAAGAAACCATGGCGTTAAACAGTCGTGGACGATGAAAAGATAGGACGGATACAGGCCCCCGTATCTCTCGTACCTTGTATTCGTCAAGGTACGTTTTATTTCTTTTTTTTCGTCAGCTACGAATTTCGCGGCGGCATATTACCCGCTCAGTCATACGTCCTTCGACTGCAGCATGACCAACGTCAGGTACGATCACGCAGTGGCTGCTGTTTCACCGAACACGGCTACCACAGAACAGGGAGGATCTTGGTTTCCTCCTAGCTCGTAGACGTGTTAATGCATAGTGAAGAAAGCAAACCCCCCAAATCGCTAAAGAACCCCATTGCATCCTCACCCTGCATCCTCACCCTGGATATCAAGGGGGCTTTCGACAACGTTTCCCACAGCGCCATCCTTCAGGGACTAACTTCGATTGATTGTGGACAGCGAATCTACGACTATGTCGCGGCTTTCCTCTCCGGTCGTACTGCAACCATCGGCGTAGGATATCTCCGCTCCACAGTGCTGCCACTCCCAGGCAGCTTGCCGTAATTACCTACGGGGACGCATTTCCAACACTGCGCTTAACATTCTCAAGAGCATCCCCCGACTCCCCGAGGTACACCTCGTCTGGGTACCTGGACATGAATTCCTCCAAGGTAATGAGGCGGCACATGCCGCTGCCCGCGCGCATATACACCGGGCCATTACCGAAGAGGGAACAACTTCGCTTTTTGCCCCCAAAATGGACCCGCTCACGAATTACGCCGAAATTTTAGCCCACTACCGTCTCGACCGAAGAAAATACCCGGACCCGCACCCAAGACTATCCAGAGATGAAGCCACCACCCTGAGAAGACTTCATACAAATACATATCCCCACAGCACCCTTCTTCACCCCATTTACCCTACTCAATACCCCGCCACCTGTAATTTCTGTCCTTCTCCTGGCACCCTATATCATCAGGTATGGGAGTGTCAAAGAACCCCGCACCTCCCTCCCAACCCCACCCCATCCTATGAGCAGTGGATGGCTTGCCTGACTAGCCCGGACCTCAGGATCCAGCAAGACCTGGTGACCAGGGCCCGGACAGCCAGCCGCAGCCAGGGTATCCTGGACTAAGGATGCCCTCCACCAGGCGGGCGCCCTAACATCTGCGCCTCTCAGGCTCGCAAATAAAGATTTATCAATCAATCAAATCTACGTCAGACGCCGCCTGCCGACGATGGCTAAAAGCAAGCCGCTCCCGAGCAAAGCTCGGAGAGAGAGAGAGAGAGAGAAAACAGTTTATTTCAGCACTAGTTGCTAACGACGAGTGCTGACCAGCGCTTGGAGGGTGCCGGTGACCTGAGCTGCTCGTTCAGCAAGTCCTTGATGGACTTGAGGGTCCGAGCCGCGTAACGCCGCCTCTCAGTGTTCATCAGAAGAGATGAGAGGGAATGAGTTGTGGGGCAATCGACAAATGATATGAGAGACTGTTTCAGTGGCTTCGCAGTCGGGGCATTGGGGAGAAGGAAATATTGAGGGATAAATTGCATGTAGTCTGGCGCGACCACACTCTTAATCTGGTTCCATGTAAGTTCCAGTTAAACGGGGCGATCCACATATTTTTATCTGGATCCAAACGAAGAATAACTGGAACGAGAGATATAAGTGGATCTTATCTGGAACTGTCCATTTGTTTTCTTTAGGTTTGTGTTTATTATGTGGAACCGAATAAATGAGGGGATGCGCTGTCGGCCGTTCCAGTTACTGTTCCACTTATGTCCCAGTAAAAATTTTGGACAGTGCTTTTGTATATTTTTTGCTCGTGTCTTGTTCCACATAACTTGTGCGCTGCAGTGAAGTATGCACTGAATCGTGCATTAACTGGAACAATGAACCACATATATATTTGACGCGCTTTGGCGCACAAGCGCACGCACAAGCACTTGCACGCACACGCCCACAGACATAGATACAGACACGAACGCACACCCGCGCACCCACACATACACACACACATGCATGCAGTCACACACGCACACACGCACGCACCACATAAAATTTAATAAACTTCGTCGATATCTATGGAACTGTCTTAGAGCAGTTTACTTATATAAGACGGCTAAGACGTATTTTTAGTGACGCTATTTGACAGAAAACAATATGTCCACTGCTATAACAACACAGTAAAAAGCATGAGAGGTGCGAGAAAAGGGTATCTTAGCGAAAATAGAAATTTCACGAACCCCTTTCAGGTTGTCTGCGGCGCTCAGACCGCTTTAGTGAATATCGTCTTTTGCTAAGTGCAGACGCGCAGTACGTCTGAAATCACCAATGACTTGAATTTCAGAAGGACCAGATGTCCCCAGGTTCTCCTTCTGCGTTTGGGATAGAGCCATGGTAGTGCTGAAGAATTCATTGGGCTTTTGTGGATACCTCATAAAGAAATATATATAGTTGTTGAGACTATTGCAAGTTCTGCATTTGGTTCACAAAGCGTCGCAGAAACATTGTTTTTTGCTCAATGCTCAGCCATCAGCTCGCTGTGTTGTAGTACGTGCACAATTTTAAGTGCTTTACAGGAACGTATGAATGGCTACAATCTGCTGTAAAATAGGTACTTAGTCCACTTTATTTATGCCCTGATGCGGTATATACATAGTGTTAACCGACTGTGCCGCATTTTACACTGCACGCAGCATGTCACGAATGCAGTTATATATGCTTGGATGTTCGTTAGCATTTTTCGTCTCGTGCATGCTATTAAGGGTGACTCACCTGATCCAATTCATATGGGACTCACTAATTCATGACGCAAATTCATGAGACTTACTAATTCAAAAGCACCATGTACCGATACAAGAAGTTTTACAAATTCACAGAAATGACACTAACGACCTGGTTTGCTTCTTCTAGAAATACAGTAGACCCTCGTTAAGACGAACTTGGTTAAAACGAACACTGATTAAGAACCACAACATTTTTCTCTTGTAACGTCCACAATGCAATACACCTCCGCTTAAGACGAATTTCGGATAATACGCATACATTTTTACGGTCCCTTCGGGTTCGTCTTAACGGGAGTCTGCTGTATATCATTTCTTTGCAGAGATAAAAAAAAAACAAGAAACGCATTTTGGTTTATCCAGTCTTCACTGGAAGGTGCTAGCGGTCTCACCATGCGAGAGTTTTATTTCTTTGTTTCAGTAGAGAAGCGACATAGATCTAAAATAAGCAAACTAGGCCGTTGTGAATATCGGTATGTATTTGTAAAACTATTCGTATTGGTGCACGATGGTTTTTAAGTCCGTTGGTCATGGCGTAGTAAGTCCGATAGGAATGCTATCATGTGAGTCCCTTTTAATTTCCACAAGCAAAAACAAGAGCCTCTTTGCAAAGAGCGGTTGACTGGGTGAACGGAACTAAACCTAGATATACCACGTGATACCTGCATTATTTTGTATGTATTAATGCTGAAATGACATTGTAATTCCTAATTATGCTGTGCAGTAACGGCAAAAATACGCAGAGTTAACTTGCTGTTGTTGTGTCTTGTCATAGTAATGGAAGTTCATTGAATGACCCGCCTTCTCCAGCTGCTTCCCCAGTTGCTGTTTTCCTGTAGTATTGGTGTTCAGGAGAGAAAAGGGCTGGGAAACGGGCCGATGTATTATTACTTACTAATTAGCTGTAAGTAGCTTTATATAACGTGGGTATCTAAGCGCGCCGCAGTATATTTTATTGACTACGGAAAGGCTTGTTGCCAAGAAAAGCAGTAAATGAAGCCACGCCCTTTTGCATTCATTGTAAACAGTAACGGAGAAATTGTCATCCAAAGTTAAGCTCGGATATCGCACGCACTCACGGCCCTCCGCGAGAAACAACTTTAGCCAGTACTAACGCGCTAACGCGGCTATTATCTGAGCTTTGTTTCGGCCTCAACGGGCGTAAACGTCCGCTTAGAGGCATACGCCCGTTTTCCGAATCCAACAAAAGCCATCACGTGTGCCGAATTTGTATGAGTTCTTATGCGGGCGCATCGCCAAAGCCTCCGCGAGAACGAAAGTACGCCGAAGCCATGAGGAAAAGACCGCCACTCCAGTAGCGCATTCAATGCGCATGCGTCAGCAGCAGCACGGCAGGGCTGTTTTTGCGTTGATTCATGGTACAGTGGGGCTGCAACGGGTACGATGACGACGGATGAAAATCGGGACTGCGTCAACACTTTAAACGACAGCAGCGCTCCCATCTTCCAGGATTCACTCCGCTAATTTTACGGTCTTCCGCATGCAGCGCCACCAGTGGCACTCCCAAGCGGGTTTCTCAATTGCTCGCGCGATGCGCCTGATATTTACTAAAGAAATTCTCGGTCACGCTGGCGAGAACCGTTAGCGCCGTTAGCAGTTTAAATTGGGTTGATTGCGGCGTGCAACTGCGAATTTTTTCATATCCCTGGGCTGTATTTCTGCTCGACGATGTGGAGTTTTGCCAGGAGGCGCAAAAAAGGTCAGTGCTGCTTATTTATGTGCTGGTAACGGTTGTTGTTCAGTGACATCCTTGTTAACTGCGTCCGATAAACATACCGCGTCTATGCCCGTTGTTCGTGTGTCGTTCATGCTTGTGGTCGCGGCGTGTAACATTTTGTGTTGGAGAAACGTTTGCAGCCGTAATTTACCAAAACTCCCGTGTTCGTGGGTCAGAGTCGGCTGGACATTTCTGACTGCGTACGTCAGAAGTTCCTGGTTTGCGCGTTTCATGAGTGGATGTTCCCTTACTGTGTGGCTTTGCTTAGTTGTATATTGACAGTAGCTGTGTATGTCTGCGGTAGCGAATCTTCTCGGGTTAGTCGCTCGCGATAATCGCGCGTGCACACGTGTACAACTTCCAAGCAAGTTTGTCGGAGCGTCCGTCCTTAGATTTATTGGTATTTTTAAAACTTGCGTGGTAATTGCGGCGTTGTGTCTGATGAGTAGAATGCCATTTACTGTGCTTACCAGACCGGGAGTCTTCGACCTTGCCCTTTGCGCGCAAGGTAGACGCTATTTCGAGTTGTGTTGATGTGCTTTCAAGGCGTCAGCTTACGTTTATCTGTGCAGTGTGTTATGCAGTTCCATGTTTCTTCCAATTCCTTTGACCAATTGAGATGATCTATTTTACATTGCCTGAAGTGTAGAGAAATGGAAGGGACAGTGGTTGTCTTAGCAGTACCGCAGTAACAAACATTTCTTTTTTAGAGGGGAAGAAATATGTGGAAACACGCAGCGGGTATATAGAAAGTGTGCTGCCGTTTCTATGCTGTTAATGTCAGTGGTAACTTGAGACTTCAGGATAATTATCCAATATCCATAATTAGTGGTTGCTACTTCACGAACCGCGTTAGAAATAAGCCACTCTTGCATTTTTATGCCGTCAATGTCGGTGGCAACCCGAGAGTCGAAATAATTTCCGACAACGCTCCGGTGATAAGTTCTTGCATCACTATGTGCACCCAACATTACCCCATTTCTGTGCTTCCTTGAACTTAGAAAATATACTGCGAAAGCAGATTGCTACATTCTGTATTCGATCTGTGTAACCTGTCCAGATGCAGACTATGGCTGACTGTGGAGAAATTTGTCTCTACACTGGTAGTTTGCGACAATTGTTTTCCTTTGTCTAAAGAACAGAAATTAAAACGAATTATTTCCATTCCTTACATATACCTGTGAAATCATGGCTGTGGCATTCACTGTGGCTGAAGACATCTTCGGCACGCCGAGGCGTCGTCGTGACAAGTGTGACAGATTGTGAATGCATTGTGGAAGTCATAAAGCCACGAAAGAGTGCCTCTTGAGTGTTGCGTATTATACAGACGTTCACCACTCCGCATGGAGCAATGACAGGTGAGCCTAAAAATGTTCAAATATTTTTATATTTAAAATTGTTTCGCCTGAAAACGTTACCAGGGCTCGTGATGCAAAATAAATTTTAGCACAACTAATCAGGCCTTGTACGAGATCTTGTAGTACTCCCTTCTTAGAGGGAAGCGTAAATTTATGCTTCGATATTTTTATACTGTTTTTATTTCTAGGAAATAGGGCGGACCGGGACTTAAAACAATGGAACAAGGAATGCATACTGCCATTTTCCTGGTTCTTGAAGGCGTGTGTTCACCGTTCTTGAAGTCGTGTGTTCACAAAAAGGAAACACGTGAAAGCCGTTGTACGGGATGAAATCATTGCATTCTACAAGTAAGTACGCACTCCCAGTTCTGGAACTTTGATGGTCCCTTTTTAGGTAGTTGCATTATACGTAATGGCTTCGGAACACCATTTCAGTGACAACTTGACCTGTAGGTGAAAACGACAGTAAGAGCTTTTGGGAACACGTTGGCAAAACTTTCCTGGAAAATCACTCCGAGGAGGCCCTGCCAGGAACGCCTGCATCTTAATTTTAGTTGGGTAAGTTGGCATTTTATTTTTGTGGGACTCAATTTATGGCAGTGTTTATTGAAGCTGGCATTTTATTTTTGCGGGACTGAATTTGTGGTAGTTTTCTTTGTAGCAAAATCTTACTGTTAAGAATAAATCGTGAACTCCAAATTGGGAAATACCTTCACATTCAGCCTGTTTCGGATGCTGCAACATGTGGACAAAAAGACTATCATTTTGCATTCAAGTTTTGCAAACATTTTGCTTTCACCTTGAGAGTTGCTGCTGTGATAATACGGCGCCACGGCCACGCCCAATGCGGTTGCTTTCCAAAATTAGAGAACTGCCATTGACAGTCTGTGCTAATATTTTTTGTGCATTGTTACAGCATTCCCAGAAAAGAAACCAAGAAATCGCTGATATTTCAATCAATTACTGTGCTATAAAAGGGGTATCCTAAGCAACTCACTCATTTAAAGCCATCGTCTAACAAAATTTTCTTGTTCCTTCCTTAAAGGTACATGACGTGGTCCAGTTATTCTCGACGTCCAGTTATTTTGAGAGAAGAGAATGGCAGCGTAAATATTGTCTGCAAGAAACACGTCATGGATTTTCCGCCTGCATTGTCGCATCAAGATGTGGTCATCCTCCTCGCCGTATATTTCATCTTATTCTCCTGAAACTTATGCGACTTTGGAGAGTTCTTGGGACTTTTGCAGAGAGTTCTTGGCCATTTAACAGTGGCCTGGTGTCATTTAAGTTTAGAGCTCTGTTGAAAGACTTGATGTGGTCACTCTACTTGGGGTTTTAAATTATTGTTAGACGTTTAAGCCTATTCGGAAAGATATGTCGTGGTTCAAATGATTGGTAGATGCAAGCGGCATGTCAACTGCAAAAGTGAAGTCGTGCTTTCCTTTGCAATTTTTCATTATTGGCACAAAGCGCAGGCTGCCTTTGCCGCTGCTCTGTTACTCTGTTAATGTAGCTAATGGCACTGCACTGTAACGTTTTTATTATTCAAGTGCAGCTCGAAATTTTTTTCCATGGCAGTGCTGCTGTTGATGGATGCAAACGTGAGAGTAATTATTTACACAGACGGTTTGGGGTTTTATTAATCAATTTTTGTACTGTATCTTAGCTGACACCTAAGCCCTAGAAAGAATGCGAAATATACATATTTGGCTTGAAAAAGTTGTTTACTTTGGACAAAGTTGCATTTCTCGCTTGTTAGAGGCAGTGCTTTGGTCACAAGCATACTGTCGTCATGATAGTAGGGTTTGTATAGCACGCAACTGAATTTTACCTCAGATAAATGTTTCGGCTGGAAAAATGCTTCCAAGTTCGCTTGGTAAAATTGGTCACCTGTATGTTTCAACGCTACCTGGCTTGGTTATTTGGGATGTCTGAATTGTTCTTGAGGGAACTAATAACGTCTTTAGAGTTAGGCTGCTTGATAAATTTTAAAATGCGTAACATGCTCCTAGCTATCTGGTTTGTAAAATTTTGTAAGATTCACACTGGGTGCTATGAGCTTTTTTTGGATAAGTTATTTTAAATAGCTACAAATTGTCGGGGAAAGAACGCGGCTTCAGTGAAAGGCTTTTTCAGGGCGCGTATATAGTCGGTTTTGGCTACAGTTAGCTTGATATTACAGTTAGCTTGATATTGATATATGGTGTATGTTTTAGTTGTGCAATAGTGCCGGTAATTTTTTCTGTGCAAATGTTAAATTGTTAGTTGGCTCCGGTGTTCTTTTCCTACACTCTTGCAGGTCTTGTGATAATCCAACCGTGTATGGCTTGTATTTTTGGCTTTTCCCTACAATTTAACAGCAAACTGCATTTTTTGGAACCGGGATGCGTAAACATGGTATGGCAAGCGCTGTGGGTACTTCCGCATTTGCGGTACCTGATTTCATGTCATAAAACAGCATATTTTATGCTCACTGTTGTGTAATGCTTTTTGAGTTACTGCGAGGGTAGATGTACAAGTCTGTTTGTGACGCGGTTGCGCTTAAAGCCATCTTTATTACCCATGTGTTTTTAGCAAAAAAGAATGGTAAATATTAGCAAAAATAGGAAAATGCCACTTAGATCGTTTTGGCCACTTGATATCGTTTTGGTATTTGATCCTGTACGCTGGTCATTTTCTGCCCAAGTGGAAACAGATATGTCTCCGTATCTCAAATGTACGCAATAATACGAGCGAATAAAATTTCCTTAGTATTTTTAAAAGCATTGTATCAGTGCTAATAGTTGGTTTGGTGTGTATTTTAATGCGAGTCTTGTTTCTTTTACATGCAGCCAAAACCCAGAACAGGATTCGGCGGATGAAGCCAAAGTCTCTGTGTGCCGCTCCAGGTATCTCAGACCAACTTTTATATAGAACTGTGCTCCGATAGGCAATTGTTGGGAACTGTCAGGGACCACACTGCTGCGGCGGTTTCTGTTTTCCAATTGTTGGTATCACTGTGGGCCATATGTCAAGGCTGCGTTAGAATGGTGCTTGCGGTTTCCTTCTGATACCAATGCATCCGCCAGCCTGGCAAATGACCTCAGTTTATACCAACAGGAAAGCAGATATGTTGGAAAAGTGGAGTCCCATAGACAGCTTCTCAACGTCTATCGGAACACCGTTTTATATAAACAGCTGGTCTGAAGGTACCTGGAACGGTGCACCGGATAAATCCATAATCATTTTACGTGGATCAGTGTTCCAGTAACTTACACTACCAGTTTATTTGGAACAGTGATCCGTATATTTTTATTTGGAACGCCGATCCAGATAATATAGCTGCAAAAATATGTGGTGCACTGTTCCACTTACATTTTCAGGATATGTGGAACACGGTTCCAAATATATAACTGGAACTTTTTTGCAAAAAAGTTCCAGTTACTAAGTGGATCTTATGTGGATCCAGATTAAGAGTGCATCTAGCCTATTGGTTTGTATAAGGCGCCAGTATCGTGCCTCTGCGATAGAAAGCGACCAGTGGGGTGGAGGGTAGCGCCGGCGAGAGAGGCGGTAGTGGGAGGAAATTTCCTGGAAAGTTAACAGGCTGTCACGGGCTGATTGGGCTCCATGTGAAGGGCTGCGACTTGGCCCAGCTCGGACGGTTAGCTCTCGAGCTGCAAGGTTCGCCGCTTCATTACCTTTCAGCCCCGCATGGGCTGGAGTCCAAATCAGCTCCGCGTGTGAGGTGGGAGGATTTCGAAGAATTTTGATAGCCTGGGGGGAAATGTTACCCCGGGCAAAATTTCGAATGGCTGTTTTCGAATCCGAAATAACAATAGTTGGTGTAGGCCGTGAGTGAGCGCAAGTGCAATGGCCGCCTCTTCCGCAGTGGCAGGGGAGCGCGTTACGATAGTTAGTGATTGGTAAGGGGGTGCTTTAGGGTCGAACAGTGGGGTGACTGCATAAGCATTGTGGTGGCGACAACTAACGGCGTCCACATATGCAGTGGTCGGGCCCATGGGGTATTTACGGGCGAGCACGCATGCACGATGTTCCCGGCGTTTAACATTGTGCTCCGGGTGCATATTACGGGGAATTGGCCGAACGAATAGGAGATTGTGTTAATCGGGAGGAATGCGTACACTCTCGTCAGTATAGGTCGGTGCATGAAGCCCGAGCGAATCAAAGCTCGGAGAAGAAGGCCCGGACACGCTCTCATCCATGGCTGAGCTGCGAATCGAGCGAATGCGCCAAGCCGGTGGCGGCGGGGCCGGCTAGCGCACGCTGTGGCGGGGCCGTCTAACGCACGCGGCGGCGGCCAAACTCCTTGGCGCCGCGACTGACGTGAGGAGTTTGCCGAGGGGTGGTGCAGCTGCAATTAAATGAAAGTCAAATTACTGGCGATGGCGAAACTCGGCTCGACTAGGTTAGCAAAGCTTCGCTTTAAAACCAAAGCCCCTTTCTCAGAGAAAGATGGTCAAAACACAAAGCTTTCTCCAATGCAACCCGAGTGAAAGTGAGGGTAGCCCAGCATCCAAACTGCTTGGACTAGACCGAAATGGCGAAATCGGATAGACGCAGGCTTGATAACGTGGGCCTGATTCGATTTCGCCCAAACGAAGCGTTTTGTCATTGGGGTGCTTGATGCGGCCTAAGGAAACTCATCATTATCGTGTGCCCGCCTATTGTGTAAAGTTGGCTTCTCTGCAATGCGTTGCTTTGTACGGACGCCATGAACTAGGCGAAGAACGTTTTGCTTTAAAGGAGTACTCACACGAAATTTCAAAGCTGAGATAACTGCCTAAAATGCTTCCTTTTTATCAGGAGATATCTCCCAGCAAGTTTCAACAGCAACCGTTCGGCATAACATATTTTAAATCCATTTTAATCTTCGCCCGCACAAGAAAGGCCAGAGCGGGCCGTTATGACACCATCTGATACTAGCCCCAAACTGTCGAGTCGGGGCTCCCGTGGCGAAGCCGACGTGCTGACTGTGGTTGGCGCTCGCTGCTCCGGCGTGTTTGTACACGTCCTGGTTCTGGGACTGACGTCATGCTGCCCGGGCGCGTGGGTACGGTCAGAGTCCTTCAATGCTTCTCTGGTCATGAAACTCACGGCCAAGTTTCGTACGGGGACAAAGGCTACCGCGAGTGGCGCCACCGCAGATCGTAGGGCATCGGCGGCCGGCGCTGCCCTGTAGCCAGACCGGCAGGCAGGAACGCACTAGCAGCATGCCCGTTCGCCCAAAAGTTTTTTCGCCACTCACAAAATGATAAGCCCGTTTGAGCGGCCCACGACACGTAAAGCGAAAGCGCACTGCTGATAAGGTGGCGAGCATCTGTTTTATCTTACTCCGTGGTCCCTTCCCTGCCAAACGCGCTCTGACCATGTCCACGGCTGCCCTCCGATCAACACCAGCGCCGCGGCGCGGCAGCACACGAAGCTCTCCTATAGCGTGATGGGGAAGTTTCACGCATAGAGTTTCTTACAATATACACTAGAGAGGAATCTGGCGCTAGCGTCTATGCGGCTCACATCAAGGCCGTCTGTGTCGTCATGGGCGGCCATTACACATCGCGCTCGCCTTATTTTAATCATTGCCTTGGATTGAAACCTCCTTTTCGTGACCGCAAATTTAAACAAAGTGCCACAAAAACGCGAAGAATAGTGGTCAATTATGTAAGTGGAAAATAAAACCAGGCTGTTTTACAACTAAGGAAAAAGGAAGTAAAGCGTATTTTTGCCGGAACGGTTGTGCCTGATATTCCGTAGTCCAAGGTTGTAGTTACGAACAAGGTTAATATCTGGGGGGGGGAGGGGCAACTTATTAGAGATTGTGATTTTATTAATTTTACCATTATTGCAAATATGCAAATATTAAGTTGCTTGAAGAGTTTGGAAAGTTTTTTGGAGCGTGCCGATTAAAACGTTGCCTTCGTGGTGAACCGGAGCCCCGACCGCCAACAAGAAAAAAGAAAACGTGGTGTTTAAGAGTCGTGCACGATGACAGGATATGACGCATACAAGCGCCCGTATCTGTCGTATCCCTGCAGGGATACGACAGATACGGGCGTCATCGTCAAAGTACGTTTTGTTTCTTCTTTTCGTCGGCTGCAAATTTCGCGGCGGCATATTACCCACTCAGTCATGCGTCCTTCGATTGCGGCATCAGGTGCGATCCCGCACTTCCTGGGGTTTCACCGAACATGGCTACCACAGAACAGGGAGGAAATTGGCTTCCTTGTAGCTCATAAACGTGTTAATGCAACGCCGCCTGTATAAACAGTGCCTAACGCGTGAGCGAAAAATGGCCAAACAGCCACTCTCCTGTTGCTCTCTCCTACCCTTCCCCGCTCCGTAGCCTGCCAGCGTGCTTTCGTGTCCGCCAGCCAGCGCCGCTTCTCGGAAACTATGCAAAATAGTGGAAAGTTTTTTTAGCGTTCCCGAGGCGGCGCTCCTACGCCTTCTTGTTTTTCACCATGCCTGTCTGTCTTGGTCTGTCACTGATAAAACTTCCTTTGTCACGAAGCAAAATCCCTTGCGCTGCAGCAGGCTGATGCCGGCTTTGCGCGCTTATCTACTCGGATCACCGGCCCTGAAATTTTCTGAGTGGGGCATCCCACCTCTATCCCCTCCGCATTTAGGTATTGTTTTGACCCTGCTGTTCGCACTCCGCATCGGTACGCACTTCTAAAATTGAGGACTGTACTGTAGAAGCGCCCGGACAGCGTGGCGGGATCCCAGCTGCTTATCCTTTTGTTTCCTATAATTTTCTGAAGTTTACAAGCACGTGATATTATCGGAAAGTAATCGTAGAAGTGAGCGCCTGAACAAAAAACGCGCACGCAAGTTTTTCTTCTCTAAATACTCCAGAAAAAAATATCAGTAAAATAATGGCTGCTCCAGCAGAAAATATCGTTTTTCTGTGAGCTATATGTCTACCCGACAATCACTATGTTCTTACACTATTTCAGTTCGCCTCCGTCTTTATCTTTCGAAAAATGCAGCAAGTATGAAGCGAGCGACACGTTGAACGAGATCCCCAGTGCGCCACAGAACTAGCGCCCCGTCGCGGCTAAGATGTAAGCGAAACGGCCCTTGAAGCCCAACAGGCAAGCTGACAGACACACGTCGTAGAAGTGGGTGCAGCGTTCGCGACTCGCGAGCAGTGACGTAAGGCGAGATGTCCGCCGGAACGCGCCACATAGTGGATCAGTGCCTGAACTAAGCGTCCCTACCCTTCCCATTGAAAAGCGCGCGACGCGTCAGGCAATGTTAATAGGCGGCGTTGGTTAATGCATAGTGAAGAAAGCCAATCCCGAAAACCGCTTAAGAATCCAATTGTCAGGCCAAGCACAAGCCAAAAAAGGGTGTCTTCCCATGAACCCCCCCGACGACATGGCTTACGAGGCGCTGTTTCCTCTTTAGTATACTTAATAAGAAACTCTATGGTTTCATGACCAGAAAGGCACTGAGGGACTCTGGTACGGTGAAGACCTCGGCTAAGGTCCTTAAAATTACTAAGGTAGCACCAACTGCTCCCTCCTTCCCCGCTGCCCTCCTCTTTTTTCTTTCCCCTCACCCGCGGCGCCGCGGCGCCGCGGTGCCGCCATTTTTGTTGGCTGCTTCAGAGCAGACGCCCTCGAAACGCTTCGGGCCGCTCGCTGCAGTTTTTCGTGCAGTTTGCTCTTGTTTTCGCGCCGCAATCGCTCTTTGGTAGCATTTCTAGGATTTCTAGAGCCCCGTTTTACCACACGCACTGAGTGAGGGTGTTTTGTTTTATATTTTTGTCTACAAGGGGATATTTGCGGGGCGGATGCCGCTGGACCATACGCACAGCGCGGTTTTTGTTTACGTTTGCGGCATTCTGTGACAGCTGAGGATCGCTCGTGAATGTGAAAGGATCGAGCGTGGACATTTCAAACTGCTCTCTTGTGGTAGTTCCGTTCTTGCATTCGCGTGACTGTGGTCGTGCAATCATTGCACAGAGGTCTTGCGCACCGTTCGCGGCGCTTCATTCGCAAATGCCGTCGTTCGAGCGCTGCGCTGGCGTCCTTGCACTCGCCTTTCTTGCGATGGTTGTTAATCCTCAGCGGCGTGTGCTCTCTGTGCCCGCTTTTACTAACAACCTACATCTGCCTTAATTCCGCGCAGTTTAGAGTGCTTCGCCGTTTGTGTAGAAATGTTTCCTTCACCTTCATGTCGTTATAGGCTGCTGTGAATAGATTAAAAACGGGTCTAGGCCCACCCGTCACAAGTCCACTCGTCATAGGCCAACTCGTCACAGGTAAACTGGTCAGGAATGCCAACTCGTCGCAGGGCATTTCGTACGAGGAACTCTCGTATCACGGGAATATTCGTCACGCAGAAAACTCGCATTACGAGCATGTTTTGGAACGTTAAAGCGATGTCTCCGCCTGCTATACGTCGTCCATTTAAAAATTATGTAGGCCAGCGAGTGTGCTTTCAAAGTTTTTGACGTAGGAAGTTAGGTAAATATGCCTTCATACCGAGTTAATTCTATTGAAATGATAACTGCATTCGGATTTGTGTTAAGCAGCACGCAGAAAAAGTAAACAAAGCTCAGTGGATATGACATTTTGCTGTTGAGCCCAAGGAGGCAGGTTCGATTGCGGCGGCCGCTCTTCGGATGGAGGTGAAAAGCGAAAACGCCCGTGTGTACGAGATTTCGGAGCACGCTCATTGAAGATGCCCAGGTGGTCAAAACGAATTCGGAGCCTTCCACCACGGCGCGCCTCATCGCCTGCGTAGTGTCGGTGGTTAAACACCCACAATCAGTCAAATCATCAAATAAACAATTTCAAACCTTATGCAATGCGTGGTGGTGTGTTCTTCAGTGTTTAAATAGAAAGAAATCATCCAGATTAGCTATGGTTCAAGCCTTGCAGAAGTTAATGCAAGCTTCGCCAATTTTTATTTTTTTATTCGCAGACTGAAAGTGGGGGTGCGGGTTGTATGCATGGGCAGGTTACACGCGCGAAAATACGGAAGTACACCACCACAATACCCCTGACGATCAGCACTTGAA
Organism: Haemaphysalis longicornis; assembly: GCF_048455015.1. NCBI lineage: Eukaryota > Metazoa > Arthropoda > Arachnida > Ixodida > Ixodidae > Haemaphysalis > Haemaphysalis longicornis. The sequence continues at coordinate 168,497,202 of NW_027526445.1, forward strand.
GACGTGCAGGCTCACGCCCTCCCCCCTTCCCCCCAAAGAAAAAAAAAAACAGCTGTTTACGCACACCTGTTGGTCGCACAGACCTCCCCACGCCCTCTAAACAGCCGTACCGAATTTACCATTGTAGAAACCACTTTCAGACCGGCTTTCAACGCCAATTTCCGGTACACGGCTGCAGTGCTACGAAATCCATGCGACGAAAAGCCGCCTTGCACGAGAGTTCCTATCTTGAGATGGCACTGTACCAAAAGGCCGGTGTGACGAGTTTGCCTATGACGAGTTTTCCGGTGACGAGCGGGCTTGTGACGAATGGGCTCGTTCCCGTTCCTTGTACAGATGCTTTCAGAGTGGGTACGCTGAAAGGGTTGGACGTCCGTTCAGTGGCCCGCAATTTTCGAGTGTCCATTGTGAGTTGCAGTAAAAAGAGGGAGAAAGGGGTTGACTACAAAGGGCCCATTTGGAGATACCCTCAACGCATGCGTTAATCTTCTTTAGAGGCGACATCGGCTACCGCGGAAATGAACGAGGTCCGGAATCCTTCTCTAACCCGTCCACAGCTTGCACAAGTCAAAAGACCCACTTTGATCTACAGAAATCTCTCGCTTGCCTAAACACGGCATCCATTATGTTCCACAGTTTTACTTTCGGGTGCTTTTGGGGATTTGCAGTGCATGAGGGGGCAAGGAAGGGAGGTGGGGACCACAGTCCATTGTTGCCATGTCGAGAACCAGTCGAGGCGAAGAATGCTTCTCAATTCTAAGCACGCCTATATGACAAACCAAACAAAACGTTGCGAAAACTACATTTATACCGCACCTTCTCGTCAAGTACAATTTTGCTGTTAGCAGGACGTTTGAGTATGGCGATATTGACTTGGAAGACTTTTTGGGGGCTTTTGCTTGTTAAGTGCTTTTGTAGAGGGCTTTTGGGGTAAGAACTTGGACGGGGCGAGAAGAAGGTTTCTTATGTTTTCCGGTTATCGGTAGATGTGTGCGTCAAGTTGTGGTCATGGAAGCCAGTGGAGACAAAAGCGTGTAATGGGATGCCAATCCTGCTTAGGCATGGGGCCACAAAGCTCTCATTCAACGAGGCCATGAGTAGCGAAACGGAGTACATCGTCTCGAATGACAGTAATCTGAAGGTAGCACAAGTAGGAATCGTCACTTCGCTAGGAATGAGGCTCGGACACACTCTGCGATGGTAGCACATGATCAGGAGGCATAGGTTGTAGAAAAAATGAAGGAAGCTCACTAACGTGTAAGACTTGGAGGTAGTGAAGCTGGTAGCAACCTTCACGGCCAACGCGAAGGTTTTAACATGAAGGGTCTGCAGTCACGTCTGTAAGGAGAACGGATCGATGTCGCTAGCAGTTGACATCTTCATTGTTAATTTCTATTAGCGTGCACACTTGCCAATAAAAGACTAAATGCACGCTCAAATGCTTTGTCCGCTACAGATTTTATAACGGTAGCATACACAATATCTTTGTGCATGCCAACAAAATTATCGCCACCGGCATCATTACGCCCGTCGAAATACAGACGACAAACTGTTACAGGTAGAACAGGCGTGCTGGCACTTGCGCGTGCTTACTCCCGCGAAAGTAGGCTACTGGTCACCTGAGGAAGACAAGTCCTTGAAGTGTCTGTCGACGCCACTATCGGTTGGCGACCCGCAGTCGCACGAGGTGGTTTGCTGCGGTTTCGTTACACGTTTCAAGGTGTCACTCAAGGAAGTCGCTCATGTGGCTGCTATTGGGGGTGATCGGGAGTTCAGAACGGGCTTCGCGTAGACCCTACCCACGGGAGAGGGTAATTGCTATTGCTTAGTTGCTTTGTGGAGTATTCTTAACCGTTTCATTCCAAGAAAGTGAAGCCAACGTAGCAGTGTTTTAGAACTCCCCCTGAAGCAGCGTCAGGTTTCCACTATGTTTCATGTAGCTGCCGGTGTGCTCACTGGATCACGCATTGTCACAGGACTCCGCCAACATTTCTCCTCTTCAAGGCCTGCAGTGCATGTTCCATGGTTCCAGGCCTTTTCGATTTCACAGCTCCACACCTAAAAATACAAAGATATCCTCGACCACTACCGCCTCAAACGCCGCATTTTACCCCCGCCCCTCGACAAGTTGACTACGGAAGAAGCCACCACCCACCACCTCCTGCAAACGAAAACATACCCCTACGGCACTCTCCTGCACGCCATACACCCCACTTCCTACTTTGCCACCTGCAAGTACTGTCCAACGTTGCACACCCTGTCACGTGATCTGGGCGTGCTCCCACACAGCAGTGTTCCCCCTATCCCCTATCCCAGCGATGAGCCGTGGGTATACGCATGCTAGCGAGCCCGGACCCCGGCGATCAGCTTCGGCTGGTTGAAACGGCCGACACGCAGCGAGCTTCCAGGAAAGTCTGGACTTTAAAGACCCCTCATTGCCATTACTCCAGAAATATATAAAAATAACTTTTATTCCTCCTTTTCCTTCTAGTTTCACAGAAATGAGCAGTCGCTACACGAATTCCCACTTTTTTCTCGTAAACATATAGCTGCACGCGGACTACTTCCAATGTTTGCGTGATAAATCAAAGGTAATAATTATTAAAAATGATGAAATATTGCATGATCGACTAAAATTTATCGCACGCCAATAAAGGCCTAGCGGCTATCCTCGGCGCGTAAATAATTAAGACTCATTATTATTAGTTTTATCAGAACTTAAACCACATTATTATAATAGTTTTGTGAAAGACAACTCTGTCATCATGATCATCATCATCATTCCAACAGCAAAACCCCTTCCAAGGACTTCCATTTTTTTCTGGCATACCCAAAAATCCGCCCCTGTGAACTGAACGCTTGCGTGCTAACAAATACCCAAGGCCAAAAAATGCTTCCATACAAGCCAACGGCATAGCTTCGACCCAGAACAGAAAACAGAAGCTCAGAAAGTTGCGGAAGTAAGAGCGGTGAAACTTCATTTTGTTCTTGCGTAGCATGCACTGCAACTCTTGAGGTTAGGTTCATTTACAGTTAGATTGCGAACCACGGCTGTCTTGGCAAATCTACTTCCAATCTCTCCAAGTGACACAACAATGGTGGGGTGCATCCAAGTCGCAGGCAAATCACTCGAAGTCCGTCCAAACTATGCTGCCCGGTCAACCGACACAGCATTTGGGTCACTGATGAGAAGAAACGCAAAAAATTGGGCACATCTCCCCACGAGGGGGGACTCGAGTAAATGCGTCGCGTAGGGGGTGGGTGTACTGCGTTAACGTTAGTGTTTGGGGGGTGGTGGTGGGGTGGTAGTGAATGTGTTAACTATTATTGCTTATTACTATTAATTATTAATATTTCTTTCATATATTATTACTTTCGTGATTTTGCGACTCGAGTCCCCCCTCGTGGAGAGATGGGCCCAATTTTTCTTTTTTTTTTGTCACGCAAGAAGTGAAGGCAAGGAGTAGGTTGTTGTAAGTCATTATTTATTTATTTGTTGCTGTTGTCGTTGTATTGGATGCTGAGAACGACGGCTTTGTGGTCGCTAAAGTTTACTGTTAAGGGGTCTTTAAGCAGTGGTCGTGCGTTGCAGCAACTGGTGAAGACGAGATCGATGCAACTGCTGCCGTGTATCAGCAGCTTCTTGACGTAGTTTGAATGAGTCAAGGATATAAGGCGCGTTCGTACCCTTTGATTCTGTGTCGCTTTTGTGGCGCAGTGGGAAGAGCACCATGTAACTCGCGTTCCGCCCACAGGGTCGTGGGATCGAAACCAGGTGCCGATAACTATTATTTTTTTTATATAGTGTAGGGGGAGGGGTGCGGACCTGTTGTTGAGAGGGAGGAGGGAAGCGTGATGCGGGAGAGGAGGAGTGGGAGAGAGGGCACACCTGCGCGCTGAGCTGTTGCGGACGGACGGCGGACGCTACATGTGAGTTAAAGAAATGCTCTGCATTTAAAAGAAGGCATATTTGTTTCTTCGCAAGGTGCTTCCCAGACTCTTCGCGTCTGGCTAAGCCGGCGCTGATATCTGGACTCTGGCAGGCACTCTTCAAGAGCGCACACTCACGTGTGCTCGGTATTTCTGACACGAAAGTTCTTTTTTATGCCCGGGTACACCAAGATCTCTTTCACGTCATATCCGTCCCGGAAATGACGCCGCCAGCAAAAGTGCCACTGACTCTGAGGGGCCCAGATTCGAGACAATGCCCTCTCGAGCCCTCGAGCCGCAACGGGAGGTATTTGGCGCTCTACCGACTGTGCTATATCAGCGGAGACGTGAGCAGCTCTACGAACGCACCTTATATCCTTCCCTATGACTCACTCAGATGGTGCTGCCGTCTAGGAGAGGCGAAGAGAAGTAGCGCATCGTGACGCTAACGAGCACCGACACTTGGCGCTTCGATTCCAGAACCTTCGTGTATGGGGGAGTCGCATGAATTGAGGCACCGTCTGCGCTCGCGTTGTTCCCATGACCGTTGTGTTTCAAGCTGCTGTTTCAGTGCATTTCATTTTGAATTTCATTTTCCAGGAAAAAAAGCGGTTATTTTTTGTTTGTTTCTTGCGTGTCGGCGTCACTTCGTCTGGCGGGATCAGGCTCGCGAACCCTTCGCACATGAAGGAGGTTCCTTAACATTCAACTGCTGCTGTAAAGGCACCTTACACTTTCGTGTTTTACCGATTCCTATGAAAGAGGGATCCACCACAATTTTTTTGATAAAGCCACTGCGTAAAGGTCGTGTCGGGCGCCTCGCTCTGGAGGAGTGTTTCCAACCAAAGCTGTACTACTTTCGTCCACCGATTTTGTGGAGGATGCGCAAGGTGACCTTTTGACCGGAGACACACCCCCGACGACACACCCCTCGAAGCGCATCGCGTGATTCGCCGGGCCTGCTGTGGGCGCTCCGCACAAGGTCCCGTTTTAGGTGGTCTTGCCACTTAGCGGCGGCGGCCGCTATGGCAGCGGCCGCTCAGCTGATTTGCAGCCGACCAAAACTGCCGCCTTACGCATGCGCCCCTTGGTCGTCTCGGGGGTATCGGACTCATCTTGCACCGCGTTCACCGTGAAACAGGAACGATGCTTTTGCCGAGAATAGGCCGGCACTCCTTTCGTGAGCGTTTCACCGGATCGAAAGACGTTAAGCCGCGGTCGGCAATACAGCTGCATGAAAAGTTATCCAAGCGAAACCAAGATTCATTCAACCAGACTATTGATTGATTGATTGTAGGGTTTAAGGCGCCGACGCAACGCAGGCGATGAGGCGCGCCGTAGTGGAGGGCTCCGGATTAATTTTGACCACCTGGGGATCTTTATCGTGCGCCGAAATCTCGTACACACGGGCGTTTTTGCTTTTCGTCTCCATCAGAAAAGCGACCGCCGCTGCCGGGAATCGAACCCGCGACCTCGTGCTCAGCCGCGCAACGCCATAGCCACTGAGCCACCACGGCGGGTCATTCAACCAGACTAAGCCAAACTTTTGCATTGCATATCCAAGGTTAGATGAGCTAAGCCGAAACCTTCTTTGGGGGTATTTTTCTGCTAACGCCAATGGACCAAGCTCAAGATTAACTAACTCGGCTGTTAACAGCGCCGCACGCCATAGCTCACACTGGCTATTTCATCGAACAGAGGCACTGCACTCGAGCCGCGTCGCTGGATGAAGTTGGCTAAGTTTTGTTACGGCACTGGAGTATGAAGATTACTCTGGGAAGAACAAGTTCGCTTCAAGGTATCATTGTCAAAGGCCTGTCCCAACATGTTGCATTGGTTGGAAGGATATCCCGTTTTCTGATGGAGGCGGAAAGCAAAAACACCCGTGTGGATTTCTGCGCATGTTAAAGATGCCCAGGTGGTCAATATTAATCCGGAGCCCTCGACTACGGTGCGCCTCATCGCCTGTGTTGCGTCGGCGCGTTAAACACTACAAACAATCATTCAGGGTATCCCGCAGAAAAATGCAGTCTGCTTGATGGGAAAAGTGCGGGGGAAAATACGGGAAAATGGCCTGTGGTAGTTTAAACATCACGCATATTTCTTCATTTCTTAACAGCGGTTCATCTTGTAGTGCAAAGACACGTATGAGAACAGAACATTAAAGACGTTTACGAATAAAAAACTCATCTTCGAAAGGTCGGCGCACAGCGCATGCGCTTGAGTGTCCCGTAGGTAGGTGCCTTGTTTGGCGAAACTATAAATCCATGACCCAGGCGATTCCAAAGGCGGTTACACGCGGTTCTGCCAATCTTAAAAAGAAGTGATAAGACTTGAAACGTTGCCTATATCGATGGAATTTTAATTAATTTTTGGCCGCTTCCGCTGAAGATGGAAGGGCTCCTGGCTGTTCGCTGTCTCGGTATGCACTCGTAAAATTGTCCTGGGTAAAAAATAAAATCATGTTTCCGAATTGTGTTAATAAAACCACGACCTTAAGAGTTCCCCCAGATGGAAGAATCTTACCCTTACGCAATAACGCAATATTTTTTTTCATTGTTCGTTTTCAATTTTGTATCAATACTCCAGTGATGATTTTTCGGCGCGCTTGTGGTGTGCAGTCGCCAAAACTGTTAACAACAAAACACAGAGGTGCCTGCCTACGCACACAGTGGAAGCTCACGATGGCGACAGCCGCATCTTTGGCGCCTGGTTACCGCCACTCACGTCTGCCGTACTCCGCTCGGGTGCTTCAGCGCATGCGCATAGCCTGGCTTAGCAGCCCGAGCGCTTTCGTAAGCTGCCGCACTGTGCATACGCTGGCACATCGTTCTTTGTTGTTGTTGTTAACAGTTTTGGCGACTGTACACTGTACGATAAACCAATAAATAAAAAAACCGGTGGTTGTAACTCCTATCGGCAACTGCTTCTATACAGGTTAGACACAACCTTGTAGAGAAAGAGGCCGCTCAGAGATAGCAACTGCTGGCAGAAGAACTGCGTGACATTCCTTCTTAACTTATAACGTGTCAAGGGCATATTTATGATTGACGCAATTTGTGAGGGGGAGGGACGAACCACCTGAACCAAAGTTGAGCGTTGATTCCCATTTCAAATGAACTGGGAACACTGGGAACACATAATGCGATGACATTCATAAATACACAAAGTAACCTGGCTCGTAAACCCGGTTTTGATTTCAGAAAGGAGGGTGGTGCAGGAGAACTCTCGCTCGAACGTTTCCTCAACGCACCCTCGTATGGAGGCACATTGGCGTGTCGTGCCACTACTCATGATTACGAGTAAGGCGTCAATTTCGCATCTTCACACGTCAGTGAGGAACGGTCCATCCCGCCGCTGGTATGGAGGAGGGAGTTATTAATTGCTCTAACTATGCGCCGTCATTCATACGGAATAATGTTTCCTGGTAGCCACCCACACGTTATACGTCACGTCCAGAGACACCCACCTCCCGAACCCCTTGAGAACTGAGTGCATGAACGAGGTTCGGGAAGGAATTATTTAGATCACTTGAGTGAAAGCGCGTAAGGAATTATTGCGTCGGCCATGAGCCTCTCGTGGCTGCGCTCATCTTCACTGGTGAATCCCCTAAGTGGGTATGCGTAATTCGTCTGGGGGCCCATTGCCGTTGCACCTTATGTATGTATGTATAAATCTTTATTAAGAAAAGGGGTGGCCAGTGGCCTAAGAAGGGGGGGGCTGTTTGGAAGGAGGTAAGGGCTCCTGTAGGCCTTAAATTCTTCGGGCTACGCCTGACTGTTTGGTGAACTCCCAAAGGGAAAGCAATCTCTCCTTGGCATGACTAGGATTCATGGGCGTAGTCCAATCTTCGTATACGATGGCACCTGTTGGGCGTGTCTGACTCGGAGTTCACAGAGTTCCCACAGGAGGTGTCCTGTTCGACTGTGGGTCGAATGTCCTGCTTGACTGTGGAGTCCTTGCAGTACGGTGGGACGATGAGAGCGGCGGAGCCATTGCGTCTGTCTGGATTACTACGCGCGCCACTTTAACGTAGGAGCGCTACTTGAGCAGCACATCCTCGCTAAGGGCGGCCCCTGTTCGGACCTTGTATGTCAGAACTTGAGCCCCTCTGGGTAAGCCCTTTGGAATAAGGTGCTCATTTTGGGGAGTCACGTCTCTCAGGTTGGTCTTCCTTCGTTTTCTCTCTTGTTCGACGAGGCTGGCTGGGTCGACGTCAGTCAGTGGTGGAACCGGGTGTTCGGAAAGTGAGTGGAGCGTAGAGGTTTGCGCGCTCGCCATCGCCTGAGCAACCTCGTTTCTGAGGCTGCCGGCGTGTCCCGGCACCCAGCCGATACATACCTGGATGTTGTAGTTGTCTTTTAGTGCTCTGCACTTCTTCTTGATAAGGTGGCACACTAAACTATCGATGTTTGGTCCTTGAAGCTGTTTGATGGCTTCTGTGTTGTCGCACATTACGGTGATTTTTTGTCGGGCTGTCCACAGTGAGCGCGCCGCCTCGGTGCGTACCACGAGTGTCGCCATCCACAAGACATGGAGGTCTAGTTGTGTGCCTATAGGCTCGTGATATTTGCTCTGTATGACCCAAATGGTGTGACCACTGGAACGGTGGCCTCCCGTGTCTCCTCATTTCAAGCGGCATCTGTGTACACAGTAGCTGCCTGAAGCTCGGGGTCGTTGGTGTTGCGTGCACGAGCCTCCCGTTCCTTCGTGTGGCGCTCCTTGTTGCGTCTTCGTGGCAGTGGTTCTGGCGAGTAACGAGCGTGTCCTCCCACGGTGGTGTCATAAGCGGTAGTAGGGAGCTCGGGACGGATCCATTCATCAGGAAAGCGCATGATACGCCTGCCAGCATTCGTTCACGTTCGCCTCGAGGCATTGCTCTCTCTTCTCGCAGCGAGCGTGGCCGCCAAGGAAGGCAGTCTGGCGTACCTATGTAGGTCCTGAACTTTTGCGTGACGTGGTAGGCCGGTGACCACCCAAAGGGAGTCTCAGGGCAGGACCTCTAGCTTGAGCATTTGTGCCTTGGTGAGGTCAATGGCCATGGCTCCGTAGCGTGCTTTAGCTGTGAGGACCGTGGTGACGATCGTTCGCAGTACTTCGGTGCAAGCACCGCCGAAGCGGCTTCCGAACCTCTGTACTACGTGTAGTATCGACTTCCACGACTTTCGGAGCTGCGATAGGCATTCGTTGGGAGTGACATTCTTGTGGAAGGGAATGCCTAGTATTCGAGCCCAGCCATCTGTCGGTCGCGATCTGGCATTTCCATTCAGGGTAAGGGGCACCTGGGCACGCTCAGCTTCTGAGCCCCGAATTACCAGACACTGCGTCTTGGTTGGAGACACTTGCGTGCCCGTTGGTCTGAGGTACTCCTAGAGTGTGTCGAGGCCTGTTTGAACAGCCGTCACGGTGGCTTCGGTGCTGGTACACTGCTGTAGAATGGCCCAGATGGTGACATCATCGGCGTAGGCAGTCGAGCCGAGACCCGGTATCTTCCTAAGTGCCCGGGTGGTCTTAGCCATCGCAATGTTGAAGAGGGTAGGCGATATAATGGCTCCTTGAGGTATTCCAACTGCGGCAGCATGAAATATTTTGGGCGAGGTGACACCTGTTGTTGAAGCCGCAAACTCGAAGGTTCGACGTCTCAAGAAAACTCGTACGAAGTTCTGAATACGGGGACTCGTACCTCTCTCAGCCAGAGCCTTAAGCAGGTAGTCGTGTCTGACCGTATCGAAAGCTTTCTGAAGATCGACAGCCACCAAAAGCCCGGGAACCTGACGGAGGCGCCCATGTATACGCTTAAAAGCTACCTTTATCAGGTGTATGCTGTCATAGGTGCACAGTCCCTTGCGAAACCCAGTGTGGCCAGGGTCGAAGAAATCTGGTTTCACGTATTGCAAATTGTGGTTGAGTCTACTAAGCGCCATTCTTTCCAGCAGTTTGCACGGAGTAGACGTGAGTGAGATGGGTCGCAAGTTGCCTAGTCTGTCAGCAGGCTTCCCTGGTTTTGGAATAGCGTGCACTACAGAGTGGCGCCAATTGTCAGGCATCAGACAGCTTGTCCAGCCATGTTGAGCTCTTCCTGCAATTTTTCTTTTTGTCGTTCGTCCGGGTTGTGAAGCATCGCCCAGGTGATTCCGTCCTTGCCTGGCGCACTTCTTGCATTAACTGACTCGAGTGCCGCTGCGAGCTCTGCCAGGGTAAACAGCGAATCTGGGCCTTCTTCGGAATCAACGGGCATTGGGTCATATATAGAATCTTCGCCGTCTTCGTTGCCGTACGTGGCTTCGGGAAACAAGATGGTTGCCAGGTTCTGTACAGATGTCGCCGGGTCTATATCGAGTTTCAGGCGAAGGTTAAGACCTGTGTTCTTGGCTTTGGACTTGCCGCACATAGTACGAAATGTTTGCCACAGTCGACGTGCACCCGCCTTTTCACCGAAGGACGCACAGTGGTCTTGCCACCTATCACGAGCCAGGTGTTAGGCGTAGCGCCTAGCTTCGGCTGTTTTGCGTCTTAAACGGATGTCTTTGTGTCTCTTTCCATTCCGAATGAAAATTTTTTGTAGACGTTTCCGTGCTGCCCACAGGTTAGCAAGGTGCTTATCGGGGGTAGGAAGCTCTGGGTCGATATCCAAGGTGCGTGTGGCAAGGGCTACTGCCTTCTGTAGTACCTTAGTGACAGACCGGTTGTCTTCGTATTGACGGAGCAGAATCCTGAACTTGTCCTAGTCCACACTCCCCGTCTTTCTCCGCAAGTCGTGCTTTCGACCATTTGGGGTCAGCTCAATCCAGATTGGAGGGTGGTCAGAGCCTAGAGGGTCAGGCTTTGTCCTCCACTCTCTCACCAGCGAGCGGCTAGACGTCCATGCGAGGTCTGGGGTAGTACAGCGCTGCCCTCAAAAATTGTTCCCACGCGACGTCGACTAGGGACACCCGTGCCTCAACGGGCAGCGCACACTCCCCCTGGTGTCGTCGGTGCGCAAGGGAAGCTACGCGCGACCGAAGAAAGGTGCCGCGGTACCCCCGCCTCCCCGTTCCAGCCACCTTAGCAGCGCCAAAACAGGCCCAACACCGTCGATAAAGCCGACGACGAAGCCGACAGAACGATAGTCCCGTCGACGAGCCCGCCGGGGTAAGCACGGGGAACACTGGGTAATAGCGCCCTATCGCCACTCTATCTTCACTGTGCTCCGTGAGTGAAAACCGCCAGCCCCCTCCCCAGCGCGGTGGGAGTTTGTTGTCCCGCACGCCACGGAAGAACTGTTGGCTGGCGGGTAGGGGTAGAAAGCTTTGCATTAAATATATAATAAATTAATGAAAAATCTCGAAACGTGTAAACCCCGGCATTCCCACAATATTGCAGATTTCGCGGAAGTTCCACCTGTTCGTTATGATTAGCATAAATGGAGATAATTAGATAATTGCTCGAACGACATTTTAAAAATTAGAAAAACAAGAATAATATAAAATAATTACGGAAACTTGCCAATAGTGTAATGCCCTTCATTTCCACCATAATGTAAATTTCAGGAAAGTTCCAAATCCAATCGCTATAATAACGTAAATGGAGATAACTGACGGTACGAAATTCTGAAAAACTAAAAAATAAGAAAATATGTAAAAATACGCAAATATGCAAAACGTATTACGCATGGCATTTCCACAATAATGCAGATTTCGCTAAAGTTTCACCGGTAATCGTTGTATTAACCTAAATGATATAATTGGTACAAATAAATGTTGAAATACAGTAATAACTGGTTAAATAGGACTTGCATATATCGGAAAATCAGCCAAGTCGAAATGTTCCGCGGCACCGAACTATTTCCTATCCCACCATGTATTTGTTGCCCTTTATTCCGAAGTATTTTGGGCCAAACTGCGGATTTCTCGAAATCTTAACTGAGAGTGAAACGAAAATTTCGCCGCCGCGTACCTTTTCACAAGATTTGCGCAATGCTGCCGTGCCTAAAGGTTTCATTCCCCCGGCGATTTACCTTGTCGCGCGACGCGTGACGTCGCGCGATGAGGCCCTGAGGCGGTGTTCGCACTTGCGATGAGCGATGAAGCGACTGCGTTCAGCGCAACTGCTACCTGACTTTTACGACTTCCTTGGTGCTCCAAACATTCGCAGTCAAATAAAATACGAGCGCGACAAAAGCAGGTCGAAATCAAACTAAAACACATGCTACTAACCTGGAACAATGCCGAAAGCATCGCGCTTTGCAGGAGGAGCAGAAAATAACACTCATGAAGGCTCTTTTCAACATATTACTGCACGAAGAAATGCACACGGTTGTTTTTACGCCACAGCACTCGCATCACGGCCCACAAATTTCGCTTCTTTTCACTGGTGCAAAGAGCTGACGCCTCCCAACTCTACGCTTGTTTACCAGTCGCCGATAGAAGGACGAAGAGGCTGCGTCAACCTACCGTCTCGCTATCCACCTAGCTGTATACGATGATTACTTCCTTTTACAATCCATACACGTTTCTCCACACTGATGAGTTCCACGCTGTTCGTTGATTAGTGCATGCGTATGCTGAAGCTACTGACCGACCAAAGAACGGAAGTGTACGGGAAGTTGCTTGCCGACCCGACCGGACGGATCCAGCGTTAGCAGGACAAACGAGCCCAGCGGCGGCGGCTCGCCGCCGCCGTTTGCATTGCCGGATGTAAACAAACGTTTAGTTTCTGGCTACGTCAGCCTACTCCGCGGCCATGATTGGCTATCCGGTTTTGCGGGGCCGTCGCGCGACGAGGGAGTCCTGTCCGAGAGCGATCTGCTCCGCCGTCGCAAAGCGACAAAAAGCGACGGGCGGCTCATCGCTTTGCGACGTCGCGGAACGTCGCCCGATGAGGCGAATCGCCAGTGGGAACGTGCCTTAAGTCCATCGATTTTTTTTTCTCGTTTAGCCGCGCCTACCACGAAGTCGATGTGTCCACTGAACGTGAAGTGTGAGCCTAGAGGCATATCCATTTCGCCAAGCAACCCTGTGGCACGTCATCGGTCACCCAGCCGGTAAACGCCTCTTGTATGTTTTCTTTTTCTCTATCAAACCTATATGAAAAGCAAGATTCGAGGCTGCTGTTGAAGAGCTGGTGAGCAGTATACTACTAGTATACGCCTTTTTCGCAAACAACCCGATATTTCATGGCAATTCGAAAACCTTGCGTATCTCAAAAATCCGCTTATCTCGAAATATATTCCGGTTTTTTTACTACCCCGAGTTTGATACGTATTACTGTACGAAAAAATAAAAGGAGGAAGAGGAGGAGCAATAAAATTTATTTCTATATAAGTTCTGGAGTAGTGGCAATGGGTGGCCTCATCAGTCCAGGTGGGCCCTTTCAACCAATCGAAGCTGATCGCCGGGGTACGGGCTAGCTTTTCCTTTAATTCCACCATTTCCTTTAATTCCACAACCAATTGGATGTACCATTGAATGTATAATACTTTTACCCCAACTCCAATTACCTATTCCCTCTCCCCCCGAGACCAAAATTCGCTAAAGAGTAACATGGCGTCTTTGTATCCCTTGTACATAAAATAAATGCGTGTTACCACCACCAACGCGCGCACGCCGCCACTCTAGCCCCGCCGTGAAAGAATACACAAACGGGTTCTTGAGCGAAATGCTCGCTGAGCTTCTGCCGAGCCAACTATTCTTTTTCTTCTTTACATCCTCTCGAAAAACTCAATGTCTAGAAAAAATCGACGCGGGCGGAATGTTTCCATAAACGACAACCAGATGACGATCTTAGCGAATTGACTATCATCAGCAGCAGCACGCTGTCTCCTGCAACCATCACGCGCGCCCGAGCCGGGCTCAGCACAATACTCCCACCGCTGATCTGCCACCCATTTGTCTGCGCCGCGTCCCAAAGGCAACCGGAATGGCCGACCAAACATCTCCTCACGAGCCTGGGCACCAAGCGTTCGTCGCGGACTCAGCGGAGGGCGAGTTCACAGTCAAGACATCCAGCCAGTCTGCTTCACATCTGCGCGCATCTGCCTCCGTCTCCAGTCTCGCAACATTCAGCTCTCCAGAACAACGTGACTGTTTGGTTCCCTCCGCCTCAAAGACCTCAGTGTGTCCTGTGGCCAACTGCGCTCCCTCCACTGCGGCGCCAGGCTCTCACAGCTTGTCTTCTAATAGAAGATCGTCATTGACTTCGTTTCAACAAGGTAACCCGGAATTAGCCTTTATTCCTCAGCTCGGAGCTTCCGCCAAGTCAGATACGAGCGAACTGAGACCTCATACGGGTTTTAAGACTTCACTACCGACGCCTCACCAGCCATGCGCCTCAGAGTATGCGAACCCAGGCAGCCGGAACATTTCTCCAGGCATGGCCCCCTTGAGAACGAGGACGCCGCTTGCCTTGGTACCAGTTAGCTGCGACTTCCGCACCGGCGCGCCCAGCCAGGACACTAGAAATATGACCGAGGGTACCCTACCCAGTAAAAATGCCGATAAGGGAAACAAGCAATTTAAAACTGTCTTCGAGAAGACGGACGGTTCTTTCGGAGGAAGGGGTGAAATGGTGGGACTACACGTATTCACTGTTTCTCCAAAATATGAGGTGGGCTTCCTCGGGAATACTAATCGGCTAAATTATGAAACGGAAGAGGAGAGCACAGTATCGGAAGACAGCGGTGAATGGGGGTGGGGCTCTGTAAATCGATCGCGGTACTCCCAAACGCCGAAGCAGCCCGACATGCGTAATATAAGCAGCGTTCTGGACGATCTCATTGATGTATTTGAACCACAGAGCAGTTCTAAAGGTTCCTCCGCTTCACTCTCTAAGCGCCGCATATCTCCCTCACGGCGCCGATTAACCAGGAGTGAGTCGGAAAAGAAGCGCGAGATGAGTATTATAAATAATGTTTTCGACGACCTTTTAGGGGTATTTGATCCACAGCGCGATCCTAAAAGCTCCTCGGTTTCATTGTCTCCCAAGAGGACTCGGTCATTGCCGCTACCCGCTGGGGAAAAACGCTACCGCGTGACACCACCAAACACTAAAAGGAGAAAGACAGCTGTGCAGAGGTGGGCCTCCACTCTGCGTCGGAGGCCATTATCGACAGTTAAAGCGAGCGACAAGGAATCATCGTCAGATAAAACGAGCCAAGAGCAGGGAGACATAGAACGCGTGTTAACCGCGTGCTCTGTATTGGAGTCGGTAAATACGTACGTATCAAACGAAGTGCCCCAGTTCTCGCAATCGCAATTAAACAGAAACCCAAGGCAGAAAAAAGGCAAACGAAAAAACAAGAAAGGTAGGCGCAAGAGTGGACAGAAGTCGAAACGTTCGAGTGACGATAAATCCAAGAAAAGAAGGCGTAAACTCTCAGATGTATCAATAGACAAGCCACGGTCCTTGTCAAAGCAGAAGAGGCGTAGGAACGGTGGGGAGAAAAGCGGAAAGGGTTCGCCGGTGCTCGGACGCGAAGGCACTGAAACCTCCGAGGATACGCCGCAACAGTCCGAAGATGCGTCAATAGACAAGCCACGGTCCTTGTCAAAGCAGAAGAGGCGTAGGAACGGTGGGGAGAAAAGCGGAAAGGGTTCGCCGGTGCTCGGACGCGAAGGCACTGAATCCTCCGAGGATACGCCGAAACAGTCGGAAGATGCGTCAATAGACACGCCACAGTCCCTGTCAAAGCAGAAGAGGCGTAGGAACAGTGGGGAGAAAAGCGGAAAGGGTTCGCCGGTGCTCGGACGCGAAGGCACTGAAACCTCCGAGGACACGCCGCAACAGTCCGAAGATGCGTCACTAGACAAGCCACCGTCTCTGTCAAAGCAAAAGAGGCGTAGGAACAGCGGGGACAAAAGCGTAAAGGGTTCGCCGGTGCTCGGACGCGAAGGCACTGAAACCTCCGAGGATATGCCGAAACTGCCTGAAGGGAACAAAAGTGGTGATGGTGAAACCCCTCCTCCCAGTCAAGACAGTACTCCGCGATGGCGAAAGTGGGGAACTCAGCTGCTTGGCACTCTACAGTCATCCTGTTCACCGTCGTGTCCAAAAGGTTCCGATAAGCTCGCAAAACCCCCGCCAAAGGAATTGCCTTCCAGAGATCGCAACTCAGTCCCTCCGCGACAAGCCCCGGGCAAAGGGGTTAGTCATGTGCAGAATGGCCCAGCCAATCGAGAGACCGCTAACCTAAGGAAAACTGAGCACCCGCTCGAGACGGATGATTACCGCGACACAAACGGAAACGGAAAGACCCCACGAAAGACAGACTCCTTAAGCAGCGTTTCCTCGAGCGAAGTCAGGCCTGACGATTTGAGCACAGAGTCTCCAGGTAAATTGCGACGGGTTGAAGCCAAAAGGGACGTCGGCATGAAGTCATCTTCTGCGACCTCTAAAGTCGTAGACGTAGCTGTTGACATGGAAGTCCCAGTATCGGACGACCGCGAACCAAAGCGGAAAACAAAGAAGCGATTTCACGAGGAATTCCCGAGAATCTACATACAAGAAGGCCGCAGAAAACCAGCCAGCATCTCGGAGAGCGAGGAGTCATTTGTAGAGCAGGACCAAATGGGAAAAACGATTCCGCTCAGCGAACAGCCATCGTCTACCTACGAAAACAGAATAGAAGAAGATACCGAAATACCAGCGGCAAATGTTCTACAGCGGCAAAGGCGTCGTCGATCAAAAACTGGGAAGACAGTGCGTAAAGACGAACCGCTCTCCGAGCCATCGTATTTCTACGAAAACACATTAGATGAAGATACCGAAATACCAGCGGCAAACGTCCTTCGGCCGCAAAAGCGTCGTCGATCGAAAACTGGGAAGACGGCACGTAACGACGAACCGCTCTCCGAGCCATCGTATTTCTACGAGAACACATTAGATGACGATACCGCTATACCAGCGGCAAACGTCCTACAGCAGCAAAAGCGTCGTTCATCGAAAACTGGGAAGACGGCACGTAACGACAAACTGCTTTCCATGCCGGGCGGTAGACCACGCCACATAAGTCCCGCGGAAAATCGCCCAGGAGGCAACCGGGAGCGCTTTATGCCGAAGTCGGAGAAAAGCCGCTATGACAAAGACGTCTCCATAAGGAACTTCGAAGCAATGGGTGCAGTGGAAAGCGAGAGCTCTTTTGAGAACCGGCCCCACTCTCTAACAACTACTCTACCCTTGAATTCTCCCGCACGGACCAACACAGGGGGATCAACGCCATATCCAAGGAATTCTTCCCGGTCGTTTTCCATAGGCTCGGAGTGGCGCCCATGCGAAAGTAGTAATTACTCTGGCGCCTTTAACGTGCGATTCAGAAAGCGTCGCCCCGCCCGGCCCGGATCTCCCGCGCAACGGAGACGCAAGCGCAGCTTTCAGCAGCGTTACCTTGGACACCCTTTGCTGCGTCCCCACAGGACCACACCATTGCATCTTACCGGAGCGCAACCTGCGCCCGTAGGATACGGACACCGGTTCGAGACTAATGTCAATGCGCCGTTATTGAGACACCCTTATCCGGTACAGTCACCTCTATCGCAGGGCACAATTAGACCACCGGTCTGCTTTGAACCAACCACGCTGTATAACAATCCGACAATCGTCTACTGTAATTCATTGCGGCGCTCATTGGCTCATGGCACGCGGTCACACCTCCAAGGGGGACTTTGCACATCGAAATCAACAGATGTCATGGCCGCGGAGCCCAACTTCCCACAAGCTGTGGAACCACAACCGGAACAAGAACACACCAACAAACAGTCGGTGGTACCACCTTCGCCTTTTCAAGCGACATTTGATGCCCCAAAATACAAACAATCACTGTCACGTGTAAATGTTCCCCAATTCGCCGCTGCTCCACCTTCAGCTTTGCCTACGGTGGCTACCTTAAGCCCCAATCCTGCGATAGTTGAAGAGCCAGATACTGCTATCATTCGAAAGTCGTCCACCCACTTTAGCTCGCGAGGGCCCGAGAGGTTCCAGGCAAACTTATTTCACCGCACTGAATCGCACACGCAAGAGAAGCGCATCCCCGTGTCAGCCGATTCTTGCGAAGGCAGCTGCTCGAACTCGTCAAAGTGCCCCACTTCTACAAAGCAACCTTCTTTTGAAAACGAGAGGGAAATGGAAAGGCAGGCCTCAGATGCGGGATCCATGGACCTTGTAATTCAGAGCACCGAAAGGAGATTCCACAGCGGAGATATCAAGACAATGTTTGGAGGTCGCGTTAGTGTGGCACTGTTCATTATGCTGGCATGCTTCACTGCAGTAATAGCGGCTGGCTTTGCCATTCGTGTTTTGCGTCCCCAGCCATGGGAAATCCCTGTAAACGATGACAGCGGAGAGCATCCGTGGCTTTATAGTCCACTTTCCCACAATGACACAGCTACAAGGGCCAATTTTTCCTCCTGCGAGAGTCACTTGTGCAACGAGCACGTAACAGAGCTGGTTCGCTCAGTGGACGCCAACGTGCGTCCTTGCGTAAACTTCTACGGGCACGTGTGTGCACTAGTTGCTGCAAACGGCACGGCAGATGAGCAACTGGCTCAGCTGACCATGCTTCGGGTGCTCTCTATTCTTAATTCCAGTAACGACAGCGGTGGTGGGAAACTTCCACTGGTAGGTGCCGCCAGTCACCTCTGGCATCACTGCGTACGGCTGGACACCCTGAGCCAGAAGGACAAGGCCCCACTGTTGGCACTGCTGAACCTCACGGGTCTGAGTGCCTGGCCATACGACGGCAATGTCTCACTTCCGGACGTCTGGAAGGTAGCGGGACACCTGCAGCGACTAATGGCGCTGGCTCCCCTGGTTGAGCTGAAAGGTCTCGCCAACGGCAAAGCGCGACTAGCCCTCGGCAGGCTCGGTGGCTCCGACGACGCCGGTGACGTACTAGAGGCCAGGTTGGCGTTACGTTCCAACAGGTCGCGACTGCGGGAGCTCGCGGCGGACGTCGCCGGTTTCAACCGGCACCTGAAAATGTTTTCCTACCGCCGCCCGACGCCAAGGATTCTCGACAGAAGTGACCTCAAGATCTTTGTCAGGTCATATCTTGAGGCGGCGCTGGTTGGCTTTGGATTGGACGTGGGCGCAGTCGCCGTTCAATGTGAGCCGTTGGTCTGGCTGCTCGTGCAATTTGTGCGAGGCAGTAAGCCCGAGACGGTGCTGAACATGCTCGGGTACCGGCTGGTACGCCACGTACGCCTCTTCACTCCAGCTGCGGCTACTGTCAATATGCAGCCGGGAGCTGTCCTTAGCAGGTAAATATATCGATGACATTACATAAACCAGAGTTTAATTCAGTTAAAGATGAGGAATTTGCATACATTACTTAAATCAGCGAAACGGTCCTTGGTCCTCGTCTATGAGTCATTCATTATTTTTGTAACTTACAATCACCCGCCGCGGTGGTTCAGTGGCTAGGGCGTTGCGCTGCTGAGCACGAGTTCGCGGGTTTGATTCCCGGCCGCGGCGGCCGCTTTGCTGATGAAGGCGAAAAGCAAAAACGCCCGTGTGTACGAGATTTCGGCGTAAACATTCCCATGTGGTCAAAATTAATCCGGAGCCCTTCACTACGGTGCGCCTCATCGCCGGCGTTGCTCGGCGTGTTAAAACATACAATAAATCATGTAACTTACAATCGACTGTAAAAAAAGCAATTCCCCAGCATTGAAACCCAAGAGCATGTCGGGGATCACTAGCGCTTGCTTCGCTTGTAAATGTTTTGCCAACAAGGCGTGCAGTCACTCTGATTACGTGACGATAAATCGAGAACAGGTTCACACATGCATCCCAGAGTCGTGATTGACGAATCCACAAAATTGATCTCTTTTATAGTGCAGCTATGTTAGACTAGGTTTGAATACTTGTTTTATGTCTTCACCCCAAAAAAATACCTATGCGCCGTGTGTACGAACCAAGGCGTTAAATCCACCAATTTAATTGGCACTAGCGAAAGGGAGCAACCAGTTGCGGAACACGCGGGAGAAATACTGAAGGCATTCGACAGCGTAAGGCGGAAAAGAAGGGCGAGGAAAATCGGGTTACCAGCGGCGAAAAGACAAAGGCTACCGAGAATGCGCGTCGGGAGCACAGCCTCTAACGTGTTCGCTTGCACTTATTGCTTTGGGTTCAAAACCCCGAAAGAGCGCTTAGGCGTAAATGGGCAGTGGGCTCATTAGTTGCGATGAGGTGGTTCTACTCTGTGATTTCAATGTGGTTGTGTTGGCTGTAGAAACGAAGTAGTTTACGTGTTTCGTGTTCGAGACGTTTGGCATGCGATTCTAATGCAATCCTGCCAACCCGACCATACTGCGTCGTAGGAGCGCGAATTTGAAATTATCCCGGAATATGTGCAGCTGCATGTATACCGATCGATACATTATAGCAACAGCAAAACTATTGTGACAGTTCTCATTAACTAACAGTGATTTCACAGCTTAATGGTGATCTATATTCCCAGGAAAAAATGGACTTGAATATCTTTTTCCCTGCGCAGGGAGGCGAGATGTACGCGCGCCATCCTCGACGACGCCCTTTCGCATGATGAAGCTGAGTACGTGCGGTACTCGGCACTACGAGACCATCTGAACGTCAGCTCCGTGCGATCCGTCGTGAGGCGGGTGAAACGCGCCCTGAACGCTAAGCTCGCCGATCAACACTGGCTGGACGTCCGCAGTCACACCAGCGCTCAACATCATCTCAAGGAAGTGAAGGTGCGATGCCGTGTGCATAACGTGAAGCCATTTCTTTGTTTGTTTCGTTGTTGCCACGAGCTAAAAAGAGTGTCTGAACAGGTTCCCGTAAGCGGTCGAGATAACACGCTAACTTTGGTCTGCGTCCGCAGATAAGGAACGATTCGATTATGGCTCACTGCAGCGCGTAATTACTGAGCAAGTCGTTTTCTTAAATGCGAAGCGTGAACCGCAAACCACACACGACAATGTTCTAGAGCGAAGTGCCGTGCCCCTGGAGATACGGCATCATCCCCTAACGCGCGTTGCACCAACGTGAAGAGCACGCGCGCCAGGGCAAACCGTATGCACACTAGTGCACACCGAGTGGCATCAAGGGGGCGAATACCGGCGGATACAAAAGACCGCCTGGGGTGCTGTGGATATACATACACGTGTTCCGGCGTAGAAGCCGCGAGCGGGGCTCACGCCCTGCCTCCTTTCAGACATCTCCACGCGCAATCGGTGAGGGTCTGCGTAGTCTATAGCTTCGCAAACAAAAAAAACTGATTGCATCCCACTCACAAATGCGTTTGTTCAGATCAACCACCAAATTGTCTAACTCCCCCTGTTTCTAACGTGTTTATCACATCGTCACATTCAAAGCAACTGTCAGTAACGGCTTGCGACGGAAACTCTGGCGATTTCTTTGGTGACGATTGTCGAGCTTTGGCTGACACATTTCCGTACACAGGTTCGCTTCTTCTTCGAGCGCTACCAAAGAAGCAGCCAGAGGAAATTGGCGAGCCGAACGTTGGCGCCGCCGTCAGACGCCTTGGCCACGTATCAGCGGTTCCGTGAGTCTCGCTTCCGCACCCGCCTGCTCCAAGACGATCGGTACGACGAGGGAAGCGACCACGACTGCGCCTACGATGAGCGAAAGAAGGTGAGGAGATCAAGCCTGAGATCTTTAAATAGATGCACGGCACAGGATTGTGCGTGCGTCTAAACGTAGAGGACAGATGCCCGCCTCTGTTCCCCAGCACTCTGCGCTGTCACTGTAAGTCATCTGCGATCGGTAGACAGGAATGTAGAAGTTCTGGTGGTTAGGCATCCAGAGCTCTTCACTTTAGTTTCCGTAAAAAGTTGCCACCACACTTGGCTAGTAACAAGTGGATTCAAGTGTGATAACCATTCAGAATACTGCTGATTGTCGGTACGTGTTACGGTTGAGACGGAGGACAAGAGCACTATTCCTTCCCTTGTCCAGAGTTCGTCTCCACTTCTGTCCTTCTGAACTCCCCAGAGGCGCGTAAAGTAAATGAGAACAGAACACAATTATGGGTACGCAACCCACAATGGACCGACTGGCATAGGGATAAGTAGTCTTAAAAGTTGGCACTCTAAGTTGTAAAGCCTTTTCTTTCATCTCCGTAATGAGGCCGCTCTGAACTGAGGGAAATAGTGATGAGGTCTACGTTTTCGTGAACGGCTACGAGACCAACACAATAAAAGCTTGTTAATTCGAACTCGATGGGGACGGTACAATTGTTCGAAGTAAGGGGAGTTCGAATTAGCGGGCGGAAGCAAGAATGAATGAAAATCGCGCCATACTGCGCGGGAATGAGAAGCCACTTCTGGACTCGTTATCGCAAATGAGGTGCTACTGCACGTTTGTGGCAGGTGATTTCGTAAGTAATGTTTCGCAAATAATAATGGCATGCGCCGGAGCACTGACGCCGGTGGCGCGGCGCCGTCTGTAGACGCGAAATAAGCTGTTGCAGCAGCGTAGCGGGCGCGCCATGCTGTTGTTTTTCTGTTTAGTTGTTTTGCATCTCCAGTAAATTTTGTTTGGTTTGGATTTGCAACGCATTGTAATCCCTCTGGGCCGACTTCTTCCAGGAGTGATGGAAATCAGGAGATCATAGTTCAAATTACCCGTTCTGGATACCGACTCGTTCGAATTATCGGACGTTTTCGCCCATTGCAAAATACAGGGCTGTGCCGGGACCAGGCCGTCAGCTCGAATTAACCGGAAGTTCGAAATAACCAAGTTCGAATTGACGAGCTTTTACTGTATTCCCAAAGCGTGCCCGTTTATCAGCTGTCGTGGTACATAGATCTCCTCACCAATACAGGTGCTGTTCTTGCGGCTCTCGGCGGTGGAACTGCGCGACCCTCAGAGCCCGCTGTGGCCAGCCCGGCAGGCTGCTCGGCTCGGGCCCCGACTTTCCCGGTGCATCCTTCGCGTGTTGCTGCCACTGTCGGTTGACCGAAACATCCATGCAGCCGTGCAATGGTCTCCCGCTGCACAGGCCAGGCTCGGCAGCCTCCGTGCGTGCGTGAGCGCGCAGCACGCTCAACAATCGAAAGAGACCGAGTCACCCTGGACCCCGGAGCAAGAAGCGCTGGCGGTGGTCGACAACGCTGCCTTAGGGCCGGCCAGAGACGTCTTCCGCGCGTACGTGGAACGCCTGGTCACGAACGACCCTGGAGCCCTGTCGACAAATGACGCCGCTAGAAGGTCCATCGAGAGCGACAAGGTATGCGAGCTGAGCATCCGACTTGCCCGCCTCTTTTTCAAAAGACGGGTACTTCGTTGGAAGTGATATCTCCAGGTCTTCGTGAAACTGTCCGAGCCGTAGTGAGAATTTTTCGCCCAATTATCAAAATTATGTTTCAAACATATTAGAAGACCCTCTCCCTCCTCCCGCAAGGGCTTCGTGAGGACTTAAGGTCGCGCGCATGGTAACAGTAACGCTTCTGTAGCTGCAGGCTGCCCATAGCGCATGCGCAGTCATTTCTTCCTGATGTGTATCGATTCGCACATCGCAGGTGTTCTACCTTTTGTACGCGCATTCGATGTGCGAAAGCCCTGACCAAGGACAACTCCTGCCGCCTCACACCCCGCCCTGGGAGACCGTCAACTACCAGCTGTCCAATGATGAGGCGTTCCAGCGGGCGTTCGAGTGCCGCGTGGGGGACGCGATGCGTCTCGATAAGACGTGCTCGTTTTGGGATCCCCGCCTCTAAAATATCAGTTTTGTGTATGCGTATTTATTACTGAGTATCATAAATACACCTTTTCTGTGCGCCCAAATCAGTGATGGCTTTCCTGATCTTTGCTTTAGTTTAGCGTTGGTTTCACGACAACAGACAACACGAAAAGCAACGAACGGCAAGACTAATAAAGGCAGACGACGTGGTTACGTGGTTGCACTTGACTTGGAATGCGGAAGCGCCATTGAGTTCTTTGAAACATATACGTTTGGATACTACGCCTCCTAACATGACGCCGTAGCCCCCCTACCCTTTTGGGGGCACGGCAGGTGCTCGATTCCTAGGGCATTTGCACCGAAGAGGGAACCCGATTCACTGTTTTACTTCGAACGAGTAAGTAAACATAGCTGCCAATGGGAATCGGTATATCTCCACAAGCATCCAACGGTAGCTGTCATTCTCAATAGCCAATCGAACTGAGTGGGTATGTTGCAAGGACTATAGTCCGTCTTAACGTGTCGTTACATTTGCATCGAACCTATCGGCGTCAAGCCAGGAACTACGGTATGTTGTCAGGCCAATATCCTGCCCTAAGGTGTGCTTACCGTAACGTTTGGCCTAACGACGCGCCAAGCAACGACGCGCTCATTGTGCGTCGAACGGCAGGTACCGGTTTTGCATGTTTTTTTCTCCTCAAAAGCCACCACGCTTTCATTAGGTCCACGTTGAGTCAGCTGGTTGCCATGGGGCCGAAGTGGCACCGGGGAAGCCTGCCAGATACTCATTCCGGGGAGCGTCATTGCAAACACTTCGCTGCAAAGAGCACCCACCTGACATATCTGTTCGCGCAATGCAAAGCGGTAATTAAACGCCGTCGTTGGCTGCGCCAAAAAACCTAAAGCGACCCAAAACTTACCAAAATCACTATTATTTCACGAAAACAACGCGTAGATTTGTGTTTAAAAAAATTCATAAAAAAGGTAACCAATGAAACAAAACGATTATGAGATATACCTACTGGGGCTGGAACCCAAGTCGTTAGCGCGAGTGCTCAGTACTCAGAATACTCAGCGCATAGTACTCAGCGCGAGCACTCACAGCCCGAACAATAGGCTCCCTTTAGCAGGTGGTCAAAAGAATAGCGCGCGCAATGACATCACACATGTCACCTGGGTGGTCTGTGCAGTGAAGCGTTTGTAAACGCGCTTCCGGATACTAGGTGCAGTCCCAATCCAGCCCAAATTTTTCTACTACCCTTTTGAAACTAACTACTTTATTTTCATTTTTGGGGGACCGTTGGGCATTTTAGGAGCCGTTTTGCTTACAGACCCAGCGAGGCAGATTATTACGACTGGTGAGACATTTCATACTTCAACAGCAAGCAGACCTGCACACGCTACAGCTTCCCTGGAATCCGAGCTCTGCGAGGCTGGTGTGCACCTTTACTACGCACGTCTCATGACGTTCAGGTGTCTCACGGAACGAGCTATTATACTATATTTGTGTTTCCAATTCATAGATTCAGACATTTTGCGGAGCGGGCACATTTTCCGTCAAAGCTCTCGATTCCTGGCGAATCCCCCAAGTGTGTATGTGCCCGAAAGAAAGGACCAACTTTTCCTCCACGCTGCCAATCAGTGGCCCTCAAGGGTTGAACCACTGATCACGCTAATTGGGTAATGGCCCAATACATGTTTCATCTTTGGTTTAGTGGCGTTGGTGGCACAGCAACATGTTAAATCTATAGATATTGTTTAGATGTGTGATGTTGAGTGCTATGCCAGATACAGGAAATAAAAAAATGTGGTGGATGCCTCTTTCATAGGAATCGAAAGTGAAATGTGCCTTCACAGGAGCATTTATTGTGCATCCATATGAATTGCGACATCGCTATTTACATTACGTCGGTAATGCCTCTAATAGACGCATCAACGTTAGACACAGGATTGCAGACGCAGGGACATTGCGTAAATCCGACTGAAACCACCGCCCTTTGAAGACCGTGCGAACGAAACCGAACCGAAACCGAAACCGAAAGCAGTAGGCGGCGGAGGGTGGCTTGATTCACCCGCGTCCCGCGTACACGAAGACGCTGGCATTAAGGCGCCAACTGTCGGCGCTCATTAGCCTCATGAGGAACTACTTCGCTTCGTCTGCTTTAGACCGCAGCACCGTCTTATTCTGAATAAAGAAATAGTCGGAAAGATATCTGGCTACTTATTAAACCCACTTGCGCTTGAATTCATAGCGCAGTGTGCATAGCACTGTGTACCTCCCGCTGTGGCGAGAGAGTTCGTGGCTCGAATCCGGGCGGAGCCGTGTCAATGGACTGGACTCCACTTGGCCGCGGATCTTCTTCTAGAGCAGGGGGCTCGTGACCGGGGGGCCATCATCCTGACTGACTCTCGGTCTGCCCTCCTCCGTCTAAGAGCTGCCGACCAGCCAGCCAGCTCCAGCGGCCATGTGGAGCGGTCGCTGGCGGCCAAGCTCCATGCAGTGGAGTCCCAGCGGTATCCACTGCGACTTCACTGGCTACCATCGCACGTGTGCATCACGGGCAACGAGGTTGCAGACGCCCTGGCCAAGGGCGCTGCTCACCAGGCAGGGGTACCATCCTCTAGGGATGTGGTGTCATTCGACGCTGCAAGGACTATCCTGGCCTGAGTGGTGGAGGGTCAACATCCAGATGCTCGAGTGGTCAGTGGTCTGGCCCCACGGCTCCTGCCCGGCCGCATCAATAGAGACGCCCGGTCGCTCCTGTTCGCCTGCGGCTTAATTGCTGCAACGTGGGTGCCCTCCTGCACCACCAGGGCCGCCGGGCGTCCCCCACCTGCGCCGACTGCCCAGAGCCCGAGACGCTCGAGCACTTACTGTGCTCTTGCCGCCAGCACGACACCGCGAGAGAACAACTCCGGACTGCATTCCAGCGACTCGGGGTACAAAGCCACAAGCTGGAACACTTCCGGTTCCCCACGGGATCGGACGCTTTACGGCGGGAGGTCTTCCAGCACCTCCTCAACTTCCTAGTTGTGACAGGACTAGTTCAGCGCTTGTAGCCGTCGCTCCTTGGACGAAACGAACGCTGCATAGACTGTGCCCCACTCTCTTCCTTCCTTCCTCTTTCTCTCTTCCTATCCTTTGAAACCCCCCTTCCCTTCCCTGGACTGGGTTGTATGAGGGTGAGGGTGACTGAGTTCAACAATATCCCCAGCTCTTTTCTCTTCCCTTCTTTCTTAATAAATCACCACCACCAATCACCGTGTCAATGGAACTTTTTCTGGTGATGTCATTTGGGTGATGGATATGGTGCCGGTGAGATTTTGGTGTACCCTGGCATAGAACACTTTCGTGTGAAAGCAGGAAGAAGCTAACACGTTTTATAGAGCACCGGGCTGCTACTTTGCAGACGCGGCTTCGAATCCCATCGTAGCGCGCGTGGGTTACTAAATTACGGTTTACAGCGGCTGCCAATTTATTTTACCCCACGAAGGACAATAGCGACCACGCTTTTTCGCAGATTAGGGCACTTGAAGCTTTCGCAGTAAACGGCCTCCATTGTAAAGAGTAAAAAATAAAAAAAAACATGTCTGATGTGATGGAATTTGAACCAGTCTCCCCAGTAGCAGCCTAATCCGCGACTGCTGAACTGTCTTCACAATTTTTTTTATTTTAATACATTGAAACAAATTCCCCTAGGAAACTCCAGAATGAGAAAATAGATGAATAAATGGCATTACTGGGAACCCTATAATATCCCACTAATTTCCGAGAGCTCCTCTACTAGTACAGCTAAGCTGCCCTCAGTAGACAAGCTGTGGGCTAGGAAGGTTGCCACGGTCAATTTCCCAAAGTGGCCTGTCCGTATACGTAGCGTAAATGCGTTTCCTAGTCAGCATAGCCAAGCGACGCATGGCGCCATCTAGTGGCAAGTTTGAAGCTATGTCCACGTGCCCTTGGTCCTCATTTTATTCGCTCAGAACCGCTCCATCTCGTAGTGTAGTAGTTCCGCTACTGCGTAGCACACATCCTAACCCGAGTTGAAATCCCGTTATCGCTTTTTTTTATTATTTTAAAGGCTTCGTCATATTTGAATATTAACATTGGTTATCACGCAGATAATCTATTTATAACCTTTTTATGCATTCTAAGTGGGATTTCGGGTATTTTCCTTGCCTTTTGGTCAGTTTCGGTGACTTCTTCTTGCACGTTTTTGCGGGTGCTCCTCTTTTAGGTCGGTTTCAGCTATTTCTGTTGAATATGTTTCTACACCATGGTATTCCCCCTTGCAGGTCCGTTTTGGCTGTTATTTATTTCAGTTATGGTGGTTCTGTAAGCTTCAGGTACGTTTATTCTGTGATATAACTACCACAAGCAAGCTCAGGTGACGCCTGGCTGTACTGACTAGGTATACGAGTCCGGACCAGAGATTCTTAGCACCCTCTGTAGTTTCGCTGTTCTGACCACCGCCGTGGACAGGTGCTTACAGCTTCTGGGTATTGAGGGCTTGACTTGAGGGACTGAGACTTGAGTTGGTCAGTCATCAGGTTGGCAGCCAACTAGTAAACAAGAGTGGCTATGGTGGACATAAACGGCACTCCCTCACAAGAGATGTATCTAAGATCTTTCCTAGAATGGTTGAACTTTTGTAGTGTAGCGCCTTCGGTTTATGGATTGATGGTTACTTCCGGATCATGTGTTTGCCGTACCTGCATGGGTTTGTCGCAGAGAGCTCGACGGAAAAGAGCGACGGAGCGAGAGAGAGAGAGAGAGAGACGATCGTTAATAGAAAATGATGGCCGCTGGTCACGATGGGCGAAAGGAATGGGGAGGGAGGGTAAGAAAAAATAAAAAAAAATTCTGGTCGTTCTCAGTGGACTGAATAACTGGGCCAACCTGCAATTCATGGACCGCTTCGTGGTGATTGCAATAGGGTTTGTGCAGGTTCGCCAGTTCGATCGGGAGGGGACCCGCTCAAACAACCCGTGCGAGACCGCTTTTAATTGAGTAAACTGCTCTTTCATATAATAGTTGTGCATCAGTTTGTTGTGGATCGGGATGCGATTGGGGTGATTTGAATGTACGGTGACGGAGCGAGAAAAGCCTCCCGCGAACGGTGCTGCCCCGGACGCCTGCAGTGATATTGAGACATGGATCGTTTCTTTTGCTTTTTATATCCGCAGTTCTGAAAGAATAAGCTGAGACGCTTGCTCACTGATGAGATCCCGTGACGTTTGGCCGTAGAAAAGGTAAGCCACTGCCATGCTAAAAAACTGGATTGTTTGATGCTATGCTGGCCAAAAAGGTAGCTGAAGTTGCATCACAGTCCTTCCTCACCTTTTTAATACTATTCTAAGTGGAAAAATTGTTAATCGTGCGCTGCACCAGAAACGGTGACCTTTTGGAATGTATGCGCAAAAATTAGGCAATCCTGTGCTCTCTAAATTCCGGAAACCTTGGGACCTAGTTTTGATTTTCAGCTTCTCAACTTCGCAAGAAACATTTATTTCTCTCGCTCAACTCAGTTATGTTTTGCTCCAACGCAAAACTGCTTCGTGCCTATCCACAACGTCCGCCCTCTCCACTCCCCACTACCTCTCCCGATATACCTTCTGTAGTAGCTTATTGGCTGATTTCGAAATCAGAGAGTACCGCTTACCAGGCTGTGCACCCGCACAATTGACCCCCTAATATTGCGCATGTGTTTCAAAAAGGTAGAAATTCAGCCGAGCGGAAGATTGACGCAAGACTGATCAGGTGCGCGAAGTGTGGGGCGTTATAATAGGTTGCCCTCATTCAGAATATCTTTCAAGTGCCCTTATTTCTCGCTGCTTCTCGTAGAAATCTTAATCTGAGCAGCTTGATAATGCACGCTGGACATTTCTATTTCATAACCAAAACCCCCAAGACATAGGCATTGTTAGTGACCGTTACTGATAATGCAACCAAGCATAACCCCGTTTTAAAGCAACGTTTTCTACCTCCACCAGCCGAAGATTCTTTCGTGGCATGCGGGACAAGAAACACCGGACGCGGATGGGGAGGGGGCGGGCGGTTTTCACTCTGGGAGCACAATGTGGATGGGGCGGCGATAGGCCGCTATTACCCAGCAACATTCCCCCCGCGCAACGGCCTGGTCGCACCGGCGGGTGCGTTGGAGGGATGGCTTGGTCGTCTGCTTTAGCGACGGTTGTTTTTGGCCTGTTCTGGCGGGCTTCGGGTCCATGAGCGCTTCCTTCCCATGGCTTGATTAACTTGTTCGACAGCACCTCCTGGTTAACACCGGGCCCAACGGAGTTAAGTGAACGTACGGCAAAAATACGTCAAGGCTTGGTTTGCATGGCTGGAGAAACGCTGCCTTTCACGCACTGCTTGCCACGAATGGAACTTCGTTTTTTTAAATGGGGGAATACTGATTCTGTTGGGTTTTAACAAGTATTACAAAAGGCGGAAAGAGCAACTGGTTCTGATAGAGATTATAAAAGTTCCCTCAGCTTTCTCGCAATTCTCAAACTTAACCTGTTTAAATCGGTATAAATGGGAATCCCTATGTTCACATGCCGAATTGTTTCGGTGTTTGCGCTTGTGAAGCGCAGTCACCCATCCAAGGACGCCCTTCTCCCTTTTCGCTTACTTCCGACTCACGGCCGGGCTACAGCGGTGGCGGCGTCCGCCGCTCTACCCCGACCGTGGTCGA
The DNA here is from genome assembly GCF_048455015.1 of Haemaphysalis longicornis. Lineage (NCBI taxonomy): Eukaryota > Metazoa > Arthropoda > Arachnida > Ixodida > Ixodidae > Haemaphysalis > Haemaphysalis longicornis. The sequence continues at coordinate 168,527,469 of NW_027526445.1, forward strand.
CGCTCCTGCGCTCGAGACGCCGCCCCCGCTAATTCCAGGTAACGGTTGCAGAATCTGTGCTTTCGCTCTATGTAGAACGAGTGTGTGAATTCAAGTGTGGTCGCAAGGACAATTGTTGTGGGTGTCGTTGAAAGCTCTGCTTTCCAACCACCTTCAGAGCGTGGATTGGAGCCAATTTTTTCTGGTGCTCTCTGAAGCATTAACTACACCACATGTCTGGTCATGTAGAAAATTTGGAGGCAGGAGATTTTTGGTCACGCCGACACGCTTTCGTTGTTTTCTTGGGTTCCTGCCGCGGTGTAGCGAGACGTGAGCAACAATGTTGGACCGTTCATGATCCAACGGTTCTAAGGAAACTTCGGAACACTGACTTCTACAAAGTCAGGCATGCGTACGCGATGATAAGGTTTTGTAATAGTTCATCGTTCGGCTGTTTATTCGGTGCTCAAGACGGGCTTATTACCCTAAAATGGCTGTTAGGATTCCTTCTTCACGGCTCCCTTTTGCTGCTGCAGCTCGTTTTCCCTACCATCCCAGCATCCTGAACCACAACGGACGGGGCACGTAATAGGAGCGGTTGTCATGTCGGATCATAGGTCTGTTAATCACCTCTCATCAATTGTTATACCCGGCTCAAACCAAGCGTTTCATATGGTATGTCTGTGGTCGAGATGACTGTTTGCCGGTGGATGCAAACTGTGAATTGCTTTGAAACAAGCATCCGCAGTGGCTTGAACGTTCTTGAAAGTCTTAAAACTTCTTGTATAGGCTCGATGTACCTCGAACCACCAGAGCTTCCATTGTATCCGCCAAGTGGAAGTCTAGAATATTAATTCTACCTGTCGGTGACAAGCCTAGTGCTCCATACATTTCGTTACGATGGTGTTGACAGAACCCGCGCATGCCATTCGCATCATCTTCGCGAGGAGGCAGAACGAACAACGCCTATTGCTCATTAGGTGCTAATGGGTTATGCGCTATAGGTTCTGAACTTTCCCGGCATCCCTGCCTCCATGCTCGCTTGTTTCTGCTGCTCCTCGTCTGCATGATATGTGTTGGTGACGTGCGATACAAAGAACCCCACCCCCTCGGAATGCGGCATTCACGCAGTGTCAGTGCTGATCTTATTGACGTAGTTTTCTTCGCTTCTTATTCTACGATGCAAATATTACAGGTACGTTCTGCAAACAAAGCTCTCTGGTCTTATTCTCTCTATACTTGTCTCTTAAAACGCGCACAATGCGGAATTTATTCCTTCTTCACCTTCCATCCCAATCCTGGCAATGCAGCAAGTCCTCGACATCTCTTGGGGTATTGGCTAGGCGTGGCAAAACTGGGCAAACTCCTCGCCCGCAAAAAATGCATGGTAAACTGTACACAAAGCCCACTGGATTCTTCGCAAGGCAATTTCATGTCCGTCGCACCTGACGGAGCCGTCGTCAATACCGGAAGGTTCCGCTTGTCCCTGTGTGCGTTTAGTAAGAATTTCCCGAGGTACTCAAAAAACCGTTCACTACGAGCTCGCACAACTGCGTCGGCATCAGACAATCGGAACCAAAAAGGGGACTGACAGCCCTTTCCTTCTTGCTCCTCAAAAGAGACGGGGACGTCTCTGATCGTCCTAGAGTATGTTCCATCCCATCTAAGCCTTCTGGGACGTATACAATATACAGCAGGTTTCGTATAAACTAACCATCCTGTTGCCCGCAAAAGCGTGTGCCGAGAGGGAGGGAGAGAGGGGTGGGGGAAGGAAGGGAGGGAGGCTTCTGTAGGTACCATCGAATCTAACCCTTCTGTACCGTGCAGGGCGGTGGAACCTGCCGTCATCGCTTGCAGCAAAACGACAACCAGCCACAAACAACACCCACAGTTCGTAACTAGTCCATCTCCGCGCGGTGTGGAAAGAATTCTAAGTCTGTATTCTGGCGTCAGATCGCTGGCGCTTGTGTTTTTTGTTCGCACTCAGCGCAGAAACTACACAGAACTGCTGCGAGAGTACGCACTCTTTCGATGTAGCTTTTCTCTTTGTTCGTTGTATAAGGGTCGGGTGAGACTGTCCAAAACCCTTTTCTGGGCTGGGGCACAGGCGAACAGCTTCGGCTCAAAGGTACCGTCTCCAGCCCGCGAAAGCTCGGACCCTTCAATCTGTTCGTTAGGACATAACCTTTTGTTATAGCCATTGTTTACCGGTAACCCAGACTGGGTGCTGTAAGAGATGACGGCCAGGCTGTCAAGTAGGTGTGTGCGCAAGGGTTGACCCAGCTCGGAGGTGTTTGCCGATGTCCTCATCCTATACAGGGACTTCTGGAGAAGGACGAAGTTGCGAGCACGGGAACTTGTTATGACTTACCCGGTGAACTCCAGTTTCGGACGCTGAGGCAGAAGGCAGACACAGAAACTGTGACGGGAAGCTATTGCGGTGTGGTACGAGGGTGTGCCATTAACACGACCACAAAATTAGCCGGTTGGGCTCCACTTCCTCCTGCTGAAGACAATGCGGCATGCCGGAATTTTTCTTGGAGATCACACGGGAAGTTGACCAACCCAAGCGCTTCAAGGATTGCATTGCTGCTATAACCATTCACGTTTCCGATACGGCAGTGCTGAGTTCGCAACATTTATTTCCAGGAACAACAAGGCACATCAAATGCCATTACTTCGCTCTTCGTAAAATAAAAAAAAATTAGTTTACAGCCTCCTCGGCCATAAATAACGAGTGTTTTATTACAGGAATAAAAAAATTATAACTCGAAACGGAGAAGTTTGTGCCGTTTGTGTCAGTTGACGTCCTCCGGGATCTCCAAAGGGCAGGCTACAGGTGTGTTCCCCTGAAAATGAGTACCCAGGGTTAACACAGCACTACCACGATTCTTTACAGGGAAGGAGTAATCGCCGTTGAATATCACGGGTTGCACGTAAGGCAGCCTAAATAAGGTGGGCAGTCAAATGCCGCTGCAATCAATACTAATTGCCATGGATTGTTCTATTTTTAATATGTCAGCGCAGCTTTAACTCCCACGTATGACAACACAATGACAACGTTCTGCTTGCACTTGCTGTTGCTTTTCTAAGTTGTCGTTTTCCTTAAGGATCTATAATAACAAACGGACGCGTCTTCCCTTGCCCTCGTGAATGAGGGAAATATGAATTCCCTGGGCTACTACGAGGTATACAGACAGGTATCAAGAGCGCAGAATGAAACCTTCAAAGCTGGCTCGCGCCCTCATGCTAATTATATGAAGCAACGTGATAAGCTCTTCCTTCCGTGCGTATTTAGCTTTCATGAAGTATTCACTTATGTATGTAGTTCAGCACTGTTCAGCTGGTTCCAGTTGTGCTCACTTATCTGAGATATCCCACTTAGCGAGTGGCCGTCCTGCAATTGTTTTTGGCCGGCAACTTGTATAAGACATTTAAAACACATATGCCAAGCTCGGCTCCTCTGTATGAATGTAAAATCTACAAAAATTCAAAGGTTTTCTGCTCTATTACCGCTCTCTGGCATCCCCTGTTTGCGAATGATTTTGTTAAATCTAAATTAGTTTGAAATCCTCTTCGCGAGCGGATATTCATAAATTGTAATTCGTGCAGTGAGTTTCTTTCGCAACTTTTTAAGTGCGAATGCACTTCTTAAGCGAGCCTGAATTGTCCGCCGCCGTAGTCCGCATAGCAACAGCTGCGGGTGCGCGCGCTCCTCGTCTTCCCTAGCAACGGGGGGAGATGGGCGCGCGCTGCCTGGCCGCTGACATGGCACATACCCACGTGGGGGATTGGCCAGGAATCGGGCGTGAGAAGGGCTAATGCACCCGCTTAAAGGAGTACTGACACGAAATTTCAAAGCTGAGATCCGCTCTAGCAATCAAGTACAACGACAGCACAAATAGGTGTCTGTGAATAAATGCATCTTTCTTTCTTTGTAGTTGTGTGTGTGTGTGTGTGTGATCTCTCTTTCGCGAACATTACCGAACCGCGCAAATTCAACTCGTGCATTCGCACTTTCACATTCTTCCCCTCGGGGAAATGCGGGGAATTTTTTTTTGCGTAACAGGCGATATGCGTGTTCGTGAATTTCGTCAAAGTATATTTCTATTTCACAGGAAAAGGGAGGCACAGTTCGAACCCCCCTGTCAGGAACAAACGCGTACCACGCTGGCGGGTCACTCAGAAGAGGAACGTCGAGCCACGCGGTTTCTCGTCGTGACATTGACGGGGACCGACGTCGGCTCCTCGTCGTCGCTTGGGTCGGTGAGGCGCTTCTGCAGGTGGGACTCGTACATAAGGCTGCATTTCATCCTGCTGGTCACGCCTCCGCCCATCTCCTGCTGTAAAAAATGTGGTTGCTGCCTCCCTCGTAGGAATCGATAAAACATGAAAGTGAAATTTGCCTTCACAGGAGCATTTGAATGTTTATTGCGCATCCATATGAACTTGCACATCCCTGTTTCTATTACGTCAGAATGACACCGTTAGACGCATCGACGTTAGACACTGGATTGCACCCGCCGGAACATTGCGTAAATACGATTGAAACCACAGCCTCTCGAAGACCGTGCGAACAAAACCGAACCGAAACCGAAAGCAGTAGGTGGCGGAGGATGCCTCAATTCAGCCGCGTGCCGCGCACACGAAGACTCTGGCATCAAGCGCCAACAGTGGGCGCTCATTAGCGTCGTGGTGAACTACTTCGCTTCGCCTCTCCTAGACAGCAGCACCATCTGAATGAAGAGATAGTGATAAAGGTATAACACCCGTTCGCAAACCTACTTGCGCTTGAATTCGTAGCGCACAGTGTATAGCGGTGTGTACCTTCCGTTGCGGCGAGTGTGTTCGTGGCGCGAATCCGGGCGGAGCTGCGTCAATACAGCCTTTTCTGGCGATGTCACTTCCGTGACGGATATGACGCCGGTGAGATCTTGGTGTACCGGGGCACAAAACACTTTCGTGTTAAAAGAACACCGTGGCACGGCATACCGGTCTCACGGTGGCATAGGGCACCAATGGTGACACCAACCGAACTACATCCACGTTGTGTGAAGCTTCAATACTCCTCCACTCAGCCTCAGGCTGTTGTTGATGATGATGATGCTAATTAATATGATGATGGTGATGATGATGATTTTCTCCGCCATTATTGGCCAGCACTTTGCTTAACCGGTGTGATTATTAAATCCAAAGGGCGAACATTTCTACACATTTATAGTGTTCCTTTACTATGAGCAGATCGGCTCACATAAACGCAAATGTCCGGCCAATAGAAACATGGATCAGTACCTTTAAGGCGTCTAATACATTGGTGGTGAGCGCGATAACGGGCGGCGCAGCGAAGCGCGTCTCCGTGACAACAGCTTAGGGATTAATCTGTCTACTTCACTGGGGCTCGCTCTCCCTGCTGTTTTTTTTTTTTTTTTGCGCTCGGTTGACTATTGCCTGTACGCGCCAGATTTTGCTAGTGCTTAACTTTTTATTGTAATAAATGACTTAAAATCGCATAGACTAGCTCAAGACGTGATTTAAAGTAGAGTTTTTGATACCGCTCTGAAAGAAACATTGCCGGCGTCCCGCCATTCCTTGCGAAGCTGGTCCTATGCGCAGAGTAAAGAGAGAGAGCTGGGCGTCAGCGGCTGCACATAGCAATCTGTCGAACAAAGGGAACAGCTAGCTGGCAGTAACCGACAACAGCGAAACTCCAGACGAAAACAAGTTTCAGGCCATCAGGGCTGTCGATAAGGCATTACGATGTAAAGTAATTGTATGTAACGAGAGGGTAAAACAGTTTTTGCAACCTTGACTAACGCTCAAAAGTATATTAACACATCACTTAACGTTCTCATGACATGAAAGTATGCCGACATACCGTATGGGCCGCAAAATATGTATGTTGAGGTTGTGTATAGGGGGCACGGTGGTTTTGTGCCAGGCTTATGCCAGGTTAGAATTCTAACCAGCAACGATTCTTATTGAGTAAACCGTTCGAAATTGAGCGCTAAGCTGTGCTCATATACAAGCCAAATATACAAGCCACCATAGCCGCTTCATCCACAAAGTAATCGTGGTTTTAACGTCATCTGATATATGTAGCAAATCACGGAGACCTGGGAGCGGCATACTCGTGTTTCATTACTGCTTTTCTGTTATAAAAAGTCAGCACGAAGTGTAAAAAGTCAGTACGCAGAGGAGCTAAAGCTGGTCGGTTTCCGTCAGGCGCATTGCTATATTATGTTTACGCCATAGCACGCACTCATGCACACATGAACGCGCGCACACACACGCGCGCGCACGCACACACACACGCACGCACAGGCAAACACGCGCACATATACATGCACGCATTCGATTCACGTGTACGGTAAAACTGCAGTAACACTATGTTTGTTCAAACGTGGAGGGATATTTAAAGTACATTTCTTACAGCCATACATTCCTAATATTCAGGTATGCGTTACGCTAAAAGTGCACTCAAGAGGAGGGGGGGAAGGAAACTGTAACAGTAAAATCGACCTGGTTGGTAGGCGGTGTCGTCAGTCCAGGTAAGGAGAGCAAGAGTAATTTTCTTCAATTCGTAAAACGCCATCGCGAGTGGGCCAGCTAAAATTCGTTCTTTACGCCTAAAGGGGTTGGAAAACGATTAGGAGCTCCTTAGACATGTTCATCGGTTTCGGTTCTCGTTATACTGGAAACCGGCACGTATACTGTCTTATCTATTCCGTTCGTTAACGAGCATATGAAGCTCGTTAACCTATTAATATTACGTAATCGCGTCATAACCGTAATCATGTCTTAACCGATCGGGTTTAGAGTTACTTTGTTATTACAACAATAGTTAATATAAAAATTCGCGGTACAAAAGCCGCATTCGAGGGCTCTGAACAACTTTTTCTGCGTAGCACAAACCCTCACATTGTATTTGCATGCTAGTAAACAATGTACGCTGCGGACATGCACCTTCTTCCTCGCAGCAATAACGAAAGCTAATTTGTAAAGAAGGAAATGCGTGATATAAAGCCCACAGAAAATATCCACGCAAACTTTGGGAGCTTCCCATACATACCTAAACCTCCTAGTAAGACGTTTGTGAATGTGCAGAAACTTAATGCGTTCGGCAAAGAAAAAAGATTCATATTATACAACTCAACAACTACGAAAGAAATAGATGACAGCCGTTTTATTTCCTCCTGTGTGATGCACGTTGAAAGGCCTGCTGCTTGGTGCGTAGTATAGACTCTTGTGTCTTCATAAGATCATCCCAAAAATACTTTAGGGAAGCGTACGCATTTTGAATAGTTCTCGAGGAGCTCGGAGCGCTGAACCTCGCAGAAAAGCTAGAAAGGGCGAGTTATACACGATCGAAATTGTTCTGTCTCTCTCTCTCTCTCTTGAAATTATCCAGAGGTGTCAGAAGCTGGCAAAACAACCGAGTTACTGAAAATACGCTTTTTAATGCACTAAAGCGTGAAAGCAGTCAATTTCTAGCACAGGCACTGCAGCCTCTCTCCACAAGAGCAGTGTAGCAAACAATAGCGGCGCGATTCCGTAAGCTGACGTCGGGAGCCACAGGGCGCCACTCAAAAATCTCAGGCTTGAAGTGAACCAAAGAACGGTACGCCGTTTGGCCTTAGGCATAGAGTTTCTTACTTGTATGAAACTCTATGGCCTTAGGTGCCCATGGAAAAAATACTAACGAAGCAGTACAGGGAGATTAGGGATGGGCGTCGTTTGAAGTTCGAGAAGCATCGAGTAGAATGTTTTGAAATGAGTTTGAGAGCAACGGACCAACGAAGGTGGGCAGCTAAGGTTTTTAAATACCTATACTTGAAAAGCGTAGACACGCAGTGGTTAAGGAAGACTAGAACAGAAACGATGAAATACGAAAATAACAGCGGAGAATCCAAAAAAGCCAAGGTAACAAAAAAGAGACAAGGCAGATTGAAACGGATAAATGGAGAGAAAAAATGGAAGGTAAAACGTCGTTAGAGATGTGCAGGGCTGAGAAATTGAACATCAGAAAGGAAACTTTCGACGATAATTCTCAGGGCAGTGCTTTGCTATTTGAGGCTAGAGCAGGTTGTTTGCGAACTAAGAGCTTTGTGGGGAAGTATTCGTAAAATGATGTGGTATGCGTCGTCTGCGGAAAAGAAACAGAAACCATGTAGCACATAGTGTTAGAATGTGAGGGTATCCATCCAAATCTACGCGAGGGAAATAATCGGCTTCCAGAAGCCCTAGGATTTAAGGTTAGCACAGAGGACGTTAACTTCAAGGTTGTCGAGGCGAAGAAATTAGGATTAGAATGCTGGTGGACGAAAAGCAGAGAGGGGAATATTTCTTGGGACAGTTCCTACCTGTAACAGAAAACAAAGTATTATTTGCCTAATAAGCTTTTTGTGCCTGCCCTAAGCAGCGCTTGTATTAAACCAAGGGTATAAAACATAGGTAAATTAGTCCTTTTTGGTGAGATGACATGTAATCACCCCGCAACAAAGGGGAAACCAATAGGAATCAATCAATAAAAAAAACTGCCAATATGTGTACTGCCTTTGCAAATGGGTGTATCCAAATGGGTGTATAGCTCTTTGGTAAGTTCTCTTCAACCGCATCTCTTTCTTTAATCGAAAAGTGGAGATTTATGGAAACATGTAGAACTGTTCGAATAAAGAACTGTTCGAACCATTAAACTTCGCTCGAGTTAAGCCAAAAATTCATGTATCCGAAATAAAATCCACTGCGTTTTGACAACCATTTTAAAAGGACCCTGCAACACGTTTTTTTCAAGTTTTTTAGTAATCCTAAATGCTTGCAAAACGTAGTAAACCAACACATCCAGTATTTTTATTAAGGGGTCGTAAAGTACCTCAGGCAAAAGTTACTGCTCTATGCCCACCAGTTAATTTGGAAACTTGCTCATAAAATTTTTCTCTTTCCAGGTCTTGGCGTTCTTCGACCGCTGGAATTACGTCGTTAAAACTGTGTATGGCTATTGCTCGGCTTTCTGTCGGCTGCAGCAATGAAGGCATTCGATAGACACTTTAAAAATAAAGCCACAAAAGCAAATCAGAAACAGAAGGTGTATTTCGTGCCACAAGCATATCCCGCAGTGCGGCTCCGTGCTCGCTATACCTATAGCTCTGGCAGTGTATCCAAACGCGAAGGAAAGAGTAAAATGGTTTATAGGAAGTGTAGCAGCGTCCTTTTAATTTACATTGACTCAACTTAGATACAAAATTAGAGGGAGAACCAGTGGTGTAAATTGAACGTGTATTTATAAAGTTGATTGGCAGCTGTCCCCAGGTCAGAGATGGCAAAATTACTTCTAAAAAGTAATTAAATTACATTACTCATTGCTATCGTTGAATTTTCTAAATGTAATTAAGTAATAAAACTTACAGGTGGCCGAAAGTAATGACATTACATTACCATTACTTTTCAAAAGTAATGAAATTACTTTGAAGTTACTTTGCGAGCTCTCATTGAGGCGTTGTTTTCTTCGCGTTCAAGAGTTCGAATGCCCAGAGACTCTTTGGGCATTGAAACTCTACTTGGTGAGCTTTTCTTGGTCAACTTTTCATGCCGTAACAAAAGCGGACAGGCTATATCGTAGTAAAAGTGATTTGCGAAGTAATGAATAATCTTCATGGAATTACTGGCCTGAAGTCATGTATTACATTACGAAAATTCCAACACGCAAAAGTAACTCATTTAATTATTCATTACAGCAAGAAGTAATTTATATACTGTAATTTCATTACTGCCAAGTCTGCCCCAAGTCCTGGTTACCCGCGAAATATCATTGGACAATGTATTTCACACCTAAGCAGTCAAATGCAACCAGCATTATTCGTTTCATCCCCCACTGTCATTCCAGATCTCCAACATCAGCTTTGATACTTTTTTGTACTTTTGGCGCTGTTTCAGGTTACCCTTTTTCTAGAATCATTTCGCGATAAAGACACTGCTGTTACAGGGAACAATTCTTAAGTTAACAAGATACGCTTCCGTACTCACCAGGGTGGCACTGTCGATCTCAGTGACTATGTCCCTCTTTCTCGTCTCTGATGTCCTCACAGTCTTGCGGCCTTTCCACCGCCGCTCCTTGACAAGTTGCTGCGAGCGGAATACACAGCATCTATGTTAGCGGTTAAATTCTCTTGGTATTCCACAATTTACTTCGGAATTTACGAAAAACGAGGGCCCACGCCAGAGGAAGCGCTACTCTAGGGTGCACAATCTCTCCAGGGAGCCAAACCTTATCCCTCCGCCTTAAAACTGCACCTTCACCCGAGTCCTGAGAGGATCACTTTGTTGCTGCTGATGATAGCGATTTTAAATTATTTTAATATTCGGAGTCGAGGCGTTGCTATCAGAGGACCGTCCCGGTGGGGGTCATACTTAGTCCCGGATGTCTTGGATCGTGCTGACCATTCGAGCCCTCCTCCCCAATCGCCGCTGGTCTGCGAGGTCGGGGCTGGCTCGAAGCTCTACCTCCTACCTGGCGTAATTTTAAAAAATCAAACTGCCACAGCAACGAAAGCTTCCTCTAGGTAGGTCCCACGCACCGCTTGAAACGCTCTTGGAGCCAAAGTTACTGGATGTATACCAGTTGCGAAGCTCCCCATAGGCCCCATGTTTCGAAAGCTGGTCTTCGGCTGCCCTCCTGAGCCGGGGCAAGCACCGGGCAAGTTGATTAGCCTGCCTTCTCTCGGCAGATCATTGAAGTAGTACTGAAGTGCTTGCGGCTGCTGCCGTAAGTGATAAAAAGAAAACCCGCAAAAACACAAGTGAATTTCACCTAATCAATGTATTTTATTTAAAAAGCAATCTTTGTTTTATAAAAAAATTTCAATAATAATAGTTTAGCGAAGTTCAGGTTTTGTCTCCAGAGTGCTTCGCGCGTCGACTTGCCCGTCAGCTTCTACGGAGCAGGGGGTCTACCGCCGCCCGGATTCTGAAGCGGAGTTTCGCAACTGAATATATTGAGTAACTCTGTTTGGAGCTGGGCAACGTGGTTCTATAAACGTAGTCGGGTGCCTCGATTAACGCACGTATTCGATGTACGGCAGCGCTAGCATCAAGGCACCCGACTTGGAGCAGTGGAACGCGGTAGATTTAAATTGACTTGAGCAAACCTTTAGCGTGTTATCTAGGGAGGAAGGAGACGGGAGACCAACAGCATGAGAGATGAGCAGGAAAGAGAAGCGAGGCATTTACTTGACAGGGGCGCCAGTCGACTATCGTCGTTCCACGACATTTGCACCAAAGTGAGGAGAAACGCGGCCAAGTTTTTGAGTTCGTAGCCCAAGAACGACTACCGTCTTCAAACAGAAATTCGGTGCCCACCTCTAGAGCCTCCGGGTCATGACAGCTGTGCTTCTTTTGTAGCCTCTTGTAGCGCATGAGGACCATGTTCCGACTGCGGCACGCCATGTCTTCCGAGATCTGGGCCCACTTTCCTGAAAGGTAGCGACGTTTGGGCGTTGACGACGGGTTCGGCAAGGAATGGAGACATTGCAGTCTGAACGGAGTGCTAGGAACTATGAGATGCACTATAATAAGGCTACCAGGTGGCAGGACAGAGATGAGATGAACCTTGGAAGTTGATGAAGGCGAACAATCAATTTACATTATTTACAAGCGCCGAAGACAGAGCCCGCGTAGGCTGCCCACCAGTCCCTTCGCCGTCGCCGTCATCGCCCCGTTGTTGTGGATGGTGTATGGTGTCCCGTGACATAACCCCCCTGTCGAGGACGAAAAGATGCCATGGAACATATATGTGGACTATGCCCCATGGCGTGATAATCCGTCCCAGAAGAATACGAAAAGGAGGTGGCTGGTGCGAGCTCTTTCCTGGCCGCTTGTACATTGATCATCCTTGTAAATACATCGCTGCACCATGATCCAATATTCGTCTCATCTTCGCCTTGCCGCCATGTAACAAGATGTTCTAGTGGACCCTGGGAGACTCAAATTGTGGGGAGCATAGAACGCTTTAGCTGTATTGAGCACATGTCGACCTCAGTTCCACGTATTGGAAAGAAGGGTGTCAGGACGGAATCTTTATTCCTTGGATCAACGCACACACCGCAGCATGCAATTCAAATTGTCCTTTCCTTCAACTACTGAGCTAACCTCGCGTTCATTATTTGCAGATACGAAACTGCGATTATTGCCACAAACTTTTTTTTTCTATAGCTAACTAGGTTATTATGTCCTGTTCCAAAGCAAAACTGGTTCCCCATGTCTACTCCAGTTTTAATGTCCACATGTACCTTTCGTGGTGGCTAATTGGCTAAACTCGAAAACAGAGTGAACCGCTGACCGCGTTGTGCACCCGCACAATTGACCGACTAATATCGCGCGTGTGTTTCAAAAAAGGTAGAAATTCAGCCCAACGCAAGGCTGATCATGCCGGGCGAAAGTTGGAAGCTCTGAATTCGTTGAGCGCATGCAGAATTTGCTAACACGTACCTTGCCTTCTCAGTTATTTCACAGGTGTTAATCCGAGCAGCTTAATAATGCATGCTGTAGAGTTCTATGTCTTGACCAGAGCCTGTACGGACATTCGCTACTTTGAATGCGAAACCAACGGTGCCACTGTGAAAGTTCACCTACGATATAATTAAATATTGCTAACTCATTGCCCAATCCGCTGAATGCGTGAGAGACAGATGATGTCATTTAACACTTCATGTCTCGTTAACGCATACCTGAATTCACAAGTGCAATCGCATACTGCAACGCTGATATCATGGAAAAAAAGTCGCGGCCGTTTACTCTCATTCCCCTCTTAATCTTCGTTATTGATTGCGCGTAGTCTTCCTCAGTCGATATGTGTTTATTCAGCATGTGATGGTCCCAGGGTGAGAAGGGCGAAAGAGTCAGACGGTCGTTTATGGATGCCCTTGCAACCCCCTTCCCTGACACGTGACCAGGTTGTTGCAGTAAGACCTTCAGTCACAAACAGAAAGGATCTGGGCCATGTTGGGAAGAAGGCAGAGGGGGGAGGCAGGTTGAATTCATATTGTTGGGGACTGAACGACAGGCATTGAGGGGCTGCACTGTAGACCTTCGGCGATCCGCAGGTGCAGTGTACGTCTCAAGTGATTAGTACTTCTTTAACGAGCTACGTTGCACGTGTGAGACAACTTGTATGATTCGTCAGTTGCTTATAACATGCACGTACGTTCAGATTTGTCGGTAAAACTGATTTCAGAGGATAAAAACAGTGCAGGCACGGGACAAACGAATAACGAATAAATAAGTACAGAGTCTGTTCCCTAATCGACGGAACTTTCGCAGATACTCCTTTGGAACGCACTTCGTCTTGCCTGACCGTGCCTGCCCTTCGACCCAGTTGGGTTTGAGAATGATGCCTTACCTGGACCGTGCTTTTTTACCAGCTCAATGAGCTTGCAGTCTTCTTCTGGGCTCCAATGTCCGAATGTGACGTTTCCGGCGAATGCATTCATGTACCTAAGGGAAACAAAAATTAATGCATATTTCAATGCTTTGTGCCTCTTTGTTTTTACGTGTTCATAACTAAAACAATCGCGCGTGTTGGTAGTTTCCAGCAGGCAAGATTACAAAGACATGCATCGAAAGCTTGTATTCAACCGCGATTGCTTCATTCTAAATAAGGGTGCCATCTTCTGCACGTTATTAGTTAGGTAAAGCGAAGGATCTTACTGGGGCTCGTGAAAGGAAGTCAGTGCGGAAATACACAGCGCAGAAAATCAACTTGTCATTTTTATGTACGACGTTGTGCACCAAGCCATAAAACGACAATTTTATCCAGTGGCGTTTTGTGATACGACGTCTTAACGAAAAGATGAAAATTAAAAAAAAAACTTGTTTTCCCACTAAATACGTCGTTTCACGCAAGAATCACTGACTAGGAAGCCCGTCGTAGAGAATCATAGACGTCAGGCTAGCAATCAGATTGCAATTGTTTCCTGGTCGCTGGCTCGGATAACATCCTCTCTATAAGATACAGCGACAACCCAGGACCGCAACATCTCCTTATACTACCCCGGCGTAAATCGTTCCCGTAGCAGGGAGCACTGAGGCCTTCCACCATTTAGAGGCGAAGCCCCTTAGAGGCTTGGGCTTTTGGCGTCTCCTGTCGTCGTCGACGACGTAATCGTCGTCTCATGTAGTCACTGTACTAAAGCGCTAGAAAACTCGCTCACACCTCACGCTAGAACGTCACGGGTACTTAAAAAACACCGGGACGCTCGTTTACGCCTCGCGCTAGAGAGCTTCGTGCTTCAAAGAGAAGAGACTTTTACGGCAAAGCTGTGTACATCTACGCCCAAACGGCTTCACCTTGGTTGGCAAAAACACCAAGGTGCAAAGAATACACTTATAGACTACATGCTTCGCCCTGCCGCTAGCAGAGCTGACCTCTCCAGCCCACATTAAAGAGTTTTCTCTCTCTTTCTCTTTCTCTCTCTCTCTCTCTCTCTCTCTCTCTCTCTCTCTCTCTCTCTCTCTCTCTCTCTCTCTCTCTCTCTCTCTCTCTCTCTCTCTCTCTCTTTCTCTCTGTCTCTCTCTCTCCTCCCCAGGTTACACGTTAGGGGAGATGGTCTGGGATTTTTAGACGGTGTTCCGCCGACCAGAAGGTAAAAACCCCTGAGGTGAGAAACAAGTACATGAAATTTTATGGATGCAATCGTCGTTATCATGGGAGAAAAGCGAAGCTATGGCTACGTTTTGTTTATGATCATCCGCACGAAACGCTAGCCGCAAAAGAAAACGAAACATCATGGAATAAAACAAACTCCTGCCATCAAGCAGTTCTTAGAAAGAACCTTTCTGAATAAAATGAGGAGCAGCTTCAAAACATGAGATTTGAGTTTGCAGCCTCAACGTTGATGTATTCAATGTTCTCCCATTGATAAGTGGTAGTTATAATTTCTACTTTTCAGGAAAGTTAAAGCCGTGCAACGTCATGGCACCAGGAGAGTTTGCTACGCAATGATTTTAAAAGGGACATGAAGAAAATACACCAGTTCGATTCAATAAAAAGCAATAATACATCCCGACAACAATCATGGGAATTAATTTGTACACGTCAAAAAATTTCAGTAATTGTATTTATTTTATTTAATAATTTGGGCAAGCCACAGTTGTGGTCCCGCCAGGACGAGCACTTCAATATCACAAAACGATAAAAATAGCAAGACGGGCAGAGGGAGAAAAAGCGGATGTTGCGCTGAAATCACAAATAGCAAGACACAAACAACGAAAATCACATGTAGGGTTACACATGGGGTTGTTCGTTTTCGAGCTTCATGTCTTTCTAAAATCGGGGTGTAAACATCAGGTGCTATTTTTCAAACTGATAATCCGGGAGAATTCGGGTTTTTTTTTTTCTAAAAACATGGCGAAATTCGGGCTTTTTCGGGTTATACATACAGGTGTACCCAGCAATGCTCGGTTTATTTTATCACAAGTTATCACGACCTTCTTAAATGTAACGCGTTAAAATTAGTGTTTGTTTCAAGCTGTTTCAAGGTATTAGTGTTTTCTAGCAAATACTCTCGGAAATTCGGCATTTGTTTCGAAATGGATGAGTAATGGCGACAGTAAATTGCATTGACAACCTCCAAGAAATGAAACATTTCAGTCACGAAAAGTTCGTCATCGATTTGTTTACACAGCCTTGCTTACATACGTTATCATCTGCATGCGCCAGAATTCGGTCTCTACTCAAGACCTGACCGATCATTGAACGTTTCTCAACCGGGAGAAAGTTCTCTCGACATCACAGCTTCCAGTACTTAGGCACAACAATGTCAGTGCCCCATTTGCCAGCCTGGGGTAGCGAGCGGTAGAGACATGCCAATCCTCAATGAATTCGAAAGCTGCATTCGAAAGCTGTTCAATGAAAGCTGTGTTCAATGAATTCGAAAGCTGTGTTCAATGAATTCGAAAGCTGCTGGTTGCGGCGGCGGTCTGTCAGCGCACGATTGTGCAGATCGCTACTTTGAAAACGTCTAATTCGGGAAGAAATCAGGTTTCACCCGATTCTCTAGAAACATGTCCCGGGTATAAAATTCCGGCAAAAAACCTGGTTTTAGCCGAAAAAAAAAACCTTGATTATACAGAATCTGAACAGTATGGCTCTTTAAGCGAATTTCACTAATTCAGGGTACGAGGAAAAAACGAAACTTGCATGTAGCAGTCTTCGCATGGCACGGTGTTGGCGATCTTGTGTTTATATGCACGAATATCGTTGGTTTTACTTCTGTTAATCTAAACAGCTCTGCTAAGTCAACTTGATCCATCGTACTTGCCACGTTTATGTTCCTACGTTTCAGAATAAACCTTTCGTTTTCTGAGTTAGATTTCCACTTTCTTTCCTATATGCAGCTGCTTCTCTCGCAGCTGCTACCGATCTTGTGATAAGCGTTGTTAGGTTGTCATTTAGCCTGTCTATATTAAAATCGCTCTACTCGTTTAGAAGCGCGAATTCGTGGCTCCATTTAGAAGTGCAGGGTAAATTCCGGAATTTGCCCAGAAAATTCTAATGTGACAGAATCCCGTTTTTTGATACCCTGTTTTTTTTGTTTTTTTTGCAGAAGGGTGAAGATTGTTTAGGGATGTGCTTCAAAAAAACTCACCTATCCCGGCACTGGTTCGCATTCCTTCCGGGTACGAAGTCCGCGATCCGCACCCAGTGTTGTCCGTGCGCTTCAACGGCAGCCACCAGCAGCTGATCGTAAAAGTGACCGGTGAAATACAAGACATAAGGATTCAAAATCGCTGTTTTGAAGCAGCAATTCACCACCGTTTTGCAGCGTGAACAAAATTTGATCGCGTACATAGGGAAACATTCATCTTTAGAGATTTGTTTTTAGCACTATGTGTCCTCTAATAACTGGTCTTTTTGTATCTTGAGGTCGAAGAAGTTTACACTGCAAAGAATAGGTAGAATTTTAAGCGTGGGGACAATTTTTCAGAATTTGATCTTCGATCGGTATACATTTCTTTACAGACCGTTTCTCAACATTTTAGAACAACCCCTTCTACAATGGACTGCTCCACGATAAAGAAGGGGCGCTATTGGGTTCCATTGAAAAGACAGGTACCGGAAGATCGCAATCTAGAGAGACAACCCACGAGTGTGCCCGCCTTAATGCTGCATAAAAATAACGTCCAAGTAGCCCAGCTATTTAGTTTCAAAGTTAAGCTTTTTTAGGAATATTCTCGTTTTTTTTTGTTGTTACTATTGTTGTTAAGTTTTTTTAGATATGTTGTTAACAATGCCACAGCAGCAATTAATAAGACTACTGTCGCAGAACTGCTAATACAATCTTTGCAGCAACCCACCGTGTCTTCTTCCTTGGACCACGGACCGCGGCGAATCATCGGGTCCAGCGCAGTCTCCCAGCGGCGAATGACCTGGGACCTTTTGCGGCCCTCCATGTGGTACGCCACTGGACATTCACAATTGGAAGTTCGCGACATTCGAAATTGGAACATTATGAAAGTTCTTCCCGTGGGCTCCACCCGATTAGCAGGTAAATGGGCACAACTGTGGCCATGTGCATCTTATTAGCGGCATTTCTATACACTTGTGCCTATACTTGTAGCATGCTGACCGGTTTCGAGCCTTCATATGTGACAATTATGCACTTTCCTTAGCAGATTGTGGTGCGCAATCAAAAAGAAAAAGGAGCTTAATGAGGAATGGCCCCTGGCAGGTGATTATGTTTACCTTGTGAGACACCTCGCGATGGCCTTCACCGTAATCTACTCACAAGGCCACAAAAGCGCCTGTGTGTTTCCTAAAAACAACGAACTTGCAGAGCAGACTGTAGCACAAAACACTACTCTCTATGAAGTCAATGAACTCTATCGCCTTAGTGTCGTAACGCTGGCCACACCTCTTGGAACTCTGTCTTTCCTTTCTCTTCTTTTGCTGTTTTTATCTTTTTTCCCATTGTTCCCTTTCCCCACGTGTAGGATAGCAAACTAGGCCACAGCCTGGCTGACATTCCTGCCTTTCCTTTACCTTTGTTCCTTCCTTCCTTCCTTCCTTCCACCGGTAGTGCGACTTATCTGTATGTACTAAGGGGAAGCATCCAATACCAGTCTACAGCACCATTGATGATGGGCCGGTTGACGAAATGTGGCATTGGCACATGCAGGAAGTCTTCAAGCTATGGAAATAACAAAGGTGTTCCGAGTCGTTTTGCCACAACGTCGGCCAGTTATAGACAGTGCGTTCAATATTGACAGAAAAAGGATGTCGGGAATGGAAAGCGAGTAAGCACACAGAAATCCAAGTGCCATTGGGTCGTCGGTAAGGTTTACGAATTTCGAAGCGGGGCCCACCTTGCCGCCAAGGTATCTTGTGCCCGTCATGAAACCGAGACACGAGAAGGAGGAGGTGCTGGTCTTCCTGCGGGGTGAACTTCCTGCGCAGTTACATGAGCGGGTTTTAAATCACTGGGCTTATTGTTGGTTCGCCTTTATCGTACGCAGTTATCGGACACAGGGCAGCCAAGCGTTCGAAGCAACCAAACGGGCCCAACAGGTTTCCCACGAAAAGGTCAAAATTAGCGTTATGGGAATACCAGATAAAGTGAAAGTTGATGACGTTGAACTGTCTAAAAAAGTATCCCTCACTGGCGACAGTCCATGGAAAATATTAACCCTTTCCGCCCTGGTGGTGTCAAGTGACGCCATCACACGAAAGTTCCTCTAGCGCATAGAGAATAAAACCAAAACTGCTAGTTTTGAGGGGAATTGTTTTCCAATGATACCTATTGCGATAAATATCACTGTTGCTCCATTTAAGTGGAGCTGCATGCTGCAAAAAAGAAGCTTCAATAGACACGAAATTACGACCTTGAGGATGAAAAAGAAGGTGGTCCGAGTTTTATTCCAATGAATGTAAATCTATCAATACATGCACTAGAAAGCTCGTTTTTTGTTTGTAGGTACATGTAGTCACAACGTTAGGAAAATATGCAAAATTGATGTCTCTGCTCAACATAAAATTTTTAATTGCCAGGTATCCTAATTAATTGTCTCGGTAATAAATCTGCTATTACTTGCACTTCAGCTCATTTTTTTTTGTTGTTTGGGGGCTTATGGGATACAAAAATTTAAGAAAACACATAGAAAAACTCGTTTTTCCGGAAATACAACAATCTGGGCTTAATGGGGTAAATGTGACCTTTACCTCAAAAACGGCACAATGATGCGTTTGGGATAATTTGGTGCAGAATTTGAGGAAGGGCAGCATGGCATTGTTCATTAAACGCAATTTAACGCGGACCACCATCTCCACTGTTATATTGAAAATAGTGTTGTCCTCACCCCCACTTGATCTTGGAGCGGAACTTCTCATGGAACCTCTGTGCGCACTGGAAGGGCGTCCGGTCCTTCTGTGGAGACAAGTAACCGGACACTGCATTCATTGCACTGAAAAGGTGCACCCAGAATAGTAAATCTATATCACTGCAAGGGCCTGATTTGAAGGTCCGGGCCAGACCCGAACCCTCTTTGTGAAGCCCGAGCCCGTCCATGGCGCGTAACACCTAGACCAGGCCCGCCCCGGGCACGGCCGTCCATAAGAGAGCCTGGCCGGGCAGCATATCACAGCATAAACGTACCTAAAGCATACACACCGTTCGAACTGAAACAAATAACAACCAAAAGGGGCTTGCAATGGTTCAAAACAAATATATTCAACAGAAATAGCCGAAACCTACTTAGAAGGGACATACCCACCAAAACATTCAAGAAACATGAGCAGAAACTGACCAAATGGCAACGAAAACACCCGGAACCCAATTTATAATGCATAGAGATGTCAAAAATAGAGTATATGCGTGATAACGAATGTTAATATTCAAATATGACACACTTGAAAATGAAAAAAAAAACGGTAACGGGATTTGAGCCGGTTTAAGATGCTTGCTTCGTTGGAGCGGAGCTACTACACTACGAGGCCAAGCGGTTCTGAGCGATTAAATTGAGGGCCACAAGCACGTGGACATAGCTTCAAGATGCCCCTAGATGGCGCCATGCGTCGCTTGGCTGTGCCGACTAGGAAACACCTGTTTTTAAGCCTCGGGAGGGCCCCCGTGTGTGCGACCAAGCCCGGGCTTCGACGCTGAAGAAAATTTCTTTATTATATTTGGCTGAGTGTCTTCGTAGCGGGCAATCACACGGACCATCTAGACTGTACAAGCACGTCATGAACTGAAATGCAAAAAAAAATTAGCTTTAGCAAGTGCAGGTACTTTGGCTTATACCTGTGCTACACGAGCGTTTGAATCGACATCTGAGTCAACTGGCCTAGAAAATTTCAAATGCCATTCCAACGGGAAGGGGTTCTGCTGGATCTACACGACGATTGTCGAAGGCAGTTAAAAGTTACTGCGTTCACCCGCCATGTTTTTTGTGTCGCCACTGCTGCCAAGTTTCGTTCTCGTAAAATCAGAAAGAAAATTATTTTAGAGTTAAAATTGCCCAAGAAACACAATTGTTAGAGATAAAATTGATAATACCTTACATAAATGAGCAATACATGCACATTGCACAAGATAGACAGCCTTTTTTTTTTGCGCCGCCGGCGTTCGGAGTACTCGCTTTGTAATAGTATACCAAGCGATAAGAAACAAAAACAAACGAAAATTGATTAACAGCGCTTTTCAAAACCAAAGGTTTACTCGCAAGTAATTATTTTTGTGAATCCGGCATGTAGAAACCGCGTGCGAGAATACAAACGTTCGCGTTTCAAAGGTTTTTGACATTCACAAATGTCGATGGTCGTGCTCCTTTCACTCAAACAGCATTTCGACCAAGTACCCTTGAAAAACGTCGTGTAAGAGCTAATAGGTGGCACTTGAGTCAATTGACATTCCGCTCAAAGGCATTGAAAATACTCGTGTAGCACGGGTATTGCACCGTGTGCAGTTTACGTCACATCGGCGTAATGATAGCTCGTGTTCTTGCATGAGAGACACCGTCACCTTTGATGACCATATTCTTGGCAACTTTACGCGGCTGTATCGGCCACAAGTTGATATTGCTGAAATTTGTTGCTCCGCGTTTGAAGCCATGAGTATATACGTGCATTGAAATATTTTACCTGCAGTGGTTGCTCAGCGGTGGTGTTTCTCAAGCACGCGAGTTTGATTGCCGGCAACGGCAGCCGCATTTCTATGGGTGCGACATCTAAAACCCCCCTGTACATAGACATAGGTGGAGAGCTCTAGGTTTTCTGAATTAATCCCTTTCCCCCCAGGTCATTCCTTGCAATCGTATCTTTAATATGTTATACCCAAAAATATATAACCTTGATGCAGTTCATGAAATGCCATTAAACTTAAAGCATAGTGAGTATCATACCTACAAAAACACGTTATAAAACAATGGGTACAACTAACATCAAGAAGAGTGTATAAATAAACTCAAAACATTCCTTTTAAGGCTCTTTTCGAATTTTCACTTCGAAACAATTAACAACCCGGCACATGAATTCAAGCCCGATTCCGGCGTAAGCCCATGGCGCCGATCCCGAGCCCGAGTCCGTGGTATTGAACCCGGCCCGGCCCGGGCCCGCCGATAATTGACTTCGGCCCCGGTCTTCAGGGCCAGCCCAGGCCCCTGCACTTCTCTCCATCAATCTCAAGAACTTGCCGTTAGCGTGTAATGCTAGTCTATAATCTAGTACTACATGTCAACTTCATACTTCGACATCTCAGAGTACGGTGACGCAGGCGCCAGAGTGACTGTTGTGTATATAGCGAAGGTTGCATAGTTCTGTCAAATTTAGCGGTCACTTCAAAATTTTAGGCGTTCCGACGCACATGGTTATAGCTTGCAATTGTCTCCACACATTCATATAGTCCATTGGAAGGCAAATGCAACCATCATTTACTCACTTCACCTGCCCAATGCCGGCGCGCTATAGAAAGGCGTAATTAAAGGAACGATTTACTCCCATTCCATTGAAAAACAAATTTGATGGAAGCCCTTGTGGGTGTACGGGATCCCCCATCACGAGAAATAACTTCATTCCACCTCTGCTGATTACTGGTTGTACTTATGCTTAGTACCAGGGCAAGATCTGCTAAATAATTTTTTCTGCTTTGCAAGTTAACCAAGCACTGATAGTGCGTGCTTTGCCCCCTTTCCATTTAGCATCGCATGAGAAATACGTACGCCCACGAGATGAGCCACGGTGTCCCAGTCGAGTGCACCGCGGTTCCCCACGATCTCGAGCAGCCGAGAATCATCCTCATCGGACCAGGGAGCGTTGCCCTTGCATACCATGTTCCGCCAGGTCAGCTCGCACGAGGCTGTGCTACGGTTGCTTTCGAACTGCGTGAAATCAGACGCAAAGAAGCGTAAGTTTTAATCAACGACAGTAGGCGAGCAAGCTGCAACGGCAAAAACTTAAAGCCGTTCCACTCAACATGAACGCTGTCGAGAGCGGTGCAGTGATTCGCCAGATGGACTGTGCTACCCCCTCTTAGCATTTTAAGTATGAACGTGAAATTGATACCGAAAGTGGTCATGAGAGGGCGCCGACGACCCTCAATAGGTATAAAGAGATGCTTTATTGAGTTATCACTATTTTGGTGAGATTAATTTGTTCATTTATGACTTATTTCTTGTTTTTAATAGTTGTGTACTTATTTGCCGCCTAGCACCGGCAGCCTCTGTGGCAACGGTGCAGCGCAAAAATAACCCCCAACACTTCGAACGTGCGCCTCGGTGCAGTTTGAGTGCAGTTGGCCTTTAAGTTCTCAAGAAGTTTGAAAAAGATCTATTACAGGAAGACTTCCAGGCGGGCGGACAGACAGGTTCCTGGAGGGGAGTCGCCTCGGAATGCTTCTGCACTACAATACACTCCCTTTGTTCAATATTTCTCTAATGCTCGGATATAAGGTAGTAACCCCGTTTCTTTTTAACTGCGGCCTTTGTGATGTTGATATAATTCCGGAGGGACACAAACGACCGCAGCGAAATAAAGAGCAGGCGTAAAGGCTTCAAAAAAAGGACACTTACATCTATGGCGGAGATCCTTAGCCAGTCGATCCTTCCGCCTGCCAGGTCAAGCAGCTCGTCAATAGGCAGTTTCCTGCAAAACGGAGTTCCCGCGCCACGGATAGCACTGCCGTATTCACGAACTTCAGCCAAAGATAATCCATTGAAAATTTTAGGCTTAGAATGATGCCCTCGCTGATGAGATCACAGCTAACGAAGAATGTCACTACGGTAGGGATAAAATTGGCAGCGTATCTGCTCCTTTCTTTGCAAATGTCAGCGAAAGACGAGAGTCGACTGGCACCCCTGCCAAGCAAATGCCTCCCTTCTCTTTCCCGCTCTCCTCTCATGCAGTTCCTCTCCCGCCTCGTTCCTCCCTACATGACACGCTAGAGCTTTTCTCAAGTCAAATTAAATTTACCACATTCCACTGCTCCAAGTCGGGTGCCTCGATGCCAGCCCTGCCGTACTGCGGAGACGCGCGTGAATTGAGGCGCTCTACTAAAACGTTTATAGAACCACGTTGCCCTACTCCACGAGTGTTCCAAGCGGAACGCGAAACCCATCTAGTGGAACCTTTCGTTGCTGTTGCCGTTTGATTTTTTAGAATTGCGCGAGGTAGCATGGGCAACAGCAGGCGACGCTTTTCTGCAGTGGATGTAGTATTTTATTTGCTACCGCAAAAAGTAAACACCCGGAAATTTTGAATAAAGGAACACCCCAAATATCACTCATGTATTGATTTTCTGCCGCATATTTGCGTAATGTCCTGTTCTTGTTCAACCATGTTGACAAGTAAAGAACATCAACACCGGACTTAGACGTTTAGATTTGGCTGTATATATATAAGACGCGCAGCATCTATTTCACTTCGGCCGGTTGGCTGAATCGAAGGACAGACAGACAGACAGATAGACAGACAGACCAAAATTTTCGCGTTCAAGTAGCCCAAGAAAGACTATCGACTTAAAACAAAACAAACATGTCTCGATTAAAGCGCACTCGGATGCGGCTTCCCTTTGTTCGTAGCAATACATCTTTGTCGCAAAACCGGTGTGTTTTGCATGCAATTGTGTGTTTTGCATGAGCAACGCAATAGCAGACCTGGCGCATTCGTTTAAAAATCAGTGTATGTGCAGTTTTCCGGCTTACAGTAGTTGTTTCTGAAGAGATTAGTGTGAAATTCTCCAGCCCATTGCAATAAGGTTTCGCCAAAAAATATTGGGTGCAACGCTTGCTGTACGCACTATTTCAACTGAGAACCTTGCTTTACCAGGTTCCAGAACCATCGATATAATAACCTTGACATGTCGGGGCAGACAGCTTTCTATAACGAATTACGCAAAAGTTTTTTTAAAGTTTTGCAATACACTTCAGCAGTGTTTATATCACAGTCGACTTCTCGCTGCGCGCGAAATATCATGTTTCTGCTATGGGTTTACTACCGGGGAAGATGTAGAAACTTTCTAATCATCATCGCGGCACCGATGCGAATATCATCATCGGTGCCCGTAATCTCTCGTGAGCAGCTATAGCTCGAGCTGCTTCATCTTTCTCCATCCGCCATCTTTGTTAAATAGAACACCATCGCATCATCCGGACGTCGCGGCTATTGGTCTCTCATTTTATTCTATATTTTGGTGCACTAGGTTCCAGAGCAGTTGGTGTTTTTAAGTGGGACTGCTGGGGACTTATAAAAATCCCCATCCCTTCCTAAACAAAAATGGGAAAAGCGCGAAAGCTAGAACTGGGTCCAAACCGCCGCGGTGGCTTAGTGGCTAAGGCGTCGTGCTGCTGAGTACAAGGAAGCAGTATGGACTACCGGCGGCGTCAGTCGCGTTCTTTTTTTTGAAGGTGAAAAGCAAACACGCCCGTGTGTTCAAGATTTCGAAGCGCTTTAAAGATACCCAGGCGGTCAAAATTATTCCGGAGCCCTCCACTACGGCGCGCCTCAGCGCCTGTGCAGCGACGGCGCGTTAAACCCCTATACAATCAATCCATAAATCAAAAGTCGCCCAATCTTCGCTGAAAGTGCGTCAAGTCGATCGCCAGACCTTGACAGACCCAAATCGCAATAGAACAACGAACTTAAGGCCTGAATACATGGAGCGAATATGTGACGAAAAGTCGACGAACAACGCCCGGCGGCGTACGCCCGACGCGTGGCGGCGGGAAAACGTCGTCTGCCACCGATCTGCCGAGGACAGATAAGTTCGCCCGATGTCGACGGCACCGGAAACGGCAAACAAACAGCGTACCAACACTAGCCAATGAGGAGGTCTCGCCGCTCGCCCCCATTTCCGCCTGCTCCGCTTGTCTGCGTCGTCTGCTGGGCGTGATGTTCACCGTTCACGCCGGTGTACACGCTCCACGTACACACAATCAAGTAGCGGCGACCTGTGCAGCTGGGAATAAGCGACTGTAGATAAGCCGCTTTCGGCTACTGGACGGCCACCCAAACACCCACCGCCCGGATGCCTACCTAATGACCGTAACCATTCAGCAGAGGTAGTGACAAAAGCTTCCCGCGCAGCTAGAGCAGACGATGAAGTGCAGACGAGTTTTGCCCGGTGTGGCCACACCACAGTTACATCACCGCTTTCTTTCAACTGCGGCAGCGCATGCATATCGGCAACACAACAAGATTCGAAACTATTTTAAACAATAATTGTACGCTTTTGTGGAGTGTTCCATAATTTTACAAAAAGTTGTAGTGGTATCGAGAGCTTTTTGCTTGTGATGCGCTTCATTTCGCTGCTAGCCTCATCTAGCCACAGTGACAGCGACCCAGAGAGAGGCGAGGCAGCGGCGGACGCCGTGTCTTCGCTCCGTGTAGCGCAGGTCGACGAACACTCGGCGCTGCGCCGCGGAGCATTTTCCGCCGGGCGAGCTTCGTCGTGAAAGTTCGCTCCATGTATTCAGGCCTTTACGCGATGATTTTTCCCGTATACAAAGTAGACGCATCAATGAACAATCGAAACGTCCACCGGTAGCTGGTTTAGAGCTTAAAGATCTGCATGATCAATGCGTGCATGGCCTTACAAAACGTCAATTTTTGGCGATTTTCAAGTAAACGTTTTGTCACAGTGGAAGACCGGCTTCCCGCACGCGCCGTGTGTACAGATATCCTAACCGAGCTTTTCGGTCGACCAACTGCTACGTGAGGAAGTAGACTAGTATTTTTCACAGGACGCCATCGCTCCCACTACGAAAGCTTTCGCTTTAGAAGATACCACAGTTATGGAATACATTTGAACAGCGTCTATATCCAAGTCGACTACTTCCTGCGTGAGAAATATCACGCTTACTGGGTTTCAAACTGTATGCAGTAACAACAAAATCCCACGGTTCCGCTTAACCACAAATCGAAACATGCACTCGATGGACCCATCCACACCGTCAAGAATAAAAAAGGGCCCATCTCCCCGCGAGGGGGACTCGAGTAAGTGCGTCGCATAGGGGGTGGGTGTATTGCGTTAACGTTTAGTGCTTGGGGAGTTGGTGGTAGTGAATGCGTTGTATCAGCAGCTTCTTGACGTAGTTTGAATGAGTCAAGGATATAAGGCGCGTTCGTAGCCTTTCATTCTGTGTCGGTTTTGTGGCGCAGTGGGAAGAGCACCATGTACCTCGCGTTCCGCCCACAGGTAGTGAATGCGTTGTATCAGCAGCTTCTTGACGTAGTTTTAATGAGTCAAGAATATAAGGCGCGTTCGTAGCCTTTCATTCTGTGTCGGCTTTGTGGCGCAGTGGGAAGAGCACCATGTACCTCGCGTTCCGCCCACAGGTAGTGAATGCGTTGTATCAGCAGCTTCTTGACGTAGTTTGAATGAGTCAAGGATATAAGGCGCGTTCGTAGCCTTTCATTCTGTGTCGGTTTTGTGGCGCAGTGGGAAGAGCACCATGTACCTCGCGTTCCGCCCACAGGTAGTGAATGCGTTGTATCAGCAGCTTCTTGACGTAGTTTTAATGAGTCAAGAATATAAGGCGCGTTCGTAGCCTTTCATTCTGTGTCGGCTTTGTGGCGCAGTGGGAAGAGCACCATGTACCTCGCGTTCCGCCCACAGGTAGTGAATGCGTTGTATCAGCAGCTTCTTGACGTAGTTTGAACGAGTCAAGGATATAAGGCGCATTCGTAGCCTTTCATTCTGTGTCGGTTTTGTGGCGCAGTGGGAAGAGCACCATGTACCTCGCGTTCCGCCCACAGGTAGTGAATGCGTTGTATCAGCAGCTTCTTGACGTAGTTTGAACGAGTCAAGGATATAAGGCGCATTCGTAGCCTTTCATTCTGTGTCGGTTTTGTGGCGCAGTGGGAAGAGCACCATGTACCTCGCGTTCCGCCCACAGGTAGTGAATGCGTTGTATCAGCAGCTTCTTGACGTAGTTTGAACGAGTCAAGGATATAAGGCGCATTCGTAGCCTTCCGTTCTGTGTCGGCTTTGTGGCGCAGTGGGAAGAGCACCATGTACCTCGCGTTCCGCCCACAGGTAGTGAATGCGTTGTATCAGCAGCTTCTTGACGTAGTTTGAACGAGTCAAGGATATAAGGCGCATTCGTAGCCTTTCATTCTGTGTCGGTTTTGTGGCGCAGTGGGAAGAGCACCATGTACCTCGCGTTCCGCCCACAGGTAGTGAATGCGTTGTATCAGCAGCTTCTTGACGTAGTTTTAATGAGTCAAGAATATAAGGCGCGTTCGTAGCCTTTCATTCTGTGTCGGCTTTGTGGCGCAGTGGGAAGAGCACCATGTACCTCGCGTTCCGCCCACAGGTAGTGAATGCGTTGTATCAGCAGCTTCTTGACGTAGTTTGAATGAGTCAAGGATATAAGGCGCATTCGTAGCCTTCCGTTCTGTGTCGGCTTTGTGGCGCAGTGGGAAGAGCACCATGTACCTCGCGTTCCGCCCACAGGTAGTGAATGCGTTGTATCAGCAGCTTCTTGACGTAGTTTGAATGAGTCAAGAATATAAGGCGCGTTCGTAGCCTTTCATTCTGTGTCGGTTTTGTGGCGCAGTGGGAAGAGCACCATGTACCTCGCGTTCCGCCCACAGGTAGTGAATGCGTTGTATCAGCAGCTTCTTGACGTAGTTTGAACGAGTCAAGGATATAAGGCGCATTCGTAGCCTTTCATTCTGTGTCGGTTTTGTGGCGCAGTGGGAAGAGCACCATGTACCTCGCGTTCCGCCCACAGGTAGTGAATGCGTTGTATCAGCAGCTTCTTGACGTAGTTTGAACGAGTCAAGGATATAAGGCGCATTCGTAGCCTTCCGTTCTGTGTCGGCTTTGTGGCGCAGTGGGAAGAGCACCATGTACCTCGCGTTCCGCCCACAGGTAGTGAATGCGTTGTATCAGCAGCTTCTTGACGTAGTTTGAACGAGTCAAGGATATAAGGCGCATTCGTAGCCTTTCATTCTGTGTCGGTTTTGTGGCGCAGTGGGAAGAGCACCATGTACCTCGCGTTCCGCCCACAGGTAGTGAATGCGTTGTATCAGCAGCTTCTTGACGTAGTTTTAATGAGTCAAGAATATAAGGCGCGTTCGTAGCCTTTCATTCTGTGTCGGCTTTGTGGCGCAGTGGGAAGAGCACCATGTACCTCGCGTTCCGCCCACAGGTAGTGAATGCGTTGTATCAGCAGCTTCTTGACGTAGTTTGAATGAGTCAAGGATATAAGGCGCATTCGTAGCCTTCCGTTCTGTGTCGGCTTTGTGGCGCAGTGGGAAGAGCACCATGTACCTCGCGTTCCGCCCACAGGTAGTGAATGCGTTGTATCAGCAGCTTCTTGACGTAGTTTGAATGAGTCAAGAATATAAGGCGCGTTCGTAGCCTTCCGTTCTGTGTCGGCTTTGTGGCGCAGTGGGAAGAGCACCATGTACCTCGCGTTCCGCCCACAGGTAGTGAATGCGTTGTATCAGCAGCTTCTTGACGTAGTTTGAACGAGTCAAGGATATAAGGCGCATTCGTAGCCTTCCGTTCTGTGTCGGCTTTGTGGCGCAGTGGGAAGAGCACCATGTACCTCGCGTTCCGCCCACAGGTAGTGAATGCGTTGTATCAGCAGCTTCTTGACGTAGTTTGAATGAGTCAAGGATATAAGGCGCATTCGTAGCCTTCCGTTCTGTGTCGGCTTTGTGGCGCAGTGGGAAGAGCACCATGTACCTCGCGTTCCGCCCACAGGTAGTGAATGCGTTGTATCAGCAGCTTCTTGACGTAGTTTGAATGAGTCAAGAATATAAGGCGCGTTCGTAGCCTTCCGTTCTGTGTCGGCTTTGTGGCGCAGTGGGAAGAGCACCATGTACCTCGCGTTCCGCCCACAGGTAGTGAATGCGTTGTATCAGCAGCTTCTTGACGTAGTTTGAATGAGTCAAGGATATAAGGCGCATTCGTAGCCTTCCGTTCTGTGTCGGCTTTGTGGCGCAGTGGGAAGAGCACCATGTACCTCGCGTTCCGCCCACAGGTAGTGAATGCGTTGTATCAGCAGCTTCTTGACGTAGTTTGAACGAGTCAAGGATATAAGGCGCATTCGTAGCCTTCCGTTCTGTGTCGGCTTTGTGGCGCAGTGGGAAGAGCACCATGTACCTCGCGTTCCGCCCACAGGTAGTGAATGCGTTGTATCAGCAGCTTCTTGACGTAGTTTGAATGAGTCAAGAATATAAGGCGCGTTCGTAGCCTTCCGTTCTGTGTCGGCTTTGTGGCGCAGTGGGAAGAGCACCATGTACCTCGCGTTCCGCCCACAGGTAGTGAATGCGTTGTATCAGCAGCTTCTTGACGTAGTTTGAACGAGTCAAGGATATAAGGCGCATTCGTAGCCTTCCGTTCTGTGTCGGCTTTGTGGCGCAGTGGGAAGAGCACCATGTACCTCGCGTTCCGCCCACAGGTAGTGAATGCGTTGTATCAGCAGCTTCTTGACGTAGTTTGAATGAGTCAAGGATATAAGGCGCATTCGTAGCCTTCCGTTCTGTGTCGGCTTTGTGGCGCAGTGGGAAGAGCACCATGTACCTCGCGTTCCGCCCACAGGTAGTGAATGCGTTGTATCAGCAGCTTCTTGACGTAGTTTGAATGAGTCAAGAATATAAGGCGCGTTCGTAGCCTTCCGTTCTGTGTCGGCTTTGTGGCGCAGTGGGAAGAGCACCATGTACCTCGCGTTCCGCCCACAGGTAGTGAATGCGTTGTATCAGCAGCTTCTTGACGTAGTTTGAATGAGTCAAGGATATAAGGCGCATTCGTAGCCTTCCGTTCTGTGTCGGCTTTGTGGCGCAGTGGGAAGAGCACCATGTACCTCGCGTTCCGCCCACAGGTAGTGAATGCGTTGTATCAGCAGCTTCTTGACGTAGTTTGAATGAGTCAAGAATATAAGGCGCGTTCGTAGCCTTCCGTTCTGTGTCGGCTTTGTGGCGCAGTGGGAAGAGCACCATGTACCTCGCGTTCCGCCCACAGGTAGTGAATGCGTTGTATCAGCAGCTTCTTGACGTAGTTTGAACGAGTCAAGGATATAAGGCGCATTCGTAGCCTTTCATTCTGTGTCGGCTTTGTGGCGCAGTGGGAAGAGCACCATGTACCTCGCGTTCCGCCCACAGGTAGTGAATGCGTTGTATCAGCAGCTTCTTGACGTAGTTTGAATGAGTCAAGGATATAAGGCGCATTCGTAGCCTTCCGTTCTGTGTCGGCTTTGTGGCGCAGTGGGAAGAGCACCATGTACCTCGCGTTCCGCCCACAGGTAGTGAATGCGTTGTATCAGCAGCTTCTTGACGTAGTTTGAACGAGTCAAGGATATAAGGCGCATTCGTAGCCTTCCGTTCTGTGTCGGCTTTGTGGCGCAGTGGGAAGAGCACCATGTACCTCGCGTTCCGCCCACAGGTAGTGAATGCGTTGTATCAGCAGCTTCTTGACGTAGTTTGAACGAGTCAAGGATATAAGGCGCATTCGTAGCCTTTCATTCTGTGTCGGCTTTGTGGCGCAGTGGGAAGAGCACCATGTACCTCGCGTTCCGCCCACAGGTAGTGAATGCGTTGTATCAGCAGCTTCTTGACGTAGTTTGAACGAGTCAAGGATATAAGGCGCATTCGTAGCCTTCCGTTCTGTGTCGGCTTTGTGGCGCAGTGGGAAGAGCACCATGTACCTCGCGTTCCGCCCACAGGTAGTGAATGCGTTGTATCAGCAGCTTCTTGACGTAGTTTGAATGAGTCAAGAATATAAGGCGCGTTCGTAGCCTTCCGTTCTGTGTCGGCTTTGTGGCGCAGTGGGAAGAGCACCATGTACCTCGCGTTCCGCCCACAGGTAGTGAATGCGTTGTATCAGCAGCTTCTTGACGTAGTTTGAACGAGTCAAGGATATAAGGCGCATTCGTAGCCTTTCATTCTGTGTCGGCTTTGTGGCGCAGTGGGAAGAGCACCATGTACCTCGCGTTCCGCCCACAGGTAGTGAATGCGTTGTATCAGCAGCTTCTTGACGTAGTTTGAATGAGTCAAGGATATAAGGCGCATTCGTAGCCTTCCGTTCTGTGTCGGCTTTGTGGCGCAGTGGGAAGAGCACCATGTACCTCGCGTTCCGCCCACAGGTAGTGAATGCGTTGTATCAGCAGCTTCTTGACGTAGTTTGAACGAGTCAAGGATATAAGGCGCATTCGTAGCCTTCCGTTCTGTGTCGGCTTTGTGGCGCAGTGGGAAGAGCACCATGTACCTCGCGTTCCGCCCACAGGTAGTGAATGCGTTGTATCAGCAGCTTCTTGACGTAGTTTGAACGAGTCAAGGATATAAGGCGCATTCGTAGCCTTTCATTCTGTGTCGGCTTTGTGGCGCAGTGGGAAGAGCACCATGTACCTCGCGTTCCGCCCACAGGTAGTGAATGCGTTGTATCAGCAGCTTCTTGACGTAGTTTGAACGAGTCAAGGATATAAGGCGCATTCGTAGCCTTCCGTTCTGTGTCGGCTTTGTGGCGCAGTGGGAAGAGCACCATGTACCTCGCGTTCCGCCCACAGGTAGTGAATGCGTTGTATCAGCAGCTTCTTGACGTAGTTTGAACGAGTCAAGGATATAAGGCGCATTCGTAGCCTTTCATTCTGTGTCGGCTTTGTGGCGCAGTGGGAAGAGCACCATGTACCTCGCGTTCCGCCCACAGGTAGTGAATGCGTTGTATCAGCAGCTTCTTGACGTAGTTTGAACGAGTCAAGGATATAAGGCGCATTCGTAGCCTTCCGTTCTGTGTCGGCTTTGTGGCGCAGTGGGAAGAGCACCATGTACCTCGCGTTCCGCCCACAGGTAGTGAATGCGTTGTATCAGCAGCTTCTTGACGTAGTTTGAACGAGTCAAGGATATAAGGCGCATTCGTAGCCTTTCATTCTGTGTCGGCTTTGTGGCGCAGTGGGAAGAGCACCATGTACCTCGCGTTCCGCCCACAGGTAGTGAATGCGTTGTATCAGCAGCTTCTTGACGTAGTTTGAACGAGTCAAGGATATAAGGCGCATTCGTAGCCTTCCGTTCTGTGTCGGCTTTGTGGCGCAGTGGGAAGAGCACCATGTACCTCGCGTTCCGCCCACAGGTAGTGAATGCGTTGTATCAGCAGCTTCTTGACGTAGTTTTAATGAGTCAAGAATATAAGGCGCGTTCGTAGCCTTTCATTCTGTGTCGGCTTTGTGGCGCAGTGGGAAGAGCACCATGTACCTCGCGTTCCGCCCACAGGTAGTGAATGCGTTGTATCAGCAGCTTCTTGACGTAGTTTGAATGAGTCAAGGATATAAGGCGCATTCGTAGCCTTCCGTTCTGTGTCGGCTTTGTGGCGCAGTGGGAAGAGCACCATGTACCTCGCGTTCCGCCCACAGGTAGTGAATGCGTTGTATCAGCAGCTTCTTGACGTAGTTTGAATGAGTCAAGGATATAAGGCGCATTCGTAGCCTTCCGTTCTGTGTCGGCTTTGTGGCGCAGTGGGAAGAGCACCATGTACCTCGCGTTCCGCCCACAGGTAGTGAATGCGTTGTATCAGCAGCTTCTTGACGTAGTTTGAATGAGTCAAGGATATAAGGCGCATTCGTAGCCTTCCGTTCTGTGTCGGCTTTGTGGCGCAGTGGGAAGAGCACCATGTACCTCGCGTTCCGCCCACAGGTAGTGAATGCGTTGTATCAGCAGCTTCTTGACGTAGTTTGAATGAGTCAAGGATATAAGGCGCATTCGTAGCCTTCCGTTCTGT
The DNA here is from genome assembly GCF_048455015.1 of Haemaphysalis longicornis. Classification (NCBI taxonomy): domain Eukaryota; kingdom Metazoa; phylum Arthropoda; class Arachnida; order Ixodida; family Ixodidae; genus Haemaphysalis; species Haemaphysalis longicornis. The sequence goes on from NW_027526445.1 coordinate 168,560,645, forward strand.
GTCGGCTTTGTGGCGCAGTGGGAAGAGCACCATGTACCTCGCGTTCCGCCCACAGGTAGTGAATGCGTTGTATCAGCAGCTTCTTGACGTAGTTTGAACGAGTCAAGGATATAAGGCGCATTCGTAGCCTTCCGTTCTGTGTCGGCTTTGTGGCGCAGTGGGAAGAGCACCATGTACCTCGCGTTCCGCCCACAGGTAGTGAATGCGTTGTATCAGCAGCTTCTTGACGTAGTTTGAACGAGTCAAGGATATAAGGCGCATTCGTAGCCTTTCATTCTGTGTCGGTTTTGTGGCGCAGTGGGAAGAGCACCATGTACCTCGCGTTCCGCCCACAGGTAGTGAATGCGTTGTATCAGCAGCTTCTTGACGTAGTTTGAACGAGTCAAGGATATAAGGCGCATTCGTAGCCTTCCGTTCTGTGTCGGCTTTGTGGCGCAGTGGGAAGAGCACCATGTACCTCGCGTTCCGCCCACAGGTAGTGAATGCGTTGTATCAGCAGCTTCTTGACGTAGTTTGAACGAGTCAAGGATATAAGGCGCATTCGTAGCCTTCCGTTCTGTGTCGGCTTTGTGGCGCAGTGGGAAGAGCACCATGTACCTCGCGTTCCGCCCACAGGTAGTGAATGCGTTGTATCAGCAGCTTCTTGACGTAGTTTGAATGAGTCAAGGATATAAGGCGCATTCGTAGCCTTCCGTTCTGTGTCGGCTTTGTGGCGCAGTGGGAAGAGCACCATGTACCTCGCGTTCCGCCCACAGGTAGTGAATGCGTTGTATCAGCAGCTTCTTGACGTAGTTTTAATGAGTCAAGAATATAAGGCGCGTTCGTAGCCTTTCATTCTGTGTCGGCTTTGTGGCGCAGTGGGAAGAGCACCATGTACCTCGCGTTCCGCCCACAGGTAGTGAATGCGTTGTATCAGCAGCTTCTTGACGTAGTTTGAACGAGTCAAGGATATAAGGCGCATTCGTAGCCTTTCATTCTGTGTCGGTTTTGTGGCGCAGTGGGAAGAGCACCATGTACCTCGCGTTCCGCCCACAGGTAGTGAATGCGTTGTATCAGCAGCTTCTTGACGTAGTTTGAACGAGTCAAGGATATAAGGCGCATTCGTAGCCTTCCGTTCTGTGTCGGCTTTGTGGCGCAGTGGGAAGAGCACCATGTACCTCGCGTTCCGCCCACAGGTAGTGAATGCGTTGTATCAGCAGCTTCTTGACGTAGTTTGAACGAGTCAAGGATATAAGGCGCATTCGTAGCCTTTCATTCTGTGTCGGTTTTGTGGCGCAGTGGGAAGAGCACCATGTACCTCGCGTTCCGCCCACAGGTAGTGAATGCGTTGTATCAGCAGCTTCTTGACGTAGTTTGAACGAGTCAAGGATATAAGGCGCATTCGTAGCCTTCCGTTCTGTGTCGGCTTTGTGGCGCAGTGGGAAGAGCACCATGTACCTCGCGTTCCGCCCACAGGTAGTGAATGCGTTGTATCAGCAGCTTCTTGACGTAGTTTGAATGAGTCAAGGATATAAGGCGCATTCGTAGCCTTCCGTTCTGTGTCGGCTTTGTGGCGCAGTGGGAAGAGCACCATGTACCTCGCGTTCCGCCCACAGGTAGTGAATGCGTTGTATCAGCAGCTTCTTGACGTAGTTTGAACGAGTCAAGGATATAAGGCGCATTCGTAGCCTTTCATTCTGTGTCGGTTTTGTGGCGCAGTGGGAAGAGCACCATGTACCTCGCGTTCCGCCCACAGGTAGTGAATGCGTTGTATCAGCAGCTTCTTGACGTAGTTTTAATGAGTCAAGAATATAAGGCGCGTTCGTAGCCTTTCATTCTGTGTCGGCTTTGTGGCGCAGTGGGAAGAGCACCATGTACCTCGCGTTCCGCCCACAGGTAGTGAATGCGTTGTATCAGCAGCTTCTTGACGTAGTTTGAATGAGTCAAGGATATAAGGCGCATTCGTAGCCTTCCGTTCTGTGTCGGCTTTGTGGCGCAGTGGGTGGAGCACCATGTACCTTGCGTTCCGCCCGCAGCGTCGTGGGATCGAAACCAGGCGCCTGTAAGTATTATTTTTTTATATAGTGTAGGGGGAGGGGTGCGGACCTGTTATTGAGAGCGAGGAGGGTAGCGTGATGCGGGAGAGGAGGAGTGGGGGAGAGGGCGCACCTGGAACTGCTGTTGCGGACGCCGAGGCACGCCAACGCCGGGTGACATCGTGAGTTAAAGAAATGGTCTGCATTTAAAATGTCGGCAAATGACGATGCCGAGCATACGTTTGACTCAAAACTTCGGCCTGGGGTATGGTATCCCGAAAAAGACCTTTTGCAAAAATTCGGGCCACACAGAACATTCAGTGTTGGCCACACTGGTGGTTAACGCGACGATGCCATGATACACGAAGCCTCACGCAGGAACGCCGTCGCGGTTACGTGTTTTCGGCCGGTCGATTCATCATTATGCAGCCTCATAAAGAGATTTTTTTTTTACTTTTAGCGTCTCCCCTTTCAATTTGGAAATCTCCAGTGCAATGCGTCCTTTTTATACACCATCTTGAGAGCTGCGTTTCACGTACGGGTCACGACAGCCACCGTTATTAGCGCTGAACACTTAAGCAGGAAAGTTGTTTTGGTGCTAGCGAACTCGATCCTGCATTCGTGCTTCGCTCTGCCTGCGCTGATGGATGTTCCAACACCTGCGAACCGCAAACGCGCTCGTCTTCCCTTTTTTTTTGACAACTGTTTTGTGGTACAGTTTCACGTGCGGATCATGACTGCAGAAGTTTTAACGCGAACACTGAGGCAGGAGAGTTGCGTCCTTACAGCCAAAAATTCCTTCTGCTTGTTTTGGCATTTCAACTGCAGTTGATCGGAAATGCGGTCTAGGAATATTTTTTGTATTTACATTATGCAAACTCCGTTCCATCGTGGTGTTAACGGCGCCCACCGCGCAGAAACCACGCCTTACTCGAACTCAATTAGAATCCTGCTTTTCTTTATATCTCGATGTAAGTACGAACCCCCTTCGCAATGCACCAATTGTACTGATTATGTGATACTGGAGGAAGATACATCACATGTTTATTACTTGCATAACTTGTTTGTATGGGTCCTACCAAGTGTTTCCAACTGACATACAGACGAAAAAAGGTGGATCGCAGCAATCAAGGGAGATGAGAGACAACATTTTACTGTCTGCACGACAACAAAAGTTTGTTCGGAAAATTTTGTGGAGACAAGAACGAGGTCATTACGTATGCTTTCGTCCTTTTCGGAAATGGTTTAGAAACTTTGAACAGTCGCAACATGAGCGCTCAGCAAATAACAGGGCCCCCATAGTCCGTTCATAGTGGCCAGCCGCCACTACAACGGGGCAAGGGCGCATCGAATGAAAATTAGAACTCGACGACTAAACGAGTAGGCAGCGGTAAGGCTATTCATTCTTAGTAACAAATCCTCCATTCGTTTGCTGCTGTACGTCATCCCGGACGACGATATTCCACACTGAAATTGTAGGATCTCCTAGGGTCCGATATTCGACGACCTCGTCGAATAAAAGTCCAGAATACGCTGCTCCTCAAGCAAAGGAAAAGCAGCAAGAGTATTTTCCAACCCAGTTATGGGGAAAACAACTTTGCGAGAAGCGCAGGCCATTATTACGCCACGTTGGATGTCAGTAGTTCTGCGTTTGCTGCCTTTTCGCTGTTTTCGCTTCCTTGATGATGGCGGTGCACAGTGTTGCCAGAATGGCTTACTGCTTCTTTGCTGGCTCTCGGGCCATTTTGCAAAGGGTGCAAAGCACGACGTTCAGCGCTGAGCGGTGCCACGGCGCGGATCACATTTTTGAGACAGATGGCGTGCACTTAGCGGGCTTTCCCGATTGGCGTAGTTGGCGTCAAGGAACGGTCGCTGGGGTGCATTATGGTGAAGCTGAACCATAGGCTTGTCTTAGAGTGGACAATCCAGATAGTCACCGCAAGTAATACATATCAATTATCATCATTCTCATCATCATCGTCATCACATCAAGAGCCTATTGATGTCGACTACACGACGTCCCTTATTTAATGTCACGCCCCCCACTAATTTAGCGGTGGCTGACTTCATGCAGAAGAGATGCCGACAAGGAAGGACTGCTACAACTGGCCTAGAAATACTGCTTCTGACCAACGTTAAGTTTGCTCGCCGATTAGTTGAGCCAAATAAAAATCTCATGGAAACTCGTCCCAGTGTCGCAGCAGATGGGCGTAGAGGGTCACCGGTTATAAATTTGAGCGTAACAAATTTGATCGCAGTCTTACTCAAGACGGCAAACCATTTTCCCCAGTGTCTCTGTTTCTTGCGATGTCTCGACACTTGGCTGTAGATTCGCTTTCTTGGACGTTAATAGCTCTCGCCTGCAAGTAAAAATAAAACACCAAGCATAAAACTTCAGTTCTACCAGTGAAAATAGGCAGGGAGAATTCTTATTTTAAAGTCTAGCGTCGAAACAACAGACATGATTGGAGATAATGCGTCTAGCCTCATGCATGCGAACACGCCCCCCTCCCCCTTTCCGATCCTCTCATCTTGCTGAGCAGAGCAACCGATCCACCTTCGACGTCAACGTTAGTGAAAGGCGGGCCATGATGATGATAATGGGAATGCCGTGATGCAAGACAGGCGTGTGTCTCTTTAACCGTTACTTACATGTGATACGATGCCCTACGTACGAGAAGTGGGAAAGAGAGGTGATTAGCTCTCGCCTTGAGGTCCAGCTAGTCAGCAAGATCACCCACGGTTCTAGACTATGGACTCCGCCCACTCTGCGCTACGCCGCTACAATACAAGCACACTCCCTCACATTCCGTGACAAAAGAGGACAGTAGATATCTCTACTCGGAGTGCTCACTTTTCCAGTGTCAATTCGATGACGCGCCCGATCAAGTTGCCACGCACGGCTAGTTCCAGCGCAGACACACCACTGGCATCCCCTGCCAAAAAAAAAATGGGCGAAATCAATAAAGATAAAAGCAATAATTAAAAACAAGTAAAAGTGGAACAGCAGCAAACAAAACATTATGACATGCGGTACGTTTTGGCAGAGTACGGAAAAAGAGACAGCACGAAAATGAAAGGAAAGCAGCAAAGGCGACCGCAACACTCAAAGGTTTAGGCAAAAACGTTTTCATTGATCTGATCGCTTCGTGGCAGGTATCTGCGCAATTTACCGAGTAGAACTCATGAAAACCTTAGCTGAACAAATATAGCTTAACATGTCCTTTGATTTGTGCTCCGGCTGCAATGGAGGTGTGTGATATAACTCCTCCCTCTTTTGTAGCCTGCACCGCTGTTATATACACGTATACGTGGATATTCGTTGTCTGTACTTTATCGTCCACTATGGATTTATGGATATCGCTCATATCTGATTGGCTGTTTAATATTCAAATCGTTTTCTCCCTTTTCTGTGTTTTCTCGGCATATAACAATGCAATGCTGCTACCTTATTATAGGTTGGCGCCCGCATTCTTTGTACTTATCGTAACGGGGACGAGAAGATACACGCACCGTGCCCTGACGTGTTCGCAGAGCTGTACCACTGCCGTTCGAAGGAAAGCGGTTCACATCTTAAACGGACGACGCTACTTTGCACTGCCGTGGCTGAATCAATTGGCCTGGGCAATGGGAGCAGAATAGAGCCTAACAGGATCTCTCCCGTCGTCGCTAGGACAACAGCGAATGTGCCGTAATTTTAGAGGCCATTTCTTCCTAGGAAGTATCTAATAATTTAAGGTAATGACCACTACGAACGGCGGTCGACTAAGACATGCCTTGCAGCTTCAAAGGGAGCCTCCAACACTTTAGATAAACGCTTTTACTCTATCTTTCACGTCTCTGAGCACTGACGATGATGATGTTTAAAGGTTAATGGTGCAGTCCAGCTAGGGCAAAGAGCGCCAAGTCTCGTATCACTGAGAAAGTTGTAGTTATCGCCAGCACGGAGCAGCACTGCGTGACTTGCTCGTCGCAGCAGACAAGCTTTCCATTTCTGCTTTGTATTTATGGCTTTGTTTTTAAAGTTGCTATCGAATGCGTTTATTGCTACAACTGAAGGAAAACCGGCCAACAGCCGCTGCTACATGGCGGAATTGACGTAATTCAAGCAGTTGAAAATCGCCAAGACCGGGAAAGAGGAACAAATCTTTTGAGCGAGTTTCCAAGTTACCTGATGGGCATGGAGCAGTACATTCTTTATGAGGTACCTTGCGATCCCCGAATATAATTATCCGCTGTGTGGGGTGACTACGTTCTGCAAGCACTCGGGATTTTAAAAAAAAGTTCAAAAAGTGTAAAGGGCCCCTTTAAAAATAACTACCGTTTTTATGAGGGCACATACACAGGTTGAATGATCATTGCTACCTGCAACTCACGCACTCCATAGATATGGTGGGCCCACTGTTTTCACCCATATTGCATCTGCCCTATAAGATAGTCAACAGCATCTGTAAATCAGTAACAGTAACAGTAACAGTAACAGTAACAGTAAATCAGCCTTGGGGGAATTTTCTGCAAGGTGTTTAGTATCTACGCTGCTTTTGTAACATGCATTTACTCCTCATTCTGTGTTGTTTTATATCGCTAAGAGCACCGCTCCTGCACTTAGTTCTTACGTTTGCTCCCTTCATAAGTTCGCTTGCTATGTTTTTAAAGCCACTAGGTTTTTAACTGCGTTCCTTTCCTTTGTTTGACTCTCTCCCCAATGAAGCCGTTGAGTGCAGCTTTCGGTGGTTTCTCCGTCCTCGAACCTTGGCACTAAAGGTAATCAGAGTGCATTTCGTTTGATCTGATTTGATTTGAAAACGTACATGCGGAGGGTGGCCTCAGGTATGGGTCCATTTCCCGTCGCTCCTTCTTGGCAATGGCGTCCTCGTTTAGAGGCGCCGGCTGCGCAGGAATAGACATAAAATGTGGTTGATCCCTATTCCGTAAGAACCAGTAAAACACTACAGTGAAATGAAAACACTACAGTGAAATGTGCCTTCACAGGAACAGTTGAATGTTTATCGTGCATCGATATGAACTTGAACATCGCTATTTATATTTCGTCGGCATGGCACCGTTACACGAATCAACGTTAAACACTGGATTGCAGGCACCGGAGCATTGCGTAAATCCGACTCAAACCAAAGGTGGTCGCAAACCGTCCGTGCGATTGAAACGAAACGGATTGTAAGCAAATTGTTTGGTGAACACACGGTCCACTGCAGCGAAAGGAGCAGCGGACCGTGTCACGAGCGCGATATCGGCAAGTCGGCTTATCCGCAGCTTACACTGCGCGTCCGCCGTACACGTCGGCGCTTAAAGGAGTCATGAAGAGAAAATACAACTTTGTTTAATTTGAAAGAACTAGAATTCAGTATCTCACTCAGCTCCATTACAGCCACAAAATGTGTTTTTTTAACGAAAAAAAAGCAAGAAGTATTTAAGAACTTTCAAATTTCGCGCCACAGTGACGTGTTATGAGCAAGAATGACGTCATACGGGCCAACAATAAAACATTATTTTCAGTGCGTTAACTGCACGTTAGCATTCAAGTGATTCGGTCAAATGGAACTAGAGGCCCCATTACAGACGTCCAGTCATGTGTCGTCGCGACAGGTCAGTTAGGCGGCCGCCAATCGCACAAACAAGGTTCCGTGACGTCATAGAAAAGTTGCGGGAAATTTGCTAGGGGGTCGCGACTGCTTCACACGTTTTCTTTCACATCTTCGTTATTTGTTCGAAGATTGCGATGATATTGGTATCATTGTTATCGGGACTAAGCAGTCTTTCTAATAAACCCAACTTGTATTTTGTCTTCATGGCTCCTTTAAGGGCCCCAAAATTGGAAATTTTAGTGGCCTTATAGGCGTTGTCATCGAGGCGCCAACTGTCGGCGCTCATTAGCGTCATGATGCACTACTACGCTTCGCCTCTCCTAGATAGCAGAACCATCTGAAATGAAGGATGTAAGGCGCGTTCGTCGTCCTACTCACGCGTTTCTTCATAGCGCAGTCGGGAGCGCGTTTCCTAACTCCCGTTGCGGTGAGAGTTCGTGGCTCAAATCCCGGCGTAGCCGCGTATATCAAAATTTTTCTGGCGATATGTCGTTTCCGTGACGGATATGACGTCAGTTAGATCTTGGTTGATCCGGGCGTAAAACACATACGTGTTAAAAAAGAGATTTCCCCCAGACAGCACTTTTTGGGCTGGCATTGTTCGCACGCACAGTGAGCGAACCAATTAAGGGGCTTTGTTTCTCCTCCCCGATGAACGTTGCCCGTTACACCTCTCAATAACGCGCCAGCCCCTTGGAGCGAGCAACCCTCTCATCTCTCAGACAAGTTCCAAATCATAGTTCACGCCTCCGTATGGCCTTCGCTCCGATAGAGCGGGACCCGGGTTTCACAGTGGTAAGTTTCACCACTATCCTCACTGTCCTCGTTTTAGTTGGGGGGGGGGGGGGCGTGCCGGACCCCTGTAGCTTGTGGCGAGAGGAATCGTGACCTCTGCAGCGAGATAACATACTACAGTTCCTGACGACGAGCGACATTCTGATGCTGCTCTACATTGCCATATTTGGACTCGTGGGGCAACCATAGAGCATCACTATCCTTGGTTAGTGGTGCGGCCGCGACGAGCCCCGCCCTCGTACTCTTTTCCCCCTCGTTCGGAGCGGCATGAACTTGCCCTCTTTCACGTGGGCACACCCCACCGCGACTGTGGCAACCAAGAGGGACCTACCTGTCCTAAAACACTGCTGGCCTCGCACTTCCTGTTTCATATAACCCGCCGCGGTGGCTCAGTGGCTAAAGCGTGAACCGTATGGAGCTTTTCTGCTCACCAAAAAGTGCGCCGCGCACGCCACGTGCGTGTTGACGCGGCGTCTTCGGCCTCGAAGTGGTGTTGGGCATAGAGTTTCTTAGTAAGCATACTAGACAGGAAGCTGCACCTGGCAATCAATGTCGTCGTGGGGGTTTATGGGAAGACCCCCCCCCCCCCCCTTTTGACTTGGGCTTAGCATGACAATTGTTTTCTTAAGCGGTTTATGGGACTTGCTTTCTTCACAATGCATTATGCATTAACACGTTTACGAGCTACAAGGAAGCCCAAATCCTCCCTGTTCTGTGGCAGCCGTGTCCGGTGGAAAGGCAGGCGTTCGTGATCGTACCTGACGTTGGTCATGCCGCAGTCGAAGGACGTATGACTGAGCGGGTAATATGCCACCGGGAAAGTTGTAGCTCACAAAAAAAAGTACCGAAACGTACAGCCGGTAAAACGCTTGTCTATAACAGCGATTTCAACTTCAACCTGCTACACCCGAAAACTGCCGAAACAGACTCGTTCCAAACACGTCGGAGGCAAAATCGAAGGGCTAAGACTTCAGAATTCCGCAGTGGTTTTATTCAAATCCCGCTCCGGCGGGGCAGGATAGGGCTGAGAGTACGAACGCTGTGTTATAGACAAGCCTTTTACCGGCTGTACTTCGACGAAGAAAAGATACGACAGATACGGACGACTGTATCCGTCCTATTTTGTCGTCGTCCGCGACTGTTTAACGCCACGTTTTCTTTTTTCTTCAAGTATGAACCAACTCGCTCAGCAACAAGTTTTGTTAAACTGTAGCGGACGGTCGGTGCACCGGTTCACCACGAAGACGACGTTTTCGTAGGCACGCTCAAAAAGCTTTCCAAACTCTTCAAACAACTTATTGTCTAAATAATAGTAAAATTAACAAAATAAGAGTGTCTAATGAGTTCCCAGAAAATATTGACATTGTTGTTAACTACCAGCTTGGCCTGCAGGATAGCAGGCACAACCGTTCCTGCGGAAATACGCTTTACTTCCTTTTTCATTAGCTTTAAAACAACCTGTTTCATTTTCCACTTTTGTAATAACACACAAATCTTTGCATTTTTTCTGGCACTGTGTTCGAATATACGGCCACTAAAGAGTTTCAATCCAAGCCAATGACGAAACTAAGGCGAGCGCACGATGTAATGGTGCATGACCACACAGATGGCCTTGATGTGAGCCGCATAGACGCTAGCGCCAGATTCCTCTCTAGTGTATATTGTAAGAAACTGTATGGTGTGGGGCATAGAGTTTCTTACAATATACACTAGAGAGGAAACTGGCGCTAGCGTCTATGCGGCTCACATCGACGCCGTCTGTGTCGTCATGGACCGCCATTATACATTGCGCTCGCCTTAGTTTCATCATTGGCTTGGATTGAAACGTTTTAGTGGCCGCAAATTTAAACAAAGTGCCACAAAAACGCGAATAATAGTGTGCAATTATGTAAGTGGAAAATAAGACAGGCTGTTTTAAAACTGAGGAAAAAGAAAGAAAAGCGTATTTTTGCCGGAACGGTTGCGCCTGCTATGCTGCCGGCAAAGGTGGTAGTTACGAACAATGTTAACATTTGGGGGGAAGGGGGGGGGGAGCACTCATTACAGACTTGTTTTATTATTTTACCATTATTTCAAATAATTTGTTTGAACAGTTTGGAAATATTTTTTGAGCGGGCCTATGAAAACGTCGCCTTTGTGGTGAACCGGTGCACCGACCGTCAGCTACAATTTAGCAAGAAAAAAACGTGGCGTTAAACATTCGCGGACGATGGCAAGATAGGACGAATATAGGCGCCTGTATCTATCGTATCTTGTCTTCGTCAAAGTACGTTTTGTTTCTTTTTTTCGTCAGCTACAAATTTCGCGGCGGCATATTGTCCACTGAGTCATACGTGGTTCAACTGCGGCATGACCAACGTCAGGTATGATGCACTGCCTGATGTTTCACCGAATACGGCTTCCGCAAAACAGGGAAGATTTCGGCTTCCTCGTAGCTCGTACACGTTTTAATGCACAGTGAAGAAAGCAAATCCCAAAAACAGCTTAAGGATCCAATCGTCATGCCAAGCCCAAGCCGAAAGTGGGGGTCTTCCCATAAACCCCCACGCCGACATGCATCAACAACCGCAGTTCCCTCTCTAGTATACTTACTCAGAAACTGTATGGCGTAGGGAGCTCGAGCGACTGCGTCTAAGCGCTCTCTAAAATGCCGCTCCTCAAGGCACGCACGAAGTTGCCTGTGCGCTAAAGGAGCCTATTACGTGGGCAAAAACAGTACTATAAAACATCATCCGCGCCGTTAGTGAAAGCGCCCATGTAATGGCTGCGGAGTGGTAAGCCTAAACATCCTCGGCGGAGCCGGCCGGCAGTCTCGACCGCTTTGAAACTGCCCCCATGAGGCGCGCGCCTCCCCATCGGCGCACCTCATCAGGCTCCTCCCACTGCCGCGCGTGACGCGCGTCATTTTCTAAACGAGGCAGAAGTTGCCGAGCGCGCGGAATCGCGACGCGGGCGTGAAAAATCGCACGCGCAACGCCGAGCAAACGAATCGCGTTAAAAAACGCACAATTCCGGTTCACGCTTAAGGCGTTGTGCGGCTGAGCACGAGGACGCGGGTTCGATTCCAGGCCGCGGCGGCCGCTTTTCTGAAGGCCGAACCGCATGGAGCGTTTTTTCACGAGATTCGCGTGCGTTGGCGTTGCGCGTCCGTTTTTTCGACGCCCGCGTCGACGATTCCACGCACGCGGCAGCACCTGCCTTGGCTAGATTTTGACGCGTGTCGCGCGCGGCAGTGGGAGGAGCCTGGCGACTTGCGCCAATGGGGAGGCGTGCGCCTCATGGCGGCGGTATCGAAGAGCTCGAGACAGCCGGCTGGCTCTGCCGGAGATGTTTAGGCTTACCCCCCCCCCCCCCCCCCCCCCCCAGCAGATATTGAATGGGCGCTTTCACTAGCGGAGCGGATAATGTTTTATGGTACCGTTTTCACCCACATTATGAGCTCCTTTACCGCACAAGCAACTTCGTGCGTGCCTTGAGCGGCATTTTAGAGAGCGCTTAGAAGCGGTTGCTCGTGCTCCCGACAGCTTTTCGTTGCCGAAGCCGCCACCAAGTTGCCGCCGCCGGCCGCGGCGCGCGCAGCGTGCGGGTGGTTACCCGGCAGCGTCAGCGCGCCTGTGGCATGCGCGGCGCGTTTTCGCGAGCAGAAAACACTCCATACGGTTCAAGCTTGATGGAGGCGACGAGCGAAAACGCCCGTGTTTTCGAAATTTCGGAGCACTTAACGATCCCCAGGTGGTCAAAATTAATCCGGAGCCCTCCACTACGGCGCGCCTCATCGCCTGTGTAGCGCCGGCGCGTTAAACCCTACAATCAATCAGTTTCACCTAGCGCATTCTAGGGATTAGTTTTTAACACTGTTGGAGAAATGCTGCCTTTGATCAGTTCTACGTATTCTTTTTGTAAAGAAGAGCGCTTAATTAACTTTAAAGTCGATTTATATGTAGAAGGGAGCCTAAGCCAATATTTAATGAAAGTTAAACGTGGTACCTGAAGTACCGGGCTTGCAGTGAATTGCAAACGGAATGTCGCTAACGAACAGGGTGACGAAACCCCTGAGAAGAAAAAAAAATGATCATGCTCCTTGATGGGCCTACTCTAAGAGCATTAGTTAACTCCATGGCAGGAAGTCCAGCGTCCTGGTCAAGAAGTGGCCCACACAATGGAAGAAGGATGACGCACAAAATGCTGCTGGTTCAAAGAATAAAAAACCGCTGAAATATGCTCGTGTGCATGCCGAATTCCTCGGGGCACCTCTAAAATGAATTACAGCAATTTAGTTGTAAAAAAAAAGGAGGTAAATTTGTGTCTGCATGGGATTTAAAACTATGGTCACATGCTGCAACGTAAGACCGCATACCCAACTCCATCCCACAGTTTGGTGGATTTGGGTGAGTGAAGGCGAGGCTCCTGAAAGCGTTCTGGCCTTCCCCATAGAAGTGCGTGTTAAATATATGTATTAAGGCCTATATGAATCATTTGAACATCCTAATAACTGAAGTGGAAATTACGGCCGCAGCGAAGTAGGTTCCAGTTAAATGTCTTTATTCGGCTATGCTAAAGGGGGTGTGTTCCAACTTCCAAGTCATTATAACACAGAGGAGAGGAGGCCGTAAAGATTGACAGAAATGAGACGACACGTTCAGAAAATGATTACTACGGCTTTCGCAATACTAAATCATAAGGAGTGAATAATGTACCTCAAATTCCATTCTAACAACAGTGTGTAGGAAGAAACAACTCCGCAATTTCTTATTCCGTGGTTCTTTTTATCGAGGAGGAAAAACAAATACGTCTTCTCCGGTGAGTAGCATCTTTACTCCGCCTTTTACGCCCTGCAGATAGTGGTGACTGTCGGACACATAAATCAGTATCACCTGCACAGAAACATGTCCTTCTCACCCAGCCCGATTCGACACCCAGCCCGATTCGACATTGAGCGGTCATATCGATAGAAAACAGTCGATATTCGAAAACAAAGTTTTACTATACTTTCGTACAGCGGTTTCGCGGCGGACGCGAAGTTCACCTTTTGACCGGAAACACGCAGCGCTTGTCTGTGCTTCTTTCTTAGTCCTTATCTTTTGCGCTGTTGTTTAAGATCAGAATGAACCAACTGGCTTCAGTCGAGACGCATCGCGCAATAGGTGACGGGTAAAAAGCGCAAAGGCTCATGGGTACGTCGTCTGCTACCGCCACTTCCGGTTCGAGATCTCTCCTGCCCTCCCGTACGTCTGCGTGCGCCGGCGGCTGTCGGGCGCGTGCGTGCGTGTTGTTTATCTGTCACAGGGTGCTTACCTGTCAGATAAACTCCTAGTAGGGTCAATCGTTGTTATTTATGAAATTCCCGATGCATGAGCGTTTTTTTTTTCCCGGTGGAAACAGTAAACAACAAGCACACACGCGCGTGAAAGCCGACGGCGTACGGGAGGCCAGGAGAGCTCCCGAACCAAAGTGGCGGCTCTCCGCGGGAGAAAACAATGCACCCATGAGCCTTTGCGCTTTTTACCCGTCACCTATTCAGCGGGCCCCCTTTTGGGCACTGCCCACAAGGCCCTGTTTTCAGTCGTTCTGCTCAACCATGAGTGGCGGCCGCCACGGCGGTGGCGGCCGATCAGCCGATCAGCAGCCGACCACCACCGGAGCCTCCCACGCATGCGCCGTCGGGTCGTCTCGGGCTGCGTGACTCGTCTTGCGCGCTGATCGCCGTGAAAGAGGAACGCCGCGTTCGCCGTAAGTGGAAGCGAGGCCGGGCCTCCTTCTGTGACCGTTGCACGGGACCGAACTGCTTTGAGCCGTGGTCGGCAATACAGCTACATCAAAGGTTAACCACGCGAAATCAAGACTCAACCAGACTAGGCCAAGATTCTGCTTTGCATATCCAAGGTTAGGCGAGCTAAGCCGCAGCCATTTTGTACTAGAAATCTCACCATGCGGTTGATGTCCTTGAAATATGGACTGGTGAATATCACCAGGGGGCCGGTGTGCACTTTCAAGACTTTTGCTTTCGATTTCCCCCGCTTCTTGGTCCTCCGCTGTAAGATGATCTGGAAAGGGTGCACAATGAGAGAGTCAGGCAGTAAGAAGAAAATCTATTTGGCAGCTTTCAAGCTGCTTCACCCCCCCCCTCCCCCCCTCGAATTAATAGACAGGTATTTGGAGGAGAATATTTGTCACTCCTTCAAAGCGTAAAAGGGTGTATTACGTGAACTTTCGAGGTCGGGCGAGAGGCACTGTGCCATGCTTATAAAACAATAACAAGTCTTTTGAATGCTATATGCATGCTTAAGTAAGCTAAAGGGTCCGGATTTTTTTTTTTTTTACTCCGTTTGTTACCCACCCATGCTTTTATGTTTCGCCAGACCCTTTGCTATAGCAACCAGTCCTGCTGCTGCAACCTGGCGGGAACGGGGTTTTGTCTACGTTACGACAGCCTTCCTTGGACAAAGTGAAAGTTAATATTTTGGTCAGTCGGTCCGTTTGTCTGGTCTGCAGGGGCATAGCCAGAAATTTTGTTTGGAGGTGGTGGTGGAGGGGGGGGGGGTTGTATTGAGATTGCCCCTCGACCTCCTCCGTAATATTTTTCCGTGGATGAAAAATATGAATAATGAATACATAACTATTAACATTAGGGGGTGAGGGGAAAACAGTAAAGCGTTCATTTCAGTTTCAATTCCCTATGGAAATATCTTGTCTCATTCCGGGAATGGGGGTGGCTGGGGGGTGGGGCGGGAGAGCGACTGCGAGGGCCCACGGAGAAACGTCGCTTTGACGATGGCTCAAATTGGTCTTCGTCTCCGACCACAAGTACGAAACGAAAAGTTAACGAACCGCCTTTTTTGAGTATCTTTCAAAAACACATCGACAACCGATGTACTCCCACGTCCGTTTCCCCTTTCCTCCAAGGGCCTCCCGTCGATCCGCCACCTCCGCCCCCTTTTCCCATACTCTCTCACTACGAGGGGCGGACAAGCGACGGCATTGTAGGCGAAAATAAATTAAGTTGACATTAAAAGATTGTTTCGGCGGTGTTGTCATCCAGCTCGGTATAGTATAAGTTCGGCCTCTCTGATTCCAACTTTGAAAAAACAACTAATTCTATGTTACAATGATGTTTGCCAAAATTTCTTACAGCGAGAGTGCAGCAACAAAAAAATAAAGTTCCTTACGATGGATAGCAAAACTTGAATAAAAAAAATTAGGCGTCACAAGGATTGTTGGTTTGGGCATGAGAGTGCATCATTTTAGGTTCCCCTCATGTAGGCTTTACTACGTGTCATTTTTACTGCATGCCTGCATGCCTTCGTACGTTTCTTTTAAATAAGCCAAATCTTTTCAGTAACGGAAAAGTAACGCCGTTACTTTTTTGCAGTAGCTGTAACTGTAACTAGTTACTTTTGGAAAATTCGTAACTGTAACTGTAACAGAGTTACTTTTTTGGGTTAGGTAACTGTAACTGTAACACTGTTACTTTTTTTCGGTAACGTGCGCATGACTGCTCCTACTGCTTTGGGTTTCGGTTTCTGTTCCGTTTCGTTCGCACGGTTTTCAAGGGGCTCAGGTTTCAGTCACATTTACGCAATGTTCCGGCGCGTGCAATCCAGTGCCTGACGTTGATGCGACTAACGGTGCCATACCGACGTAATATAAATAGCGATGTGCAAGTTCATATGGATGCACAATAAACGCTCCTGGGAAGGCACATTTCAATTTCGTGTTTTACCGATTCCTATGGGAGAGGCATCTACCAGATTGGTTTTTGTATTTTGCGAGCGCCATTAGTAACCTGAAAAACACTTATAACTGTTAGATCGAAATAGGAACTATTTACGCGGACGTATTGCAAACTGCTCTGCAACTTTCTAATTGTATTTTTTTCAGCTTCGTTGATTCAGAATTTGAATAATTAAAAGGGAATAATTATCTAATTGAGCAAAATACAACAAATGGTGCGTGACACACTAAATACAAAAGCGAGCAACATGCATTTGGCCGCGTCGTCTTAGCGCATCGGCATATTTTTAAACTCTGACGAAAATTAATTTAAACACCCCGTATGTGTAGAAACCCCCAACTTCAGAGCTATTCCTGCAACCGTCTGGCAACACTGCAGTTGCTTCGAGCTCGCTCAGTGGGCAGCAGCTATCGCAATAGGGTCGTCGTTTGTTCCTCAAAAGGGTGTGGTGTCTGTTCTCTCTGTAGTGGGATAAAGTTTCATTAGTATAGGCAATACCGTTGCAAATGGTTATAACCGCTGGCAGAGGTAATAGATTTCGCACTTATTCAGAGCAAAAGAAACCTCAAGCGCGATTGAGGCGAAGTGGAAGTGTAGAACCAAGAGTTTCCACGTTCGATGTGTTAAGTATACTCGTTGTCTGGTTTTTATTACGCCAAGTCACAAAAAGGAAATGACGTTTTAAAAATTGCGGACAAAAGCCCCCAGTCCATGCGAGATCGCAAAAAAGCGCGAAATAAAATCGGCCGCATATATGCTTGCTGTACTGCGAATGTCGCCTAAAGACGATAGTCTGCTGCCTCCTCTGCACGTAGCTCATTTTGAGCTCTGGGCTCTCTCCCTTCACGCTTTTCCTTTTCGATCTCACTACCCTCGTGATGGAGGTTGGAACACAACTGAATTCCCCGCCTTATCAATGCTCGCGCGCCATCTTTTGGGACAGCGCACATCATTTTCTTTATCTTTTGTTTCTTGTTCTTCCTGGAACACCTGGAGCGGGTGCTCTGTGCTTTTCACCTGCGAAGCAGTATCTGTCTACCCCTCCACCCCCTCCCCCCCTACCCCCCTGTTTGCGTTCCTGTTAAGCTGATTTACTCGGCGCCGCTATTCCCCTCGCCACCACGGATGCCTCTTTCACAAGTTTGAAAAATCGGCTGATAACGGCGGTAGCGCCCTTAGCAGGCGTTACCAGAGCAACTATCCCGCTTCGAACCCCGACGGGAGTCCTTAATTCTGTTTCAGCATGAAAGGCTTTCCGCGCGACATTTTCACCCCGGAATTTCCCGCCTAAGCACGCGGCCATCACCGGTTTATGCGTGCACTAGTTGGGGGTGGAAGCAGCGGGGCGTGCATGCACAGCTAGGCTTCATACCGCTACCGATTACATGCGCGTTGTGCTCTCCGGAAATTGAAACGTGGAAGTCTCGCGGCTCAATGCAACCTGTGAGCGGTCCTCAATGGTGGAGCGGTTTCCATTTGGGTTGGTGTGTTACACAGACAGTGAGAAGCCCACCACGCGGGAAGGAGACGGATAGCCACACGTTTGTCCACTAGAACTCCTTACTGGACCGACACCTGTCGTTCGCTTGGAGAAAGAGCGGCGGGAATCGAAAGAGCGTCTGCCGGAACAGAAGTGCGAAAGGGTGCGAAAGCCATTGGCACCGCAAGTTCCAGCTCGTCGAGTAGCTGGGAATCTCTCCCGGCTGATCAGCAACGTCGACGTGAGCCAATATTTCGTGGTTAGCTTGAAGGGCTTTCAGAGCGACAATTTTGGCGGTGCCTTTCACTTCTAGGTACGCGCACATAACTGGTTGCCGGTTTATCAGGCACGAATTGGGAGTATAGGGAACGGGGGAGGGGGGGGACGTGCACGCGCAGATATAGGTTCAATGTCCTCACTGATTACATGTCAGTTGTTCATGTGGGAGGATTAAACACGTGTGTCCACCACCCCAATGCGAACTGTCAGGTGTCCTCAATGGTCGAGCTGATAGGGTGGGTGAGTGACTTACGCAGACTGTAGGATGCCCATGACGCGAGAGGGAAACAGACAGTTTGATGTTTGTACGTTAGATTAAATCTCGAGTCCTTCGAAGTTTTATTGGGCTACGTGGTAACTGCCCGATCGCATGTTGCAAACACACGTGTTTTGTTTCATGCATTTCGTGGACTGCGTCCAGCTTCGCAGGCCATCCTTCACAGAGTGGCGGGGCAGTAATTTTTCTACTTGCTTTTCTCTCGAATGTGCTGAAATCGTTCTACGCCATTTTAACGCGCTGTTTTAAAAATTACCCCAACGTGTAATCTTAGCTAAAAGAACAAGAGGACTAGCGGTTGAGTATTTACGTTTTGCCTCAGTTGCGTCCCATGTTTCCTCTGTGCTAAACGGTGAGGAATCGTACGACAAATGCCGGTAGTTTCAGGAGTTTCGAACGATTCGGCCTATGTATACTGTTTTTGATGAATTGCTTCAACTTTTGTCCGGCAGGATAGTTTAGCCTAGGCACAGACAGAGAGACATGCAAATTTTTTATGTTTGAATAGCCCAAGAAACAATATGGTTTTTAAAAACAGGGCTCCCGATGGTGATTTTCAGGGTAGAACAGGATAAAAAAGGACAAAGAATAATTGTGCGCTTTCCCAACAGGGGAAGAGCGAGTAGTGCCCAAGCGGTAAAATTGAATATCCTTAACAAACATCCATTCAATCCGCAACACCAAAGGCGGAAGATGCGAAAGGAGGAACGTGAGGGTGGAAGGAGTAAGAACTGGATTCTACATGGTCTATTGGGCGACGACTACAGGCTTTCGACTACATTCGTAGTGAGGCAAGGGGATCCATATGCGCCCAATTTTTAAAGACGATAGTCTTTCTTGGGCTACTTAAACCCAGAAATTTTGGTCTGCCTGTATATCTGTCTGTGTGTATGTCTGTGACTCGATTCAGCCACCCGGCCAAAGTGGAACGAAGTCTTCGCAATAGTCTTATATACTCACAGCGACAGTTAAATGTCTAAGTCCGGTTTAAATGTTCATACTTGTCAACATTGCTGAACAATAACAAGACATTACGCAAATATAAGAACGAAAATTAATGCACAAGGGATATTTACAGTGTTTCTTTATAAAAAAACATCCATAGATCCTTGATTTTTGCGAAATGAAATACGACATTTATGTAGAAAAAAAAAAAGGTTCTGGCGGCATTTCAAGAATTCAAGTTACGAAAGGTTTCACTAGGTTCCACGCTCTGCTTGGCATGCACGTGGACTCTATAAGCGGTTCTATAATCGTTGAAGTAGGGCGCCTCGATTCACGCTCGTCTTCGCCGTGGCCTCCTCGATTTACCTGTCCTGGGCGGTCCGCGGCCAGTCCAAGGTCTCCGTTCGAACCGGAAGTCCCGTAGGAATACATGGGAAAACTGGCGCTGCGATCGTACGCCTCAATGGGCGTGATGGGTAGTTGTGGATTCGGATTGGCGCTTGATGGCTCGTGGAACTTACTATGGATTGCAGGCAGTTTCGTTTTCGTTTTGGATTTGCAAGAACGCATTTGTTTAGGCGGGGTGTTGGGAGGAGTGATCAAAATACGTTTCTCCTTGAACTGCATGCCTCGCGTTCACTGACGTCGCCCTGAGTGGAATGTTTTACAACCAGAGTTGCGAATTGGGTGGGTTATCAATGCATTGCCGCACAGCGAGCATGAAAACACAAATGACGGCGCTCTGTGCGGCGAAGTTGTCTGCTAATTAGGAGTTGGGGCGCTGCTCATTCGGCAGAGCAATGTATTGTCAAAGCTGACGACGGTTGTTAATCGCTTGGAACAGCCACACCTTTCGCGCGAACGCCGGCTCCTACGGCGTAGAACAGCACCGGCGGCTGATAGGAACGCAGCTTGATGGATGTCACTAATTCACGCAAGAATAACTTCTCCAAAGGTAATCGGTTTTTTTTTCTTACGAGCACAAAACTTCTCTTACTATTACAAACCACCAGCGCCGAAACTTTTACAAGTAGTTTTTAAAGAAAAGTCCGCGTCCTGCTGTAGTTGGCGGAAAATGGCAAACCTGCTCCACAAACCTTCTCGACTCCGCGTCTGCTTTTTATTTAAACGCGCCGTTTTATTCCGTACAAAACCGGTTTTTCGTCAGTAACTTTTTTGTTTGCCATGTAATTTGTAAACGGAGAATCGGGCAATAAGAGCTTTTTTGTCAAAAAATACAATTTGCGCAGCCATAAGCCCGTTTTGATCCTACGCAATCCGGTTCCAAAACTACCCATCATTCCCATTGAAGCGTAAGCGCCGCTGCCATGTTCACGTTGACACTAGCGCCAGTTTCCGCTCTAGTTATTTGTATGAAACTCTATGCATTGAGGCGCCCGGCCTAGAGCAGTGGAACGCGGTAAATTTAAATTGCCTTCAGAAAACCTTTAGCGTGTTTACCTTGGGAGGAGCGCGACGCAAGAGGGACAACATGACAGGTGAGCGGGAAAGAGAAGGGAGGCATTAACTTTGCAAATGTCGACACAACTATATTTGCGAAGCAAGGAGCAGATACGCGGCCAATTTTTTTGTACTGCTTACCTGTTTGTCCCGGTTGGTTTGCAGATTAGTCAGCAGCCGTTCGATGGCTTCAACCACCAGGATCTGGCTTTCCTCGTTCAATCGAAGGCATACTTCAACGCTGGGTTCAACTGCACTTTTGTCGAAGCCGACTCCACTAGTGGTCGCCTGTGCCGAAGGGGAATAGTCGGCACCATTTACGCCTACGCACATCTTACAAACGCCTCATACCCATCTCGCATATTAAAAGTCACAGAAAAATGGAGAGCCCCAAAAGGTTACGTACGAGGGCTTTGAGCTGGCAAGCATGAAAGCCAGAGGGTCGAAAGGCAAAGCACTACACGGGGAGTGTCGCACCGTTGATTTAAGAAACGTTTGGGACTACAATGCAGTGGTCTGCATTACTTACCAAACATAGATTAAAGCTCACAAGCGGACCTACCTTGCTACATCTCAATTTTGGGGTGCTTGCTTGCATGGTGTTCCTATTTGGAAATAAGCGTCTCGATTTTTTTCCGTACTTTATAAATCTCGAATAACCAGGAAAGAATTTTTGAAAATCACGATTCCTATTTGGAAATAAGCGTCTCGATTTTTTTCCGTACTTTATAAATCTCGGATAACCAGGAAAGAATTTTTGAAAATCACGATAATATATTTTCAAGTTCGTTGTGGATCTATATGTTCCTGCGTGATCATGTCGTTGGTCCCTCAGCTTCGCGGACCAGAGGCTGGGCACAATGCGTACGTTTTTCTGCGGCTTTACAGCACCGCAACGCGGCGTTTATCGCACGCCTTTAGTGCACCCCGGAAACCGCTCTTAGCGCTGCAACCATCCCACTGGCTACTTTGTCTCCATTTTGCGGCGGCATTGAATGCCTGTCGCTCCTTCCATTGTTCAGCCTCGATTTTGATTGTAGGTTTTAACGCGCCGACGAAACGCAGGCGATGAGGCGCGCCGTAGTGGAGGGCTCCGAATTCTTTTTGACCACCTGGGGATCTTTAACGTGCGCCGAAGTCTTGTGCAAACGGGCACTTCTGCTTTTCTCCTCCATCCGAAAAGCGGCCGGGAATGAATCCCCATCCTCGGGGTCAGCGGCACAACCGCTTAGCCACTCAGCCACCAGGGCAGGTCCGCTCACCAGTATCGGAATTTCGTGGCCGCCATTGCCTCTTTTACCTCCTCTTTTACCTCACAACGCGGAAAAGTCTTGGCTGGAGTTCGCGACCCGTGAAGACGCCGCGTGACCGAACCGGTGCGTCAGCAGAGGGACGCGAGGTAGCGAGTGAGAGAGAACAAACTGACATCCTCGTGCACTACGGTACCTCCACTCTCGAATTGCACGTTTCCTCTCTACTCATCGTTCTCTGCTTTCTGTGTCTCGCAGAGCGACGCGGCCGACGGGAAAATGTGTTCTTGTAGGCTATGCGCAGGCAGACACAGGACGAGACAAGAGATGGGACGAGGACGAGCGCTAGCTTCCAACAAAGTTTATTTCGAGAAGCAAACGAATACATACCCCCCTAAAAAAGAGTGAAGAAATATACACACAATCATCTAGACATAACACACGTGCCATGCGCGAACATTCTACTGTTCCAGGAATTTCAACTCTCTATCACAAAGCGCGTCCTCGTCCCCTCTCTTGTCTGGTCTTGTGTCTGCCTCGCGCTTAGCCTACAAGAATGCATCACCAACAAGGCCAACTTTACACTCTCGGGTAAATGTGCCTGAATTCCCCACCTATTCCCATGGACATAACAAAAATTAGGGCTCCCTGGGTTACCAACCCCGTGGGATCCAACGGTGAAATTTCAGGTGATCCCGCGTCTCATGACACTGCTTTCGGTAGTCTCATTGCACATACCTAGTTCAAAAAAATTCACGAGGGTGTTGTAAAATATTTTCTGCGTGAGTTCTGGGGAGCTCAATTTTCACGTTTCCAACATTAGAGCGTTGGGGGTCCACCAGGTGAAAAAGCGGTCAGCGACCACTTGAAGGGCGCCTGGTAGCCGTAAACACAGCAGCTGTTTGGCAACGGCAAAAAGCATAAACACGTCAGTATATACGTGAAATTAACAGATGTATACACATTTAAAAACAAACCTATATACGAACAGCAATATATAAGTGTGCACACTCTTACGTATGTCCCCAGATAATATTATTATTACATACATTAGGTAACAATAGAAAAATTGCATAGATACAAAAAAGACAATTCTGAAATATAACAGAACCAGCTATACCTTATGGAAGGCATGTGACACTTCAATGTTTGAAACAAAAAGAAAGCAAAACAAACAATAAAGACCAACACATGTGCATAAAAAGTAAGACTGATTTAGTTACTGCTGCATCATGACTTCACACAAGACAAAAATCATATATTTCACAGTTTCTAGAGCTACAAAGATAAAGCAGTCATCCCCATGCCTTCCACCAGTACGCTTGTTTATGTATGGATGACATCAGAAGTTTCGTATGCACAAAAAATGAATGAAAGACGCAGCCGAGTAATAGCTACCTGGCACAAGCTCTCTCCTTGCCTCCGCATCGGCCCTACAGATGCTCTCATGCACGATCCCGGTTCTCGTTATACCAACGACCCAAACTTGCTGCACACTCCTTCAAGGAAAGAGCGCATTGAACGATTAATTCGGCAGCCATGGCCGGTGGCGCGCCTCTCTCTGATACTAGCGGAACCTCCGAAATGAGCACGTGACATGCTCCACCACGTCAGGAGCGAAGGCGCGCACACATGGAGTGGTAGTAGAGCTCCGGGACAACAAACGGAGAGAGAGAGAGAGAGAGAGAGAGAGAGAGAGAGAGAGAGAGAGAGAGAGAGAGAGAGAGAGAGAGAGAGAGAGAGAGAGAGAGAGAGAGAGAGAGAACTACTTTATTTTGCCACTGGGATTTAGGGCGGAGGGCTGGCCGAAGCCCGTACGGCTTCGGCGACCGCAAGGGCACGTGCGGTTAGAGTTTCCTGAACCGCCAGGTCCGAGCTCCCCAAGGACTGTTCCCAGTGGTGGGGCGTGGGGTAGGAGAAAAATGGGTCGTGTGGTCACTCACAGAGCGAATGAAAGTGGGTATCACGTTGGTGGCAATGAGGGCAGTGGGGTGTTGGAAACTTGTGTGGGTGCGTGTGTGTGCGCGTGGTTCTGTGGGGGAAGCAGTGAGTTTGTAGGATGCGCCACATGTTGGCGGCAGCGTGCCTTAGCGACGGGTGCGGTGGGGGATAGTGCCTGCGGAGGAGTCTTTAGTGCTGGGCGACTTCTCGATATGTTACAAGAGCATATGTTACAAGATATGTTACAAGAAGCCGTCGGGACGCCGTTGTTAGGCGGGAAAGAGGGGTCCATCGGCTTGGGAGGTCAGTGCTCGGAAACGCACAGTACAAGCGCTTCCCTGTTTTTGCAGGTATGTCCTGTGCTTTCGCTTGCGCGATCAGCTTCTTCCATCCCGTTCTCTCGCGGCAATTTCTCACACTCGTAGTTACCAAGTGGCCAAGATTGACGCTCTGCAGATGAAGCAACGCGGTTCGGGCGATTCACTCTCGAGGTTTCACGGACTCGATCGAGGGCGCACCCACCTGCTCCCGCGTCCGATCTTATACTCACTAGAGCGGCTGTTCTTCCTGAGCACGACTTTGCAGACAGCTTACTTATTTACTACTGACCTAATATTTACATATTAAATAACTACTGACTTGTACACCGGACTTACATTTTAAATACGGCAAGGATTACGATAGCAAAGAAGGGACGAGCATTCATGCTTACGGTGTCAGCAGTGTCGGGCCTTCTAGAGCTTGGTTCACCTGGAACAAAAGACAGCAGAAACTCTAAGCCCAATATCTAGCGGTACAGGTGTAAACATAGTAAAAACAAATTGGCTCCAACCCACGCTGTGGAGGTGGTTGGAAAGCAAAGCTTTAAACGACACACACAGCAATTTTCCACGCGGCGTCAAGTGAATTCACACACGTAGCTCTACAAAGAGTGAAACCAGAGATTCTGCCAGCGCTTACCTGGGATACGCGGAGGCGCCGTCCCGAACGCAGCAGCGTCGGCCACAGCCGAGCTCGAGTGGCGGACGCCGCCGCTGTAGCCCGGCTCTGTGTCGGAAGAAAGAAAACGGAGAGGAGCGTGTTTCGAAGGGTGAGACAGCGGAACCAAGCGATCCTGATGTGCTAGCTCGGGGCTACACCTCTGCGCGACACAAGTGCAGACACCGAAACAATCCGGCATGTGGGCTCAGTGAGTCCCGTTTAAACAGATTTAAACTCTAGTTTCGTAAGTTTCAGAATTGTGAGAAAGCTGACGGAACTTTTAGATGCAGAGCATTTCATTCACTCGCCTTGTCCCTCCGGCGTCGTCGTCGGCGTTGTCCGCCCCTCCCCCATTCTCCTTGCCGCGCTAACTGAGCGCTCCGCCGCTCACCCCCTCCCCCCTCCGATAGCGAACACTATCTCGCGAGGGGCATTGTATTGGATTCGATTGGCTTGGCTTGGATTGGATTGGATTGGCTTGGCTTGGCTTGGCTTGGCTTGGCTTGGCTTGGTTTGGATTGGATTGGATTGGATTGGGTTAAAGTGGATTGTGTTGGATTGTGTTGCGTTATAGCCGCGGCACGTTGCGTCATAGCCGCGGCAGACGCGATGGGGCCGGCGCATGTGCAGTACTCTCTCTTCCGCGGTTTCCTCTCCTTCGGGCGCGCTGCGCATATAACCCGTGTGCCGTTCTCCGGCGAAGCAACATCCACGCTTGGCTCAAACACCTAGAGCCCACGCCGCTTTACAAGTACGCCAACGTCGTCATCGACTGGGACCGGCTTACGCAGTCCCCTCAACGTTATGCGCGCTATAAAACGCGGTCCCTTCGTCGCTCCGCCCATGCGTCACATCTACACAGCAGTTCCCGCGAGGGGAGTAAGTTTCAGAATTGTGAGAAAGCTGACGGAACTTTTATAATCGCTATTTATCAGAACCAGTTCCTCCATTCGTCTTTTGTAACACTTGTTAAAACACAACCGAATTGGTATTCAGCAATTTAGAAACCTCAGTCCCATTCTTGACAAGCAGTGCGCAAAAAGTGGCTTTTCTCTAGCGGCCAGATGTGTGTAAGTCGTCTCAACATTATGTTTTCCCGCCCTGCAAGCCAATCCTTAACGTATCTTTGCCGTACTACCGCTTAGGTCCTTCGGGATTGGGTTACCGAGGAGGTGCTGCCGGACAAGTTAATCAAGCCGTGCGAAGGAAGTGCGCAATGGACGCGAAGAACACCTGAACAGGCCAAAAACAACCGTCGCTAAAGGAGACCGGACAAATTGACACGCCGGCGCTCGTGCCGCTGTGAGCAAGCAACTGCGCGGGGAACGCTGGGTAACCATTCGCCGCGCCATCTAGTAGGCAGGGTGCTCCGTGAGTGAACACCCCCTCCCCCTCCGCCACCGCCGCCGCCGCGTTGGGGGTTCCTTGTCCCGCACGCCACGAAATAACCGTTGGCTGTTGGAGCCAGAAAGCTTTGCCTTAAAAGCTTCCTTTTTAATTTTCGTATGTAGCAAGTGCCGTGACAAAAATTACATTACGTTCTGTGAAAAAAGAAAACATACGCTGCATCACTGGATTGCTACAACTGCATTGCTACAACTCATGCTCAGTAGACTTAGTTTGGTTCTACAACTTCATTGCTACAACTGGGGCTCAGTAGTCTTAGTTCGGTTTCGCAGATGCCGACATCTGCATTCTGTCACCTACGCCCTCCTGACCACTCCGCATCAGTTTGTTTCTCACGGTTTTTCTTCGCACTCCCTCGGTTGTAATGGGTGGCTAGTTCCGCTTCGACAAACTAGCTATCTTCTGCAGTCGGTACGATGTGCTGCCCCTTCCCTGCTATTCATATGCGAAATTATGAGCACTAATCTA
The DNA here is from genome assembly GCF_048455015.1 of Haemaphysalis longicornis. Classification (NCBI taxonomy): domain Eukaryota; kingdom Metazoa; phylum Arthropoda; class Arachnida; order Ixodida; family Ixodidae; genus Haemaphysalis; species Haemaphysalis longicornis. The sequence continues at coordinate 168,587,279 of NW_027526445.1, forward strand.
AGCGGCGACACCAGGAAAGAAATGAGGGAATTTCTTTTTTAAAAGTCCTTAGCACATACCATTGTTTTAGGTATACGTTGATGAAAACTCTGCTTATTTCCTGTGTTTTTTAAATGCAGAGCATTTCAGTAACTCACGATGTCACCCGCGTTGACGTCCGTAGTCGTAGTCCGCACCCCTCCCCCTACACTATATAAAAAAAATACTATCCGGCGCCCGGTTTCGATCCCTCGACCCTGCGGGCGGAACGCAATGTGCATGGTGCTCTACCCACTGCGCCACAAAGCCGACATAGAATGGGAGGCTACGAACGCGCCCGATATCCTTGACTCATTCAAACTAAGTCAAGAAGCTGCTGATACAACGCATTCACTACCACCAACTCCCCAAACACTAAGCGTAAACGCAATACACCCACCCCCTATGCGACGCATTTACTCGACTCCCCCTCGCGGGGAGATGGGCCCAATTTTTCATTCGTATGTATGCTGACACTGTCTAGAAGTATTTAGGGTTTTGCCGATGGTTGTTCTTGCTCCTATGTTACTGGAATTACTATGCTGTGTATTTATTCTACACATTACCGTGTATATTGTCCCTCGCCTACTCTTCCAAAAAACTGTATAAGGAAAAAACAGAAAAACAACACTGCTACAGTCAACGCTGCGAGTCTTCTTCACGGTCAGTGGTGTTTACGGTCTTTTTTCGCCTGTCAGAAATAAAGGTTTAATTGAATTGAATTGAATTGAATTGAATTGAATTGAACCCGGCTACACGAAGGAAGAAAACGCGTTCTCTTTAGCCGACGACACCTCGCCACCGCAATTATTTAGTGGTTCAATGTTTGCCGCTGGAAATTATAAACGAAGACAGTGGGCAATATTGCGAGCGTTTATCTCACATTAACTGGCACCGCACTGACGCTGACCTTCGCAATTGTTCGCAGGTACGGAATCACCGGCGTATCTTCATCACCGTTTAGGCCAGAATACATGGAACGAATATGCGTTGAAATGACGACGAACAACTCCCGGCGGCGCGCTCCCGAAGCGAGGCAGCTGAAGCAACGAGCTCAAAAAAAAAAAAAAAACGGATTGTAAATCTGAGATAGATTGAGGCAAATGGTGTTGCAAGATGTCCGCGCTTTTCTGATAGCTCAAGCCGCAAGCGCAACACAGTCCCCACCCAACTACCGTGGCTTGTGTCGCCGAGATAGGCATGTACGATAGCATTTATTAGGTTAAATGAAGGTTCTTCAGCTACATAACGTGTATTACGGCAACATGGGGTCCGTCTGCGACATCGGTGTGTGAGAAACAGGCCATATCACTGCGCGCGACTCTCAAATACAGCAAAGCACTGAAAGCAGCCAGCCGCATGTATTCAGAGCCGGGCTTGACAAGCCCTATTTTGCACCATAGCGCCATCTGGTGAGATGGAGTGGAGGTAGAACGCCGGTTCCTTGTTCCGGGAGTCGCTGGATCGAATCTCCGCGAGGACGTTTGTCTTTCTTTGTTACTTCTTCAATGCTTTTGAGAACTGCATGCTATATTTCAGCAGAAGAAACGCCCCAGCGTCACGCAGAATCGTCCAACGACGTACAACCCAAGCGGGAGGCTGCTTCACTGGGTCTGTTTACTGAACGCCGCCGTTGATTCTGGGCATGGAGCCGCACTGAGAGCCAGCCAGCGGCGGCGCGGCGGCGCACGCCGTGTCTTCGCTCCATGTAGTCTAGCCCGACGAACTTACGGCGTCCTGCCGCGGCGGATTTTCCTCCACGCGAACTTCTCCGTGAAAGTTATTTTCAAGGATTCTTGCCTTTATGCCGTTCCTCAGTGGCTTCATTTCTCCTCCCCCTTTGACAGGAGGAGCATTTAACTACTCCCCTCTTGAGGAACAGCGTAGGGTCACCCGCCCCTCAATAACAAAAAACAAAGCCCCCTAGTCTAGCGACAAAGGGGACGTTTTAAATGCAGAGCATTTCAGTAACTCACGATGTCACCCGCGTTGACGTCCGTAGTCCGCACCGCACCCCTCCCTACTATATAAAAAAAAATACTATCCGGCGCCTGGTTTCGATCCCTCGACCCTGCGGGCGGAACGCAATGTACATGGTGCTCCACCCACTGCGCCACAAAGCCGAGACAGAATGGGACGCTACGCACGCGCCTTATATCGTTGACTCATTTAAATTACTGCTGACGAGCGCTCTCTCGTCAGCAGTTGCCACAAGTGCAACAACATTAAAGGGGCACTGACACAAAATTTTGAAGGCGAGATAACTTCGGAGATAGATTGGTGGGAACACATATACATCATCTGCAAAATATCAGCGGCGAATACAGCCTAGAACATATTTAAAATCAATTTTGAAGTGTGCGAAACGCAACCGAGCGGCCAGCAGAGGACCACGCGCAAGTGTAAATAAACAACATCCAAACACGTCACGAGTTTGTGTTTGCCGCTTCCGCACTGCCGGCTCGCCGCTCCAATCGGAGGGCCGGAGGGCGGAGCTTCTGCTCTCGAGAACGAACGACCCGATCGTTGGCGGCGGAGGCGCCGTGATTTCGTAAGCTCATCGGGCAGCTGGCCGCGACCAAAGTTCTACAGCGATTCCAGGCACTCTGTTTCTATTACTGTTTATTACCATTGGATGCGGAAACGCGCCAAAGGCACGAAAAGCCCACTGAGCAAGCCGCATGGTCGCTGTGCAGGCGGCGGCCACGGCCGCTAAGTGGCCCACGCCGGCGCAGGTAGCTCGAGTGATAGCTTGTCCCCACGAAATTGTCCCCAAGTCCCGACCATGGTGGCTTACATGAGAAAGGAGTTAATGATGCCATGGCGGGTTGCATTAAAAATTGTCATCTGCACCGATTATGAGAGCGGCACTCGAATATCCGCCGCAGTGCTAAGCCGAACACATCTGTAGGCGGACCTGTAGGCAGACCTGCCGGCTGCTCCCAGCGCGCGTCGTTCGTTAGCCGCGGTAGCATTTGCACTCGCAGCGCCTGCGTCACATCCACGGTCGCTTTTTAATTAGGCGCCTCACGAGATCAGTACGGGGGGGCATTCGCAGAAACTGCCGTCGATGCGGATTCGACAGTGCTACGGCGGCTCTGCTCTGTGACTGTGATATCCCTCCGACGGTCACGTGGTCAGCTTTGTTCACACAAAATCCACAAAATCCATCGTTTCGCGGCACTCGCCGAAACCGAAACTGCGACTGGCCGCATTGAAAATGCCTCTAATTAAACAACCGTCGCACGCTGAAGCAAATGAGGTTTCTACAGGTTATAGGTAGGTCACTAGCTACTTATTGCAACAAAAAAAAACAAGATGCAAAATTTTTGTGTCAGTGCCCCTTTAACGTAACGCAAACTACTTAACGTCGTGCGCCCCCGGAAATGCTCTGAATTTCATCGTGTCCCTCGCGAGGGGGATGTTTCACTGCGTCTTCTCTCGGTCGCGGGACCCGTGGCGCCATCTGGCGGAGGCGCGGCACAACTCGTAGCACTTTCTTTGAAAAAGCGCCTCGAAAGCGCGGCAAATATGAAATAGGGATGACGCGCTTTCGAGGCAATCCGCCGACGCGGCTGCTTTGTGTACAGACTCGGCGGCGAGCGTCCCGGGATTCTGGTGCCGACCGAACCCCATTTTTTTCACGCTTGTGCTTTAATCGTTGCGGCTCAACCACCTTTCACTTCACCCCGTTCATCAACATCAACTGAGAAATTTAGCTTCACTGCAGTGCGTTTTGGTTACGACACCGCCATCAGTGAGAAGAAAGCTTTGCTCTAAAGAAGAGCGGCAGATTCAGCTTGAGGGCACCTCGCTTTTTAACACGAAAGTGTTTAAACCTCACCGACGTCGTATCCGTCACGGAAATGACATGACCAGAAAAATTTCCATTGCGGAGACGCCGCTAGGTTTCGAGCACACGATCACTCTGGCCGAAACAGAAGTGTGAAACGCTTTACCGACTGAGTTATGAAGTCATGCCCGGGTAGCTGTACGAACGCGACTTCTGCCCTTCCCCATAACTTATCCATTCTGATGGTGCTGCCGCCACGGAGAGGAGAAGCGAAGTAGTGCGCCATAATGCTAATCAGCGCCGGTAGTTGGAGCCTCGATAGGGCAGCGTGCAGCAGCGGGAGCTGCTGTGTTTACCTGTCCGCCGCCCATGTGGAACGCCGCTCATCCTGTGGAATGCCGCCGCCGCGTTCCACAAGCTGAGCTCGTCACAACGCAAGCGTCTGGCGTACACGCCACGGAGCAGGACCAATGAGTTCGCACCTTTGCCTAAGCGACCCGCCAGCAGGACGTCGTTCGCCAAGCACACCCACCAGACTGCTACAGACCCGCAAATCATGCTCCTTTCGTTGTAGCGCACTGTGACTTCACCAAACGATTCGCTGACAACCCGTTCTGTTTCGTTCGTACGGTTTGCGAGCGCTTGGGGTTTAAATAGGATTGCAGTGGAGTTTCTAATCCAGTGTCTAATGTTGGGGCATCTAATGGTGCCATAGCAATGAAATATAAAATAGCGATGTGCATGTTCATATCGATGCACAATAATCATTCAAATGCTCCTGTGAAGGAACGTTTCATTTTCGTGCTTTACCAATTCCACAAAAGAAGGGTCAACCACTTTTGTTTGTGTCTTTCCGGACGCAGCAACGATGAGGGCTAGAGAGAGCAAGGATCCTGTCCGTCGCGTTTCTGGCAGATTCGCCAGCAAGCTTTAGCCGAAGCGATCAGCCTTCCATGTGTATGAAGCCGGTGCGTTTGATAAGGCATGCGCTACCCCACAAGGAACTGGGGTGCCCGTGTAAAGAATAACAGAAGCATCAAAGTTGAAATTTTTGAATAACTGCTTAGCCACTGTGCTATGATACACTAATCCTCTTTAAACTGAGATTACTTACTACACAGACAGATTGTTCTGATAGACTGATAGACAGACTGATAACAACACAAAGCCTTTGAAATAATCGTGTTCGTATACCGCAACGTGTGCAGACGAAGCGCCTGCAGCCGGAGCCATTTTCGGCACCCGTCTACACGGAAACTTCGAAATGGCCGTTTAACGCTCACTTATGGAGTGCCCTATGTACTTACAATGGGACACTCGATAGACAATTGGGGCAAACGCTTTCGGAATGCCTTTGAAACGACCGCGCCGCACAGGCATAACTCGCGTTCAAAACGACCGAACGCCGCCGCTTTGCGGGTGCCTGTCGCCTCACCTTGGTCACATCTGGCTTCCGCCCCGACGTCCCGGTAACAGCCGTAGGCATCGTCGACGTCCTCGGAATCGTCCCCGGAGTCCTCATGGTCGGGCGAACCACCGAGGACCTCCCTGAGTCGCTTTAGATCAGCGAAAAGTTCCGCGCAATACTGGTCCATCTTCTTGGCCGTGCTGCGAACGCTCGAACGCTGAATGCCACTCCAGCTGGCCGCGTCGGCTCACGAGTGGTGACGCCTGGCGGTCGCGGAGCTCGCCTCGCAACCCAACCACTCGGCGAGCAAGAGACATTTCGCAGTGGCGTTGTCAGCGCTTCATTGGCCGGGGTTTTAACACGACAATGTTTTATGCCTGGCTACACAAAGATTTTGGTGACGTAATATCCGTCACGGAAGTGACGTCCCCGAAAAGGTGCCATTGACGCGGCGGCGCCAGGTTTCGAGCCCACGACTCTCTGGCTGCAACGGGAGGTACGTGGCGCTCTTCCCAATGCGCTACGAACCGATACGTGAGCATATGCTATGAACGCGCCTTATGTCCTTCCATCTGACTCATTCAGTTGGTGCGCGCCGTCTATAGAAGAGGCGAAGCGAAGTAGCGCATCAAGACGCTAATGAGCGCCGACAACTTAGGCGCCTTCGTGTACGGGGGACGCCCCTGTTTTTTGTTTCATGCGTGTCGGTGTCACTTAGTCTGGCGGGGTCAGGCTCGCGAACTCTTCGCACAAGAAGGAAATTCCTGTAACATTCAACTGCTCCTGGGAAGGCCCCTTTTACTTTCGTGTTTTGCAGATTCCTATGAAAGAATGATCAACCACATTTTTTTTCCTGCTTCTCCGCGCACAGAAAAGGAGGTGGGGGCAAAGAGGGAGCGAATGTGACTCTGCCGGCCGCGTGCCCCTTCAGAGCAAAAACGGCAATATGAAAAAAAATGTTGGGAAACAATTGGCTGGCGATTACGATACTCACTAATGCTATATTTGGGCGCAGCTCTTCAGCTGTTTTGACTGCAAAGTATGTTGAGGCAATGAATTTCAGACGGACATATTTGTGTGGTTACAGAAAACGTGTATTTGCAGTGGCTGACGAAGCACATGCACCGGTTGCCTCACTCATTGTTCACCACTCACTCGGGGTTCTGGCGTCGACGGTGCTGGGCCACCGCTTTGGCAGCTCGTTTAGCTGCAGCGGCTGACGAAGCGCACGACCGGCTGCCTCACTCGCAGTTCAGCACTTACTCCTGATGGCTGCAGTGGGCTAAGGCAGCACTCACTCGCCGGTTCTCTCTACAGCAGCTATGGTAAGCGTCTGCGACGTGCGTCTCAAGAAGGGACTGTTTTAAGGACGGTCGCAGGTGTACGCCGCAAGCATTAGGCAGACCCAGAAGCTCCGCGTCAGCACCAGTTTATTCCAAGCTCAGTTTTAGAAAACTCCTGACGCTTCCATTCGCGTGCCTTGCCCGCGATGTCGCTGCGGATGCCACGCGATCTTGGAGGTTGACGGTACAACATCTCCCTCCAAAATAAACGAGTGAGGGAGGTTCAAGCCGTATACTTCTCCGGTTGAGGGAGGTTCAGACCGTATGCTTCTTCGGTCGAATTATACAGCGTCCACAGCGGCTATGCCTATGCGATGAATCTTGGCGTTACACCTTCCTCCATTATACCTTCCTCCATTACACCTTCTTCCATATTGTAGCGCAGCTCCTTGTGCTTCATGGGTTTACCCAGGCTCAGCTTGAGGGAGAGGAACAAGGTGTGTTCGATTCCTGCGCACAGCTCCTTCTTTCGTGTCGACGATGTACGATCGGGGCTCGGGTGCAGCTGTGGTAGGCGTTGGCGACAGGGTCGTTTCCGGCTGCCTCGGGGCCGTCGCGTCTTATATGCTTCAGGTGGCCGCAGTGTAGCACTCGCGGTTTTTGCGCTCACGGTTGGGGCAGTCCTGCAACATGTCGCCCAGCTGGTGGTAGATGTGGCACGTCTCCTCTTGTTCCTTGCACTCTGGGGCAATGTGGTCCATCTTTCCGCAGTTGTAGCGTGATATCTCGTCCGGTTTGTGCTGGAAGTTCTTGGAGATGTGGCCCGTGTTGTTGCACCTGTAACACCGGTGCTCAGCCTCTTTGCCGTACCTCGCAAAGTTGCCATTCCTGTTGCACTTGTAGCACTTTTGTCTGGTGGGCGGCTTGTAGTCCATGCGACCACCATGGCCGCCCCCACCGCGGACTCCACCGCGTGGGCCCGCGTCTCCGCCCCTGCTTCCTCCGCCACCTCCGTCTTGGATGTACTCGCGGCCAAAGTGTTCCAGCTTGTGGATGTCAGGTGAACTCACGGTGACAAGAAACGCACACTCGGCTTCCTCATCGGTGCATTGAACAATGTCCACTCGTTTGGAGAGGCATACAGACGAAAAGTGTCCCTTTTTGGGACACGAGTTTCATTTTGCGTTCTTTGCTGGGCAGGTTGATCGTGAGTGTGAACCTCTACCACACCAACGGCAAGTTCTAGGGCCCTGTGACGTGTTAGTCGCGGGTCTTCCTTGACTCGAGTTAGACGGTGGTTTGCGTGCGTCTTGACCCTGTGCACGACGTGTAGAGCCCACCTCGTTGACGGCTGCCAGGTCGGGGTGAAGCTCTGCTTGCTGTTTCCTAACTGTCTCGATCTGGCGTAAAGATTCGAGGGCTTTCTGAAGCGTTAGGTCATGGTCAAGCTGTAGTCTGGCAGATAACTTCTTGTCGCGAATACCCAGAACTTATCGCTCACGAACCACCTACTCCTGAAGGCTGCCGTACTCACAATGCTGGGACAATGCGTGAAGTGCCGTCACGAAGTCTTCGGCAGACTCCCCTTCTTGTACCCGCGTGTTGAAGCGTGTTCGCTCGTAAATCACGTTGCGGCGAGGAATAAAATATTTTTCGAAGTGGTCTATCACGACGCTAAATTTCTTTGCTTCGGCCGGGGCGAGATCAAATGTGCTGAAGATGCCCTCAGCCTTGTCCCCCACGATGTAGAGCAAGGCATCTACTTGGTGTTCTTCCGGCTTCGCGCTTGGGCCTGACGTCTTGTAGAAGCGTTCAAACCTCCTCCGCCATTTGGGCCACTCGTTGGGTGAAGAAAAGCAAAAGGCATCGGGGGGCTGAATAATGAACGACGACATACTTGGAAAAGGTGTTTTGGTTCGTCGGTGTGGCCTCTGTTTTCCGTGGCTCTGCTGCCGCTCCCCTGGATGGAGGCGAAGGCCCGCAAGGCCTAACTCGGCATGGTGTTGTGGCGGTCCGTAGCGGCTTGTGGAACGTTGTCCAGTTTACCGTCCTTGCAGGCTGGGTTTCTTGCGATGCTCTCACTCAGCTTCTGACACCTTGTGTTATGGACGGTAGCAGGTGTACGTCGCATGCGGGAGGCAGACCCAGAAGCTCCGCGTCAGCACCAGTTTATTCCAAGCTCCGTTCTAGGAAACTCCTCGCGCTTCCTTTCGCGTCCCTTGCCCGCGATGTCGCTGCGGATGCCACGCGACATTGGAGGTTGACCGTACAACAGGGACGGCGAACTGCGTCTTAAGCGAACGCACATCATCGTCCCTGACACGCCCCCCCTCACGTTTTCGCCGAACGTCGCGCAGTGGAGCGCCTCGTGCGGGCACAACATACTGCCTCCCCCACTTCCCCCGCACACTTTCCAAGAAGCGTCTCGCGCAGCCACGGTGAACCGCCCTCGTGTCCAATTTCGTGACAGCCTCCTCGTTTACTTTCTTTCACTCTTCGGTCTTGCCACGTTCTCTCAATAACGACGACGGCAACGCGGCTCAGACCAGGGACGGGCGCCAAAGAACTGCGACCTAAAAGCAGCCCGACAAATGTCTGTTCATGCGACCCCTCCCCATCGGTCTGGTCTGTTAGCAGGCGGAGGTGAAGCAGAAAGGAGTTCCGTACAAAAAGAACGAACGCGACATCGCGGTTGACGTGCTCCGGGATTGCAACAACAAAAAGAAAAACCCAAAATAGGCCACGGAAGCGGTCAGAAAGTACAGCCGCTCGCTCTACGTCGAACACCCTCGAGATTTTAAGGCCTGCGGGCTGCTGCCGTGACATCACAACGCGAAGACGGAGGCAGCGCCTGGTAGCCGTGGAGAAGAGCATTCAGCATGTACTCTGAATAAATGAACAGGCTACCACCGCAGCTAAAAAGGGAGGTATAAGCTGAATATATGGAATGACAATTAAACCTCACACATTCTAACATATTACTTTTTTGTAAGCGTCCCTCCCCCAACCCCCGCCAAAAAAAAAAGTTTGCTCAAAAGGAATAACAAGCGCTTGAAAGCGTCGTTTGTCGAGCTTACAGCCCATTTCCGGCGCGGTACTAAAGACGAAGAGATATCTGATGCCCCAAACTCATTTTTTCTTTATTCGCCCGCACTTACACCTGGCCATTAGCACGACGGACAAACATCACCTGCTGCTCCCGAAACAGCATCTCTCGTAAGATATGGAGCTATTCTGGGCCACTATCGCCAAAGCAGAAAAATATTCCCGGCTCCCCACCCCGAGTTATCGAGACAAGAAGCCGCCAGCCTCCGAAAGTATACAAACTAACATATCCTCATCGCACCCTTCTTTACGCCACACTCTAAGAAAAAAAGGGTGTGGTAGTTGCTCCCTAAAAGGACTAACTGCGATGTGTCATGTTCGTCCCCAAAAGGAGCATTGTTGCGCCTTCAGGGAAGGGAGCAACGTTGCTCCCTTCAACCAAAATGGCCGCCGGTAAACAAACCCGCTCAGTGCGCCGCTCGTTTTTGCTTCTTATGTATATCATCACCAGCAGGCTACGCATATAGTAAACACCACCTAAGGGGTTCGAGCATGCTGCTATGAGCGTGTTTGAATACGTTGAGGGGCATTTTCGAGCACTACGACTATCACTGCGGGCGCGTTTGAGCCCGCTGAAAGACTTTATTTATTAGAAAAAAAAAACGATCGCTCGTAGATTGTGCTCGCAAATGATTGTTAAACACCAGAGCCCTAATATAAGGCCCAATAGTTTTGCCCTAAAAGAGTCTTGAAAAAAAAAAAGCACAAGTCGGCATGAAGAGCCTTTTCGGACGTATATGTAATTCACAGAGGCTAATTCACACGCACCACACACTCTGCAGGGATACGTAATTACCCAAACGTCACGAATCTACCACATACACAACACAGCACAAACGACAGAAACGGAAACATACGCGGCCCTAGAATTCCTCATTCGCATTGACTACACTTCATGTATATGTAGCCGCCGTTTGTCAAATGCGGGCGCCGGGGTGAGGCGTGCCACTCTTTGCATGTTTACGAAACTGTGCGCAAGTATTTCTAAAACACAATAACGGTCAAGAATTAGGGCGTTGGTGATTTCACATTTCTTGTTTACATGATAGTTAACTGTAACCAAAGAGTAGAGAAAACTGAAACTGGTTACTACAAGTGGGCGAGCATCGGCGCGCGCGGCGCGCGGGGGCTGCCTCGGGTGATTGACGTCTTTCTCCCAGAGGTAAGGTCCACGTCACGCTGCGCCGGTGGCGGTTGTTTTGAATCGCTGAGAGCGGCCAAGACGTTTCCGCGAAACTTCCAGACCGCGCGAGACATGCTCCACGGCAGCAACGCCTTACGAGATAACGATAGAGTATACCGCATGCCGTCGTGCATTTATTGAGGACACGATCACTTCCTAAGACACATCAGCTATGCGCCGTCGCCGACAAGACTACAGTTCGCACTGTGCTCAAATTTCGCATTAGCGACTACCGTAATCGACTGCCATATTTTTTTGTTTCCTCAAGAAAACAACTGTGGTGTATGAAGTTGCAGTGGTATGAGCCAAGAATAAAATAAAATTAAATCATGAAAATGAAGAAACTTACATTAATAAAGCTAAACTTGCGGCCAAAAAGAGTAATGCTTTCACATTCATACAAATAGGCAGCCTTAAGTGTCCCAACGAACCTTTTGTTGCGCTTCAGTTATTGTTGTAATCGTTGACCTACCTGCCACGATTTGTCCAGCATTCGTGAACGTGGGAGGGCCGTAGTACCCTCTACCCGAGTGACGACCCGCAACGTGCTGGTGGTGACGGTGACTGACCGCGAGCGGCTGTGCTCGTCGGTGTCTATTCGCCAGTCGTGCGCAATGTTTCCCATCGAGCGTTGCAGGGCCACCGAACTTAGCGGCCAACAAAAAAAAGAAGGGTGGGTGGGGGTGGGGGGGGGGCTACATACTCCTCACACTACCATAGAAAACGTTTTGCAGTAGCTTGTACAGTTAAAGGAGCTATTGAACACTTTAGATAAACTCGCCGCGGTGGCTCAGTGGCTAAGGCGTTGCGCTGCTGAGCATAAGAACGCATGTTCTATTCCCGGCCGCGGCGGCAGCTTTCCTGATGGACGCGAAAAGCGAAAACGTTCGTGTGCACGAGATGTTGGCGCACGTTATAGATCCCCAGGTGGTCAAAATTAATCTGGAGCCCTCCACTATGGCGCGCCTCATTGCCTGCGTTGCGTCGGCGCGATAAACCCAACAACAAATAAATAAATAAACAAATAAATAAATAAATAAATAACAACAATCAATCAATCAATCAACACTTTCTATAAACGCTAAGGAGCAACAGTGCGTGATTTGCTCGTCGCTGCGAATGTAGCTTCCTTTCCTGCTTAGCTTTTGTGGCTTTCTTTTTAAAGTGGCCATCAAATGCGTTCTATTGTGCAACTTAAGGAGAGCCGGCAAATAGCCGCTACACCGCGGTAATGACGTCATTCAGCGGTCGAAGAACGCCTAGACCGGGAAGGGGAAAAAATATTTAAAGCAAATTTTTAATTACTTTATCTGATGAGGAAAGAGCAGTAACTTTTGGCTGAGGCACTTTGCGACCCCCTAACTAAGTACAGTATGTGTTGGTTGACTACATTCTGCAAGCACTCAAGATTTAGAAAAAAAGTTGAAAAAAGTGTTGCAGGGTCGCTTTAGTGTGGACAAGACAAAATATTTGCACAAAGAAACATTCATTACGACTTTGTTTTTATGCCGCCTTGATAAGGAAACGAAAAACGAGCACAAAAAAATTAACAGAAAAAAAAACACGCCCGCTTTTTTTCTTCGAACCCATTTGAACCCATTTGAACTGGTTCGAACCGGTTGCAACCGGAACGACATGGTGCTTTGTAACCGAACCCGAACCGAACCCGAAAGACCTGAAACCGAACCCGAACCGAACCCGAAAAAATTACGGTTCGACACCCTGGCTGTAGGTGATCATTCACTTCACAAGGCCCAGCTGCGGTATATAGTTCGCCCGGCCGAGGAAGAGGCCGCGCTTCGAGAGGAGCGGCGTGCAAAACATCCGCTAGAGGCGATAAGTCGCGTCTGTCGAGCGGCGTGCGAACGCGTCTACTGGCCTTGCTCAACATAAGGTCATTGAAGTGGCATGCCGCCGATGTCAACCACGACACCACAACGATACTAAAACTCAACTTTGTGTCCGTCAGTGATCGACTACAACAGCTTCTCCTATCAAGTCTTGCGCGTGAGTGCAAGCTACCCTGAATTTGTTTACACTCCGTGCTGACTTTTTGCAAGAACAGAAAAGGAATAACGAAAAACGAGTATGCGATTCCTAGGACTCCATGATTTGGCTTGCATCGACCAAAATCATACGAGGATGAAACCACTATTACTTTGTGGATTAAGCTGTTATGTCGCCTTGCCATGTATACAAGCACAGCCTAGCGCTCAATTGCTAACGTTTTGCTCATAGTATCCATCATGGTTAGAAGCCTGGCATAAAACCAGCACGCACCCTATAAACAACCTCAACATTTCACACTACCTCTTCGTTCAGATGGTGTTCCTGACTAACAGTGGTGAAGCGAAGTCGTTCATCATGACGCTAATGAGCACCGGCAGTTGGCGACTCGATGCCAGCGTCTTCGTGTACGCACAACGCGGGTGAATTGAGGCGACCTCCACCACCTACTGTTTTCGGTTTCGGTTTGGGTTCGGTTTCGTTCGCACGGTCTTCAAGGAGCGGTGGTTTCACTCGCATTTACGCGATGTTCCGGCGCGTGCATTCCAGTGTAACGTTTATGCGTGTAACGGTGCCATACCGACGTAATAGAAATAGCGATGTGCAAGTTCATATGGATGCACAGTAAACATTTAAAAGCTCCTGTAAAGGCACATTTCACTCTCGTGTTCTATCGATTCCTATGAAAGAGGCATATCAACCACATTTTTTTACAGCAAGAGATGGGCGGAGGCGTAACCATCAGGATGAAATGAGTCTTATGTACGAGTCCCACCTCCAGAAGCGCCTCACCGACCTAAGCGACGATGAGGAGCTGACGCCGGTCCCCGTCGACGTCAGGAAGAAAAACCGCGTGGCGGGACGTTCGTCTTCGGAGGGAACCGCCAGCGTGGTACGCGTTTGTTCCTGACAGGAGTGTTCCAACAATGCCTCCATTTTCAGGTGAAATAAAAATATAATTTGACTAAACCCACGGACAAGCATATCGCCTGTTATGCAAAAAAAGTCACGAAACAAAGTCACTGCACGGATAACAATTTATGGATTTTTCTTCGTGAAGAGGAATTCCTACTAATTCGGATTTAACAAAATCATTCGTAATGAGGTGATTGCAGAGAGCGGCGATAGAGTTGAACCTTTGAATTTTTGTAAATTTTACGTTAATACAGAGGGGCCATGCTGCCATATATGTGTTTTAAATTTCCAAAACAAGTTGCCGGCCAAAAGCAATTGCAGGGCGACCACTTGCTAAGTGGGAAACGTTAGATAAGTGAGCCCAGCTTGAACCAGCTGAACCGTACTGAACTACCTACACAAGGGAATACTCCATGAAAGCTAAACCGTCACGGTTGGAAGAGTTTATCACATTGCTTCGTATAATTACAATGAGCGCGAGAGCCAGCTTTGAAGGTCAGCTGCTCAGGTTTCATTTTACGCTCTCGATACCTGTCTGTATACGTCGTACAAGCCAACGGAATGAATATTTCACGCATTCAAGATGGCAAGTTAAGACACGTCAGTTTGTTATTACAGATCCTCAAGGAAAACAACTTAAAAAGCAACAACAGGTGCAAGGAGAACGGTATCATTTTGTTGTCATACGTGGGAGTTAAAGCGGCGCTGACATATTAAAAATAGGGCAACCCATGACAACTACTACTGAGTGCCGCGGCAATTGATCGCTCATCTTATTTAGGCTGCCTAACGTGCAATCGGTGATATTGAACGGCGATTACTCCTTTTCTGTAAAGAGTCGTGGTAGCGCTGTGTTAACCCTGAGTACTCATTTTAAGGTGAACACAGCTGTAGCCTGCCCTTTGGAGATCATGGAGGACGTCAACTGACACACACGGCACAGACTTCTCCGTTTCGGGTTTTAATTTTTATTGCTGTATTAAACCCTCGTTATTTATGACCCAGGAGGCTGTAAACTGATTTTTTGTTTTATGAAGAGCGAAGTAATAGCATTTGGTGTGTGTTGTTGTTCCTGGGAATAAATGTTGCGAACACAACACTGCCGTATCGGAAACCCGAATGGCCATAGATTCACAGCAATGCAATCCTTGAAACGCTTGGGTTGGTCAACTTCCCATGTGATCTCCAAGAAAAATTCCAGCGTGCCGCACTGTCTTCAGCAGTAGGAAGTGGCGCTCAACCGGCTCATTTTGTGGCCGTGCTAATGGCGCACCCTCGTACCACCCCGCAATAGCTTCCCGTCACAGTTTCTGTGTCTGCCTTCTGCCTATGCGCCCAAAACTGGAGTCCACCGGGTAAGTCATAACAAGTACCCGGTCTCTCGACTTCGTCCTTCTCCAGAAGTCCCTGCATAGGATGAGGACATCGGCATACACCTCCGAACTCGGACCACCCTTGCGCAGACACTTACGTGACAGCCTGGCCGTCATCTCTTACAGCACCCTGTCTGGTTTACCGGTAAATAATAACTCTATAACAAAAAGGGCGTAATACACAAGCCACGGGCAATGCCTATAATGAACCCAACCCCTAACGAACAGAGATTGAAGGGTGCGAGCTTTCGCGGGCTGGAAGTGGTACCTTTGAGCCGAAGCTGTTCGCCTGTGCCCCAGCCCAGAAAACGGTTTTGGACAGTCTCACCCGTCCCCTATACAACAAACAGACAAAGAGAAAAGCTACATCGAAAGAGCGCGTACTCTGGCAGCAGTTCTGTGTAGTTTCTGGGCTGAGTGCGAACAAAAACACAAGCGCAAAGGATCTCACGCGAGAACAAACACTTGGCATTCTTTCCACACCGCGAGGAGATGGACAAGTTTCGAACTGTGGGTGTTGTTTGTGGCTGGTTGTCGTTTTGCTGCAAGCGACGACGGCTGATTCCACCGCCCTGCACGGTACAGAAGGGTTAGAATCAATGGTACCTACAGAAGCCTCCCTCCCTTTCTTCTCCCACCCCTCTCTCCCACGCTTATGGTCACTAGATCCAACAGGTCATTAGATCCAAAGAGTCAGGAGATCCACTAGGTCACGTGATACCCGAGTCAGAAGATCCAACGAGTCAAGAGATCCAACCGTGTCACTAGATCCAACGCGTCAATAGATCCAACGCGTCACTAGATCCAACTGAGTCACTAGATCCAACGCGTCAATAGATCCAACGCGTCACTAGATCCAACGCGTCACTAGATCCAACGAGACTTTACATCCAACGAATCAATACTGTCAAATCAATACAACATGATAGCGGAGCCATCTTTAATACGCAATTACTGTAGAAATCGTTTCGAAGAAATTGAGTGCCCTTATAATTATTAAAAATGCATAAAATCTAATTCATTGCAACTCCACTATGTAGCCGTGCGGCTACCTAACTGTGCGTGTAATGGTATGTTGATGCACCGAAAAGGCCTTCTAAAAATGCCGCCAAAACAAAGGTGTTATTCTACTTTCTTTTTTGTTGTTGTATAGCAAATTTGGGTCTAGGCCCACTCGTCACAAGTCCACTCGTCATAGGCCAACTCGTCACAGGTAAACTGGTCAGGAATGCCAACTCGTCACAGGGCATTTCGTACGAGGAATTCTCGTATCACCGGAATATTCGTCACACGGAAAATTCGCATTACGAGCTTGTTTTCTAAAGCAATGTTTCCGCCTGCTATATATATACGTCGCCCATTTCAAAAGGATTTAGGCGAGCGAGTGTTCTTTAAAATTTTTTAGCGGAGGAAGTTAGGTAAATATGCCGCCATACCAAGGTATATTAAAATGATAATAGCATGCAAATTTGTATTACATGGCACGCAAAAAAACCTAAATGACGCAGTGAACATGGCATGAAATAAAAAAAAATGTTTATTGCATTAGCTTCGTACTGTTGTACTATTTGTACTATTGCACTGTTGTCTCGATGTCTCGTTGTGTAGGCGTCTTCAACGCTGGGTTGCGACGTTGTTCACTTCATCAGTACCGGAAGCGGATGTTGCGGGCAATATTCCGAAGCGTATTGACTGTGGCTCAGCCGTCGTGATCAGCCAGGATTCTTGCGATGCGATCGTTGACATCTTGGTATTTGCGAGCGAGCCGCGGGGGGCCCACAAGATTTTTTGGCTTGGGCTGGCCCGAATATGTATTCAGTGCAGTGAAATAAAGATTATTATTATTCAAAAAACAATTGCCCGCCGTGGTGGCGCAGCTGGATATGACGCTGTGCTGTTGAGCCCAAGGAAGCGCGTTCGGTTCCGGGCCGCGGCGGACGCTTTTCTGATGGAGGCGAAAAGCGAAAACGTCCGTGTGTTCGAGATTTCAACACATGCATATTAAACATCCCCAGGTGGTCAAAATGATTTCGGAGCCCTCCACTCCGGCGCGCTTCGTCACTTGTGTAGCGTCGGCGCGTTAAACCCCACAATCAGTCAAATCAACAAATAAACAATTTCAAACCTAATGCAATGCCTGGTGGTGTATCCTTCAGTGTTTACATAGAAAGAAATCTCCCAGCTTAGCTATGGTTCAAGCCTTGCGTGAGTTAGTGCAAGCTTCGCCAATTGTCTTTTTTTATTCGCAGACTGAAAGTGGGGGTCCGGGTTGTATGCAAGGGCACGTTATACGTGCGAAAATACGGACGTACACCACCTCAACACCGCTGACGATCAGCACTTGAAGAAGTGCAAATCGCGCTGACCTCTGCCCTCCCCCCTCCCGAGCAAAAGAAAAAAAAACAGCCCTTTATGCACACCTGCTTGTCACACAGACCTCCGCACACCCTCCTAAACAGCTGTAACGCATTTACCATTGTAGAAACCAGCCTCAGACCGGCTTTAAACGCCAATTTCCGGTCAGGGCTTCCAGGCTTTTGTTCACACGGCCGCGGTGTAACGAAATCCATGCGACGAGAAGGCACCTCACACGAGAGTTCCTATCTCTAGATGGCACTGTACGAAAAGGCCGGTGTGACGAGTTGGCCTACGACGAGTTTTCCGGTGACGAGTGGGCTTGTGACGAGTGGGCTCGTTCCCGGACTTCTCCTACCCAGTTAATGCATGATAATCAATTTCAGACCTTGGAAACTCGCCGAAAGATTAGTCGCATTGCATTCTTACACAACTGTTTCTCAGGAAAAATTAAACTAAACCTACCCGATTATGTAGAACCTCTAAAAACAAGGAGGACTCGTCACAATCACCAACATTCATCCGCTCCCATCTTCGCAAAAATAAATAGCTACAAGTACAATTTCTTCCCTCAAACAATTGAAGATTGGAATTCACTCCCTGCACAATTATTTCTTTGTTCTAATTTCATCACCGAGGTAGAAAAACTTTTCCCTTTTTAAATTTTCGGGACAAACATTTATTCATTCTGGTCAATGTGTAACCTTCATGTGAATAGCGTCGTGCATTTAGCGTTGTACCCTCTCCTGGTGGGGCCAAATTTATGGCCTGCATTATTGTCAAATAATATATGCCTCTTCCATGCGCAGTCCTCATCAGCATTGACTGAGCAAAAGATTATGAAAAAAAAAAAAATAAAGAATACCAGTGCGACTATACGTCGGGATAGTATCTGTCAAAAATATCTTAAAATCATATGATCTGGAACTGCTGCAAGTCAACTGACATAAGAAGAGACTGAAAAAAAGTTTGAAATTATATATTAGGGGATAAACTAAAATAAACGAAGACGCATATGAACAACCGGCCACCAAACGAGGTGCTCCGTTAAGTTATAACGAACCGATAAGGCCTTATCTGGCTCGTCTAGACGGGTTTAAAGATATTTTTTTCTGAAGTGCGGAATAGGCTATCGGAGTACGGTGTTGCTAGTTTGATTGTTAGAGTTTGAGCATTCGCTAGGATTGTATTACCGGCAGCACGAATCCTAATGTTGTTCGTCTTATAGTATATTGGCTTCTCGTATTATACTCCTACCTGTATACCCTGAAGTGAGGTTTGCAGTATAAAATAAGTAAATAAATAATTTAGCAAAGAAATGGACACGTTCGATCCCCGACCGCAGCGGCCGGTTTTCTGATGGAGGCGGAAAGCGAAAGCGCCCTTATGTTCGAGATTTCGGCGCACGCTAAAGATCCCTAGGTGGTCAAAACTAATCCAGAGCCCTCCACTACGGCGCGCCTCATCACCTGTGTGGCGTCGGCGTGTTAAACATCATAATAAAAGCAATGATGCAATGAAAAAAGCAACCCCAGAAAAAGACAAGGCACAGCTCCGGGTCTGTGTTTCCTTCCTTGCGTTGCTTTTTTACGATGTTTCATTTACTTCTATTGGGCACAGAACCGACAAAAACCAAAAAATAAACCTTTTTCCTGTACAGGTCTTCCTAGCAACCGCCACGGCGAACTAAAATTAGCAGTAAGGCACCCCCCCCCCTCACCCCCCATCTCCAAAGTAAGGTTTTCGGAGAACCTGTGCACATAATTTCCTTTGAAAGCCTTCTTTGTGTGCAGCACGAACTCACCAAGAGCTGTCGACAAAGCGGAAATAAAGGTGTGCAGCGCTATAGAAAGCATAGCCGCGCCCCAAGCACTAAGCAGAGGGGCACCCTTTTGTTCATTTTGTAAAGCCGGAATGGTAGGCGGCGGGGGAAGGTTTCTCCCCTAACTACCCTCCTCTCCCTCCCACCCCACCGAGTCACTAGATCCAACGAGTCGTAAGATCCGAAGGGTCGGTACATCCATCCGAGTCATTAGCTCCAACGCGTCATTAGATCCAACGCGTCAGTAGATCCAACCGAGTCACTAGATCCAACGCGTCAATAGATCCACCGAGTCAGTAGATCCACGAATGGATGTAATGACTCGTTGGATCTACTGACGCGTTGGATCTGGCGACTCGGAATCTCTCTCCCACCCCTCTCTCCCTACCTCTCGGTACACGCTTGAGCTGGCTGCAGAATGGTTAGTTTATACGAAACCTGCTGTATATTGTATACGTCCCAGAAAGCTCAGATGTGATGGCACATACTCTAGGACGATCAGAGACGTCCCCGTCTCTTTTGAGGAGGAAGAAGGAAAGGGCTGTCGGTCCCATTTTTGGTTCCGCTTGTCTGATGCCGACGCAGTTGTGCCAGCTCGCAGTGAACGGGGTTTGAGTACCTCGGAGAACTCTTACTGAACGCACACCGGGACAGGCGGAACCTTCCGGTATTGACGACGGCTCCGCCAGATGCGACGGACATGAAATTGCCTTGCGAAGGATCCAGTGGGCGTTGTGTACAGGTTACCATCCATATTTTGCGGGCGAGGAGTTTGCCCAGTTTTGCCACGCCTAGCCAACACCCCAAGAGATGTCGAGGACTTGCTGCATTGCCAGGATTGGGATGGAAGGTGAAGAAGGAATAAATTCCGCATTGTGCGCGTTTTAAGAGACAAGTATAGAGAGAATAAGACCAGAGAGCTTTGTTTGCAGAACGTACCTGTAATATTTGCATCGTAGAATAAGAAGCGAAGAAAACTACGGCAATAAGATCAGCACTGACACTGCGTGAATGCCGCATTTCGAGGGAGTGGCGTTCTTTGTATCGCACGTCACCAACACATATCATGCAGACGAGGAGCAGCAGAAACAAGCGAGCGTAGATGCAGGGATGCCGCGAAAGTGCAGAACCTAGCGCATGAGCCATTAGCACCTAATGAGGAATAGGCGTTATTCGTTCTGCCTCCTCGGGAAGATGATGCGAATGGCATGCGCGGGTTCTGTCAACACCATCGTAACAAAATGTATGGAGCACTAGGCTCGTCACCGACAGGTAGAATTAATATTCTAGACTTCCACTTGGTGGATACAAAGGAAGCTCTGGTGGTTCGATGCACATCGAGCCTATACAAGAAGTTTTAACACTTTCAAGAACGTTCAAGCCACTGTGGTGCTTGTTTCGAAGCAATGCACAGTTTGCATCCACTGGCAAACAGTCATCTCGACCACAGACATACCGTATGAAACGCTTAGTTTGAGCCGGGTATAACAATTGATGAGAGGTGATTAACAGACCTATGATCCGACATGACAGCCGCTCCTATTACGTGCCCCGTCTCTTGTGGTTCAGGATGCAGGGATGGTAGGGAAATGAGCTGCAGCAGCAAAAGTGAACCGTGAAGAGGGAATCCTAACAGCCATTTTAGTGTAATAAGTCCGTCTTGAGCACCGAATAAACAGCCGAACGATGAACTATTACAGAACCTTATCATCACGTACGCATGCCGGACTTTATTGAAGTCAGTGTTCCGAAGTTTCCTTAGAACCGTTGGAACATAAACGGTCCAACATTGTTGCTCACTTCTCGCTACACCGCGGCAGGAACCCGTGAAAACAACGAAAGCGTGTCGCCGTGACCAAAAATTCCTTGCCTCCAAATTTTCCACATGACCAGGCATGTGGTGTAGTTAATGTTTCAGAGAGCAGCAGAAAAAATTGGCTCCAATCCACGCTGTAAAGGTGGTTGGAAAAGAGAGCTTTGAACGACACCCGCAACAATTGTCCATGCGACCTCACTTGAATACACACAATTCGCTCTACATAGAGCGAAACCACAGATTCTGCAACCGTTACCTGGAATTCGCGGGGGTGGCGTCCCGAGTGCAGGAGCGTCGACCACGGCCGGGCTAGAGGGGCTCAGATCGCTTTAATCGCTCAGTTTAATCGCTCAGAACCGCTCCATCTCGGTTCCAACTAAAGGAAGATCTGCGTCCCGCCACACGTGCTCTTATCCCACCGCGTGGAACAGACCTTCCCAGTGGGCTCGCCGCTGGGAGGAGGTCCTGCTACGTAGACTACGAGTTGGGGTGGCCCTCTCCCCTGCGGTAACCCGGGCGTGGCCACCGCGATACCATGCCCCGTTTTCCACGACCTACCCCTTCTGTACGGCTCCTGTCGAAGACGCCGACACCAACCACCTGCTATGGACGTGCCCTTCCCTGAGTGCAGTGAGATCCCGACACCTTCGCGGCACAGGCCTGCATCCGGGGAGACCCCCCGATCTTCAGCGATGGCTGTGGGGGCCCCACCACCGCTGTCTTCTGGACTTCCTCCGGGAAATGGGTGCAAACCTGTACCTGTTGGAACTTATGCCAAAGGGCATACTGTCGCAATTTAAAAAAAAAACTCAGGACCACATGCACGTGGACATAGCTTCAAACATGCCACTAGATGGCGCCATGCGTCGCTGGGCTGTGCTGAGTAGGAAACGCATTTACGCCACGTATACGGACAGGCCACTTTGGGAAATTGACCATGGCAACCTTCAGCGCCTGCAGATTGTCCACTGAGGGAAGCTTAGCTGCACTTGTAGAGGAGCTCTCGGAGATTAGTGAGATATTATACGGTTCCCAGTAATGCCATTTATTCATCCATTTCCTCATGCTGTTGTTTCCTAGGGGAATTTATTTCAATGTAATAAAAGAAAAAAAATGCGAAGACAGTTCAGCAGTCGTGGATTAGGCTGCTACTGAGGAGACTGGTTGAAATCCCATCACATCAGGCATGTCTTTTTTTTCTTTACTCTTCGCAATGGCAGCCGTTTTATTGACGAGACAACAACAACGACGACGACGGCGGCTTACTGCGAAGGCTTCAAGTGCCCTAATCTGCGAAAAAGCGCGGTTGCTGTTGTCCTTCGTGTGCGTAAAAGAAATTGGCAGCCGCTGTAAACCGTAATTTAGTAATTGACGCGCGCTACGATGGGATTCGAAGCCGGGTCTGCACAGTAGTAGCCCGGTGCTCTATAAAACGTGTTAGCTTCTTCTTGCTTTAACACGAAAGTGTTTTATGCCAGGGTACACCAACATGTCACCGGCGCCATATCCATCACGGCAATGACGTCACCAGAAAAAGTTCCATTGACACGGCTCCGCCGGGATTCGAGCCACGAACTCTCTCGCCACAGCGGGAGGTAGACAGCGCTATGCACACTGCGCTATGAATTCAAGCGCAAGTATGTTTACGAACTAGCCTGATATCTTTCCCACTACCTCTTTATTCAGATGGTGCTGCTGTCTAGGAGAGGCGAAGCGAAGTAGTTCATCATGAGGGTAATGAGCGCAGACAGTTGGCGCCTCAATGCCAGCGTCTTCGTGTACGTGGGACGTGGGTGAATTAAGCCACCCTCCGCCGCCTAGTGCTTTGGGTTTCGGGTTCGGTTCGGTTTCATTCGCACGGTCCTCAGGGGGCTGTGGTTTCAGTCGGATTTACGCAATGTCCCTGCGTCTGCAATCCTGTGTCTAACGTTGATGCGTCTAATAGAGGCATTACCGACGTAATGTAAATAGCGATGTCGCAATTCATATGGATGCACAATAAATGCTCCTGTGAAGGCACATTTCACTTTCGTGTTTTACCGATTCCTATGAAAGAGGCATCCACCACATTTTTTATTACCTGTACCTGTCCTTGTACTCAACATCACACATTCAAACAATATCTATAGATTTAACATGTTGCTGTGCCACTAACGCCACTAAACCAAAGATGAAACATGTATTGGGTCATTAGCCAATTAGCGCTGTCAGGGGTTCAACCCTTGGGGGCCACTCATTGGCAGCGTGGAGGAAAAGTTGCTCCTTTCTTTTAACACATACACACTTGGGGGATTGGCCAGGAATCGGCAGCTTTGAGGGAAAATGTGCCCGCTCCGCAAAGTTTCAAAATCTGTGAACTGGAAACGAAAATATAGTATAATAGCTCGTTCCGTGAGACACCTGAACGTCATGAGACGTGGGTAGTACAGGTGCACACCAGCCTCGCAGAGCTCGGATTCCAGGGAAGCTGTAGCCTGTGCGGGTCTGCTTGCTGTTAAAATATATATCGTAATAAACTGCCTCGCGGGGTCCATAAGCGAATCGGCTCCTAAACTGACCAACGGTGCGAAAAAAATGGAAGTAAAGAAGTTAATTTCAAAAAGGCAGTACAAACATTTGGGCTGAATGGGGACTGAACCGAATCCCCGGAAGCGTGTTTACAAACGCTTCTCTGCACAGAGCACCCAGGTGACATGTGTGATGTCATTGCGCGAGCTATTCTCTTGACCGCCTGCTAAGAGGAGTTTACCATTCGGGCTCTGAGTACTCGCGCTGAATACTCTGCGCTGAGTACTCGCGCTAGCGGCTTAAGTTCGAGCCCAAGTAGGTATATCTCTTAATCGTTTTGTTTCATTGGTTACTTTTTTTATGAATTTATTTTTTAACACAAATCTACGTGTTGTTTTCGTGAAATAATAGTGATTTGGTATGTTTTAAGTCGCTTTAGGTTTTTTGGCGCAGCCAACGACGGCAATTAATTACCGTTCTGCATCGCGCGAACAGACATGTCACGTGGGTGCTCTTTGCAGCGAAGTGTTTGCAATTGCGCTCCCGGAATGAGTGTCTGGCAGGCTTCCCAGGTGCCACTTCTGCTTCATGGGAACCAGCTGACTCCAGGTTAACCGAATGAAAGCGTTGTGGTTTTTCACAGGGAAAGACATGGAAAACTGGTACCTGCAGTTAGACGTACAATGATCGCGTCATTGCTTTACGCGTCCTTAGGCCCACCTTTATGATAGGCACACCTTAGGGTGGAATATACAGGCCTAACAACATCCCCTCTCAGGTAGGCTGGCCTGCGCCTGGCATGACGCCGATAGGTTCGACGGAAATGTAACGACACGTTAAGACGGAATATAGTCCTCGCAGCATACCCACTCAGTTGGATTGGCCAGTAAGGATGACAGCTACCGTTACATGCCTGTGGAGATTTAACAATTCCCATTGGCGGGGCGTCTGCATACGCGTTCGAAGTAACACAGGGAATCTCCAATTCTACATTAACATTCGCGTTCCCTCTTCGCATCAAATGCCCTAGGACATCGAGCACCTGCCATCCCCTCAAAAGGGGAGGGCGGCTAAGGCGTCACATTAACAGGCGTAGTATCACAACGCATATGTTTCAAAGACTTCAGTCGTGCTTCCGCATTCTCAAGTGAAGTGCAACCACGTCGTGTGCCTTTATTAGCCCTGCCATTCGTTGCTTTTCGTGTTTTCTGCGGTCGTGAAACTAAAGCTAAACTAAAGCGAAGAACAGGAAAAACATCACTGATTTGGGCGCACAGAAAGGTGTATTTATGATACTCAGTAATAAATAAGGATACACAAAACTGATATTTTAGAGGCGGGGATTCCAAAACGAGCAGGTCTTATCGAGACGCATCGGGTCCCCTACGCGGCACTCGAACGCACGCTGGAACGCCTCGTCGTTGGACAGCTGGTAGTTGACGGTCTCCCAGTGCGGGGTGTGAGGCGGCACGGGTGGTCCTTGGTCAGGGCTTTCGCACATCGAATGCGCGTACAAAAGGTAGAACGCCTGCGATGTGCGAATCAATAAACATCAGGAAGAATAGACTGCGCATGCGCTATGGGTAGCCTGCAGCTACAGAAGCGTTACTGTTACCATGCGCCCGACCTTAAAGGGGCACTGACACAAAATTTTGAAGGCGAGATAACTCCGGAGATAGATTGGTGGGAACACATATACATCATCTGCAAAATATCAGCGGCGAATACAGCCTAGAACATATTTAAAACCAATTTTAAAGTGTGCTACACGCAACCCGGCTGCCAGCAGAGAACCACGCCCAATCGACATCCCGAGGATATCGTGTAAATAAACAACATCCAAACACGTCACGAGTTTGTGTTTGCCGCTTCCGCACTGCCAGCGTTTTTCGCCGGCTCGCCCGGCTCGCCGCTCCAATCGGGGGGCCGGAGGGCGGAGCTTCTGCTCTCGAGAACGAACGACCCGATCGTTGGCGGCGGAGGCGCCGTGATTTCGTCAGCTCATGGGGCAGCTGGCCGCGACCAAAGTTCTACAGCGATTCCAGGCACTCTGTTTCTATCCTTGGTCTATCTATCCTGTTTCTATCCTCTGTTTCTATCCTCTGTTTCTATCCTTCGTTTCTATCCTTGGTTTATTACCATTGGATGCGAAAACGCACCGGAGGCACGAAAAGCCCACTGAGCTAGCCACACGGTCGCTGTGCAGGCGGCGGCCACGACCGCGAAGTGGCCCAGGCCGGCGCAGGTACCTCGAGTGATAGCTTGTTACCGCTGCACGAAATTGTCCCCAGTCCCGACCATGGTGGCTTACATGAGAAAGGAGTTAATGATGTGATGGCGGGTTGCATTAGAAACTGTCATCTGCACCGCTTACGAGAGCGGCACTCGAATATCCGCCGCAGTGCTAAGTCGAACACGTCTGTAGGCGGACCTGTAGGCAGACCGGCCGGCTGCTCCCAGCGCGCGTCTTGCCACCCACCGTCTCGAGCATCGCGCGTCCTCCTTTAGCCGCGGTAGCATTTGCACTCGCAGCGCCTGCGTCACATCCACGGTAGCTTTTTAATTAAGCGCCTCACGAGATCAGTACGTGGGGGCATTCGCAGAAACTGCCTTCGATGCGGATTCGACAGTGCTACGGCGGCTCTGCTCTGTGATATCCCTCCAATGGTCACGTGGTCAGCTTTGTTCACACAAAATCCACAAAATCCATCGTTTCGCGGCACTCGCTGAAACCGAAACTTCGACTGGCCGCATTTAAAATGCCTCTAATTAAACAACCGTCGCACGCTGAAGCAAATGAGGTTTCTACAGGTTATAAGTAGGTCACTAGCTACTTATCGCAACAAAAAAAAAAAAAAAAACAAGATCCAAAATTTTTGTGTCAGTGCCCCTTGTAAGTCCTCACGAAGCACTTCCGGGTGGGCGGGGGTGGGGGTGTTCTAATATGTTTGAAACAATTTCGATAATTAGGCAAAATATTCTCACTACGGCTCGGACAGTTTCACGAAGACCTGGAGATATTACTTCCAACGTAGTACCCGTCTTTTGGAAAAGAGGCGGGTCAGTCGGATGCTCAGCTTGCATACCTTGTCTGTCTCGATGGACCTCCTAGCGGCGTCATTTGTCGACAGGGCCCCAGGGTCGTTCCCAACCAGGCGTTCCACGTATGCGTGGAAGACGTCTCTGGCGGGCCCTAAGGCAGAGTTGTCGACCACCGCCAGCGCTTCTTGCTCCGGGGTCCAGGGTGACTCGGTCTCTTTCGATTGTTGAGCGTGCTGCGCGCTCACGCACGCACGTAGGCTGCCGAGCCTTGCCTGTGCAGCGGGCGACCATTGCACGGCTGCATGGATGTTTCGGTCAACCGACAACGGCAGCAACACGCGAAGGATGCACCGGGAAAGGCGGGGCCCGAGCCGAGCAGCCTGCCGGGATGGCCACAGCGGGCTCTGAGGGTCCCGCAGTTCCACCGCCGAGAGCCTCAAGAACAGCACCTGCATCAGTGAGGAGATCTATGTACCATGGCAGCTGATAAACGGGCACGCTTTGGACGTATTGGTCTGGTAGCCGTTCGCGAAAAGGTAGACCTGATCGCTATTTCTCTTAGTTCAGAGCGGCCTCATTACGGAGGTGGAAGAAAAGGCTTTACAACTTAGAGTGCCAACTTTTAAGACTACTTATCCCTATGCCAGTCGGTCCATTGTGGGTTGCGTACCCATAATTGTGTTCTGTTCTCATTTACTTTACGCGCTTCTGGGGAGTTTAGATTGAATGAGAAGAAGGACGGAAGTGGAGACGAACTCTGGACAAGGGAGGGAATAGTGCCCTTGTCCTCCGTCTCAACCGTAACACGTACCGACAATCAGCAGTATTCTGAATGGCTATCGCAGTTGGATCCATTTGTTACTACCGGACGTAGCTCTCAAGCTAAGTGTGGTGGCAACTTTTTACGGAGACAAAAGTCAACAGCTCTGGATACCGAATCACCAGAAGTTCTACATTCTTGCTCGCCGATCGCAGATGGCTTATAGTGACAGCGCAGAGTGCTAGTGAACAGAGGCGGGCATCTATCCTCTACGTTCAGACACTAGCAGGAGCCTGTGCCATGCATCTATACAAAGAATCTGAAGCGTGATCTCCTCACCTTTTTTCGCTTATCGTAGGCGCAGTCGTGGTCGCTTCCCTCGTCGTAGCGATCGCCTTGGAGCAGGCGGGTGCGGAAGCGAGACTCACGGAACCGCTGATACGTGGCCAAGGCGTCTGACGGCGGCGCCAACGTTCGGCTCGCCAATTTCCCCTCGCTGCTGCTTTCGTACCGCTCGAAGAAGAAGCGAACCTGTGTACGAAAATATGTCAGCCTAAGCTCGACAATCGTCACCAAAGAAATCGCCATAGTTTCCGTCGCAAGCTGTTACTGACGGTTGCTTTTAATGTGACGGTGTGATAAACACGTTAGAAACAGGAGGAGTTAAACAAATTTGTCGTTGATCTGCCCACACGCATTTGTGAGCACGAGGCATTCAATTCTTTTTTTTTTTTTGCGAAGCTGTAGGCTACGCAGACAGTCACCAATTGCGCGTGGAGACGTTGCCTGAAAAGAGACAGGGCGTGAGCTGCGTTCGCGGCGTCTGCGCCAGAACATGTGCGTGTATATCCACAGCACCCTGGGCGGTCTTCTGTATCCGCCGAGGCGCCCCCGCCCACCCCATGACACTCGGTATGCACCGGCGTGCATTCAGGCTTGTCCTGGCGTGCGTGCTCTTCACATTGCGCCAACGTGCGTTAGGGGGCGATGCAGTCTCTCCAGAAGCACGACACTTCGCTCCAGAACATTGTCGTGCGTGGTTTGCTTTCACGCTTCGCATTTAAGAAAACGACTTGCTCGGTAATTGCGCGCTGCAGTGAGCCATAATCGAATCGTTCCTTATCTGCGCACTCAGGCCGAAGTGAGCGTGTTCTCTCGACTGCTCACCCTCGAGGATCAGCGTCAGCTGGTCGAGAGCGCTGTGGACGCGGCGCGAGCTCAAGGCGTCCTGAAATAGGGAAGTCACCCCGAAGACTCCAATTTAATTTATTGTTTTTCCCAATAAACAAAGTTTATTCTTTCTCTCGACTGCTTACGGGGACCTGTTCAGACTCTATTTTACTCGTGGCAACAACTAAACAAACACATAAATGGCTTCACGTTATGCACACGGCATCGCACCTTCACTTCCTTGAGATGATGTTGAACGCTGGTGCGACTGCGGACGTCCAGCCAGTGTTGATCGGCGAGCTTAGCGTTCAGGGCGAGTTTCACCCGCCTCACGACGGATCGCACGGAGCTGACGTTCAGATGGTCTCGTAGTGCCGCGTATCGCATGTACTCAGCTTCATCATGCGAAAGGGCGTCGTCGAGGATGGCACGGGTACATCTCGCCTCCCTGCGCAGTGAAAAGCGATTCAAGTCCATTTTTTCCATGGAATATAGATCCCAAGTTAAGCTTCGAAATCATTCTTAGTTAGTAAGAACCGTCACAATAGTTTTGCTGTTGCTGTAATATATCGATCGGTATACTTGCAGCTGCACACATTCTGGGATAATTTCAAATTCGCGCTCCTACGCCGCAGCATGGTCGGGTTGGCAGAATTGGATTAGAATCGCATGCCAAACGTCTCAAACACGAAACACGTTAACTACTTCGTTTCTACAGCCAACACAACCACATTGAAATCACAGAGTAGAACCACCTCATCGCAACTAATGAACCCACTGCCCATTTACGCCTAAGCGCTCTTTCGGGGTTCTGAACCAAAAAATAAGCGCAAGCGAACACGTTAGAGGCTGTGCTCCCGACGCGCATTCTCGGTAACCTTTGTCTTTTCGCCGCTGGTGACCTGATTTTCCTCGCCCTGCCCTTCTTTTCCGCCTTACACTGTCGAATGCCTTCAGTATTTCTCCCGCGTGTTCCGCAACTGGTTGTTGCCTTTCGCTAGTTCCAATTAAATTTCTGGATTTAACGTCTTGGTTCGTACACACAGCGCATAGGTATTTTGGGGGTTAAGACATCAAAACAAATATTCAAACCTAGCCTAACACACCTGCACTATAAAAGAGATCAATTTTATGTATTCGTCAATCACGTCTCTGTGATGCGTGTATGAACCTGTTCTCTATTTATCGTGACCTAATCATAGTGACTGCGCAAATCGTTTAGAAGCGAAGCAAGCGTTAGGGATCCCCGACATGCTCTTGGGATTCAATGTTGGGGCCTTGCTTTTTTACAGTCGATTGTAAGTTACATTATTTATTGTATGGTTTAACACGCCAACGCAACGCAGGCGATGAGGCGCACCGTAGTGAAAGGCTCCGTATTAATTTTGACCGCATGGGGATGTTTACCGTGCGTCGAAATCTCGAACACACGGGCGTTTTTGCTTTTCGCCATCAGAAAAGCGGCCGTCGTGGCCGGGAATCGAACCCACGAACTCGTGCTCAGCAGCGCAACGCCCTAGCCACTGAGCCACCGCGGAGGGTGATTGTAGGTTACAAAAACAATGTATGACTCAAAGACAAGGACCAAGGATCGTCTCGCTGATTTAAGTAATGTGTGCAAATTCCTCATATTTAATTGAAATAAACTCAGTTAGGTTTATGTCATGTCATCGATATATTTACCTGCTTAGGACAGCTCCCGGCTGCATATCGACGGTAGCCGCAGCTGGAGTGAAGAGGCGTACGTGGCGCACCAGCCGGTAGCCGAGCATGTTCAGCACTGTCTCGGGTTTACTGCCTCGCACAAATTGCACGAGCAGCCAGACCAACGGCTCACATTGAACGTCGGCTGCGCCCACGTCCAATCCACAGCCAACCAGCGCCGCCTCAAGATATGACCTGACAAAGATCTTGAGGTCACTTCTGTCGAGAATCGTTGGCGTCGGGCGGCGGTAGGAAAACATTTTCAGGTGCCGGTTCAAACCGGCGACGTCCGCCGCGAGCTCCCGGAGTCGCGAACTGTTGGAACGTAACGCCAACATGGCGTCCAGTACGTCACCGGCGTCGTCGGAGCCACCCAGCTTTCCGAGGGCTAGTCGCACTTTCCCTTTGGCGAGACCTTTCAGCTCAGCCAGGGGAGCCAGCGCCATTAGTCGCTGCAGGTGTCCCGCTACCTTCCAGACGTCCGGAAGTGAGACATTGCCGTCGTATGGCCAGGCACTCAGACCCGTGAGGTTCAGCAGTGCCAACAGCGGGGCCTTGTCCTTCTGGCTCGGGGTGTCCAGCCGTACGCAGTGATGCCAGAGGTGACTGGCGGCACCTACCAGTGGAAGTTTCCCACCACCGTCGCTGTTACTGGAATTAAGAATAGAGAGCACCCGAAGCATGGTCAGCTGAGCCAGTTGCTCATCTGCCGTGCCGTTTGGAGCAACTAGTGCACACACGTGCCCGTAGAAGTTTAGGCAAGGACGCACGTTGGCGTCCACTGAGCGAACCAGCTCTCCCACGTGCAGGTTGCACAAGTGACTCTCGCAGGAGGAAAAATTGGCCCTTGTAGCTGTGTCATTGTGGGAAAGTGGACTATAAAGCCACGGATGCTCTCCGCTGTCATCGTTTTCAGGGATTTCCCATGGCTGGGGACGCAAAACACGGATGGCAAAGCCAGCCGCTATTACTGCAGTGAAGCATGCCAGCATAATGAGCAGTGCCACACAAACGCGACCCCCAAACATGGTCTTGATATCTCTGCTGTGGAATCTCCTTTCGGTGCTCTGAATTACAAGGTCCATGGATCCCGCATCTGAGGCCTGCCTTTCCATTTCCCTCTCGTTTTCAAAAGAAGGTTGCTTCGTAGAAGTGGGGCACTTTGACGAGTTCGAGCAGCTGCCTTCGCAAGAATCGGCTGACACGGGGATGCGATTCTCTTGCGTGTGCGAATCAGTGTGGTAAAATACGTTTGCCTGGAACCTTTCGGGCCCTCGCCAGCTAAAGTGGGTGGACGAGTTTCGGATGATAGCAGTATCTGGCTCTTCAACGATCGCTGAATTGGAGCTTAAGGTAGGCGCCGTAGGCAAAGCTGAAGGCGGAGCTGCGGCTAATTGGGGAACATTTACACGTGCCAGTGATTGTTTGTATTTTGCGGCACCAAATGTCTCTTGAAAAGGCGAAGGCGGTACCACCGACGGTTTGTTGGTGTGTTCTTGTTCCAGTTGTGGTTCTACTGGTTGTGGGAAGTTGGGCTCCGCGGCCGTAACATCTGTTGGTTTCGATGTGCAAAGTCCCTCTTGGAGGTGTGACAGCGTGCCATGAGCCAATGAGCGCTGCAATGAATTACAATACACGATTGTCGGATTGTTATACAGCGTGGTTGGTTCAAAGCAGACAGGTGGTCTAATTGTGCCCTGCGGTAGAGGTGACTGTACAGGATAAGGGTGTCTCAATAACGGCGCATAGACATTAGTCTCGAACCGGTGTCCGTATCCTACGGGCGCAGGTTGCGCTCCTGTAAGAGGCAATGGTGTGGTTCCGTATCCTACGGGCGCAGGTTCCGTTCCTGTAAGAGGCAATGGTGTGGTCCTGTGCGGACGCAGCAAAGGGGGTCCAAGGTGACGCCGTTGAAAGCTGCGCTTGCGTCTTCGTTGCGCGGGAGATCCGGGCCGCGCGGGGCGACGCTTTCCGAATCGCACGTTAAAGGCGCCAGAGTAATTACTACTTTCGCATGGGCGCCACTCCGAGCCTATGGAAAACGACCGCGAAGATTTCCTTGGATATGGTGTTGATCCCCCTGTGTTGGTCCGCGCGGGAGCATTCAAGGGTAGAGTGGTGTTTGTTAGAGAGTGGGGCCGGTTCTCAAAAGAGCTCTCGCTTTCCACTGCACCCATTGTTTCGAAGTTCCCTATTGAGACGTCTTTGTCATAGCGGCCTTTCTCCGACTTCGGCATAAAGCGCTCCCGGTTGCCTCCTGGGCGATTTTCCGCGGGACTGATGTGGCGTCGTCTACCACCCGGCACGGAGAGCGGATCGTCGTTACGCTCCCTCTTCCAAGTTTTCGATGAACGACGCTTTTGCTGCGGTAGGACGTTGGCCGCTGGTATTTCGGTGTTGTGATCTAATGTGTTTTCATAGAAATACGATGGCTTGGAGAGCGGTTCGTCGTTACGCTCCCTCTTCCAAGTTTTCGATGAACGACGCTTTTGCTGCGGTAGGACGTTGGCCGCTGGTATTTCGGTGTTGTGATCTAATGTGTTTTCGTAGAAATACGGTGGCCCGGAGAGCGGTTCGTCATTACGCGCCGTTTTCCCTGTTTTCGATCGACGACGCCTTTGCCGCCGTAGGACGTTTGCCGTTGGTATTTCGGTATCTTCTTCTATTGTGTTTTCGTAGGTAGACGATGGCTGTTCGCTGAGCGGGATGGTTTTGCCCTTTTGGTCCTGCTCTACAAATGACTCCTCACTCTCCGGGATGCTGGCTGGTTTTCTGCGGCCTTCTTGTATGTGGATTCTCGGGAATTCCTCGTGAAATCGTTTCTTTGTTTTCCGCTTTGGTTCCCGGTCGTCCGATACTGGGACTTCCATGTCAACAGCTACGTCTACGACTTTAGAGGTCGCAGAAGATGACTTTATGCCGATGTCCCTTTTGGCTTCAACCCGTCGCAATTTACCTGGAGACTCTGTGCTCATTTCGTCAGGCTTGGCTTCGCTCGAGGAAACGCTGCTTAGGGAGTCTGTCTTTCGTGGGGTCTTTCCGTTTCCGTTTGTGTCGCGGTAACCATCCGTGTCGAGCGGCTGCTCAGTTTTCCTTAGGTTAGCAGTCTGTTGATTGCCTGGTCCATTCTGCACATGACTAACCACTCTGCCCGGGGCTTGTCGCGGAGGGACTGAGTTGCGATCTCTGGAAGGCAATTCCTTTGGCGGGGGCTCTGCGACCTTCTCGGAACCTTTTGGACACGACGGTGAACAGGATGACTGTAGAGTGCCAAGCAGCTGAGTTCCCCACTTTCGCCATCGCGGAGTACCGTGTTGACTGGGAGGAAGCGTTTCACCGTCACCACTTTTGTTCCCTTCAGGCTGTTTCGGCGTATCCTCGGAGGTTTCAGTGCCTTCGCGTCCGAGCACCGGCGAACCCTTTACGCTTTTCTCCCCACTGTTCCTACGCCTCTTCTGCTTTGAGATGGACCGTGGTTTGTCTATTGACGCATCTTCCGACGGTTTCGGCGTATCCTCGGAGGTTTCAGTGCCTTCTTGTCCGAGCACCGGCGAACCCTTTCCGCTTTTCTCCCCACTTTTCCTACGCCTCTTCTGCTTTGAGATGGACCGTGGTTTGTCTAATGACGCATCTTCCGACTGTTTCGGCGTATCCTCGGAAGTTTCAGTTCCTTCGCGTTCGAGCACCGGCGAACCCTTTCCGCTTTTCTCCCCACTTTTCCTACGCTTCTTCTGCTTTGACAGGGACCGTGGCTTGTCTATTGACGCATCTTCGGACTGTTGCGGCGTATCATCGGAAGTTTCAGTGCCTTCGCGTTCGAGCACCGGCGAACCCTTTCCGCTTTTCTCCCCACTTTTCCTACGCTTCTTCTGCTTTGACAAGGACCGTGGCTTGTCTATTGACGCATCTGAGAGTTTACGCCTTCTTTTTTTGGATTTAACGCCGCTCGAACGTTTCGACTTCTGTCCACTCTTGCGCCTACATTTCTTGTTTTTTCGTTTAGCTTTTTTCTGCCTTGGGTTTCTGTTTAATTGCGATTGCGAGAACTGGGGCACTTCGTTTGATACGTACGTCATTACCGACTCCAATACGGAGCACGCGGTTAACACGCGTTCTATGTCTGCCTGCTTTTGGCTGTTGTTATCTGACGATGATCCCTTGTCGCTCACTTTATCTGTCGAGGAGGGCCTCCGACGCATAGTCGAGGCCCGCCTCCGGCCAGCTGTCTTTCTCCTTTTAGTCTTTGGTGGCGTTACGCGGTAGCGTTTTTCCCCAGCGTTTAGCGGCGATGACCGAGTCCTCTTGGGAGACAGTGAAACCGAGGAGCTTTTAGGATCGCGCTGTGGATCAAATACCCCTAAAAGGTCGTCGAAAACATTATTTATAATACTCATCTCGCGCTTCTTTTCCGACTCACTCTTTGTTAATCGGCGCCGTGAGGGAGATGTGCGGCGCTTAGAGAGTGAAGCGGAGGAACGTTCAGAACTGCTCGGCGGTTCAAATACATCAATGAGGTCGTCCAGAACGCTGCTTATATTACGCATGTCGGGCTGCTTCGGCGTTTGGGAGTACCGCGATCGATTTTCAGAGCCCCACCCCCATTCACCGTTGTCTTCCGATACTGTGCTCTCCTCTTCCGTTTCATAATTTAGCGGATTAGTATTCCCGAGGAAGCCCACCTCATATTTTGGAGAAACAGTGAATACGTGTAGTCCTACCATTTCACCCCTTCCTCCGAAAGAACCGTCCGTCTTCTCGAAGACAGTTTTAAATTGCTTGTTTTCCTCATCGCCATTTTTAGTGGGTAGGGTACCCTCGGTCATATTTCTAGTGTCCTGGCTGGGCGCGCCGGTGCGCAAGTCGCAGCTAACTGGTACCAAGGCAAGCGGCGTCCTCGTTCTCCAGGAGGCCATGCCTGTAGAAATATTCCGGCTGCCTGGGTTCGCATAATCTGAGGCGCATGGCTGGTGAGGCGTCGGTAGTGAAGTCTTAAAACCCGTATGAGGTCTCAGTTCGCTCGTATCTGACTTGGCGGAAGCTCCGAGCTCAGGAATAAAGGCTAATTCCGGGTTACCTTGTTGAAACGAAGTCAATGACGATCTTCTATTAGAAGACAAGCTCTGAGAGCCTGGCGCCGCAGTGGAGGGAGCGCAGTTGGCCACAGGACACACTGAGGTCTTTGAGGCGGAGGGAACCATGCAGTCACGTTGTTCTGGAGAGCTGAATGGTGCGAGACTGGAGACGTCGGCAGATGCGCGCAGATGTGAAGCAGATGGGCTGGATGTCTTGAGTGTGAACGCGCCCTCCGCTGAGTCCGCGGCGAACGCTTGGTGCTCAGGCTCGTGAGGCGATGTTTGGTCGGCCATTCCGGTTGCCTTTGGGACGCGGCGCAGACAAATGGGTGGCAGATCAGCGGTGGGGATATTCTGCTGAGCCCGGCTCGGGCGCGCGTGACGGTGGCAGGAGACAGCGTACTGCTGCTGATGATAGTCACTTCGTTAAGACCGTCACGTGGTCGTCGTTTGTGAAAACATTCCCCCCGCGTCGACTTTTTCTAGACATTGAGTTTTGAGAGAGAATGTAAAGAAGAAAAAAGGAATAGTGGGCACGGCGGAAGCTCAGCGATCATTTCGCTCAAGAACCCGTTTCTGTTTATTCTTTCACGTTGGGCTAGAGCGGCGGCGTGCGCGCGTTGGTGGTGGTAACATGCATTTATTTTATGTACAAGGGATACAAAGACGCCATGTTACGCTTTAGCGAATTTTGGTGTCTAGGGGAGAGGGATTGGGTAATGGGAGTTGGGGGAAAAGAAGGATACATCCAATGGTACATCCAAATGGGTGTGGAATTAAAGGAAATGGTGAAGACCAGAGTCCTCGACGAAGTTTCGTAGAGCGACGAGCAGGCGCCGTTCTTCGCTCTGATTGGAACTGCCTGGATAAAGCCAGTCATTAAGGCTCGATGGGATTGCCAATCCTAAGGTTTTGAAGGCTTGTTGTCGACAGTCGGTACGGACTTCGCAAGGGGCCTAGTTTCTTCCTGCGGCCGCTGCGAGGAGCAGGCGCTGCGAGCCCACTCTGCTGAGGCGCGCGTCTCCCACTCCGCGGGCAAGCTATGCGCCGTTGTTTCTCTTGTTTTCTTTTTCTTTTTCGTACGATCCTGGCTACGGGCCTACGCAAAAGACGGGGAAGGGGGGTGGGGTAGGAAGCAACCGCCGAAGACAACACCATCGTCATCAACTGATAATAACTTCCGATAAATATTTTTCTGTCGCAGGCTTCGCCCCAGCCATACGTGGCTTCGATGTATGTATGCAATTTCTCCAAAGAAAATGAAATAACTGTTAAAAGAGACAGAGCACTGAATCACCCGTATAAATTTTTACCTTTGGCTCTTTATGTTCTTGTTCTCTTTTAATT
The DNA here is from genome assembly GCF_048455015.1 of Haemaphysalis longicornis. Classification (NCBI taxonomy): domain Eukaryota; kingdom Metazoa; phylum Arthropoda; class Arachnida; order Ixodida; family Ixodidae; genus Haemaphysalis; species Haemaphysalis longicornis. The sequence continues at coordinate 168,623,960 of NW_027526445.1, forward strand.
GGCTAGATTTAGGGGAAAACACCAAGGCGGAGTAAGTTTCTGGGAAGAAAAATTTCACTTGCACCTCAACGCAGCAATCAAATTTTTCTGCGGTTGTTTTGTTTTATTTGCTTTTGTGGTCCTTCAGGTCCCCCCCCCCCCCTACCCCCGAACTGAAATCCTGGGTACTCGCTGTTGTGGGCATCCGCCACTAAGTGCAACAGATTAATTTCAGCAAAATTTTACTAATCTTCCTCTCAACTCGTAACTGATTCGTCTTTACTAGTTTCAATGTTTCGGATTCGTATGCAGGTTTGGAGTATATTGCTTAAAGAATACTGTAACTGTCATAGGTTACTTATCAAAAGTAGCACAGCGGCTGTTAAGAAATCATGCCGGAGAAAAAGGATTGGTTGATCACACCCTGTAAACTGAAGGGCACGAGGCAGACTGGAAACGAGTTTATTCGGACAGTTTATTTGGGGCGTAAGATTCCCAACCCAAGCCAGCTATCAGCTTTGCGATTTAACCCTAAACGTAAGGCAAGTATGAGCAGCAATGTAGCGGCAGAACCTTCTTTCGTCTTCTCTAAATGTACCTAGTTGATCAGAAGAGGGCGGGAAGGGGGGGGGGGCGCTCTCTTTAGACGACTTGATAATTTCCCTCGCTCTCTGGAGTGATAAAAGGCCCTTGCGTGGTCAGGATCCCAAACGAAAGCCACAAAACAAAAGAGAGTTCCGTGATAGGAACTATGCAAAAGCCGTAGGCATAGCCTTGGCGATGCCCAAAGAGGCAGGTGCACCGGCATCCTCTGGCGTGGAGGAGCAAAGCCGGGATGACTATCAACAAGAAAAGAAACTCCCTGTTGTCGTATCGATCTGTCAACAAATTTCTCGGCCTCCGCAACTGCAAGGACGAGCTACCATTGTTCGCAATAAAATGTCCTGTATTCAGTAACATCAACCATCCAATAGAAACAACATTTAAAAAATGGTCCATTTCTAAGCCATTTTACAAATGAAACGTCCGACTAATTGGTTAATAATTAGATTGTTCAACCAATCGAATTAAAATTTCTAATCGACGCCCAGCCCTATTTATTACAATATAATAATACAATAATGGGCACAATAGTTATAATAATAGTAAGTCAACCATCTCTCGGCGGCGGCCAGAACGGCCCGGCCCATTGGCAATCTCAGGGAGCGTATCAAAACACCATTGGGTAATAAAATATTGTTAATAATATTAATATTAGTATTATCGTCTAGTGGAATATCATCGTAATCCCTGCAAAAATCCCCCACCTTTCTAGGGCGCACCCCGAAATCCGCCCCTGATGGCGAATATGTGGTCAATACATTTCGTTGTCCGGCGTTGTCTGGCCCTGAGAAAAATTTCGTCGAAGTCTGGCATCCATCATGCAGGTTTCACCGCAATAGTATAATAGAGCTACGAAATTCTGCACCGATATGATCTGTGATAAATCACACAAGCACGAACGCTGCGAAAACAGTCCGCGCGCGCGTAAAGCAGCTTTCAAATGGAAGTGCACAAGGACCGGACAAGGGTAGGCCCCCGCAGCCCCCACGTGGAGAGCAGAGGAACTTTACGGCGAGAGTCGTCCGCATTCTCGCCTCCGCCAAGGTAAATATAAATGTTAGCGAAGCTTCGGGCGAAAAGCGGTTCAGAACCTATTGCCAGCGACATCAGCACGGGGCGGGGGGGGGGGGGGATTGGGAGTGGCAATTGAAGCGCGACTAGGTGAGGAGGGAGCACACACTACTAACAAAAAACCAAGTTTTATTCAACAAAAAAATAATATTCATATTTTACGAACGATACTTATTTTTCAGTCACATTTATTTATGCACATTGTGCAAATAATTTATGAAAATGTTCTTCATTCTGAAAAACATTTTTTGTGGCGCCCTCTGAAGAATGGTCATTGCTCTGTGCTGCAGTCATTGTAGTGTTGGGAAAGGCAATTTTTTTTAACCTCCTTGGGAAAGGCGCGCCTAAAGTTCGCCTGCTAGGAAACGCCCCTCACATGCTTTGGTGGTGCGCATTGGCATTCGTTTTAGATGCAGAGCATCTGATTCACTCGCCTTGTCCCTCCGGCGTCGTAGTCATCGTCGTCGTCGACGGCGTTGTCCACCCCTCCCTCATTCTCCTCGCCGCGCCAGCTGCGCTTTCCGCCGCTCACCCCCTCTTCTCTACGATAGCGAACACTCTCTCGCGAGGGGAATTGGATTGGATTTGATTGGATTGGCTTGGATTAGATTGGCCTGGCTTGGATTGTATTGGATTTGGATTGGATTGGATTAAAGTGGATTGTGTTGGATTGTGTTGCGTCATAGCCGCGGCACGTTGCGTCACAGCCGCGGCAGACGCGCTGGGGCCGGCGCATGTGCAGTACTCTCTCTTCCGCGGTTTCCGCTCCTTCGGGGGCGTTGCGCATATAACCGGTGTGCCGTTCTCCGGCGAAGCAACATCCACGCTTTGCTCAAACACCTAGAGTCCACGCCGCTTTACAAGTACGCCAACGTCGTCATCGACTGGGACCGGCTTACGCAGTCCCCTCAACGTTATGCGCGCTATAGAACGCGGTCCCTTCGCCGCTCCGCCTATGCGTCGCATCTACACAGGGCTTCCCGCGAGGGGAGGTGGTAGTTTTTTAAGTGCAATGCACTTCTTAAGCGACCCTGAACCTGCGTCCACCGGCGATGTCCGCATCACATACCCACGTGGGGGATTGGCCAGGAATCTCCTCGTCTTCCTTGGCAACGGGGGGAGATAGGCGCGCGCTGCCTGGCCGCTGACATGGCACATACCCACGTGGGGGATTGGCCAGGAATCGGGCGTGAGAAGGGCTAATGCACCCGCTTAAAGGAGTACTGACACGAAATTTCAAAGCTGAGATCCGCTCTAGCAATCAAGTACAACGACAGCACAAATAGGTGTCTGTGAATAAATGCATCTTTCTTTCTTTGTAGTTGTGTAGTTGTAGCTGGCTACCTCAGCCGCCTACCTCCTATTCCCCGCTCAGGCGAAATTTTTATTAACAAATATATTGCAAATTCAGCGTACACACCTGAAACGCTTCGCAAGTGGTATACCCCTCACCTGCCCCCTCGATGTCCTTACTGCCGTACCACAACACCATCAGACCTCACACACCTAGTTTGGTGGTGCTCAGCTTTCGCCACGCACCGTACATTTCAATCTCCTCAGCCCCATCCCTATCCACAACAAACTGATGCACAACTATTATATGACATAGCGGTTTATTCAATCAAAAGCGGTCTGGCACGGGTTGTTTGAGCGGGTCCTCCGCCGAACGAACTGGTGTATGTGCACAAACCCTATTGCGATCACCATGAACTGGCCCATGAATTGCAGGTTCCAAGAACTGGCCCAGTTATTGACTACTGAGAACGACCAGCATTAATTTGTTTATTTTCTCTTACCCTCCCTCGCCATTCCTTTCCCCATCGTGACCAGTGGTCATCCTTTTCTATTAAAGGTTGTCTCTCTCTCTCTCTCTCTTTCGCGAACATTACCGAACCGCGCAAATTCAACTCGTGCATTCGCACTTTCACATTCTTCCCCTCGGGAAATGCGGGGAATTTTTTCTTGTTAATTTGGTGCGCAATTATTTGTTGCTGTGCATGGAGTTGCGAAGTGCGTTGTATCGTGGGTGGACACGTTTAATACCATGCCCGGCGGGCACGGTGTCTTACGGGACGATGCTGCCAACGGTTCTAGTGGAGCGCTTTCCTCGGTACCTACGGAAATGATGTGCTGTACAAGGTTGCAACAGCAACTCCCGTACGCCTGGCGTTTCACCGCACCATTTTCCTCTCATTTCTACGGGTAACGCGAAACTATAGCACTGTTAGAGAGAGAGAGAGAGCGATCTTTAATGAAGTCTGGTGATGTTAGCTGGGCTAAAATGCCTAACTTGCTACGCCAGTTGATGACGTGATGAAGATGATGGCGATGATGTTCAAGAAGTTGATGCGTACAGATACGGCGAGCTATTCACAGCGACTGGGCTAGACCTGTGTGTTGCAGGTACTCTATCAGAGCTTTGGTAGCCCGTAAAGCACGTTTGGGACAAGCGCATGGTCCTAAAACGTCCTTTAGCTGCATGTCCACGGAAAGCGGCAGTCCCAAAGTCACTGCGAGGGATACTCTTTGAGCACTGAATCGAGCACATTCACAGAGCAGGTGCTGCAGGGTTTCTCGCACATCACAGTGTGGGCAGAGTGGCGACGTAGCCTGTTTTATCTTGATGAGGAAGTTGCGCGTGTATGCGACATTCAACCGCATGCGATGTAGAATTGCTTGTACCCGCTTGGAGAGTCCTGGTGGAATTTTAAATTTGCAGTTGGGATCTATGAAATATAACGGCGCGTAATGACGTGATACGTCATCCCAGGCTGCACGCTGCATGTTCCATGCCACGCTGGATGCAAGTATAGATGCATCTTTCCTGGAGAATGGTATAGCTATTGCCGATCCATCCCACAATGGGCTGGAATCCACTGAAGTGCAATGTGATGGTGCGCTTGGAGAGCTTGGAGATGTAAAGCGTGTATGTCACACACAAGCTGGTCTTTTGGAAAAGATGCTAGACATTGAAGGGCAGCCCTTGAGTCTGTGAAGATGGCCCGCTCTCGAGCGGGTTGCTTGACGATGTGAGCGAAAGCCACCCTCAGAGCTGCAAGTTCGGTAGCCGTAGTTGACGTTCTGTGGCTGAGCATGACACTGATGGTAGTACGGGATGACGGTATCCACACCCCGATAGTGGATGATGTTGACGACACCGACCCATCAGTGTACACATGAGTGTGGTCTCTGTATATCCGCGACATGTAGTCCAGGGCGAGGAACTTAAGTGCGGGAGCCGGAATATACTCCGTCCTCTTGATACCGGGCACAGTAGTCGTGACTGGTATGGGCAGGAACATCCAGGGCGGGTGCTCAGGAGGAGAAGGCTCTTGATACACCTTCGGCAGAAATTCACGCACTTCTTTGGCCCAGCTTGTCGTTAGAGGATGGCCCCGCTGTCTTGCCACAATCCGCAGACGCGCACGAAGCAACTCCTGCGAGCTTAGAGCGAGTGGTGAGAGCTGCCTGCATTCTGTCAGCGTTCCGATGGTAGAGGTTGTCTTTGGAACGCCAATGCAGACCCGCAGGACTTGTGCTTGCATGCTCTCTAGCGCTTTGACAGTTCCTTTTGATAGAGGGACCAAAGCAGGGATGCTGTAGCTCATCAGGCCAACGCAAAGCGCTTTGTATACCCGTAGAAGAGAATTGACTGAGCAACCGCCAGTGTTCGTGGAGAGCATGCGGAATATGCGGGCGAAGGAAGTAATCTTGTCCTTGAGGTGGCGAACATATGGCGACCAGGTGAGATTACTATCAAATGTCACTCCCAAGAACTTGTGGGTCCGGACGTATGGAATTGCGGTCCCCCCAACAGTGAGGCCGTAGAGCGTAAAGTCACGCTTTGTGAAGGCCATCGCAGCACACTTATTCCCTGAAATCACTAATCCTCTAGTTGCCAGAAATGCCGCAATAGTGTCAATTGCCTGCTGCAGTCTTGACCGTAACACTCGCCTATTGCGGCCAGAACTCCATATACAGATGTCGGCGTACAGGGAGATTTCTGCCGACTTTGGCACGCATTTCTCCAGGCCAACTATGGCAATGTTGAAGAGTGTAGGGCTCAGCACCCCACCCTGTGGAACACCTCGGGTCACCTGATGTAGCGATGAGTCGCCCATGTCGGTAGACATGTACACATACCTATCGGAGAGGTAGTCGGATAGGAACACGGCAACAGCAATGTTCCGCCGACACTTTGCTTCTCTTATACTATTTACAAGGGCGATGACGTTGTCGAGGCTGCTACGACCCTTGCGGAAACCAGACATCTGTGCCGGATATATATTTCGGATGGTCAAATCAAGCGGAGCAGCACCATCTTTTCCATCAGTTTACCGACACAACTCCGGAGCGCTATGGGTCGGTAAGACTCGATGGCGGTTGGAACTTTACCTGGCTTTAGGACTGGGACAAGGCGAGCGTGTTTCCACCTTGGCTCTAGACGACCAGTTTCCCACGAAATATTGAAGGCATGCAGGAGGCAACTTCTTCCCTTTTCACCTAGATGCGAGATGGTCGTGTAGGTGATGTCATCCGGGCCTGGGCAGCTGGATTTCTTGACAGAAGCCAGTGCAGCGAGCAACTCTGCCATGGAGAATGGCTCGTCCATCGGGGACACCGGGCCTGAGCATCCCTCGCTGGGGGAGAGTGTGGCGGAAGAAGAGCTGCTGGCGCTGCAGTAATTCTCCTGCAGAAGGCGTCAGTGACTTGGAGCACTGTTAATACGTGCACGGAGGGTTGTGTAAGGGGACGCGGCGGTGCTTCGAAATAAATGGGTCTAAAGCTTTGTTATATCACAGTTATCTCTTGACTTCACCTCAGGTTGGCTCGGAGCAAGTGGTGTCAATTACTCTATGACTTCTCAGCGTATTCAAAAAGCGCAAATATTGTGTGCCACTCGAATTCAAAAGATTCGGTTTAATTGTCTATCTCAGTGCCTTCTCTATTGCATTACAACGCTTGTAGTGATCGCTGCCTTCCCGCGCTTGTATGCACAAGAAATATTTCCATCGCAGTACTGTGCTGTGCTGCTCCGTGCTGTGATCTTTCCTGCTATGTGTTTTTACTTATCTGTTGTGACAGTTGCCTAAACAATGCAACCAGGAAATTGCAGGCGTGAATCTTTTGTGAAGTTCTGTAGAAACCTATGTCTAATTTATAAGACTCTGGGACAGCTGCGGTGTGCTCGCTGCACTTTCGTGAATCGGCATTCCTGCGGCCCGGTTTCCTGCGTGATGCAGTGCCTAGTGCTTTTCTCTTGTTTGGAAGTAGTTGTGCTGTTGAGGCTTTCATTGCTCCTAATGTTATGTGTTAGGGGTAAAGTCAATTTTTCGGCGCGTAAAAAAAATCATAATGCATGTAGTGCCCACGAACATTTTGTTCTTATTTGTATACGTGCTGATTTTGTACAGTGTGGTAAAGTTGTTTTATGTTTATCCTGGAATAAAATTCAAATGTCTTGATTATAGCATGACTATGCGTTATTTCTTCTCTTAGAACTGAAGCACACAAACCGAGCAAGCATGATATAACCTTGATCTATTCTTAAGGTGCGCATGCAACCTGCGTATGTGCGACGCAGTTGAACAACCCGGCAGTGGCGTTGGTAGCAATTTGTACCGCGGTGAGGAGGGGGCACTTTTTTGATATGAAGGGGGGCCGTGCAGAGTGTTGGAGTGCTATTTTGTGCTCTGTATCTCATGGCAGAAAAAAAAATTCTAAGAGGAAGGGGGGGGGGGGGGGGTACCTGCCTGGTTCCCGGTTTGCCACCCGCTGCAATCAAGGTAAACAACTGATTGCTTTTATACAGCAGTGGAAGTAATCAATACAGAATAAAGTTTCAGAGAAAATTCAAGCCGTTTTTATCAAAACCGAGGCGAATCATACGACAGTATGCTTAAAGGGACACTGAAGTGATATGTAAACATTGCGGGATTACTAGCGAAAATTGTAGTCCGGAGTCCCCATGCCATGTTTCGACCACTCTAGACGCGTTTACGCGATTTTATTTAGTAGAAAAACTCATTCGAAAATGCTGTCCTCCTCTCTTTACGCTCGCCCATTTTCTGTGGCGTTTTCGTGTGACGTCAGGAGGGGATGAGCTGGCAATTGGCTGCGCCACGGCTGCGCTACTGCACGGCTCCCCGGCCGACAGAATCAGTCGGCCGAGCGTTTCGTCCGCCGGCCGCCGGCGGGTCGTCGCAATCAAGGAGGTTAAAAAAAATTGCTTGGTCGCTTAGTTGAAACGAAGCCAGGACACGTTTGTGAATGGAAGAATGTTCCTTTCTTTACTTGGTTTGTTTGTACACTGTATCTAGCTCCAAGTCAAGGTCGCTTCACACAAGCGCACATGCGACGCTTCGCTGACTGGTACGCCAGTAGGAAAATATAAGGCCTCTTGAAGGCGGGAGAAGAGTCAGCGAAGTCAATATAGGTACTAAGGAAATAAAATCAACTGATATTTTTACCGTACAGCGTAAAAGTAGGGCGCGGGAAGCACTTTTTTGCGCTGGGCGAACAAGCACAGCGGTCAGCAGCACGACTAAGCATCTGCGAACGCTTTTCCGTCTACGAAATGCAATTGCTAGACGTGAGCTACTGTGGAAACTCGGGCGACGCTTACTGCACGATCGCAGTACAACAAATAGTCACCTAAGCTGCTTGAAATGCCAAAACTAAATAAAAGTGTAAACCGGTTGTACAATATATATCCTATATTAGCAAGGTCTCCGTGTCCCGCTCCATGGCTCAGTGGTCTGGGGCGCTAGGTGTGTCACCGCAAATGTTTTGCAAGTCACGAGTTCGAATCCCCGCGGGTACGTGCTTTTTTTTTTTTGTAAGTTGACTTTTTTGTTTTCCGCCGCTGTTTTCTATATTGAGTTCACCTTTTTTTGGGCCGCAACGTTCATGGCTACACGAACTAGTTCACAAAACGCGCGCAGGCTGGCACTGGCGCGCTAGCGAGTTCTCGTTGGCGTGCTGTTGCCATAAGCACCGACTGCTTGCAGGCAGTGGGCACAGGCCAGAATTAACAGACCCTTGGTCTGGTGCGAACACGCTCTTTACGATACAGGCATGAGGTTGGCAAGCTCCAAATATGGGGAAAGCGCATGACATTTGGGCGTCTGCGGGTACGCGGAGGGCGTTCATGCACTGCGTAGGTCTCGGCTAGTGAATGCTACGACTACAAGCCGTCCTGGGAGGCTTATCATGTGCATTTTACAGCCGACAACATGGCAGAAGCGCGGTACGATGATTACTGAGATATTGAGAATGCCCATCCAACAACGTCATTGGTTATGTTTTACAGAACCGAAACCGAAACTTGTGCGATTGCTAACCTTGGGCATCGTCCAATCACGGCGCCCCTCCTCCCAACGTCACAGCCTTAGTTGGTGCGGCCACCGCAAACCGCGCATGGTAGTTTTTCTTCTTTCGCGCTTTGTAAAATAATTACCGATTTGTCAACCGGATAAACGATGAAAAGTGCGCTAATTTGAGCCAGTCTACGCAGTGCAAGCAAAAACGGGAGCTTGACAAATTCACTTCAGTGTCCCTTTAAGCGCGTTTCTTCAGTCACGAGTCTGTTCTAGTTTAGCTAGGTTTGACTTGAAGCACACACGTGAAGGGATCGCCAACTTGCGTCAGATGACAATGACATGAGCCCTCAGCGATCACAGGCCTACTAAAGCTAGTATGAAGTCAAATTTTCACTTCTAATGCCACCAAAATGACGTCACTTTTTTACAGGATGTTGTGTCACGTCCGGTTTATTTTTTTATTCCGTCGGAAGTGTGCCCTCCTCACACAGATGGCGCTAAGCCCCATGCGCAGCTTAAGAGCCGCCATTTTCTGAACGTATGGGCTTCTAGGGAAGCTTCGCTACTAGTTACATTTACATTGCCTCCGCTGCGAAGGCCGTATCAACACAGCGCGTGCCGCCGCTCTAGCCCGGACGTGATTCTTTAGACTCCGTTTCTATAACCTCGTCCTGCTACACATGGGGCCAAACACCTGCTATTCTATGGCAGGTGTGTGGCCCCATTCTTCTCGAAGCCAAGCCAGTCGGACGCTATGGTTGTCACGAAGCTGATCCTGGTGATTACTGCATCGACTGCGGACCCCTGGGCGTGCGCTGTTGGATTCCTTCCCTCGCCGCTCAGCACACTGCACGGCGCATCAGGTCACCGGTGGTCACTGCTATAACCTGCCAAACTTCGAACATCCAGGCCAGTGGTTACGGCGGAAGCTCAGCGAGCATCTCGCTCAAGAGCCCGTTTCCGTTTATTCGTCAGGTGAGGCAACCTAGCAAAGTAGCTTTCTATCGCAGCGGTGATGTTTGCCTATTGCTTCTGCGGTGCCCACGGTCACTGGTCGTTGCTGACTGTTGATTTGTTGTCACCTTGTGGTGATGTAGAGTCTAACCCGGGACCTCCCGTCGAGGAAATGCTGAAAGTAATTATGCCGCAAAGTTGACCAGCGACAGCCAATATGACAGCCATGGCCCAAATGACGTCGTTTTGGCCCATGCTAGGGGTCCATGATGTGGAGAATTGAGGAGAGCGCAGTTGGTTTTTCCGCGTCTTTCGCAGCGATTTGCGCGTTCACCGCTTCCCGTACACGTGTAATATTTGGCTCAGGTTTTGCTAGCAGTGTGATCTGGTCCTCGCGCAGGTTTACTTGCACTGCACTAAGATTGTTTAAAGGAGCCATGAAGAGAAAATACAACTTCGTTTAATTTGAAAGAACTAGGATTCAGTATCTCACTCAGCTCCATTAGAGCCGCAAAAGATGTTTTTTAACGAAAAAAAGCAAGAATTATTTAAAAACTTTCAAATTGTGCGCCACAGTGACGTGTTATGAGCAAGAATGACGTCATAAGGGCCAACAATAAAGCATAATTTTCAGTGCCTTAACTGCACGTTAGCATTCAAGTGATGCGGTCAAATGGAACTAGAGGCCCCATTACAGACGTCCAGTCATGTGTCTTCGCGACAGGGGAGTTAGGGGGCCGCCAATCGCACAAACAAGATTCCGTGACGTCATAGAAAAGTTGCGGGAAATCGGCTAGGGGGTCGCGACTGCTTCACACGTTTTCTTTAATATCTCCGTTATTTGTTCGAAGATTGCGATGATATTGGTATCATTGTTATCGGGACTAAGCAGTCTTTCTAACAAACCCAACTTGTATTTTGTCTTCATGGCTCCTTTAAGGGTCCCTTTAAAGAAAACTCGGACAAGGTTAACCAGCGTTTGGATGAGACGTGCAGTAAGCTGGCGGTGATCAATAACAAGCTGGATGAACTCACTCAGACCGTTAAGTCCTACGCTGCAAAAGTCGACGACTGGCAGCCCCAGGTAAATAGTTTAATTATGAAAATGGATGATCTGGAGAATAGAAGCCGAAGGAACAGTATGATAACTTTTGGTGTCAGGGAACCCCGGGGCGAACGTCAACAATCCTTTGAAGAGCAAGTAAAAAAATATATTTGAAAAGTTGCTCAAAATCCCAGAGGTCGCAATCGAACGCGTGAACAGAATAGACCTTTCCGGAAAGTTGCGCGCGCCCCCAAACGGCGGCCGCAAAGCAGCCTGGGAACTGTGAGCGCCGCAGCAGCCGCCGCCGCTGCCGCCCGGGCCGCTCTTCATGTAGCTCTACCGTGCCAAACCGTGCCGTGCGCGACAGCGCCTGTGGAGGGAGCATTTGTTGACGGTGCAGCTTCGGCGTTTAACATTGTGTGATGCATGCAGAACATCTGCTGTCCCGAACAGCTGACCCGCCGCGGTGGCTCAGTGGCTAAGGCTTTGCGCTGCTGAGCACGAGGTCGCGGGTTTGATTCCCAGCCGCAGCGGCCGCTTTTCTGATGGAGGCGAAAAGCAAAAACACCCGTGTGTACGAGATTTCGGCGCACGTTAAAGATCCCCAGGTGGTCAAAATTAATCCGGAGCCCTCCACTACGGCGCGCCTCATCGCCTGCGTTGCGTCGGCGCGTTAAACCCTACAATCAATCAATCAAGTCCTGGACAGCTGTTTTCTTCACTGCGCTTCTTTTTCAAAACTTCAGCATTCTTACCACCGCCCGCATTTCTTCAACAAACTGCTGCATTTTGGGGAGTTGCAGTGTGTATCCCGTCCATTCACCCTACACTATGTCTGCATTTGTTTCAAGTACTGGTGCCCAAGAGGTGGCGAGTCTTATTGTGCAATCCTAAGCTCTTTTGATGATTTCGGCTGTGTGTAAATATGAAAATAGAAATATTTCTTTCAGTCGAAAAAAAGACACGTACACTTTTAATTACTCCGTTAGAAAAACTAACCAATACCGACTAAAAGGTAAAACTGTTCAGAGGGCGCTAATACAAAACACGCATAGTTGACATTTTGCTTAATTATCAATTGAGAAGTGGTTCATGTGTGAAGTTGCTCAGGTAGCAACAAATTTTCCGTATCCGGTTTGGCTTGTCAGCCATCGCATTTGGGAAAACATACCACGGTATACAGTTCTTCACTTCTCGAATAACTCGCTCAACGTGTCTCCTTAGGTTGGCGATTTGCCGTGTGCGTGTTTCCTCCGTTACTGTCAGTTTACGCCGACCATTTAACATGAGGGGTCTGTTCAATTTAACGCCAAGTTCACGGAGCTCATATTCGATCAAGAATCCTGGGTCAGCTATGACGAGCTGTCTCCCTTGTTTTCTCACAGGAAGTACACTACACCTTAAAAGTGGGAAATAATAATTCCACAATGAGCGACCGAAAAGAAATAGTCGAAATGCTGAACTCGCTGCAGCAGAAACCCCGTTACTCCAATGCCGCAGGAAACGGGCTGCAGGCAGTCGCTGTCGTTGGAGAAACCGCATCGTTGCCTGCTGGAGTGAAAATATTGCTTTATGCCCTGTTACGCCGTTTGTGCTAAAATTCATTACAAAACGGGCGTTGATTACTCTGAGCTGACAGGGGTATCTCGACAGTGCTGCATATCACTAGTTCGTCTTGGATGCCTGGAAGCGGATGCCTGGAATTTACGTTATAATGCTGGGCGTACCTGTCTTTACCGGAGGACACCTCTCGGAGAAGACCCGGTGTGGAAAAATGGTCGCATACGGTCCATGTAACATTTGCGTCTGCTCGCGTTGAAATGGGCTCCACATATCCTGTGATGTTCGGACGGCTCCCACAAAGCGAATCGGCCATCACGACCCTGGCGATTTATCTGGCGAACTTATTCCTTTTTAAGTTTCTTGTCCTTCGGAAACTTGTGCAATGAAACATGCCGGTCTCGTAGCGTATTGTTGTCCCATCCGATCATACAGCACGTTTTTCCGCCTCCTGCAGCTTCCTTGGCGCCATATCGTCAGTATCGCGTGAACTACAAACGCTAAGACAGGTCGTAAACGAGTGTAGCTTTACACACGCGGAAATGCATCACGAATAACGTGTGCACACGATATGAGCTTCTTCGTTTTCCCACACAGCTCCCCGCGGGCTGCCGGAGGCAAGAGCTGGTTATTTGTATTTTTCTTTGGGAGCTCAAGTGCACATTTGTTTTTTATTTCCTCGTGTTGAGGAATTTCTATTTTCCCGCGGGCAGCAAGAAGCACGAAGACGCTTTTCAACTGCCAGCAGCTAGCAGACGACGTTGCTAGCAGACGACAAAAGGTTCTCACGCGGTACAGGCAGCTTCAGAAGGATGCGGAGTTTATTTCTTATTTTGGGTTCTATGGTTTAAAGATGATTTAATTGATGCGCCACATAACTTTGCAAGCCCGCGAACGCGGCGCGCGGCGCGACCACCCCGTCGGCGCTCGCCCCGCGCGCGCACGCAGTTCCCATGACGCCTTGCTCGCGCCCGCCAGGGGAAGGAGCGGCGCTGCAGTTTCTGGAAAGGTCTATTGGGTGACCAGGTGAGGACAAGTGCCGGTCAGTCATTACAAAGCTGGTTGATGGAAGAGAAAAGGTTAAAATTTTCAAAAACGGCTGCAACCTAAAGGGCACGAAAGATAGCATCACGGAAGACTTTTCTACCCACGTTCAGGTCATCTGAAAAAGTTATGGGCAAGCGCAGAAGCGTAAAGAGCTAGTGGTGTTAAGGTTGCTTTGATGCTCGTCAAGATAAAAATTATTGGAAAACTACATCAATGGGAGGAGTTTCTGAACAAGAGAGTCCCATTATCGGCACCGTGACGTCACAACGGTGCCACAAACACGCCTGTACAGAGGACAGTTTCGCCTAATCTGCCTCGCATCTGCCTCACCCACTTCTCGCTCGTAAAACATTCTGCAGATATAGAGATAATTACCTACTAATGCGTACCATTCCTATGCCGCTTGTCTTGAGTGCGAGTTTTTCCCCGCCAAATTGTTTGGTTTTTCGTAATCCGGAACGACCAATTACCTCTATATACGCTATTATAACAATTAAAAGTGGAACATTCGCAAAATTTCCATTATTGTGGAAATGCAGGGCGTTTAACCGTTTGCCATTTTTAGTAATTGCTTAATATGTTTTCTTATGTCTTTGTTTTCCGATATTTCGTTCGACCAATTATTTCCATTTCCACTGTTCTAAGGGTTATATTTGGAACTTTCACGAAATCCGAATTATTGCGGAAATGCACGGCGTTACACGGTTCACCATTTTCTGAAATATTTTAATATTTTTCTTATTTCGGCGAGCACTGAAAGAAAATGACCTCATGCGCCTCATTCAAGCCCTACTAATTAGCCGCATGACATACGGAAGTCACTATTTAGCTCTCACAAATACTGAAATACAAGAACTCGACATAATCATCCGGCAAGCCAATAAATTAACACTAGGGCTACCGCAGACAACTTCCACTCCAAAATTAGTACAGATGGGACTTCATAACACCTGGGACGAACTTCGAGAGGGCAATCCTGTCAACCAGATCGAATGGCTCAAGCTCTCACACACTGGCTGTCACCTCCTCTGTCGCCTCGGCTACCAACTACCTGCCACACATCACCCCCGCCAACGCATCCCCCTAGAACTGCGCAATTGCATCTCCGTCGCCGCAATGCCCAACAATTTGCACCACCTTCATAACCAGGGTCGCCGACAAACCCGGATTCGAATGCTTCGCAAGATGCTTCCAGTCAATCCACGAGACACCCACTACGTTGACGCCGCCAAATATGCCGATGAAACAGCCTTCGCAATTTCAACAGTAGACCACCGAGGAATTGAACTGACTTCCGCAACAGTAATTGGCAACGACTCCCCAACCGCAGAAGAAATCGCAATAGCCCTCGCAGCCACTACATCTGAAGACATTTTCACCATATTAACAGATTCGCAAGTTGCCTGTCGCCATTACTCTGCCGGTCACATTGCTCCCTTAACCCTCCGCATCCTACAGTCCATCCCTAACCCCCTTACCTCTACATTCCCTGGGCCCCGGGACACGAGCCTCTGGAGGGGAATGAGGCGGCCCATCCGCCAAGAGGCGGCCGACCTGCTGCAGGACGAGCTGAGCAGCTACCTGCATCTCTTCACGGACGGCTCCGTCAAGCACAGCACGTGCGAGAGGGCGGCTGCGTGCGTGGTGCCTGAGCTTGGAGCCATCCGGAGCTGCCGCCTGCCCTTCCCCACTTCCTCCACACGGGTGGAGCTGGCAGCGCTGCACCTGGCCACCGACCTCCTCCTCGAGAGGGGGCCCCGTAACCACCCCGGGGCGGTCATCCTCACGGACTCCAGGACTGCCCTGCTGCGGCTGCACGCGGCCGATCAACCCACCAACAGCAGCGGCTACCCGGAGCGCTCCCTTGCAACCAAGCTGCGCACTGTGGCCTCCAGAGGCTGCGACCTGCGGCTCCACTGGCTGCCGGGCCACAGTGGCATCCGGGGCAACGAGGACGCCGACGCCCGCGCCAGGGAGGCCCACCAGGAGGGCACCCCAGTCTCCCAAGACGTCACCACGTTCGACGAGGCCCGCACTGCCCTGGCCCGCATGGTGCAGACGATGCACCCCGACCCTCGGGTCGTGAGCGGCCTGGCGCCCAGACCGTTGCCCGCATGCATCAGCAGGGACGACCGCTGCCTGCTTCTCCGCATGCGGCTCAACTGCTGCAATGTGGCGGAGCGCCTGCACCGACACGGGCACAAGGACTCCCCTACATGTGCGGACTGTTCCGAACTGGAGACGCTCGAGCACCTACTCTGCTTCTGCCCCCACCACGCGGGCCCGACAGCAGAGCTTTACCGAGCGCTCCAGCGTCGAGGCCTTCCCAGCGCCGACATGGAGGACCTTCTGTTCCCGAAGGGGCCTGCAGCAACCCAATGGGAAGTGTTCACTTATCTGCTTCATTTCCTGGAGACGACCGGCCTTACGCAGCGGCTGTAGCCCGGGGTGCAGTGATTGACTCGTGTGCCCGGACTGACAGCGTTCTAGGACTGACAGCTCTCTTTATACCTTTCTCTCTCTCTCTCTTTCTACTTTATCCTATCACTCCCCCTCTACTTCCCTTCCCCTGCACTGGGTTGTATGCAGGTGAGCTCCCTCCCGAGCTCAAAATATCCCCAGTGAATTTCCTTTCATTTTCCCGCCGCAAACCACAACCACCAGGCGGCTCATGCTGCCGCCCGCGCGCATATCTACCGCGCGTTCCCCTCCAACACTCCAACGTCACCGTCGGAAACACACCATTCTGTACCTCAAAAATTCAGACATTCTCTACCACTACAGCCTCGAACGCCGCATCTCTCCCCCACTCTACAATAAGTTGACTAAGGAAGAAGCCACCACCTACCGCCGGCTTCAAACCAACACCTACCGGGACGGCACCCTCCTCCACGCCATCCACCCCACCTCCTACTCCGCCACCTGCAAGTACTGTCCCCAACCCTGCACACTCTACCATATGATTTGGGCCTGCTCCCACATACTATCCCTCCCCCTATTCCCTCACCCAGCCATGGCAGTGGAAGGGGGAGGGAAAAAAACATCGATGGACTTAAGGCACGTTCCCACTGGCGATTCGCCTCGTCGCGCGACGTTCCGCGACGTCGCAAAGCGATGAGCCGGCCGTCGCTTTTCGTCGCGGTGCGACGGCGGAGCAGATCGCTCTCGCACCAGACTCCCTCGTCGCGCGACGGCCCCGAAAAACCGGATAGCCAATCATGGCCGCGGAGTAGGCTGACGTAGCCGGCAACGAAACGTTTGTTTACATGCGGCAATGCAAACGGCGGCGGCGAGCCGCCGCCGCTGGGCTCGTTTGGCCCGTTATCGCTGGATCCGTCGGGTCGGGTCGGCAAGCAACTTCCCGTGCGCTTCGGTTCTTTGGTCAGTAGCTTCAGCGTATGCGTGCACTAATCATCGAACAGCGTGGAACTCATCAGTGTGGAGAAACGTGTATGAATTGTAAAATGAAGTAATCATCGTACACAGCTAGGTGGATAGCGAGACGGTAGGTTGACACAGCCTCTTCGTACTTCTATCGGCGACTGGTAAACACGCGTAGAGTTGGGAGGCGTCAGAAGTTTTCGCCAGTGAAAAGAAGCGAAATTTGTGGGGCGTGATGCGATTGTTGGGGCGTAAAAACAACCGTGTGCATTTCTTCGTGCAGTAATATGTTGAAAAGAGCCTTCCTGAGTTTGTTATTTTCTGCTCCTCCTGCAACCCGCGATGCTTTCGGCATTGTTCCAAGTTAATGGCATGTGTTTAGTTTGATTTCAACCTGCTTTTGTCGCGCTCGTATTTTCTTTGACTGCGATTTGGCGCCAAGGAAGTCGTACAAGTCAGGCAGCAGCTGCGCTGAACCCTGTCGCATCATCGCTCATCGCAAGTGCGAACACGGCCTCATGGCCTCATCGCGCGACGCGTGACGTCGCGCGACGAGGTAAATCGCCGGGGGGAATGAAACCTTTAGGCACGGCAGCATTGCGCAACTCTTGTGGAAAGGTACGGGGCGGCGAAATTTTCGTTCCACTTTCAGTTCAGATTTCGAGATATCCGCTGTTTGGCCCAAAATACTTTGAAATAAAGGGCAACAAATTCATCGTACGCATAGGAAATAATTCGGTGCCGCGGAAAATTTCGACTTGGCCGATTTTTCGATATATGCGAGTCCAAGTTAACGAGGTATTACTGTATTTAAAAATTTATTTGTACCAATTATATCATTTACGCTAATATAAAGATTACAGGTGAAACTTTAGCGAAATCTGCATTATTGTGGAAATGCCATGCGTAATACGTTTTGCATATTTGCGTTTTTTTTAATATTTTCTTATTTTTTAGTTTTTCAGAATTTCGTACCGTCAGTTATCTCCATTTACGTTATTATATCGATTGGATTTGGAACTTTCCTGAAATCTACATTATGGTGGAAATGCAGGGCGTTACACTATTGACCAGTTTCCGTAATTATTTTATAATATTCTTGTTTTTCTAATTTTTAAAAATATCGTTCGACCAATTATCTAATTATCTCAATTTACGGTATTTATAACGAACAGGTGGAACTTACGCGAAATCTGCAATATTGTGGAAATGCGGGGCTTTACAGGTTTCGCCATTTTCCATGAATTTACTATACTTTTAAAGCAAAGCTTTCTACCCCTACCTGCCAACGTTTCTTTCGTGGCGTGCGGGACAGCAAACTCCCAACGCGCTGGGGAGGCGGCTGGCGGTTTTCACTCACGGAGCACAGTGAAGACAGAGTGGCGATAGGGCGCTATTACCCAGGGTTCCCCGTGCTTACCCCGGCGGGCTCGTCGGCGGGACTATCGTTTCGTCGGCTTTGTCGTCTGCTTTATCGAAGGTGTTGGGCCTGTTTTGGCGCTGCTAAGGTGGCTAGAATGGGGAGGGGTGGGTACCGCGGTGTCTTTCTTCGGTCGCGCGTAACTCCCTCCAGTGCGCACCGATGACACCAGGGGGAGTGTGCGCTGCCCGTTGAGGCGCGGGTGTCCCTAGTCGACGTCACGTGGGAACAATTTTTGAGGGCAGCGCTTACTACCCCAGACCTCGCATGGACGTCTAGCCGCTCGCTGGTGAGAGAGTGGAGGACAAACCCTGACCATCTAGGCTCCGACCACTATCCAATCTGGATTGAACTAACCCCAAATGGTCGAAAGCACGACTTGCCGAGAAGGACGAGAAGTGTGGACTGGGACAAGGTCAGTATTCTGCTTAGTCAATTCGAAGACAACCGGTCTGTCACTGAGGTACTACAGAAGGCAGTAGCCCTTGCCACACGCACCTTGGATATCGACACAGAGCTTCTTGCCCCAGATAAGCACCTTGCCAACCTTTGGGCAGCACGGTAACGTCTACCAAAATTTTTTATTCGGAATGGAAAGAGACACAAAGACCTTATCCGTTTAAGACGCAAAACAGGCGAAGCTAGGCGCTACGCCTAACACCTGGCTCGTGATAGGTGTCAAGACCACTGTCGGTGAAAAGACGGGTGCACGTCGACTGTGGCAAACATTTCGTACTATGTGCGGCAAGTCCAAAGCCAAGAACACAGGTCCCAACCTTCGCCTGAAACTCCATATAGACCCGGCGACGTCTGAACAGAACCTGGCAACCATCTTGTTTCCCGAAGCCACGTACGGCAGCGAAGAGGGCGAAGATTCTATATATGACCCAATGCCCGTTGCTTCCGAGGTAGGCCCAGACTCGCTGTTTACCCCTGCAGAGTTCGCAGCGGCGCTCGAGTAAGTTAATGCAAGAAGTGCGCCAGGCAAGGACGGAATCACCTGGGCGATGCTTCGCAACCTGGACCAATGACAAAAAGAAAAATTGCTGGAAGAGCTGAACATGGTCCGGACAAGCTGCCTGATGCCTGACAATTGGCGCCACTCTGTAGTGCACGCTATTCCAAAAACAGGGAAGCCTACTGACAGACTAGGCAACTTGCGACCCATCTCACTCACGTCTACTCCGTGCAAACGGCTGGAAAGAATGGCGCTTAGTAGACTCAACCACCATTTGGAATACGTGAAACCAGATTTCTTCGACCCTGGACAGACTGGGTTTCGCAAGGGACTGTGCACCTATGACAGCATACAGCTGATAAAGGCAGCTTTTAAGCATAGACACGGGTGGCTCCGCCAGGTTCCCGGGCTTTTGGTGGCTGTCGATCCTCAGAAAGCTTTCGATACGGTCAGACACGACTACCTGCTTGAGGCTCTGGCTGAGACAGGTGCGAGTCCCCGTATTCAGAACTTCGTACGAGCTTTCTTGAGACGTCGAACCTTCGAGTTTGCGCCTTCAACAACAGGTGTCACCTCACCCAAGGTATTTCATACTGCCACAGTTGGAGTACCTCAAGGAGCCATTATATCGCCTACCCTCTTCAACATTGCGATGGCTAAGACCGCCCGGGCACTTAGGAAGATACCGGGTCTCGGCTCGACTGCCTACGCCGATGATGTCACCATCTGGGCCATTCCACAGCAGTGTACCACCACCGAAGCCGCCGTGACTGCTGTTCAAACAGGCCTCGACACACTCTCAGAGTACCTCAGACCAACGGGCATGCAAGTGTCTCCAACCAGACGCAGTGTCTGGTCATTCGGGGCTCAGAAGCTGAGCGTGCCCAGGTCCACCTTACCCTGAATGGAAATGCGATATCGCGACTGTCAGATGGCTGGACTCGAATACTGGGCATTCCCTTCCACGAGAATGGCACTCCCAACGAATGGCTATCGCAACTCCGAAAGTCGTGGAAGTCGATACTACACGTAGTACAGAGGATTGGAAGCCGCTTCGGCGGTGCTTGCACCGAAGTACTGCCCACGCTCATCATCACGGTCCTCACAGCTAAAGCGTGCTACGAAACCATGGCCATTGACCCAACCAAGGCACAAATGCTCAAGCTAGAGGTCCTGCACCGAAACTCCCTTCGGGTGTTCACCGGCCTCCCACGTCACGCAAAAGTTGAGGACCAACATAGGTACGCCAGACTGCTTTCCGTGGCGGCCACGCTCGCTGCGAGAAGAGACAGCAATGCCTCGAGGCGAACCTTAACGAATGCTGGCAGGCGTATCATGCGCCTTCCTGATGAATGGGTCCGTCCCGAGCTACCCCCACTACCGCTTATGACACTACCGTGGGAGGACACGCTCGTTACTCCCCAAAACCACTGCCACGGAGACGCAACAAGGAGCGCCACACGAAGGAACGGGAGGCTCGTGCACGCAACACCAACGACCCCGAGCTTCAGGCAGCTACTGTGTACACAGATGCCGCTTGGAATGAGGAGACACGGGAGGCCACCCCTGCAGTGGTCACACCATATGGGTCACACAGAGCAAATATCACGAGCCTACAAGCACACAACTAGAACTCCATGCCTGTTGGATGGCGACACTCGTGGTACGCACCGAGGCGGCACGCTCACTGTGGACGGCCCGACAAAAAATCACCGTAATGTGCGACAACACAGAAGCCATCAAACGGCTTCAAGGACCAAACATCCATAGTTCAGTGTGCCACCTTATCAAGAAGGAGTGCAGAGCACTAAAAGACAACTACAGCATCCAGGTATGCATCGACTGGGTGCCGGGACACGCGGGCAGCCTCTGAAACGTGGTTGCTCACGCGATGGCGAGCGCGCAAACCTGTACGCTACACTCGCTTTCCGAACACCCGGTGCTACCACTGATTGACGTCGACCCGGCCAGCCTCATCGAACAAGAGAGAAAACGAAGGAAGACAAACCTGAGAGACATGACTCCCCAAAATGAGCACCCTCATCTAAAGGGCTTACCCAGAGGGGCTCAAGTTCTGACATACAAGGCCCGAAGAGGGGCCGCCTTTACCGAGGATGTGCTGCACAAGCGGCGCTCCTGCGTTAAAGGGGCGGGCACGTAGTAATCCAGACAGATGCAACGGCTCCGCCGCTCTCATCGACTCACCGTACCCCTGCCCGTACTGCAAGGACTCCACAGTCAAGCAGGACATTCGACACCTCCTGTGGAACTCTGGGGGCATCCGTGAACTCCGAGCCAGACACGCCCAACAGGTGCCATCGTATACGAAGAGCGGACTACGCCCATGAATCCTAGTCATGCCAAGGAGAGATTGCTTTCCCTTTGGGAGTTCACCAAAGAGTCAGGCGTAGCCCGAAGAATTTAAGGCGTACAGGAGCCCTTCACCTCCTTCCAAACATCCCGCCCCCCCCTTCTTAGGCCACTGGCCACCCCTTTTCTTAATAAAGATTTATACATACATACATAAGGTGCAACGGCAATGGGCCCCCAGACGAATTACGCATACCCACTTAGGGGGATTCACCAGTGAAGATGAGCGCAGCCACGAGAGGCTCACGGCCGACACCATAATTCCTTACGCGCTTTCACTCAAGAGATCCAAATAATTTGTTCCCGAACCTCGTTCATGAACTCAGTTCTCAAGGGGTTCGGGAGGTGGGTGTCTCTGGACGTGACGTATAACGTGTGGGTGGCTACCAGGAAACATTAATTCGTATGAATGACGGCGCATAGTCAGAGCAATTAATAACTCCCTCCTCCATACCAGCGGCGGGATGGCCCGTTCCTCACTGACGTGTAAAGGTGGGAGATTGACTCTTTGCTCTGTAATCATGAGTCGTGGCACGACACGCCAATGTTCCTCCATACGAGGGTGCGTTGAGGAAACGTTCGAGCGAGAGTTCTGCCGCACCACCCTCCCTTCCGAAATCAAGACCGGGTTCAGGAGCCGGGTTACTTTGTGTATTTATGAATGTCATCGCAATATGTGTTCCCAGTGTTCCCAGTTCATTTGAAATGGGGAATCAACGGTGAAATTTGGTTCAGGTGGTTCGTCCCTCCCCCTCACAAATTGGGTCAATCATAAATATGCCCTTGACACGTTATATGTTAAGAAGGAATGTCACGCAGTTCTTCTGCCAGCAGTTGCTATCTCTGAGCGGCCTCTTTCTCTACAAGGTTGGGTCTAACCTGTATAGAAGCAGTTACCGTTAGGAGTTACAACCGCCGGTTTTTTTATTTATTGGTTTATCGTACAGTGTACAGTCGCCAAAACTGTTAACAGCAACAAAGAACGATGGGCCAGCGTATGCACAGTGCGGCAGCTTGCGATAGCGCTCGGGCTGCTAAGCCAGGCTATGCGCATGCGCTGAAGCACCCGAGCGGAGTACGGCAGACGTGAGTGGCAATAAGCAGGCGCCAAAGATGCGGCTGTCGCCATCGTGAGCTTCCACTGTGTGCGTAGGCAGACACCTCTGTGTGTTGTTGTTAACAGTTTTGGCGACTGGACACCACAAGCGCGCCGAAAAATCATCACTGGAGTATTGATACAAAATTGAAAACGAACAATGAAAAAAAAATATTGCGTTAATGTGTAAGGGTAAGATTCTTCCATCTGGTGGAACTCTTAAGGTCGTGGTTTCATTAACACCATTCGGAAACTTCATTTTATTTTTTACCCAGGACAATTTTACGAGTGCACGCCGACACAGCGAACAGCCAGGAGCCCTTCCATCTTCAGCGGAAGCGGTCGAAAATTATTTAAAATTCCATCAATATAGGGAAGGTTTCAAGTCTTATCACTTCTTTTTAAGATTGGCAGAACCGCGTGCAACTGCCTTTGGAATTGCCTATGTCATGAATTTATAGTTTCGCCAGACAAGGCACCTACCCACGGGACACTCAAGCGCATGCGCTGTGCGCCGACCTTTCGACGATGAGTTTTTTTATCCGTAAACGTTTTTAATGTTCTGTTCTCATACGTGTCTTTGCACTATGAGATTGATTGATTGATTGATTGTAGGGTTTAACGCGCCGACGCAACGCAGGCGATGAGGCGCGCCGTAGTGGAGGGCTCCGGATTAATTTTGACCACCTGGGGATCTTTAACGTGAGCCGAAATCTCGTACACACGGGCGTTTTTGCTTTTCGCCTCCACCAGAAAAGCGGCCGCCGCGGCCGGGAATCGAACCCGCGACCTCGTGCTCAGCAGCACAACGCCTTAGCCACTGAGCCACCGCGGCGGGTCTTTGCACTATGAGATGAACCGCTGTTAAGAAATCAAGAAATATGCGGGATATTTAAACTACCACAGGCCATTTTCCCCGCATTTCCCCCCGCACTCTTCCGATCAGGCTGACTCCTTTTTTTGCGGGATACCCTGAAATATTGTCTGTAGTGTTTAACGCGCCGACGCAACACAGGTGATGAGGCGCGCCGTAGTCGAGGGCTCCGGATTAATTTTGACCACCTGGGCATCTTTAACATGCCCAGAAATCCACACGGGCGTTTTTGCTTTCCGCCTCCATCAGAAAACGGGATATCCTTCCAACCAATGCAACATGTTGGGACAGGCCTTTGACAATGATACCTTGAAGCGAACATGTTCTTCCCAGAGTAATCTTCATACTCCGGTGCCGTAACAAAACTTAGCCCACTTCATCCAGCGACGCGGCTCGAGTGCAGTGCCTCTGTTCGATGAAATAGCCGGTGTGAGCTATGGCGTGCGGCGTTGTTAACAGCCGAGTTATTAATCTTGAGCTTGGTCCATTGGCGTTAGCAGAAAAATACCCCCAAAGATGGTTTCGGCTTACCTCAGCTAACCTTGGATATGCAATGGAAAAGCTTGGCTTAGTCTGGTTGAATGAATCTTGGTTTCGCTTGGATAACTTTTCATGCAGCTGTATTGCCGACCGCGGCTTAACGTCTTTCGATCCGGTGAAACGCTCATTGCCGGCCTCGCTTTCATTCTCGGCAAAAGCATCGTTCCTGTTTCACCGCGAACGCGGCGCAAGATGTGTCCAATACCCCCGAGACGACCAAGGGGCGCATGCGTAAGGCGGCAGTTTTGGACGGCTGCCGATCAGCTGAGCGGCCGCTCCCATAGCAGCCGCCGCCGCTTAATTCGCAAGAGCACCTAAAACGGGACCTTGTGCGGAGCGCCGACAGCGGGCCCGGCGAATCACGCGATGCGCCGTCGGGGTGTGCCTCCGGTCAAAAGGTCACCTTGCGCATCCTCCACAAAATCGGTGGACGAAAGTAGTTAAGCTTTAGTTTAAAACACTCCTCCAGAGTGAGGCGCCCGGAACGACCTTCGCGCAGTGGCTTTATCAAAAAAATTGTGGTGGATCCCTCTTTTACATAAATCGGTAAAACACGGAAGTGAAACGTGCCTTCAAAGGAGCACTTGAATGTTAAAGGAATCTCCCTCATGTGCGAAGTGTTCGCGAGCCTGATCCCGCCAGACGAAGTCACGCCGACACGCAAGAAAAAAAAATAACCGGTTGATTCCATGACAACAAAACCAAATATTGCATGCACTGAAACAGTATCTTGAAACACAACGGTCATGGGAACAACGCCAGCGTGGAGGGTGCCTCAATTCATGCGCGTCCCCCGTACAGGAAGGTGCTGGCATCGAGACGCCATCTGTCGGCGCTCGTTGGCATCACGATGCACCACTTCTCTTCGCCTCTCCTAGACGACAGCACAATCTGAATGATTCATAGGGAAGGACATAAGGCGCGTTCGTTGAGCTGCTAACGTCTCTGCTCATATAGCGCAGTCGGCAGAGCGCCACTTACCTCCCGTTGCGGCGCTAGGGCTCGAGAGGGCATGGGCTCGAATCTGGGCGCCGCAGCGTCAATGGCACTTTTCCTTATGACGTCATATCCATGACGCATATGACATCAGTGAGATCTTGGTGTACCCGGGCAAAAAAAAACTTTCGTGTTAAAAATACCGAGCCCACTTGAGCGTGCGCTCTTGAAGAGCGCCTAGATATCAGCGCCAGCTTAGCCAGACGCGAAGAGCTTGGGAAGCGCCTTCCGAAGAAATAAATGTGCCTTCTTTTTGCGTTTCTTCTCGCCAGTGACCCGAATGCTGTGTCGGTTGACCGGGCAGCGTAGTTTGGACGTACTTCGAGTGATTTGCCTGGGACTGTCGCTTGGAGAGATTGGAGAGTAGATGTGCTAAGACAGCCGCGGTTCGCAATCTAACTGTAAATGAACCTAACCTCAAACGTTGCAGTGCATGCTACGCAAGAACAAAATGAAGTTTCACCGCTCTTATTTCCGCAACTTTCTGAGCTTCTGTTTTCTGTTCTGGGTCGAGGCTATGCCGTTGGCATGTATGGAAGCATTTTTTGGCCTTAAGTGTTTGTTAGCACGCAAGCGTTCAGGTTCACAGGGGCGGATTTTAGGGCATGCCAGAAAAAAATGGAAGTGTCTTGGAATGGTCTTTGCTGTTGGAATTATGATGATGATCATGATGACAGAGTTGTCTTTCACAAAAATAGTGTAATAATATGGTTTTAGTTCTGATAAAACTAATAATAATGAGTCTTAATTTTTTACGCGCCAAGAACAGCCGCTAGGCCTTTATTGGCGTGCGATAAATTTTAATCGATCATGCAGTATTGCATCATTTTTAATAATTATTACTCTTGCTTTATAACACAAACATTGGAAGTAGTACGCCTGCAGCTAAATGTTTACGAGAAATAAGTGGGAATTCGTGTAGCGACTGCTCATTTCTGTGAAACTAGAAGGAAAAGAAGGACTGAGTAATGGCAATGAAGGGTCTTCAAAGTCCAGACTTCCTTGGAAGCTCGCTGCGTGTCGGCCTTTTCAACCAGCCGAAACTGATCGCCGGGGTCCGGGCTGGCTAGCATGCCTACCCACTGCTCATGGCTGGGATAGGGGATAGGGGAAAAATGCTGTGTGGGAGCATGCCCAGATCATGTGACAGAATGTGCAACGTTGGGGACAGTACTTGCAGGTGGCGGAGTTGGAAGTGGGGTGTATGGCGTGGAGGAGGGTGCCGTAGGGGTATGTTTTCGTTTGCAGGAGGTGGTGGGTGGTGGCTTCTTCCGTAGTCAACTTGTCGAGGGGCGGGGGTAAGATGCCGCGTTTGAGGCGGTTGTGGTCGAGGATATCTTTTTATTTTTGAGGCACAGTATGGTACTCTTCCGACGGTGACGCTGGAGTGTCGGATCGCCAGCATGAGCTGTCTCATTGACCTCCAGACACTCATGCCATGAAGTCCAGAAAATGTAATGGTAAGGGGGTTTAGAGATGCGTGACTGTAGGATTCGGAGGGGCGAAGGGAGCAATGTGACCGGCGGCGTAATGGCAACTGGCAGTTTGCGAATTTGTGGCTATAGGGATAAGGGTTTAAGACGTAGTGGCTGCGAGGCCTATTGCGATTTCTTTTGCAGTTGTGTAATCATGGCGGATTACTGTTGCGGAGGTGAATTCAATTCTTCGGTGGTGTACTGCTGGAATTGCGAAGGCTGTTTTAGCGTCATATTTGGTGGTGTGAACATAGGGGATGTGTCGGGGCTTGACTCGAAGCATCTTGCAAAGCATTCTGATGCGTGCTTGTGCGGGATCCTCGTTATGAACGGGGTGCACATACTTGGGCATTGGGGCGACGGGGGTGCAATTCCGTAGTTCCAGGGGGTGCCTTGGCAGGGTGGCGGGGGGTGGTAGGAAGTTGGTAGCCGAGGTGACGGAGAAGGGTACACCCTGTGTGGAATAGCTTGAGCCGTTCGATCTGGTTGACATGATGGGCCTCTCGAAGTTCGTCCCAATCATTATGAATTCCCTTCTGTAGTAATTTCCCACTGAAAGTTTCTGGGGGTAGCCTTAGTGTTAATTTATACGCTTGGCGGACAATTATGCCGTGTTTTTGTATTTCACTATTTGTGGTAGCCAAATAGGAAGTTCCGTATGTGATGAGGATAATCAGTAGGTCTTGAATGAGGTGCACGAGGTCGTTTTCTTTCACTTCTTGTCGACAGTAAGCGATGCGTTTGATGAGGTGTGGGATCTGCAATAGCGTTCCTTCTAAGTTATGAATAGTAGAAGTTCCTGCGCCGTCTGAGTGAATAGTAAGTCCCAGAACAAGAATTGCAGGGATGGTGAGAATGGGAGTGTCATGTAGGCTTAATTGTTGGTCTGGTACGGTTGTCGTTTATGGCCTTGCGTGTGTTTTTGTAGGACAAGAAGGGTAGATTTCTCTGGTACACAATTGAGGCCACGAACTGCGAACTAGTTGTAGAAGGTTTCAATAGCTTCTACGGGGGCGTCCAGTTGTGTGCCAATTGAACCACCCGTGGCCCAAATAGTGAGATATTTTGTAAAATAGAGCGTGTTGTATGTGTGGAGCTAATGGTAAGAGTGGCGGAAGTTGTAGTGTGGCAAAAGTAAAGAGGAGTGGGGAAATAACTGACCCGTGTGGTGTACCACGCGGTCGGGCACGAAAGAAGATAGATCGGATGGGCCAAGTTTGAGGTTGACTTTGCCATATGTAGGAACATTTTGTACGTAATTGTGCATACGTGTGCCGCAGTTAGTTATTGTAGACCTTCGTGCATAGCCCCTCCGAGTAAGGCTCCTTTAATGTTCAGGGCTAGGATACCGGGTTTGGCTTGTTAGCTCAGTGGTGTAATGACTTCATGTTTTAGCTGCAACAGGACGTCTTACGACAATAGGTGTGCGCGAAAGCCATTCATGGTATGGGATAGTAAGCCGAGTTCTTTGAGGTACCCTGTGATCCAATTAATAACTAGGCGTTCATGTAACGTTCCCACACACGATGTTAAAGATATGGGACCATTTTCTACGACGATTGTCGTCTCGGGCTTAGGAATGAATGGGATTTAGGCATGTTTCCATCGAGGGGACAGATTGTTAGTTGTCCAGCGATGATTAAAATAGTCAAGTAGTGCGGTGGTGCATTCGGGGTTGAGCTTACGGAGTAGCTTGTTGTGCGTTCGGTCTCTGCCTGGAGTGGTGTTACGAGTGAGGTTGCCGATGTCGAAGGTGAGTTCAGTGAGAGTGTACGGGGCGTCAAGGTCGGGGTTTTGTAATTCTTGCTAGCTACGAGGGGGAGTATTTGGTCGTTGTGTTGCGTGGCCTGCGTAATGCGTGAGAAGTTTGTGCGTGGAAGAAGACAAAACTTCACGACACTCTACCACCAATGAAAACAAAACAGTGATAAGAAAAATTAAACACCTCAAATTGAACCCATTCATAGCTTTAGACTCAAATTGTCAATGGCACTCATTTTCATACTAGCCCTCGAATAGGTGCACCTGAATATACCGGTCGAATTACCACTCTTAGGTGACGTGATTGAAGTGCTCTGATGGAGGCCCTATTTATTGCACTCTAGAATACATCGTATGTCTGGGTCAAAAATTTTGATTTCCAGCCACAAGTTGTCTGAATGTATTGTGTTATTTTTTGTTTGCAGCCCGCTGTTATCCTGCCCCTATGAAGGATGAAGGGCATGGTCACGTTGTCGAGTGCAACTATTTACCCTATTTTCTGAAATAATGTGTGTACATTTCTCGAAACACCAACAAAAAAAAACAGTACCCCGGTCATCTCCTGATGTCAGCATATATAAACAGGTCCTCTAGCGAGAGACAATGTGTGCCTTCAGCAAGACGAGCCCCAAGTTTGAAGTGCTGCAAAGAAACCGGAATCGTGGAAGAATGCGAATATCATCCTAATTCATACGAAAGGTAACATGAAGGATTGAAAAATTATAGGCCGATCAGCGTACTGCCAGTCGTCTACACGGTACTTAGCAAGGTAAGCGCTAACAGAATTTCTGCCACCTTACATTTCTGTCAACCTAATGAGCAAGCAGGGTTTCGTAAAGGCTATTCAACAGTGGACCATATTCACACGATCAACTAGGTAATAGAGAAGTGCGCAGAGTACACTGAACCCCTATATATCGCCTTCATAGATTTTGAGAAAGCATTTGACTCGGATCAAACCTCAGCTGTCATTTAGGTATTGCGGAACCATGGGGTAGACGAGCATTACGTAAGAATACTAGAGGATATCAACCATGGGTCCACAGCTACCATCTTCCTCCACAAAGAGAGCAGTAAAATACCTAAAAGGAATGGTGTCAGACAAGGAGACACGATCTCTCTAATGTCATTCACAGCATGTTTGCAGGAGGTATTCAGATCATTCCATTAGGAACAGGTGGGCGCAAGGGTTAATGGAGAATACCTTAGTAACCTAGGATTTGCTGATTACGTTGCCTTGCTAAGTAACTCGGGGGACGAATTGTAAAGCATGCTTTCCGCACTGGAAAAACTATAGAACCGTGGGCCTGAAAATTAATATGCAGAAAACCAAAGTAATGATCACTAACCTCGGGACAGCACAGCCGTTTGCGATAGGTGGTGAGGCAGTGGAAGTGGTAAGCGAATATACCTAGTTAGGCCAAGTTGTGACCCCAGAACCCAACCATAAGGCCGAGATAATGAGAAGGATGAGAACTGGGTAGAGTGCACTCGGCAGGCATTCTCAGATATTGAATGGAAGCCTACCAATGTCCCCGAAAAAGAAAGTGTATGACAGCTGCATGCTACCGCTACTCACCAACGGGGCAGAAACTTGGAGGCTCACTGAAAGGGTTCACCTTAAATTGAGGATGACTCAGCGAGCAATGGAACGGAAAGTGATAGATGTAACATTAACGGAAAAAAGAGAGCGGAGCGGATCAGGGAACAAATGCGTGGTAATGACATATTAGTAGTATTTTATAAAAAACTGGGTGTGGGCTGGGCATGTAATGCGAAGGCTCTTGGTCATTAAGGGTAACAGAGTGGATCCCTAGAGAAGGCCAGCGTGGCAGGGGGCGGCACAAAGTTAGGTGTACAGATGAGATCACCAAATTTGCGAAGATAAATTGGTCGGACTTAGCACAAGATCGGGATAATAGGGCATATATAGGAGAGGCATATGCCCTGAAGTGAGTGTAGACAGGCTTAATCTGCTGCTGCTGCTGCTGATGATGATGATGAATACGAGATAACTCTTGCCCCCATGCCGTCTCGGAAGATGCGGCGTTATGAAGTGGGCGGGCAGCAGCGGACGACATAAAGGAAAACCTTGGGGAGACCAACGGGGAACGTTGAAAAAAATACTAAGGGTGGCGAAACAGCCTAATAGTGTCGTTCTAGGTACAAGGGGTAAGCGCTAGCGTCCTCGTCGTGGAGGACTTTGATTTTGCTGAAGGAGGGGGGGACTTCTTTGGAAGAAGGAGGTTACGTCCGGGGTCGCTACCCATGTCTACATCTATAGACATACAGTGAGAAAGAAATGCCCGCATCTCTGCTGACTTCACTGCGCATTTTGTCGAAAGACGACGGTCGTCGGCCCCCCTGTCACGTAATGCTCTCCTCCTTACTCTCTCCGCCCTCTTCCGTTTCTCTCACACTTCTCTCATAAAAAGTTTAATAGAAGTTTTCTCAATTCAATTCGATTTTTCAGCGTTCACACTGCTCGTCCGCCATCTGTTGGCACCTTTTGTTACTGTCGGGCTCAGGGTGCCGCCGCAAGTTTGAGCGCGAGATCTTTTTCTGCGTTTTTTTTGTTGAAACGTTGTTTTAAACAGTTTTGCATATGCTATCGCAAAAATGAAGCCCACTTCTATATTAATTAAAGAAACACTGATGGTACCAATTATCTATTTCTGTTTTTCATCTTTTTATGAACATTATTGGCAGTACATGCCGTCCCCCGTTACGAAAGTGTTGACAAAAGAAAAGAAATAAGTTATTCTTGCATACTCGTTCATATTTCGTGCGGTTGCTGTGGCGAATCAGCAGTAGCGTGTCTTCTGTAATTATCGCAGTGTTTCCTCTTCGTTTGGTTGTCCGGCCTTGTAAAACGTGTAAATGACTCCTCCCCCCAAAACTGTCTTTTACGGCGGCATATGCGGTGTTGGAAAATTACACTTGAGACCCATCTTAGTGCAGAAATGCGGGCTAATCTGTGATGTTACATTTTATGCAGCTTCACTGCCCCAAGCATATATTTCATGAAATATTTCGGCAGAAAATCGAGCTTTGCTTATACATTTTTTCTGCAGAAGCTTCAGATTTAATTTGATTATCTCTCTCCCCTACCTCCCTCTTTCCCTCCTTCCGTCTCGCTGTCTTTGCAAGCAGGGACATATTGGTGCTGCAGTACCCGTTGTAACATCTTTTTTATTTCATTCGTTGTATACACCCTATACTATTTGGACTCATGGCATGTCTAGTTTAGGGTCCAATACAAAACCGAACATAAGAGCATCACACTTAGTGTACCAGACAGCGTAAACACCTGCTATAAAAGCATTCTTTGCGGAAAAATATAGAATAAACAAGAAACAGTCATACAAACAAGGGATACAAACATACAAACCGTTTCAGAATTCATGGAAGAAGTTATTTAGGCATTGTACACAGTTTTGGCCACTATTTGCACTATGTGGGAGTGTATTACAGATTACAGCCCCATTAAACGTCGCGAGTCTCTCTATGTATACATTGTGGTATGGTGGTAAGGTAATACAGTTGTTAATAGGCACCTTTGTATTTCGAGTTGAAAAATAAATACTGTGAAGAACTAGGCATCAATAACTCCATCGAAGAACTGATTGAAGCGCAATAAACAGCCTAACTGGAACGCCTATGTAAAAGCAAAACGGGAAGACACATTCTACAGTCACTAGGAATCCGAAGTGAAAGTTCCCTCCTAAATCAAGTTGACCTCCCACACGATTAGCTAGAATACATTCGCAACCCGCCACTACCTGAAATATTCACTTAGATCTAAATGTGGAAAGAAGACAAGCTAAAGCACGAGCCCTTGACAAACGTTTCCGAAACCATTGAGAATCACGGGAGATTGTCTACGTTGACGCTGCCGACTACTACGACGGCGGTTCTTGTCTCAACGCTATGGCAATTGCAGTCGTCAGTAATGACGGGGCCACAATGGCGTCAGCATTCACGCCTGCCAAAGCTCCCACTCAGGGCGAGGAAAAGGGCATAGCCCTTGCTATAATTTCCACCCGTCCGAGCAAACACAATCATAAGTGATTCGACGTCCGCGATACTTAACCACAACCACCACCATCCCCACATCGAATTTCACAGGAAAGCAAAGAACCGGCACACATTATAGTTCTCAAAAAGACACAGGCTAGCCACATACAGGGATATAAAAATTCACTACAGGTTATCCAGATGCAAATATGCCCCTTTGCAGGAAAGAGGTAGTCACGTGGTGACGGTTGGAGACGAGCACTTCTCCAAGCCCTGTTTCCCTCAACCGCTGCTATCCAGTCGTTTACTATAACATCTGCACTTCGTGCAACAGCAGAACCAACCTACGACCCATGAGCAGGTCTTGCCACGACCTCCAAAAAAAATTCGACCGCCTATAAAAGCAAATTCGATCTAGATACACCGGAAAGATACAAAATGAAGACTGCAGAAAAATGGGAGACTGTTCCGCTCAGCTCCCCACCGGAGGCACAACTCACAGCAGTCGGGATGGCCGAAGCTGCCGCGAGGATCCAAGGAATACTGGCTGACGGCTGAGGGAGGGAGACCGTCCAAGTTGTCTACCCTTCAGAACCCATCTCGGACATCAAATAAAGTCCTCTCCGTCTCTGTGATGGGTAGCGAAATAATAAAATGAGCCACTGCTACTTTATGTGCCTCATTGAAGCCTGGGACCCAGCACTAATATCAGTGCCGATATTGCAGTACGCCAGTGCTCTGATTTCGTGCCGTGATATTTCGCCGAACGTAGGTGACATTGAAGTGTCTTACGCAGATCCCAGACAGCTTGGACGAGGCGAGGACGCAGCCACGCAATATCGAGGGACGAATGCGGCAGGGCACCCATTTGCATCTAATGAACAGTGTGCTATGTTCAATCCGCCTCAGCGCGCAGGTGACGACAGGGTGACGCCATGATTGGGCCGATACCACCATGGAAGCATGCCTGACTCCCCACTCCACATCCAAACGCCGAACGATTTATCTCTGCCATGTGGTTAGCGCTGTCAAGTGATACGCCAGCGGAGAATAGGCTGCCACAACATAACCAAAACTTTTAAGCGGAGAAAGAAATTCAGGCGTAAGTGAACAAATTGCAAGAATCATTAATTTTCCTCGATATTATAGGCTGTGCGCTTCCAGTGATAAAGCGTTACTGAACCAAGTCGTGCGAGGCTATTTCAAATGAGGCGGTGTCGCCTGCCGGCTTGTGTTAGCCGTGCCAATAGAGAACGATAAGCGGACAGGCAGGTGTGGCAGGTTTTCTTACATGCCTCGCGTCCCGTGACGAGAGACTATATCCCCGCCATTACTGCTGCGAAATCAATTTGGACAAAAGGCTTTGCTTATTTCAGTGCTTGTGTGCTTTTGGGAGGCGTTTGCGTGCGTTCTTGTGTTATTGGTTTTTGTTTGTTCGTTTGTTTGTTCGTTGCAGCTGAAAAAGGTTGGTCTGATTATAGCCGACTAAAACCACCATGCATGCGACAGAAGATTTCAATAGCGAAATGAAGAGGAATTGGTGCATTCTTTTAATGCGAGGATTTACTGTTCTCGCTAATACGTCCTTAACGCGAAAACGCCCTGGACGAAAGCCAACTTTCTCTGACGATGGTGAATAATCATCGTGGGGGAAGTAAATTAAAAAATAAAACGCTTCGCGTGGCCGGAGTCTAACCTGGGTCGCTCGCGTTATGAAGCCCGATTGCTCTACGGGATTGCTCCATTTCTACATGGTCGAAACTGTTTAGAGATCTTAGTCGACAACCAAAGAATCCGTCACCAGAAAGCTTCGCGTTAAACCGTCGTCATCGTGATACGGAGGGATGCATGTTTTGTAATAAGCGTATGACAGCGCCTCTCCACAGATTACTCCCGCAGGCATTGTATTAGCATAGCTATAGAATGTGGCTTGCGGCTCTTTGAAATTCCGGGTTGGCTACTGTATCTACTTGTAAATGGGATGTTTTTAGGATTGGACGAAGATTATTTCAAAGGGGATATCAAAGCATCACCTGGGGTTATCTTTATGTACATTTATTCCATCGAAAGGTCACACTTACATGTTACCATAGGTACTTACTGCAATTGTATGCCCCGTAATCTAGGGAAATAAATATCAATATAATGCCATTGCTTTTCAACAAAGCTTACGCCAAGATCGGAATTTTAGTTCCATCGGAATTTTAGTCCCATAATGGGCCGTAACGCTTGTATCTGCACGAATGAAATGAGGATAGACTATGCAAATACATTATTTGAAAAATAGATCGAACGATAACATCATTGGTCTTCCTTTCGAATTTTCAGTGTTCATAACTCCGGCATACATTTATAATAGCAAAGAACCTGTCTTTCCCGCTTCTCTCCTTCGCAGCCCTCGTGCATAGCAGACACCCTCACACTGAGTTGTGAAGGGATAGGGGAAGTCCTTTCGATCTCCATTAGTCTTCCCACAGGTTAGGACTATTCGTAGGAATGACACGCTTGCGGACACGTGCATTGTTCCTGCTAGAGGAAGAAAAAAAGACTGCGCGACCGAGCAGGACCCCTGAAATGTAGCGATTAAGGGTTTGAATTATGCTTCTTGAACGCGCATTCTTCCCCCTTTTTCTGTCCCTAACCTTTCCTTTGACGCATGAAAAAACGGGAACAAAGTTTGCAACGTGATCAAAGGAAAAAATCCGGGTTAACTCACGAAAGCGCTGAAGCCGCGTCAGGTGGGAAAGCTGCAGCAGGGATTAAAGCAACAAAACTTCCCGCCGACGAACCCTGAAGCGCCTATTCAAAGCGAGAAGCTTGGTGCGTGTTCCGTTATACTGTGGGGCCTATTCCTGCACCAGCGAGCTTTTGTTTTTCTTTCCCGCGTCTAAAGGGACAGGGTCTAGTTGAGGGACAGCCACTCAGTTTATTTTGGGGGGCATGAAAAGGGGCTGCAAACGAGATAAAAAATATATGGGGACAGAAAAAGTGAAAAATATCGACGTACGTCTGTTCCGGAGCCTCTCAATCCCAGGCCGGTCCCCCACCCAGTGACCATCGCTGCATACGAATACAGAGCGCATCCACCGCGAGGCCTGCGAGTTGGGGCCTGTTTGTGCCGCCGCTGTTTACTTCTACTCAAGTCGGACCCCGTGTCCGGTTGGGCGCTATTCCCCGTCTTTACTCACGGAACTCCCGGCCCTGCTGCGTCCCCGTTGGGATAAAAAAGGGGTGTTCTGGCAGGCTCCCCATTCAAGTATTATTCATCAACGCATCGAGAAAATCACGCCCTTCCGCTTTCGTTCTAGTGTAGTACTCAGCGACCAGTTGCGGGAATAAACTCTTGGATTCGGCGGTCATTCTTAAAGCTGACCGCTCCGCGTCGTCTGCAAACCGCCGTATTCCTTTTTACAGCAGTGATGTCGATGGCACGTTCCTTGGTAGTGCAGGCTGTGACCCTGTCGCAGAGCAGGAGCGTGTCCGGTGCTGTCGCTATGGCAACCAGGAAGGCACGCGCTGAAACCGCGAGTCTCGGTGAGCATAAGTATTATGTGAACGAAACCATCTCCCAACGATGGACGGGCATTACGAGAGGAGGAACAGTGCAATGAAGTAAGGTGTTTGTACCCCGTTGGTACGCCGGTGCAGAACGCACAGTGTTGATGTCCTAAAGCGATAGCCCTAATGCAATAGTGCTCTATAAAATATTGACATTCATATTTATACGGGCTATGCACTTGTGTTACTGCAGCATCGTAGTTGCACGATGGCATGGCGTAGCAGTAATAGCGTATTATAACAGAAATAATAAACTATTTTCATCTCAACATCTACGTGACGTCATAGCAGTAAACTATGTAGAATATTATCGAGCTAAAATGTAATCACTTTCAGATAACACTGTTATGCAATCGAAATAGTGCTACAGTATAATAAAAAATTCTGGACGTGATGCCCATGCCGTCAAAATATCTCCGCATAATCTTGCAGCTACGCCTATCGGGTCGAATATTCGTCTGTAGCTCCCCTATTTAAGCTTAACGTGATATTTCTGTTCTTCTGTCTGTCTGTCTGTCTGTCTGTCTGTCTGTCTGTCTGTCTGTCTGTCTGTCTGTCTGTCTGTCTGTCTGTCTAATGATTCTTTTTTTGCCAGATCTTTCGAACGCAAAACCTTCGCTCCCCAATATTAACTTTACCTCATCTCCAGGAAACTAACACAAACACCTTTGTTTCAACGGTGCGAAAACCATCCTGCACTTTTTCGTTAATACAAATCAGGATCTTAGTTTTTAAGCTCGCGTAAAGGGTAAAAAAACAACCTTGGATTAATTGTAACTCGTTCTCGCAAACGACAGGGTCTGGAGAGATGTTTACGCGCTTATTCGAGGTTTATGCGCACGTCAGCGTCGGTTGGCTCCCGAAGATAAGAGCGCCTACGTTAGAATGTTGGTGATAATTGCCTTGCGAGCAAAATTTCGCTTCTGAGAGCACAAAAAGTGGCTCTTGCGGTGGTTGTAGACCAACATCTATAGCCAGGGCGCCCGTCTTCATGATAGTTATCCTACCCAGTACTCTCCAAAATCATGCACCCTTTCGTATAACGACGACGATGGATGAACGCGGCTTTCTCGTGACGGATTCCTTGGATGGCCAATCCCACAGTGCTAGTATGTTCTACTCTGAAGGCACGCGCCACTTTTCTATAATACCCACCGCAACTCAAGCGTCCAAAGGGCGCTAAACAAAACGGCAACCGATTGCGCAAACTCCGGTGGACTACACCCAGCCTCGTTCTCGAGCTGTCCACGAAGCAAATGGGCGTGATACCTCCAGAGGGAGAAAGTCCGTAACGGCAACCAAGACACAGCAAAGTCCTCTTCCAAACTACCAGTGGGTTTTGAAGACAACGCACCAGAAAGAGTACTCGACCATCATAACCGCTGAGAGCTCTATTCTTCAATACTCAAGGGGCAGAACATCATCAATGGTCGCAGGAGGAAAATTCCCAGAAACGGGCTCTCTCCATATCCCCCTCATCTTCCTCTCGACGCCACCACCACGAATGAGGTAATCACTCTGGAGAACGTCAGGCCTTCCCAAACTGTGCAACGTACTGCCCCGGCTTAAACCCAAAGACGCGAAACTCCACCAAGTGACTTCACTCACCTTCTTTTACGGATGTTCTTCATGGTCCTTAAAGTGATCCTACATGCTCTTCCCCAGGCGAACAATGTTCTTGAAGTAAATGCAGTACTAGAAATGGGGCAAGTCATGATCCATGGCGGCCAAGAAGTTCCGCCTCGTGGACAATTGGTATAGACGGTCTGTAATATTTCAGTGGAATTGTAATGGCTGCCGAGGCAAAACGGGAGATTTCTGTAAATTTAAAGCGCAATATAACTGCTCTGTATTGTGCATATCAGAAGCACGCACTAAACAAAACTTTCGTCTAGCAAATTATGTCGTGTACACATCAGTCCGAGGTGTTTCGCCAAGTCGGGCATTTTTGTGAGTTCGGGAAAATATTCCATAAGTGGTCGTTCCATCTTCGTCTACTGATGCTCCAGAATTTGTGCCGTGCAAGGTGGTCTTTGGGAGAACCGTTGAAATAGTGAGTGTGTACATTGAAGCGCACATTCCACTACTTTGGTATAATCTTAGCGATTTATGTCGAACAGTGGGACGCGCACATTGAGTTATGGACCAGCACCACCACAGACAACCAAGGACGACCGACAGATAGCCAGACTATTACACCTCTACGATTACACAGCGCTAAACGACGGCTGATCGACGTTTCTCCATTGCCATTGTTATTCCAGTGCGCTGGACACTTCATTTAGTTGGTGCGACCTGGCTTCTTGTCGGACTGGAGCATAGACATGGACACCAGGGGTAGTGACCATAACCCTATTCCCGTCCACCATGAGGCTCTAGGGTGTAGGCCACCCCGTGGCAGAGGACGGATATAGAGCTGTGCACGGGTCCAAAATTTGGGACTGAGCCCAGCCCGGGCCCGGTGCTTATCGCAGTAGGCCCGGCCCGACCCGACGAAGAAGGCCAACGGGCCAGCCCGGCCCGGCCCGAGACCTTAACCTTATAGCCCGGGCCCGGACCGGCCCGGCTGCGTGTTTCCAACCGAAATGCTGTAGGGGCCCGCGCCTGATCGGGGCACGTTTGGAAGCGAAAACTATCTAAAGGCGGTAAAATGCATCGCTAGGGAAATGATAACAGGCAAAACCAACATTAAACGGGCAAAACAACCGCACTTACACATAACAATTATGCACATATCCCTACCGCAGCTGGCCTTCGCTCAGCTACTTACGGAAGAATTGAAACCGACCTAAAAATGACCGAACCGCCCAAACTTGAAAAAAGATGAACCAAAAACCCCCAACCACGGACAAATTAATGGTAATATTTAAAAATATTCAAGAAACGTAGCCGAAACCGAAATGGCCCGAACCACTGATAAATAAAAAAAAAAGAGCTGGAGCTCACCTAAAGGGAACAAAACCACCCGGCATTTTGTGTAGAATTTCATAATGTGCCATGAATGAATTAAAACAAGCAGTTAAAAATAGAATGGCACCTTGGGGATTTGAACCTTATTCGTGCGTTTGGTATCCAGAAATGGAACCTGTATACCAGGTGACCAGCCAGTTCGTGTTTCTTTAAACAAGGTGTGTACTTGCTCTGTTGTTTCGTCCGTATAAGCTTCCTTTTATCAAGAGTATATAGGGCTGTCGGACTCCGATCCTTATTTTTATCGAGACGCAAAGTACACGCGTGCATTTATGCACATTTTTTCGTTGCCGCTTCACTACGTTCTATACCGACTCATATCGCTTATCTATAAAGTGTCAATCATATTAAGTGTCACTGTTCAGGCGGCTGTTGGCGCATTTAAACCGCCCTACTCCCCTGTTCCGCTTTTCGTTTCTTCTACGTCTGCCAGCCCGGACACCCCAGGGCACAGGGCATCTCCTACCACCAGCTACGCTCGCCACGATGTTTTCCCGCCGAAACAAAGAGCAAAACTAAAGTTGAATTGTGACCTCAGTCTTTCACAGCTTCACTTTTGTTGGCTCAGAGAAGGATACGCAACTCTGAATAGGGCACTGCTACAGAAAACAGATGGAGACGCAGGTTTCTCTAGCAGTGTTTGCAGTTCAAAGTGTTCCATCTTGAAAATTTGTTTTCGCCCGAACTTAGAGGTGGAAACTAGTCACGCTGAAGTGTCATTCGTTTTACTTCCCTAGGTGGTGTCGCTGAGCCCCATGTGTTGCTCAGTTCATCCCAAGACATGCCGTTGGAGATCTCTCACACTTACCGGCTTGCCATACGACCACATGTGCCTCAGGGCCTAACGATAAGTCCCGTGGAATGTAAAAAGAAACCTGACCCGTGATTTCACCGCGTCAGCGACATGTAGTTTCTGTGATATCATAGAAAACCTAAGTATTGGTTCACTGTGCCGGGCCAGCCCGGGCCGTCAGGACGGCCCGGCCCGTCCGAAGCATGTACATTTCGGACTGAGTCCGGACCGGGCCCGTGTGAAAAGTAAGTCGGGTGGCCCGAGCCAGAGCCGCGGTCCGGGCCGGGCCCGGGCTTTTGGGTAAGCCGGAGCCCGTGCACAGCTCTAGACGTATGGTGAACTGGGCTACCTTCAGACAGTGGAACACCGAACACCTCGAGAAGCCTTGCGATGAGGACGAGTGCACATCTAGCCTCAAACAGCACATAGAACGAGCGACCCCGGATATACCCGTGCCACCAAAGTACCGAGGCATAAACGGAGAATACGAACGTCTGCGTGCCATTAGGAGACGAGCTCAATAAAAATATCGTAGATCTCGACAGATTGAGCATTACAACGAAGCGAAGCGTATTCTCGGTAAGGTGCAAAAGCAACTTCAAGAGGTGTATTTTATTAGGTTGAAATATTATTGGCAGTCATTGTCCCCGTCTAACTCAGTGCCCAAAGTGTAGAATGTTGCCCGTGCTTTTCGTTCACCTCTCACCTAGTTGCCTCCACTTCACTCTTTAGCGGTATAACGTAACGTGGCTGAAATCTCGATCGTAGAAGCTGTTTGTACAATATTAACACGGGCTAGTCCAGCTGCCAGCACGGAGCTGTACAAACAATCACTTGCCTCCGTACGCACCCCAATACAAGAAGCCATGAATTCAGACTCCCCTGACTTAAAGATTTCACATGGGTGGAGTTGTCAGCTCCTCCGACAAGCATTCGTCAATGAACTGCACCAGGACCAGACAGAGTACCGTATTCGACATTTTGTAATCTTGGTCGAAGCATTACGAGCCTGCTGTCTAAAACCTACAACCGAGTTTTGGTGAGTGAACGGGTGGCAATATCATGAAAACTTGCAAAATTAGTGGGTGTTCTGAAACCAGGGAAAAGTCCGATTGTATTTGAATCATTCAGACCACTCAGCCTAACAAACATATCAAAAGTCACAGAGAAAATAACAAATGAACGCTTTATGTATTGGTTGGAAAGTCAAAATGTTTTACCAGGAAACATATCGGGCATCCGCATAGGTCGCGGTACCATGGACAGCGTCATAATCTTCGTGACATTTGCTGAGCAGGAAAAGTCAAAGGTTACATTGAGATAGCCATATTCCTATAGATGCAATGCGTGCCTATGATACGGCTAGACACATTCACGTTTTTAAAGAATTGGCACTGTTAGGAAAAAGTGGGAGGACGCTCCGCTCTATATCCAACTTTCTTGATGGCAGGCGACTTTGTGTCACAATGGGCAATGCCAAAATGTCGGAACATGTTATTACCCACGAAGTTCCTCAAGGTAATGTTCTTAGCTCCACCCTTTTCAGTGCACTAATGGCGCAGTTACCGACTGCCTCCCATTTTTCATTCAATATTCTATTTACGCGGACGACATATGCCTCTGGACATCGGGATCGTCACTGAAAGTAATTCAAGCCGCATTGCAAAGCGGTTTCCATGAAGTCTCCAAGGTGCTCGCACGACAAGGAATGAATTTATCATCAGAAAAGTGAGGAGTACTTCCGTTTACTCTAAAACAGTAGACGGGATTGAATATATGCCTTGATGGTAGACCTTTGGCGCTTGCGACAAGCCATCGTTTCCACGGCGTAATATTAGATCGAAGATTCTCCTGGTCACACCATCTGCAAGTTCTAGAGACCAAGAGGAACATCATTCCCGTTCTGCGCTACCTAGCGGGAGGCCATTGGGAGACATCCACGGGTGTTGTCGTGAAGCAGCACGGTCCTCATTTGAGATCACATATCGGATACCCTATTCGAGGTATTACGGATTGTTCACCTTCCGGAGAGAAGGGAACTCACCCCATTATTAGCGAGAAGTCTCCGATTGTGCTTGGTGGTTCCCCAGGAAACGTCAAGTCCCCTTACGACGGCAGAAGCACTGGAGCTCCTATTGAGGTACTGCGGCTGAGAAAAGTAACTCGTCACCTCTTCAGAATATTCACGAAACACGCTTGTCACCCACGACCTGATGCATAAATTACGCGAACAGGTTCTATTCTATGTGGAGCTGCCCCGAAATGTGGAAACCTTAATCCATCGTATGCGATTGGGCTTTGCAAACACAAATTTGTCCTTTTCAAAATTATGTGTGTCAACTCACCATCCTGCGCATGCGGAAAGCCTGAAGAAGATGTTTACCTTTTGTTCTTAGATTTCCCATTATACTCCCGGCAAAGCCGTGAACTGCGCATCAAACTGCCAGTAGATAACCGTCGCACGGTGTGTCTAAAATCTCCACTAGGTTCATTGCGTCACGCTGGTCTTCAAAATAAGGTTGTCCGTGTGTTGAATTCGCTATTTAACTCTGCAGGCATCGCCTGAAAGTATTAACCGGCATAATATGCCTTTCACCGTGAATCCAGGAATCATGCTTTCAGTTTCGTTTAAAAAAGTGAATCCGTGAATACAAACCAGGGAGGACATTTCATGGACACCACGTAGAACTCAACAACTTGTGATTGGTTTAACCTGGTCTATCATCTTTTATTCTGTGGAATGGAGTAGCCGGTAGTATATTCGCTTTCAACCTCTCCGAGGAATAAACCAGTTAACCTCTCCCTCGGGTATGCACACCGTAGGCCTAACGTTTGGGTTTTGGGTG
The DNA here is from genome assembly GCF_048455015.1 of Haemaphysalis longicornis. Taxonomy (NCBI): domain Eukaryota; kingdom Metazoa; phylum Arthropoda; class Arachnida; order Ixodida; family Ixodidae; genus Haemaphysalis; species Haemaphysalis longicornis. The sequence continues at coordinate 168,666,596 of NW_027526445.1, forward strand.
TACGGCGCGAATCGCTACCTGATGCTTCGCGTTCGCTTCGAACAACGCGCGGGAACCAGGTTCTGTCTCAGCCTCGGGGAACGTATTTTTTTTCACTTCACTCCTGATCATTCATCATCATTGCCATAGAAAGTTGGCTTTCCTGCAGGGCGTATTGGCGGACCACAGAATAAGTGAGAACACTAAACTTTCTTGGCTTTAAAATAATGGCATTAAGCTAAGCTGTTGTCACATCGATAAGCATGTGTCTGAAATATGAGTATTTACTGCCTCAAGGCCTGCAAGAATTGCAAGATACCAAAGTCAAGGCCAATGCAAGGTTTCCCAACGGCTGCGTTCGTGGTGTCAAGGTGCGTCAAAAACCTATATTAATGTACACTAGTGCTGGCTATCTTGCGTTCGCTATGGTATTGTTCTGCACTGAACAGCAGGCCATCCGCCTCGGTAGCGCAGTTGGCAGCGCGTCAGTCTCATAATCTGAAGGTCGTGAGTTCGAGCCTCACCCGGGGCAGGCGGAGTGATTTTTTTTCTTTGTCTCTCAGTTATTGTGCCTGATGATTAGCCCTCCCTGCTTTCGTTAAGGTAAGATTACTGTTTTCTGTGGTCCACTTTCGTTGATTTGTTTTCCTGTCATTTTTGTTTTCCTTCGACATATAACACGCATGTACATAACTCTGTAGTTTGGCTGCATTAACTCCGACGATTGGGCATTTTCTTTTTTGCCCGCGTGTCGCAAAAAAAGAAGGCGAGAAAAAAAGACACAGAATTGGGGACAGCTGGTCAAGCGCTAATCAGCGAAATTGGTAGGCGTTGTGAATATAACAAACATTGATTTATCTGAATTCGCAATTTAGCTGGTTTCCTTTCTTTACCAAACACACTTTCAATGAAACATATAGAGTTCAGGAAGTCATCGCATGCACCCACGATTTCGTCCTACATAAACGCAACTGTAAAGAAAAAAAAAGTCACCGCCATGGCCAGCAATCGGACCTGCGACCCCGCGGTAAATAACAAGAGAACTCAAAAACACTAAAGCGAAATGCACTGAATGCACCTTTATGAATCTTAAACTGGCAAACCCGCGTGCCCTCCTACTCCTCCACTTGAGTACAAACTGCCGGCAATAGTAACGACGATATGTGCGAAACACTTCACTCCCGAACCTTGCATGTCCACTCGCAATTTTTTTCTCTGCAATTATCCCCCAACAAGACCGAATTTCTCAGCGTCGACGGCAAGCGATCGACCAACCCTGATCAAGTTTTACACCTCAATATCGCCAATTCGATTCTTGAATCAAGAAATGGTAGCATCAAATTACTTGGCCTCCAGATTAGCAGCTGCAATAGCCCCACTACATGGATCCGTCATCTTCGGACAACATGGCGCTCCACCTTGCACCTCATTACCCGTCTATCAAATAAATACGGCGGCTCACACCAAGACGCCTATCTCAAGCTTGCACGCGCCGTTGCGCATGGCCGGCTGTCTTACGGGTTTCCCGTATATGAATTCCGTCCCCGGCATCTCAGGGAACTAACCATATTAAACAGACACCTGATTCGTACCATAACAGGCCTACCACACCACACTAGGACGGACGTGCTGGAACAAGCAGTGCCACTTCTTCCGATCACCAATCTAGTCGAAGAAGTCAAGCTGCGATTCCAGAAGCACCTCGAATACATGCCACAGGGACGAGCCATTCTTAAATGGGACACCTTGAACAGCGATTTCGACCCTGAAATCTTTCCTAAATCCATGCCACCTTGGGAGAGACCTGCAATCGGCCCTATCCGGCGACGACCAATTCCCCGACGTCAACGAGCAGTTAGGGAACAGTACGTCCACACTCTGGTCAATGACAAAGCCCACGATGAAGTTGATGTATTCACCGAGGCCGCTATCCAAGACATAACAGCCGCTGTTGCTTGGACTTGCCCCGAGGTTCAACAACTAGGTGGTTCTCGCAACATTACGAACACCTACGGCCTCTCGGATGAAGTGGAACTTTTTGTAATTCTGGGCGCAGTTCAAAGCATCCAGACCCATTGTTCAAGCATCCACACAAAGAAGTTCCGCATCATCACTGAATCGCACGTTGCCCTCCGGGAATTGAATAGGACCTTCACGCCTAACTCTACGGCCACGAACATCCTCTACTTAGTACGGGACCTGTCTCATGAAGGAATCACGATACGCATTGTCTGGACACCTGTCCACACGTCTGGAGCGGACGGCAACCGAACGGCGCACAACGCTGCCCGGGAGTGCCTACTAAATCCTCCCACGGTTCTCGACACCACTCCAGCACGATCTGACCCACCGAGCACATCTCAACAACACTGGCAACAAAAACTTCGTCAAGCTAGAGCCCTCATCCGGCACCGGATAGCCGAGGCCTCACCCCATGGTTTCCTCGCACCATTAAAGACCCTTCCAAGAACAGGAGAGGTCTTCGCGAACAAAGTTTATGCCAACTCGGCCTATACCCCTGATGTGATATCGAAGTGGACGAACCCAAGGCGTCCCTCCTTACCAAGGTGCCCCCACTGTGGCAGCAACGAGAAACCCAACCTTTTCCACCTTATTTGGTCATGTGCAGCCTTCTCAGACGGCCGTACGCAGTTGCTAGCAAGCGGCACGGTTCCGACGTCGGCGTTATAGCATGTCGAGTATGTTAGGGTCAACCCAGAAATGCTAGAAAAAATCACAGACATTGCCCTAAAACATGGTCTCTATAAGATGCTTTAATTGCTGACCGACTACCTGTTCAAGTTCACCAGTCACAAATGAACACCGGTGCGCAATTGTCTTGCCCCACCAACCGTAATATGCCATCAAGAACTATGCCGGACACCCCCTCCCCTCAGGGGAAGGCCAGTGTGTGTGTGTTGCTCCAACGGAACCTCGAGAGACAGCTCCAGTGACCGTTACAGTGAAGCTTGAACATTACTTAGTTGTACTACAACTACTTAGTGGCGTCTTTCCCAATCCTACTTTCCATTCCCTACCGACAGGGCTTTATAGCCTCCTCCCTGAAATAAAGTCATTCATTCATTCATTCTCTGCTGTGATTGTCATGCAAAATCTGCTTACCGCAATCTCCGATCTCAAAATGAAGATTTTAACAATCTGGCGAATTATGTTCCTACCTACAGCATCCAAAAGTCGTATTAAAGCATATGAGCTCCCTATAGGCAACGGCTAAAATTAGAGGGTCCAGGCACAGCGCGGCAAACGTGTGTTGGTAGATCCAGAGGGGCCTGGCCTTTCTACATTTCAGAAATACTGAATGTTATGGTTTCTTCCGTTTTTTTTCTGTCACTTCAACGTGATCGTGTTTTTTTCCCTTTAAATTCCTAAGTGAAAATAAGCAACAACAAAAGCTATACAATAGCCTTGCCCTCAGCGGCTACGTCCTTATCAGCAAATCACAGAATACGGACCGCCGTTGTTCCCTAAAACCTGCAGCAGCGATGTTCGCCTCCACCCTTCCAGAGCGACGTGCGGTGCTCAGCTGTCCCGCTGCGAGAAACCGGTCTACATTTGGCATCCTCGGCGTCCACAATGCGTACGCTGTCTGCTCAGGCCGCTGACAGGGCCGAGGCATGATTTGTGGCTGACCGTTGGTCAGCTCACCATGCTATTGGAGGTAAACGGGGGTCGTCAACGCGCGGCCACCCCTTTATTCCCGCCCCGAATTCCGAGCCCATCTCCGGAGCCATACATCTCGGTCATCGCCACTATACCAAGAGCGCGCGATCAGGCTGGAAGGACGGATTCGGGCAGCGAGCTGTAACGGATTACCACGACTGGACGGAATCGGCCCCGCTGGCTTCACTTTTAAAGACCGAGGCGATGTGGGACGTGCGCTGCATGTTTTGCTCAGACGATTTCTTTGTTGCCAGGATTAAATAAAACAGCAAGAGGTGGACGATGAGCAGGAGGACGATATGAGAAGACAGGGGGTTGTTAATGCTTGGTTGTGATACCGTCTGCCACCCCCCATCTAGTGTGGGAGGCACGTGAGTCAACAGAGGAAATTGGCAGTCATTGTGTTTTTGTTGTTTATCTGTTTATGTGTGTTTTTTTTTCTGGCCTAAATTTTGGGTCACGTCGTAGGAACCATGCTGTGCGAGTCCCTTCGTAATTTAAGACCACTAAGGCCACCGCTGCCATTGGGTTATGACCATGTGACCTCGGTTTTATGGCCGCGGCAACCCTAGCCCTTCCGCTGGGAAACAAGGGGCACTCGAAACGTCCTCGACGCCTGCCGTAATTTTTGGAGCCCGTCTTCGTATTGAATGTGCTAGAATAAGAGGCCCGCTGTCAGTCATGGTGGGCCTTCAAGGACAAAAAGGCAGGTTTAGGGAGTTGAGCTGGTGGGGCCTACGCACGGACACTGGGCTGTTCTGGATTGAGTTTCCCTATTTCGAAATTCAGTGTGCGTGTGTGTGTGTGTGTGTGTGTGTGTGTGTGTGTGTGTGTGTGTGTGTGTGTGTGTGTGTGTGTGTGTGTGTGTGTGTGTGTGTGTGTGTGTGTGTGTGTGTGTGTGTGTGTGTGTGTGTGTGTGTGTGTGTGTGTGTGTGTGTGTGTGTGTGTGTGTGTGTGTGTGTGTGTGTGTGTGTGTGTGTGTGTGTGTGTGTGTGTGTGTGTGTGTGTGTGTGTGTGTGTGTGTGTGTGTGTGTGTGTGTGTGTGTTTATCTGTGGGCGTGTGTTCGTGCGTATGTACGTGTACATGCGCAATTATGAGTGTAATTTTCGTGTATGTGTGTGCGTATGTGTTTGTGTGTGTGTTTGTGAGTGTATGAGAGAGAGGGGGTCTGTGTATGCGGCTACGTGTGCGTGATTATTTGTTTGTTTGTTTCAGGGTGTCGAACCGGAACAGAACCGAACCGGAACTGAACCGGTATTTTTGCCGAAACTGAACCCGAACCGCTATTCTTTGACCACGTTGAACCCGAACCGGAACTGAACCGGAAAAAGAAATAACGGTTACCGGTTCATGCCGAAACGGTTCGACCCTCCGTTGTTGATATTGCGCAGTCAATGCAATTCAGGCCTATTTTTTTTTTCACGTACCATCAACTTCATACCCGCTCGCGCAATTTCCCCTCCGGACAATTAACATTATCACGCTCTATGTAAGAACAGGGGAAATGAACGAGCCCCAATGTGGCAATGTACTGTTACTGCTGGAAGCGCGAGTGTAGTGCAAGATGATCAAACAAAAAGATATTCTCGGCAGCTTGCAGGGGATATAAAACGACTTTGCCCTTCCCTCCTTCCCTAATTGCGACTTTATTGGAGCAATCAGGCTGCAGGAGTGCTACACTGCGCAACAGCAAAAACCCGCACCCGATGAGTGCAAACTTTTTGCATTTCATAATTTGTTTAAAAGGTCCGACACCTGCAACTTGTTTATATTCGACAAGTGTGACCGCAGGAGCTGCTCAGTGGCTAATCCGTTTGCTGCTGACAACAAGTGGCCTCAATCTCCCTTCCCCACGACCTTTTTCTGAAGTAGATGGAAATCGAGAACGTCCGTGTATCAAGATTTTGATTCACGTTAAATATCACGAACTGGTTTAAATAAGTCTGCCGGCCTGCAACATCACCTGCACGGGGCATTAAATGCGCCAGTTTTTTTTAATGGGTGTACACGAAAAACAACAAAAAAAATAGGGCAAATCACGTTGTTTTAAAATATTACGAAAAAAGTAGGCAAAACCGAATAAGTAAAAAAAGCACCAATACGTGGATATTGCTCTATTCTTTTCTTTGCTCTGCCTTTCACAACCAAACGTGTCATCAATGCGAAGAAAGTGAGTTCCGTGGTCAGTTTTTGAGGACAGTACAGGGGACAGGTTCCGTTTTTTACAGATTCAAATAAGAACAGATGTGTCAGGGAAAACTGTTAAGCTGCGCACTTAATCCCTTGGCAAGAAACTGCCGCCCTCAACGTTGTCTTGGTAGCAGAAACAGTAATAAAGCAGATGACGCGTGCAGAAAGGCACGCCGGTTCCTCACACTGTCCCATTCGCCCAGCGATCATCTTTTCTGCTTTTTGTGCAGTTTTGTCTCTTTCAGATCTTTTTTTTTTTCGAAGGTGCACGTGTACTGACTGCCCAATTCGCTACATTACTTCTACTGCTACTCGGTCCGAGAGGGAATTACTGCTAGCTGTGCACGAATTAAACAGCGTCTACCCAAAAAAGTCCCATCTCATGGTCCGCGCGTCAAATTTCCCTTTAATTTTGTAACAGCATAATTTGTTATAAGCTTCCGCAATGTAGCACACGGAGCGATGGCCGGGGGTCAGGCGGTACGATGACATACTGATTGTAATGCACACATCCGGTATAGCTATCGCAAAATGAATTACAGTGGTCAGAGCAATAATGCAGTGACTGAGCGTTAACTAAAGCTTACTTTTAACAAAATTGTCGCTAACACATTCGATAAGGTGACCGCTAACAAATTATTCAGGGTGACCAAATAATCTAATTCATTGGTAGTATTTATGTGCCTGTGGTAGGATTTTTCTGTGGTAGGGCAGAAAATATATCCCACCGTCAATCTCTTGGCGGTGGCTTTCTGAATAGTTGCTAGGGCAACATAAAGTCTGGGCGAGAAAGTAGGTGGTAAATCGTCGCCACTTCATCTGTTTTTAACACCTTGTAATTGTTTGAAGTTTTCTTTTCAATTGCGCCACTGCCCTTGAGGAACAGCAGCATTTTGAATTTTTTTTGTACTTTAATTTGACTGTTGTTTTAAACTACTAAACGTTTTTTTTTTTCTAATATGAGTGAGCATTCGACTCAATAAAGCGGTTCGAGAACCGGTTGAAGCTCCCGAACCGGTTCGGAACCGGTTCGGCACGTGATTTTGTCGAACCGGAACTAAATCGATACGAAATGTTTTCGCCTGAACTAGAACCATAACCGAACCGGTATTTTTTTGAGTTCGACACACTGGTTTGTTTCTTTGCTTGCTTGCTTGCTTGCTTCCTTGAGCGTGTTCATTTGTTTGTTTGTTTGTTTGTTTGTTTGTTTGTTTGTTTGTTTGTTTGTTTGTTTGTTTGTTTGTTTGTTTGTTTGTTTGTTTGTTTGTTTGTTTGTTTGCTTGTTTGCGTAGAGTGATAGGATAACAGGCTTATGGGATCTCCACCAGAATAGCCCTTAGTGTAAAACCACGGTGAAGGAGCTTGGAGCATGGCATGGCACCGTTGTCGATGGTTGCGCATCCTTTCTGAGTTAGTACGGAAGTACTTAAAAAGAGTGCTCTCCCATACAAAAGCTCCAATTCTTCTGAAGGGGGATAAGTTTAAGTAAACGCTTTTTCTATACTCGCATGGAAATCATGGATTGTGACTGCCAGCTAGGCTGTGCGTCCTATAACTGAGTAGTTAGGGGTAAGATAGCTGCGAAAAAAAAAATGACATTGCCATGGAGCAGGGAAGCCGAACCATACTTCAGCGGCATGCAGGAATTGCCGTCTTCTGATACACCCCTCTGCAGGTCAGGAACGACGAACAACAATTTTTCGCCTACAGCGCACGCTATTCTCACGGACTTCAGGAGCTCGTGGGCTGCAGATCGTCCATCTTCGGAGGTTCTTTATAGCTTCGGTCGTTTTACGCGTGCTCGGATCTGCAACACAGTCACCCCAAGAAACAAGCCTCCGCTCTCCCAACGCTTTTTAAAGTCAGCGCGCACACGGAGGAGCTAATCTCTGCCATCGATCAGTGGGGTTGGCAGCGGTTGCTGAAGGGAACGGAAGGGGTTCGACCCATTCAACGTGGCCTACCCTGGCACGCGCCTTTCCAAGCGACCCTCCCCTCAGCCGCCATGAAACGGGGACACGCGGAGGACGCGTGAGTAACCTTTGACTCCCTGGTCGCTGAAAGCGATGCCATACCCACTTTGTACACCGCAAGACGAACCTGGCGAAGCTAGCTTTGTCCACTTCCCCCCTTCTCGCCTTGCACGTTTTTCAACCGGGCAGTTTTGGGCCCACAGAGAATAAGAACAAATAAAATGAAAAAAAAAATGAAATAGCCGTCGCAGTACAGTTTCGCAGTTGCAGCCGTATCAGAAATCTCACCTCAGTGTCAGTGACTTCAGTGTGTATGGGGCTGTTTGGAGAACGCGTTTCTTTCGTTACTTAGCTGTTCGTCGGCGTTTTGCCCTGGAAGCGTGAGTCGGACGCCATTAAGGTTCAACGGAGCACGAGCTCGTTGCCAAACGACCGCTTTAAAACAGAAATCGTGTTGCTGTTTTCACTGGTGAACAAGCACGGGCTTTGCGTGAAAAACACAACACATGCAGGAAGGACAGGACGGCAGTTCGTCCCGTTCTTCCTGTACGTCTTGTCTCGTTCGCGCAAAGCCCGTGCTTGCTAACCCAAGGTGCATCAACTCACCCAACAATTTCTGCTGCATTCACATTCTCTGCCGCTTAAAATGCGCACGAAATACCAGTAGCTCTCCAGAAACAAACATGGCCCTGTTCGCGCCATTTCACAATAAAATGTGTTTATCGGCCGTATTTTATGCAGGTAGAAGTCACAGAGGGTCACCGAATGTCAAGGTGTTCTGTTTGGACGGGAATGCCCAGGGACTCAGTGTTCAATTGACCGGCGCATGGTTGTAGTTCTTTTTGCCGTCGTTTCGAGAAGACGAGAAGCCCACGAGACACATCCCGGTGGTGTCTTTAATAAAACAACCATATGATGAAGATGGCCAAAAAAGGCAAGACGTCTTTTTCTAGATGTCGTCGTTGTAGTTGCTGTTGTTCTCCTTGATTCACCTAACAGATGTACGTGGTTGATTGAATAAGAAACCAGAGGTTTCAGGGGTCATTACGTCCCATCCATGAAACCGCGCGGGCGCTGCATATATGGGGTGACTTTTGTCAGACCCTCGGAAGACACCGGCAAAGAACCTCAAGAACCAACTCGAGAAGTTCATTTTATACAAGTTGATTCGGCTGAAGCGCCCAACACATTTTATATTTTGGAGCCTGTTTTCGGGTCACGATGTAGCCGCGAAATTTAAATTAGCAAGTCAGCCGGCAGCAAAGGTTGGTATGCTATGTTTCTGAGTGTCTCCGGCTTCCACGTGAAATGTTTTTGATTCCGTAATGTTCGCACAACAGCTCCAATAACCCACTGCTAACAGGGGAACGAGAAACACTTTGTAACGGCAATCTCGTTTTCTTATTTGCGTCTTGCACGTTCTTATTGCTTTAAGCTTACGAGGGCGACGACGCAGAATCCTGCTCATTGTGGGAAACTTCAACGGTTGATTGATTGCAGGGTTTAACGCGCCGACGCAACGCATGGAAACTTCAATGGAAACTATTGTACCAACAATCTAACTGAATGCTCTTACCTGTAACGTACTACTGTTTTAAGGATGGAAAGCAGTTGCCTTCCTTGCAGTGCTCGCTGAGTCAATGCATCCGTTCATTGCGGAAGCCGAAATATCGCCGTGCGTGTGTCCCCCGCTCTTTCTCCAGGCGCCATTTTTGCGCAAACCGGAGCTTTCACCCTCCTTTTCGCGATTTACGTCCACAAGGGTGAATTCATTGTGGCTTTAGGCTATTAGCACCGCCAGAGAGGCCCGGTGGGGCGGAGGTGGTGGCGGTCCTGCTGCGTGCAATTTCGGCCGCAGGGGTCATAACTCTTCCGTGACGCCTTTGAAACGACCTTCCTCTTCAGCCGCGTCTACTTACATAACGTCCCACCAGTTGTGTGCAGTGGAGCAAAAGCTAGGTCCCCATATTGCTTCGTGTCAGGTTTCGCGCAAGGGGCTGGACTTGTATTTTCACGTGCGTAAAAAGGGTCTTCTGAACATTGGCGCCCATCAGAAGAGCGAATTCAATTCGCCGACACTTTATTCTATGTTTAAAACATATAACACACCCTAGTTGTTCCCTACTCTATTTCAGGCACGCTTTGGTAAACTTACTTCTCTTCAGCCAACAGCCAGCGTGTGATGCGAAGTCGCGTGGAATTTGAAAGGCTGCGCCTGCACAGCTAAAATGAGGAGAGGGAGGAACGTAGGTAACTACGAGTTACCGCTTACCACAAACATATAAAAAAACTGCGCACAAACTTCACGGGTAAGCGGCAGTCGAATCAGCTTAAATACCTTCAGAAAACCTTCTGCTGGTTTGAGATCCCGAAAACGCCAAATAAAACGTGGTCGTCGTCAGCACCGTAGCTGAGCAATTCTTCCTAGCGGTGTCTTATACTCATGTGAAGGTCTGTCAAGTTGTGCCCATAGGCTTAGTTGACCGAATAGCCGATTCTTGTCTTCAGAGGCAGCACACTTTTTTCAACTACGCAATGAAGGAAAGCTAATAGAAGGTAGAACTTCAGATTAGCAGACAAGCGTTGAAAATTTAGTATTAGTTACACTTAATTCGAAGGCGGCTATGATGCTCACCACGTGCACTCACCGAGTGATGCTCAGCCGACATCTTCACCTTCCTGAAAGGTACAGCTCCGCTAATTCACTGTTTCGAATTTTACTCTTAGCGCATGAACAATAAGGTGCGGCGGTTGCGATGCACACGTTTGTAATACCCTCTTTTATCGGTACCTAAATGGAGCATTGCGTTTATAGTCCAACGACGTATCATTATCACAATCCCACACGCGGGCAATCTTACCTTATCTACATCCCCGTAATTTCTTGTCCATGTTACTGGCAAGCAATGTGTCCTGCTGAAAAAGGTATCATGTCTTCTGTAGTAGGCGGAAAGCTTCAAACGTCAGAGCGGAACACGTAAGCCAGTTCAGCCTTTGCGTTGACTGCACCGAACAAAGCTGGATGACATTCATCGGCACGGGAACTGTCAGCAAGCCAAGGCACGTCATGCCAAGCCAAGTGTGCTTTTCGCGTCCTCCCGAATTCGCTCGTTTGGTTTTGGATGGGGGCGACACATTCGCACAGTGAAAGGGGACAGCGTGTGGTGCGGACTCTGATTCAGACGTCGAGGTGAGTCCACAGGGACATTGGGAACCGCTGGAATGGAAACGGCTCGCTTAGCCCTTTCACCCTGTGATTGCCTGCAGGCGTCCATGTGTGCTCCCAATCGTCAAATCCGGATTGATGATGTCACAGATGTGAATGGCTGTCCGGTTATGCAGGATACCGCGACAGGCGGCGATACTGCTCTTAAGCGTGTTTAGAGGGCCGTGTCTCATACATACATACATACCTTCTCACCACCGTCCGAATTCGAATATAGCTAGTCGAATAATATGGCTTTGTGTCCTACTATATTGAATGTTCGATACACTAATAGTGTAAACATTGAGGGTACCCGGGCAGTCGAGTGACGACTTGTAGAGTACATTTATTCATTTACGTTTTCTGACATCCCCTTTTCCTGAAGGCTCTGACTAGTTTCTTCAGTCGATTGGCTCAAGATTGAACTTTTAGAGTGAAGCCGCCGTACTGGTGCATAAACCGTGATAATTTTGTCCCCCGTCGACAACACAGAAAAGCGACTGTTCCCGGTACTCTCTCGTGGATGACCGGAGCATTTTGTTCTCATAAAACCTCCTGTGTGCCGTTCTTTGATCAGATATCATTGTGCACCACATTTTTAATAGACAGTATAGGTAAACCTCTTCATTCCACTCCTACAGTAAGGGTTTGACGAAGTTTCGTGGAAACCATGAACACGTTATTCTGTGAATGCAGTTCACCAGCGTTGCTAAGGTGACAAGGAACAGTGTCGACTCATTTATAGTCTTGGTCGATGGTCATCCGCACGAAAGGTGCACGCATACATATGTTATGTGGTTTTTCGGCTTTTTATGTATTCACTTGGGCGACTGCCGCCACACCGGGGCGCCGGGGGAAACTAGAGGGGTGCGACGCTTCGGCCTGCACGCCACCACTGCAGAACAGAAAAGAAAGAAGGCACGCAAACACTTAGAATGATGCCGAAGGAATGGTGGGGCGCACACAGACATGGCCGACGCCGGTCACACAGCGGCAAATGTTTGAGGCTGCTTTTAAGTTAAAGAAAACCCAAGAAAAAGTAATGAAGCACACAAACAAAGGAAAGCGCACACATGAACGCCTCGCTCTCTCGAATCGCACTTCAAAGACACGTGTATCCTCGGGATTTCTTGCTTACTCATTTAAAGAATCCAGACGGAAACCATGACGTAGACAAAGTTCCCTTTGAAAAAAGACCTCTAAGCAAAACAAAACTGCACGTTTCCGCGCGACGTTCAACTGTTATAAGAAGGTACCACTCGATTGATTGATTGATTGATTGATTGATTGATTGATTGATTGATTGATTGATTGATTGATTGATTGATTGATTGATTGATTGATTGATTGATTGATTGATTGATTGATTGATTGATTGATTGATTGATTGATTGATTGATTGATTGATTGATTGATTGATTTGACGCGCCGAAGCTACGCCTCACTTATAAGACGCGCCGCAGGAGAGTGGTCTGAAATAATTTAGACCACCTTGGGATCTTAAACACCAGCGAAATCTCTACACAGAGGCGTTTTCGCTGATCGCCTCCGTCAACTAGGTACTCCTCAACTGCCTTGCCGAACATTCAGTGGTCCGTGAGCGGTTTTCTTCAGGAATAACTCATGGATTAGAGAGAAGTGCTCCAGCTAAAGAAGAAGTGTTCCGGCTAAGGAAGTTATTTTTTAAACCTCCTTGGTTCCGCCAAAGTAATCACAAGGAGGTGGCCCAGCTTATGTCACGTTGACTGTTACTCCACTCCACTCCATTCCACTCCACTCACTCACTCACTAACTCTCCCTCTCACTCACTCACTCACTCACTCACTCACTCACTCACTCACTCACTCACTCACTCACTCACTCACTCACTCACTCAATTTTATTTTTTATTTACCCAATTGTCCTAAAGGGCATTGAAGACGGGAGTGGAACAGCCTATATTGCTAGCGAATAACAATGTTTAGCAGTTTATATTACCCGCATAAACTCTACGCAGAAAAGAGAGCCGCGTTAGCAAGTTGTTATACAATTAAAACCGAAAGTGTGTTAGAGATTTCGGCGCGCGTTAAAGATCCCCAGGTGTCCAAATTATTGCGGAGCTTTCCACAATGGCGCGCCTCATCACCTGCAAAGCGTCGGCGCGTTACCACTATCAATCTTACAATCAAAGCCGAAAAAACAACAATTTTTCATAACAACAGTACAACAGCGAGTCACATGAAACCGTACTAGAACAATAAAATATATGCACCACTACCAAAGCAGGTAACTCATCAGCATCCTCAACAGCAAAGTGCGGGCGCAATTGCTTTCTGAATTCTTTGTAATTGTTAGTGCCAACCAAGGCTGGGAAGGTGGTTTCACTTTGATGAAGTCTTTTTAATTTAAAGGGACCCTGCAACACTTGCCATCGACTACTAGTAATGTATTTTTGGATAAAGTCTATTGTCCCAGAAATCTCCTGCCGCAAGAATTATGAAAATCCGTTCACAATTAACGAAACTACGTGCGATGAGAAATCGCGCATAATCGTTCCCTCTCAACTCGACCGCGGACAACGCGACGAAAGCTGCGCGCTCTCTCCCGGGGAGGGGGCGGCTCGCGGCGTTCTCTTTGATGGCCTTCGATATATCACATGCCGGGTAGTTTTCTCCTTTTCTCCGGAACGCGAAGGGGCCTATTTCCGGTCTGGTGCCACAAAAAATTCCCCGCATTTCCCCGAGGGGAAGAATGTGAAAGTGCGAATGCACGAGTTGAACTTGCGCGGTTCGGTAATGTTCGCGAAAGAGAGATCACACACACACACACAACTACAAAGAAAGAAAGATGCATTTATTCACAGACACCTATTTGTGTTGTCGTTGTACTTGATTGCTAGAGCGGATCTCAGCTTTGAAATCTCGTGTCAGTACTCCTTTAAGCGGGTGCATTAGCCCTTCTCACGCCCGATTCCTGGCCAATCCCCCACGTGGGTATGTGCCATGTCAGCGGCCAGGCAGCGCGCGCCCATCTCCCCCCGTTTCCAAGGCAGACGAGGAGATTCCTGGCCAATCCCCCACGTGGGTATGCTATGCGGACATCGCCGGTGGACGCAGGTTCAGGGTCGCTTAAGAAGTGCATCGCACTTAAAAAAGCAGGCATGGGTGCCTGCTCGCAAGTGCGCGCTCGGGCTGGTAGGGCGTTTTTGAAGCAATAAACGTTTGTAGTCGAGTGGTCCCGTTGAAAGGGAAGTATTGAGCTCATCACTCAAACTCCGCGCGCACTGAAAACACAAAAGAAACGGCAAAACTGTGCCTACAGGTTCAAGCATAGAAGAGGTTCGTACCCAGCGATGACGACGACGACGGAAATGGAAGAATCTAGCCGCGTAGTTGACCAGTGACAGCCGATCGGGCAGCCATGGCCTACGTGACGTCCGTTAGGCCATGCCAGGCGTTGCATAATGAGGACAACTGAAGAGAGAGCGGTGGTTTTTCCGCGTCTTTCGCATCGATTTGCGCGCTCACCGCTTCACGTGTACGAGTAATATTTGGCTCAGGTATTCCTGGCAGGGTAATCTAAACGTCGCGCAGGTTTACTTGCACTGCTGAAAGAAAGTTGCAGGGTCCCCTTAAGGTTAGCACGAAGCACAACGACAAGGCATTCCCACTTTGGGGGGGACGTGCGGGTGATGCATATGGTGATGATACAGTTACGCGAGACCAAGTCATGTCCCGTATAAGGTTATTTTTCACTCCAAATTTATTATGTGCGAGGAAAACGCCGGTGCAGTTTTATGGCCCTACAGGTCCACAGCGGCTTACAATGACAGCAAGTTCTAGCAACAGAATTCGTATGAGTATGCTATCCTTAGACATAATGTCACCGCACCCATTATTAGTCCGAGGAAGGTCATATGACTTGTTTGTTCCCTCCTATCGTGTGCTTGTAAACTGAGTCCCAGTTCTTAAAAATGTTCTAAACGTGAACAGAATCCGTGGCTCATAATATAGATCAGTGTAATGCCTAACCTTTCTCTATTTCCAACTTACGCCCGCGTACCAACAGAAAAGTAATAAAGGCGATATCCTGAAGGTAATCGCGTAACGTTGATGGATTAAAGGATTTACCAGCAGCTGTCTCAAGAACAGTGAAATGGCAAGGCGTTTCTAAGGGTGACATTCTGCGGGAAAAGTAGGCGCCTATGTAGGCTGAACTATTGCCACCGCAGGAAAGGTGTTGCTCGAACGTGTTGCAAATTCAAATTTGTTGTGAATTGCAAGTTATCGACCGGTTAACAAAACTTCAGTGCCCAAAAAGTAAAATTATCGGTGGCACTCGTGTACAACGAGCTGTCACATTCAATGCATAAGACGAGGGGGCTTACATGTGACACGCTGTACATTTGTGACACAATGGCAACCAGAGAGGGAGGTGGGGCGCCGTTCCCCGCGTTTCTACTCAGATGTCTCTTCAAACGAAACGTCTAAATTCTGCTTTTTCGATACGACACTCAAACTGGGGTAGCAAGTTTTACTTCCGCCTCCTTTTTTACTGCCGATGAGGGGTCTACCATATAACAGCGTCCTCCATTTTTTCCCATCTGTTCTTTTTATTTTGTTGTTTTTCCCATTGCTTATTGCTATGCTGTCCTATTCGTATATTGAGTAGTGTAGATTATACAGCGGCTGTCCCCTTCCCCTTCCCCTACCCCCACCCGCATCCTGAAAAAAATCCACCTCGGGCCACACTGGCGGCATTGTACATTTACAGGGCGTTCGCATAATCCCTACTCCCCATCCGCTTCCCTAGCCTCCTTACGAATGAATTCAGAGCGACACAATCAGACATAAAGCGGTCTTCTTCACTGCTGTGCAAATTTGTCAATTGCGCGTGGCCCCTTGGCAGTTTTGTTGACGAATTGCCACCCATCCGTCAACCCATGTTTATTTCTCTTTATGCAATCCCCCAACGTAATTTATTATACATGCCATACTCTCCCCCCGGAAGCCTAAAATATCGAGGAAAGGAACGGAATCACGAAATATGGGAGGAAAAAACCGTGGGTTATCATTGTCAATGTCAAGGTACGGCGTCCGCAGCAGTAGACGCCCACCTGGTTGAAACTTGTGTGTCGATTTATGGGTTTTACACGAAGGGAAAGGGAGCCACGCCCACTTGAGAAAGGCTGTATCCGAGGGACGTCTCTGGTAGAATAGTGAAATATAAAAAAGCACGGTCTTATTATAGTTTTTACATTATTACAATTAGAGGTACTATATTTAAAACTACGTCAGAAACAAATAGCCAGTAACAAAAATGTTTTACTTTATTCGTTTGTGGCGTTTACTTATTCAGCAAAGTGAAAATACTGCGGTCCGTCGATCCGTCGATCAAAATGATCAAGCAGGGGGTCCGCGAATTTAGTTTCTATCGCGCATCGTTGCAACTGCGCGCACACTTGATCTAAAAAAAAATGCTGCACACTCACGCCCCCCCCCCCCCCCCCTCCCCGCCCCAACCTAGAGTCGAATACGCCGCGACACATGCACGTTGACAGAGAACCCCTTTTGACCTTCAAGATATTTTGCGTTCGTGGTCGACCAGGGGATGGGGGACGCTCAATAGAAAGGGCGGCTTGGCGGATTGCATTGAAAAGAGCATGTTTCATTTCAATACCTATTCCCACACTAAAAGGTGACAGTTGCTCACAGCTGTCATTATATGCACAACCAGGCATTTTCGCCCTTTCGTGTCTGCGCCCTGGTCTGTATTTTTGGCCATCGTTTTCTGAATGTTTTGTTGCTTCTTTATGCGATATAAATAAATACAAAGCAATATAACAGTAATGTAAAGCGAAATAAACTAATAAAAGGAAATGTGTGATCGATGCTTGCACATGGAGGTGAGGTATTATGTGGGCTGAAAGGCAAGCTCCATTTTGCGGTTGCATTTCCTTCCAAAAGTTGGGATAGGGCGGCGCTCATCTCAACCGCTTTGCTCACGCATATAATCACGCAGCAGCCGCCCACTGAAAATGCTCAAATTACAATTTTCAGTTATTTCAATTTAATTCAATCTTTATTTCCAACAACATGTTCGGGGTCCCCCGGAGGTCACACGGGAACTACGTCCGCCTCATCGTCGCTCGTCTATCGGGATCGACAGCGCCGGAGGACTGGGGTGCCCCAAGCACCGCCTAGTTTTTAGGGGCGAAGGCCCTTCGGGCTGGGGCTGTTGGTGTCTGCTGTCATCATGGTTGTCGAAATCGTCGTCGAAATCGTCGTCTGATGTAGTCGCGGCCTAAAACACCGGGAAACTCGTTTACGCCACGGGCTAGAACGCAACGCGTACTAAAAAAACACAGGAAGTTAGGAAAACTCGTTTACGCCTCTCGCTGCGGTGATTCGTAAGGAGTACCAAAAACATTGGGACACTCCTTTACGCCTCGCACTAGAGATCTTCGTACTTCAAAGACAAGAGAATTTTACTGCAAAGCTGTATACCTCTACCCCAAAACGGTTTCATCTCTGTTGGCGAAAACGCCGCACCGCCAAGAATACACTTACACACTGCATGCTTCGCTTCTTCCCAGGTTTCACGTTATAGTGGAGATGGCCCAGAATATTTTATGCCCGAGCTCCTTTCTTATTCCTGCGATGCTTTCTTAGAACTGCGATGCTGCTCCTTTTTAATGTCCTTTAACTAAAGCTCGTCGAACTCTTTACAACTATCGCCAGCACTTTCGGCGTTGAAGCCGGAGCCGCTACCTCGATGCAAGTCTTCCCTTCGTCCCACCGCTTTCCTCCCTCGCGGATTGCACAATTATTTTGAGGGCCTTCGGTTTCGACACAGGGCTGTTCGCGGGGCTTAAGCGCGCGAACATGAAAGGCCCGGCGCCGACATCGCTGAGGAAATCAAGTCGCGCAAATATAAAAACTTGGCCGCGTATCTGCTCCTTTCGTTGCAAATGTCGACAAAAGACGATATTCTTTGCCAAGTAAATGCCTCCCTTCGCTTTCCCGCTCACCTCTCATGTTGTTTCTCTTGCGTCGTGCTCCTCCAAGGTAAAGACGCCAAAGGTTTGCTTAAATCATTTTAAATTTCCCGCGTTCCACTGCTCCAAACCGGTTGTCTCGATGCGAACGCTGCCGTACGGCGGAGACGCGCGTGAATCGAGGCGCCCTACTTCAAGGTTTATAGAACCGCGTTGCCTTATACCATGCGCGGTCCAAGCAGAACGTGAAACCTACCTAGTGGAACCTTTCGTAACTGTTGCCTGTTGCTTTCTTAAAATGGCGCCAGAAGCAATAGTGGCGCGGGCGGCAGCAGGCGACGGCGGAGTGAATTTTTTTACTGCAGTTGATGAATTATTTAATTTCGCAAAAATCAAGCACGTTTGATTTTTTACAAAGGAACACTGCAGATATCACTTCTGTATTCATTTGTTGTCTTATAATTGCGTAATGTCTTGTTCTTCTTAAACAATGTATGAACGTTACACCGGACGTAGACGGGTAGATTTAGCTGTGATTATATTAGACTATTGTGCAGGCCTTGTTTTCTTTGGCCGGGTGGCTGAATCGAGTCACAGACAGACAGACAGACAGACAGACAGACAGACAGACAGACAGACAGACAGACAGACAGACAGACAGACAGACAGACAGACAGACAGACAGACAGACCAAAATTTCTGGGTTTAAGTAGCCCAAGAAAGACTATCGTCTTTAAAAACCCCGTACGCATTCTGCCCGCAGCGGCGACGAAAATAATCGTCCTGCCTCTAAGAATGGAACTATGTAAGTTCTCAATGTCTAAGAATGGGCCCGGTGGCAGAGGAAGCGGTGGGGAATCGCAAAAAAGGCAAGCGCTATACTGATCTCCCCTCGGCAACTCCACGTTAGAAAATCAATGCTCTGCGCTCGCCCCTTTGATTTCTTTGTACGCGGGAGCATCAACCTGTCCCGGTGGGATATTTGCCGCGAACACAGGGCTGAGGTTTTGTGCTGGAACTCATCGGTGTCTCATCATCATCATCATCACCACCAGCATATCTACGCCCACTGCAGGGATTAATCTCCAGGGATTAATCTACGCCCACTGCATTAATCTCCAATTATCCCGGTCCTGTGCTAACTGCGACCAATTTATCCCCGCAAACTTCTTGATCTCATCTGCTGACCTAACTTTCCGTCGCCCCTGCAACGCTTGCCTTCTCTAGAAATCCACTCTGTTACCCTTAATAACCAACGGTTATCCTGCCTTCGCATTACATGTCCAGCCCACGTCCATTTCTTCTTCTTAACTTCTACTAATATGTCCTTAACCTTGCGTTTGTTACCTGACACACTCCGCTCCCTTCTTGTCCCTTGATGTACACCTATCATTTTCCGCTCCATTGCCCGCTGAGTCGTTCTCAATTTAAGTAGAACCCTCTTAGTGAGCCTCCAAGTTTCTGCCCCGTAGGTGAGTACCGGTAAGATGCAGCTGTCATACACTTTCTTCTTCAGCGACAATGGTAGGCTGCTATTCATTATCTGAGAATGTCTGCCTTATGCACTCCACCCCAATCATATCCTTCTAATTATCTCTGCCTCATGGTTGGGATCCGGGGTCACAACTTGGCCTAAGTAGATATATTCGCTTACCACTTCCACTGCCTCGCCACCTATCTCAAACCGTTGTGCTGTCCCGAGGTTATTGATTCTTACTTTGGATTTCTGCATATTAATTTTCAGGCCCACGGTTCTACTCTGTCCAGAGCGGAAAGCATGCTTTGCAATTCGTCCCCTGAGTGACTTAGCAAGACAACGTCATCAGCAAATCTGAGGTTACTTAGGTATTCTCCATTAACCCTTACTCCCACCTCCCATCGGTGTCTCAGTGAGAGTTTTTTTTTTTTTTTTTTTTCAGTTGAGCCCTCTGGCAAGCATTGAAGCCTGGCAATTTGTACATAACCGCCACCCCCATCATCATCATCACTCGTACAATTCAGCGCGTAGTGCTCCGCCGTTTTTCTGTGCGCGGATGATAAAAGTTTCATGCCTTGAGGGGAAGTTAATCATGCCACGGTGAAGCCAGCTCACAAAACAAGTCTCGACACGTCGGAACATGTTTAACACGCCGAGTCTCGAGCCGATCATTCACGCCGGCGACGGTTGCGATAACCGGCCGAATCCAGTTCTCAGCTTTTCAGGTGCGTTTTCAGTTTTCAGGTGCGGAATATGGGAAACTACCTGCAGAATGTCCGCCCGTTTCGAGTGGCAAAGTACGCGTTTCTTTTTTTTCTTATCTCTAATTCTCGACTGGGTACACCAACCGTACGCCAACCGGTCCAAACCGGGGGTTTCCCCCGCGAGGCGAGTGACCCTTTTCGTCCTCCTCTAGCA